>NC_045427.1:120995959-121623459 GCF_902635505.1 Sarcophilus harrisii | reverse complement strand
CATTACAAAATTACAATAGCATTAGAGGATTACAAATTAGTTCATTGTACCCCATTATGAAGAGTAAATGTTATGTACTCAGTCTAAATATTTTATGGGACAAGGTATGACTTAGAAAGTCATAGATAAAGCTTTGTCTTTCCTCTTTTCACCCCACTCACCAATAATAGGCAATAAAATAGTTCTTAGTAACTCAGAGAGCAGAGAGCTTAGTGTTTAGGCAATAGTCAGACTTTCACAGTGAGTGAAATCATCAAATGGGATTATAAATCTGAAATAAAGTCAGTGATAATGTCCAGGATGGTATTAAGACCAGTTTAACAAGCTATATAAGACCTAAGAATACAAAGGGATAGGGATGGTACAGATAAAATAATTCTAATTTTTATATTCTCTATAAACAAGATTCCAGATCAAAGGTTCTTTTTTGCATCCTTGCCAGTACATATTTGAGGGATAATCCTGAAAGGTGGGAATGGAGCTTTTTATCAGTGTCCTACATAAAGCAAAATGAAGTTAAATGCAAGCCTTATCTGAATAATATTATTAAAATCTCTGTGATTTCACAATTTGCAAATGCTTTCCTTTTCTCATATAGATAACTTTTTTTTTTCTATGCCTTAGTAGAAGATTTGATGAGTTACATGCAGGGATAGGGGAGTGGGGAATCTTTTCCTAGGGACAGATCTATTGCTGATAAATTCTACAAGATTTGGAGCTTGAAGCTTTTCCAGCTTTGAAGACCAGTCAGAGGATATATTCCAAGAGCATAGCCTCTGAGAACCAAGGATTGTGAAATGAGGAGGAATGGCACAATAAATATACTGACAAATAGCTAAATATACACAGAAAACTCACAATCTTTTTTCATTTATATAGTAGATATTAAATACCTAAGCCCTAAATTGAAGAGGAAGAGAGTAAACTGAATTGCTTTGGGAAACAGCCCATTATTTTTAATGACCCCAAGATTCTCTCTGATTAAAAAAAGACCTATTTTATTAAAAATCATCATTTGTCTGGTGATGTTTTATGGCTATGAATCAAGGAGTGCTACAATGTTTAAAAAAGTGAAGTTGATTATGTGAAAGAACAAATAGTCAAGAATATAAAGGGAAATAATGAAAAGATGTAGGAATACAGGGCAAAGATATCTATCTGTATAAAGTCCCAAGCTGTACTATAAATAAAAAAAAAAAACACAGTAATCATCACTATTACTTGATAGTGCTTAAAAAAAAGTTGTCCAATGAAAATTATTAAGGAAGTAAAACTCAGAAGCAATTAGACATAGCAGCATTTTGATTTGCAAGACCGAAGGATACCAAATACTAAAGTAAAACAAAAAGTACTGGAAAACTGGAACACAATCAACTAGAAATAAGTTTTAAACCAATATTTCATACCATAGATCATAATAAACTTAAAGTAAGTGTATGATCTGAATATAAGAATCATATAAATAATATAAAAATTACAATATATAAAACATTCACATGATATAATTTGATGCTCAAGCAGTCTTGTTAAGGAGGTGCTATTGTTGTCTTCATTTTACAAATAAGGAAATAAATAATGTGAGAAGATAAATAACTTAGCCAGTTTTATAATACATGAGGCAAGATTTCAACCTTATGCTTGATTCAAGGTCCATAGTTTTTTTTTCCAATGTCCCATGCAACTTCTATAGTAGAGAATACCTTACCTCTTAAACTAGTCCATTCCCATTCTAGAGTACACTAACTCTTAGGAAGTTTTCCCTTATCTGGAGTAAAGTCATTCTTTCTTCAACATTTACCTTTTGCAACAATATCTATCCATAAGGGCTAAAGAGAACCTGTCTAATCTGTTTCTTACATGACAGCACTTCAAATACTTAAAGAAAACTATCCTCTCCTCTCATTCTTTTATTTTTCATGTTAAACATCTCCAGTTCCTATAATTGATCCTGGAAGAGAATAATATCTGGCTTTGTCTAGAAATAACACAATTTGTCATTTTCCTTTATCAAATGTAAAGCCTAATACTGAAGGTGGGAAGTAAAATTCTAACATGCTTGAGTCCCTTGGTTTCAACAAAATTAGGTGATCCAATGAGGACAGAACATAGCTAGGGCTATTAAGTTCCCTTGGTCTGGAAACTATCTCTCTTTTTCTCAGCATGGTCTATCAAATTAGCCCAAGAATAGCCTTTATTCATGTACCCATTCACAGCAGGAATGAGTAGCTAGGTGACATGGTATATAAAGTGGGATTGGAACAAGAGAGATTCATCTTCCTGAGTTCAAATTCAGCCTCAAACACTTAGTAGCTGTGTGTTCCTGGGCAAATTATTTAACCCTGTTTGCCTCAATTTCCTTATCTTTAAAATGAACTAGAGAAGGAAATGGCAAACTACTTCAGTAGTTGCCTAGAATCTTTACCTCAGAAAACACCAAAAAGGCATCACAAAGAATTGGACATGACTAAAGTAACAACAACAACAACAAAAAAATCAAAGTACAAAAAAGAATTCTACATATTACCTACAGTAGCAATGAGAGTCTTCTCTAAATATTAAAACAATAATACTTCTGTATTTTTGGATTATGGGGATGCTCCATAATTCGCTTTCTGTGCGAAAAGAAATATTGACAAATATCTGGATCAAAAAGAAGTGACAAATAACTAGGATAGACTATACTTCCCACTTTATCACTGTGATTACAAATGAAAACCCTTAACCATTTCTTTTACAGAAGACAATGACATCCTATGGTTTAATTAGAATAAATCCTCTGGTGTGTTCTACCCATGCTTGCATAATATCTCAGAATGAAACCATAGAGAAAGAAGTTTTAATCAAAGATCTGCCACTGATGGTTTTCTTTTCTCTTTGCCATCCTATTCAGAACCCAGACAGCATCCTCTGAGAGAGACAAACTGAATGACAGCTAGGAGCCCAGAGTGACATCTGGTGTGGAATTGAAAACATAATAGACTGACATGGTCTATCATGTTCTACTTTAGTTTGTGACAGGGGGACTAAATAGCAAGGTCAGCAATCCTTGCAGTTCAAACACCAGTTCTTGAATAAGTATCAGAAGTTGAGTGTCTTTTGAAAACTCCTTTATTACCAGTCAATAATGGGTAAGACCTTTCAAAGGTAAGGGGGCATACCATTTTCTTATCTTACTTTAAAACAAAAAAAACACAAAACAATAAAAGTCAAAGCTGTTAATTAGAATGAAGTATGCTGTATTCTAATGATTATTTACAAACACACACACACACACGTGTGTGTGTGTGTGTGTGTGTGTGTGTGTGTGTGTAAAATGATTAGCATTTTATTCTGCTAGTCTACAGTATTTCCTGGACCAACAATATAAGTGAGTGGTTTTCTTTTGTTTGTTTGTTTGTTTGTTTTGTTTTGTTTTTAGTTTTAAATGGAAATTACTGCTTTGAGTTATAAACATTTGGATTACATTTCCTGTTACCCCTCTGCCTTATGAGTAAATTATTAACCCAGATGACTCTCAGCTTAGTCTTATTTTAAAATTGTAGTTGGTTGACATGTTCCTTTTTTACTTCCCTTATAGATAAACTGGAAGGCAAGGCTGCTGCATAACATACAGGAAGGGAAAGCTGAAGTAAATGGTGATTTAATTTTTGGAGGCTGTGCCTATGAAAAGTAAAGAAGATGAAATGATGATAATGATACTATAGATTTTTATATAGATTATTACCACATTCTGCTAATTTCCCTTGTGATAATTAGACTTGGACTATAGCTATAGTGTATCTTCATATTGTTTGTGAAGAAAAAATTTCTGAGTATTTATACTGCAAGTCAGAAGAAAGGATTACTATGGAATCACAAGACTTGAGGATTGGTCCAACCTATAGCCAATATCCCATATTCAGTGTCTTTAAATACGTGGTCATCCAGCCTTTCCTTGAGGAAATGGGAGGGTGAAATTAAGAAAGCAAACCAATAAGCAATTTTACAAAGACCATTGACATATTTATTTGTTTCCATACCAATTTTTCATCCACTAAAATCTACTCTAGGATTTAATTAGGATATAGAGGTGATCTTGTATTCTTTACCAATAGATGATGGAATCTGATAAGATCTAGCAAGAGGCAGCTAGATGACTTAGTGCATAGAGTGCTGGGCATAGTGTCAGGAATACCTAAATTCAAATTTAGCCTCAGATACTTGCTAGTTCTGTGACCCTGGTCAAGTCATTTAATGCTATTTGCCTTAATCCAGTAGAGAAGGAAAGAGCAAACCACTTCAATATCTTTGTCAAGAAAATCCCATGGACAATATGATCCCTGAAATCATGAAGAGTTGGACACAAAGGAGCAACAATAATGAGATCTACAAAGAATAAAAATAAACTCTAGATCTGTTTTGTCAGAGGCCTAGTTTGGCTAAGATCGCAAAAGCTGGTCATCAGAAGATTGGCCACAACAAATATAGTTATGATAGTTTAGTGAAAAAAAGTCATAGATTTGTAGTTATAGTTGTTTCTCTAATTCCTCTTAAGTTCCAAGACCCATTCACAATTGAATACCATGGCTGATATATTCTGTCTTCTCAGTATCTACCACATTTCTTCCCATCTTTTTCATTCACACAACTACCAATCTGGCACTTACTACATCTCACATGGACCATTGAAATGGTCTCTTATTTAGTTTTCCTTTGTTCAGGCTCACCCCACTTTGGTCCATATTTCATACAACTCTTCCATATACATATATAATATATATATACATATATATATATATATGTATATATATATTATATGTTATATGTGTTCCTAAAGCAAAGATCTTCCCAAGTCAATCTCCTCCTTAGGAAGTTTCAATGACTCCTGTTATTTCTAGAACAAAATACAAACCCTTTTGTTTGGCAGGAAGACTCATCTGTATGAGTTCAATATGACCTCAGATACTTATTAAGACTTTATAAGATTAAAGGATTGTCCAAGATTACAAAGCTAACAGAACTGAGACTAGAACTAAAGCTTTTTATTACTAGTTTATTAGTCTTTAATTGTAACCTAGGAAGTTTGAAGCAATAATTTTTATCTTTATGGCAAAATGCATGTTTTTTAGGGGCAGCTAGGTGATACAGCCCTGAAGTCAGGAGGAGCTGAGTTCAAATCTGGCTCCGACACTTAACACTTCCTAGTTGTGTTACCCTGGGCAAGTCACTTAACCCCAATTGCCTCGGGATGGGAGGGGAGCATGTTCTTTGAGAGTATCACTTGTTTCTTTCTATGTGCATCTATCTATGTGCCCAACATATAGCAGTACTAGTAAATGTGTATGGATTGATTGCTTTAGAGAGGGGAGAAAACAGAATAATTTATTCTCCTTATTCTTTCTTTTGATAGTAAACTGGATTTGGATCTGATTGTGTCTGAATACAAATTGAAGCACTCACTCTTTTTTTTAAAGTTTATTTTTCATGAAGTATTTTTTTTTTTTTAGGGTGGGAGATCTATGTTTTCTTTCACAACTTGACTTTTATGCATAACTTCATATATTTATATATATGGTTTCTTAATAGGAGCAAGGGGTGAGGATATGGAAAAGAATCTGGAACTCAAAAGTTTAAAAAAAATGTAAAAAATTGCTTCAAATGTATCTGGGAAAAACATCAAATTAATTAATTAGTTAATGAATGGGAAAAGGAAATTAAAAAAAAAAAATTCAGTTCCAAACTTTTTTTCTTCTTTTATTCCCACCCCCATACATTGAAAAAGCAAAAAAAAAAATGATATTTTATATCATTTTATAAATGAAATCATGGAAAATATATCTTCATATCATAATCTTTCTTCCCACTTCCGAAAAAGAAAGAACAATAAAGAAAAGAAATGCTTCAGTCTATTATCTAAGTCTATCAATTCTCTATTTAGTGCAGAATACAATTTTATATTATGAGTCCTTTGGAGTTATGGTGGAACACTGTCCTGATCAGAGTCACTAAGTCTTTCATAGTTGATTATCTTTATAATATTGATATTGCTAAGTAGATTGTTCTGGTTCTGGTTATTTCACTCTGTATCAGGTCAGTCTATCCATGAGAAATTTAATATTTTTTCGATCATTTAGATCAGGGGTCCTCAAACTACGGCCCTTGGGTCAGATGCAGCAGCTGAGGACATTTATCTCCCTCACCCAGGACTATGAAGTTTCATTATTTAAAGGCCCACAAAACAAAGTTTTTGTTTTTACTATAGTCTGGCCCTCCAACAGTCTGAGGGACAGTGAACTGGCCCTCTATTTAAAAAGTTTGAGGACCCCTGTTTATATAAAGATTACTCATATAGTTCCTGGGTGTCTTGGCAGGTAGACAATCAATTTTTTTACATGTTTTATTTTTTATTAAAGCTTTTAATTTCTAAAACATATGCATATATAATTTTCAAAATTTACCCTTGCAAAATCTCGTGTTCCTATTTTTTTCTTTTCTTTTCTCCCACTCCCTTCCCTAGACAACAAAATGCAAGCAAACAATAACAAAAAAGTGAAACTACTATGTTGTGATCCACATTCAGTCCCTACAATCCTCTCTCTGGATGCAGATGGCTCTCTCCATCACAAGTCTATTGAAATTCAAAATGAATCAACTCATGTTGAAGAAAGCCAAGTCCATCACATTTGATCATCACATAATCTTGTTGCTGTGTACAATGTTCTCTTGATTCTACTCACTTCACTCAGCATCAATTCATGTAAGTCTCTCCAGGCCTTTCTGAAATCATCCTGCTGATTGTTTCTTATAGAACAATAATATTCCATAACATTCATGTAGCATAACTTATTCAGCCATTCTCACACTAATGAGTATCCATTCAGTTTCCAGTTCCTGGCCATTATAAAAAGGGTTGCCACAAACATTTTTGCCCAGGTGGGTCCTTTTTCCTTTTTTATGATGTCTTTGGAATACAGGTCCAGTAGAAAACACTGCTGAGTTAAAAAGTATGCACAGCTTGATAGCCCTTTGGGCATTGTTCCAAATTGCTCTCCAGAATGGAACAACCAATTATTTTTTGCTGTCTAAAGTAATTTTAGAGGAATTTCTCTTTCTATATTTTCCTGCTATATTTTGCTGGTAATAGATAGAAATGCTGAGGATTTGCTAAGGTAAGTTAATTGTTTTGACTAGTTTTTTTTTTTTTAATTGATTCTCTAGGTTCATATCATTTGTAAAAAGTGATACTTTTATTTTCTCATTGTTCATGCTTATTCCTTCAATTTATTTTTCTATTCTTATTGCTAAAGCTTGCATTTCTAGTACATTATTAAATCCTTATTCTTTTTGATTGGATAACTAACCTGACAATGCCCACCAAACCTGGTTAAACAGATCAATTATACCTTAAATCTCTTGATATTCAGACACATTCTTCAGAATATAACTTCTCAAAATTCTGTATCTTGAGATTACGCTTCAGGGAAGAGGAGGCTAAAGAGTTAGAGAAGGGTTCTTCTACTTTTCCCACACCAAAATGCAGATCATAGTGTCCATGTCTTGACAAGAGTATAGTACAAACTTCTATTATCAGCACCTAGCTTCTTGTAACAAGTGATTACAACAGGAAGGAACTTTCTGAATCACCTAATCTAACACCCTCATTTTACAAATGAGAAAACTGAGGGTCAGAGAGGATAAGGTCTCATAGAAAGAAAGTGATAAATCCAGCACTCTTCCAAAGGGAGAACTCCTAACTCTTCATGCAGTGCATTTTCCACATAACCATGAAAATATGAAAATCTCTACATGAAACCCAAAGGTAGAAAGTAGGCCAAAAATTAGTCCATTCTGGAAAAAAAACTATCTGAATCATTATTATGTTATTTTTCCTTTATCTTTTTCCTATCTCCCCTAATACCTCACATTAGGTGTAACCTTTCCAAACTAAGTGACTTGCCTTCTCCTCCTTTGATACTCAGTATGTTTCATTAACAATGCTTAATTCCATCAAAAAGATGAATTTATATCACTGTAAGACCTGATAATGAATACATAATAGCTCTAATAGGTACTATCTTATCAATTCTAGGGGACACTGTGATTCAAAGATGTCAGCAATTCTATTAGTGAGAATGTGTGTTATTTGTTTCTTCTCTTTTGCAACTTTTGCCATTTTGTAAATGTATTGTAGTATTTTCAATGATTTTCCTCCATGACTAAAAATATGGCTCTCTTCATCTCTGCCTCCTAGCTTTCTTGACTTCCTTTAAGTTTCTTTCCTTCAGCGAGCAGCCTTTCTCAGCCCTATTTAATGTTATGCTCTTATCTCTGAGACTAACTCAGATTTATCTTTATAAATATCCCTTTATAAATGTTTGCCTGTTGTAAACTGTGAGATCTTTGAGAACAGAGGCTATATTTCATTGTCAATCAATTTTCAGTTGTGTCTTTACTTGCCATGACCCCATTTGGGATTTTCTTGGAAAAGATACTTGGTAATTTTCCAGCTCTGTTTATAGATGAGAAAACAGGCAAACAAAGGTAATTCACCTGCACGAGTCCCACAGCTAATAAATGTCTAAGAATTTGAACTCAAGTCTTCCTGACTCCAGACCTGGTTCTGGTTTTCTTTAAATCCCCAGAAGTTAACATAGTGTCTGGCA
Source organism: Sarcophilus harrisii (assembly GCF_902635505.1). NCBI lineage: Eukaryota > Metazoa > Chordata > Mammalia > Dasyuromorphia > Dasyuridae > Sarcophilus > Sarcophilus harrisii. The sequence goes on along the minus strand of NC_045427.1, from coordinate 121,614,817 downwards.
CATAGTAGATATTTAACACATGTTTGTTGACTTATTAGTATCCCATGTTCCTTAGAATTAGATTCAGGAGTAATAATTTATAAACTGCTTATTCCAAGAAATTATCAACAGAAAACTTTTCTTAGTAAATAGGGATCATATCCACTTGCCTATATTATTTGGAATAATAATGGTTTATTTATAGTTTATTGAGAAGTATAGAATGTTTTCCTCATAGCAACTTTATGAATTTAGTAATACCAGTATTAATCTTTTTCATTGGTAAGGAAACTAAAAATCAGAGACAGAAAGATAGTAAATATCATTATTAGGATTTTAACATAAGGTTTTTGAATACAAGTGCATTTTTTAAAATATCTAGTGTTCTTTCAATTATACCATAATGTTTCCCTTAAGAACAAAGGATTTTGAACTGAAGAGGATTTTAAAGAAGAATATCAGAAATATTTTGTAGAATTAGAAGCATACACAGAAAACTGATTTCATCCAAGGATACATAGGTATCAGTATTAGAGTTTGAAACTTCTTTGAAATTCTTTTAACTCCTTTTTCAATTATTTTATCACAAAATTGACAATTATTTATAAAAAGTATACTTTTGTTATTATTAATAAATTTTTATGAATATTATTTTTACACCATTATATCTTTTATATTCTTTCCCTTCCCCCTCCAATAAATCTTCTATATCACATAGAATATTTTTAAAGGGAAAAAAAAAGGGAAGGAGAGAATTAAAACAGTAAACAAAACTGATCAAAACACCAAAAAAAAAAACCTTAAAAATATATGCAGTTACATACTTGAAGACCTCTTACTTCTACAAGGGAGAGGTTATAAGTGTCTTCTCATATCTTTTCTTGGTTTTACAATTTTACAATTTAAAAATATTTCATTGTTTTGCTACTGTTCTTTCAATTTACATTGTTTTATCATTTGATATTTTTGTTTGTTTGTTTATAATTGTTCCAACTACTAAATTCAAAGGCTAGATTCAGGGCAAATAGGGAGTTAGCTAATAAAAGGCCCATTTAAAGTGATAGGACATCATTATAAGGTGACAAAGAGAAACATTATTATTCCACTATAAATATACCCTTTCAAAAGTCACAAGCTCTTTTTTATTCATACTAGAATAAGAGAAGAATATGAAATAAAAATCAAACATGTGCTTTCTATGACAAAGGGTGGCATCTACTACTATATCATATGCATGAGGAAGAATGGATTAGGGGTGGCCCCAACCAAAGGTCAGATTCTCAAGGAGCATCTACCTGCATGTTTAATAGGTCAGGGACTAACTTGATTATTTCCAAGGAGGAAATAAATATATCTTGGAAAGATGACTGAATTTTGACTCGACAAAAAGAGAGTGATTTTCAGGAACTGAATAAATTCAGAACCAGGGACAGAGGGTTATAAAGTCATCCAATTGGTTTCATCCAACATGCACAGATATTAGAATAAATAGTTTGGGTTTGGCTCATTCTTGGTCTTTAGTGTAAGAAGTCTCTGATTGCTTTGTGGGAATACAGTAGACTTTTGTGTCTGAACTTGATAAGATTGGCAAGACTTTTATGACATGAATGAAGGAAGGTGTAAAATGCTAGATGCATACAGATTGCAAATGTTTTTATAGCCCCCAGTTAAAAATCCAACTTACAATTTGTGTATTGGACAAATGTTGCAATGAAGTTTCTTTCCTAACTATTGTGCGACCATATTAGGAGAAAACTGTTATAGAAAATGTTATTTAAATAGGCACTGTATGAAGGTCAAGAATAATGGGATAGTAAAATCAAAGATATAGATATAACAATTCACAATTATACTATTCATGAAACCATAAATGTTTTTGAGCAGCAAGGGATCTTAATTATTGTTTCTCCATATTGCATCTTAGATACAGAACTAGAAGTTTCAGGAGTTATGTATCTTCAATTTTCTTCTTTTTGAGTTGGGGAAATTGAGGCAAGGCAGATTAACTGATTTGGCTAAAGGTATACACATAGTAAATTCAGAAGTAGGACTTGATCCCTGCTCTCCTTTTTCCATTTTAGATGGGGAAATTAGGCCCAGAGAATTGAAATGACATACATCAGTGTAGCAAGTAGCAGAATATAATAAAAGTCCAAGTCTTCTCAATCCAAATCTACTTTTAATTTTATCATATTGTTTCTTAATCTACATGTATTCCTTAGTTTCTATATCAAATCCTAGATGATTGTTTGATTGGTTGCTTAGGAACTGGAATCTCTTCATTTTACAGATAAAATAAGTGATCATGACCCAGGATGGTTTTATGTGATGTCTGCCAAACCACGATGAGTATAGGACACTTAATATATATCTTTTAAAAAACTATGAGAAGTGACATGTGGGCTTATAATGATCCCAATTCTGAGTTGAAGGTCTCCCAGAAATCAGAGTATAATAGCACTCCAAGATTGGCAGTCATTAAAAAAAATCTTTTCTCTTTGTATATTTGGACATTTAGTAGGCTACAACCTTATACCTAATAGAAATGTGAAAAATTCTTTTATCTCAATACTTTTTATGATAGGAAAACTGTACATCATATTATTATTATTATCATTTAGTTTAAATAAATGAATATTTTCTAATGTAGGGTAAGTAAATTGTTGGGTCTTGAGAACACAAAGAAAAAGGGTCCTTACTCTCAAGCAGCGATCTTATGCTTGGGGATAGAGAACATGTTAAGATACAATACAGAAAAGGTTTTCTGAAAAAGTATTTTGAGGAAAGAAAGATAATTAATCCATTGAGTGGGGTATCAGGAAGTGACACTTGAGATGTGTATTGTAGGAAGCTTAACTTCTTAAGAAATAGAAGATGTACTTTGTTACCTCTAAAAAATAGAGGTAACAAGGAGATATATTCCAATCATGACTCTATGAAGATTCAGGAATTGATCACAGGACACTGTATGTAGGAAATAACTATAAAACTGATTTGACTAGCATGCAGAGTAGATGAGAGAGAAAAATGTGAATTGTTCCTTTAAAGGTAGTTTGAAGCACGACTGTGGACTCATTTCAATGCTGAGCATCTGAGAACTGAAGTTTTTACTAGATTGAAGAGATTGGATAAATAAAAATAATAATGGCAGGCATAATTTTTGAATCATGACATCTATACATGACCAAGCATGGACAGAATCAGATTAAGTGTAGCTGAGTTTTACTCCATTCTGTTCAAGGTGAATATAATAATATTTTGTAGAGAACATACTGTCATAGCCCTAGTTCTCTCACAATTGCAGTAATAGAATCTGATTCAAAGATCTTATAAATGACCAAGTCAGCACTTTCTTGACAGGGGTATATCCTATTTTGCCTATCCAGTAGATGATAGCACTAATCCTTCATCATGGCCTTGGTTCCTGAATTATCACTATTGATGGATTTCCACTGAGCCATTGATGATCACTTATCTTGTTTAGTACAATGGATAGTACATTGACTTTTAAATCAGGGTTTCTGGATTGGAGTCTTGTTTCTGCTACTTGATTCTGGAAAAATCAAATAATCTTAATACTGTTAATGTTTTTCATCTTTAAAACAGTATCATTCCCTACTATTTTATGAGATAAAAACAACAACAATAACAATAACATATATAAGGTTACTTACCCTTAAAATAAGAGTGGAAAGATTAATATTTACTTGTTTAAAAAGAAAGAAGAAAATTGATAGATATTCACAATCAGAAAAAAAATAAACAGGATAAAAATTTACAGAAATATGTCTGGAATAAATAGACATAATTTTACAGACTAATTATGAAGACTGGCATTAGGATTGTTCCACTTGATTTATTGAATGCAACTGAAGATGATTTACCTCTGGATGGAGACTATGGGGAATTAAAAAACAACAACAACAACAACAAAACTAAGATCCAAAAGTGGAATCAGTAGGCCCTAAAAGGGTGACCTCCACATGAACTCGACTCACAAAATGTGGACATGAGTCAAACAAATGGTTTGATCACGTGAATCTGATCAATGTTTATAACTGATATAAGACCAAGTTATTGCCACCAAATATTATGGAAAGTTTATCCTTAAGGAACCTGAATTTATTCATCAATCTGAATTATGCATAAAAGAGTAGAAACCATATAACATATCATTCCAGGGTGCCAATATTCGGCACTTAGTGAATATAGAAAGGAATAATCTGGTAGTTGGAATTATATACTAGAAGCTTTCTTCTTCATAAATTAACAAAGAAGAAATCCTTTACTACAAATATAGATCTCAAAATTATACTTCAGCATTCAAACAATAAATTGTTCTAGAATAAGAGAATTATTACTGACATACCTATTAACAACAATATTATAGACATAATATTAATCAATAAAAATCTAAGAACAATGTTTTCATTAGACATTACCATACCAAATACTCATAATTTCTAAGTTATTTTGAATTACAAAAATTTTCAAAAAATAGAGATGTAATTAAAGAATCAATAAATAAAAATTAATAAAACACTCACAAAAACTATGTAGGAATATGAGGATGTAGATATTATTTGCATTGTCTTAATATTGTTGGAGTTCTTTCAAAGATGCTTTCAGCAAATGTACAGAAGATGAGCATATAACTCAATACTTTCATTCAATTACTAACCCCCCCCCCCCCCATCAACAATTTTTGGAAAAGCTCACCTAACCCTGAAAATAAAGGACAATACTGGTGGAAAGTGATTTTTCCCTAGTATCATTTCTATTTTAACTACATTGAACATAAAAATGAAAGGAATGAAATGATAAGAATAATAACAATAACAAGAATAACTGACATTTGTAAAGTACTTTTATGTTTGGGAAGCACTTTAGATACATTATCTCATTTGAGGAAAGTACTCCATAAACTGCAAATATTTTATATTACATTACATGTGGGTTAGAATCTAGATTTATAGGCTCTGACTGGCTAAGAGTATAATTCATGGTCATAGAATAGAAAGGGTTTTGTTTGTTCCTTTTTAGTTGCCTTTGCTATTTCACTTCCCCCCTCACCCCTCAGTTTTGACTTTGTCTTAATTTTTTTTTTTACTATCCTAAGCTAATTTAGGATTAAATCTAGGCTCTTGAGATCATTTTTAGTATCATTCTCTGACAAATAATTTGAATATTGACACTCAGATGGTGTAATCAATGAATTAACTAGGTTAAGAGTATCATAATCTGCAGGATGAGAGAGATTTGGATGTGACAATTGAGAACTTCTAAGAAAAAATGTTAGAAATAACATTCTATTACAGAAATGTCCAATATAACTCCATGATGAATGCTGAACTGTTCAGTTGTTAACTAGATGGTTTTCTCAGTAATGATACTTAGTGCTTAATCTTAGTATACCTTTAAGTTATTAAATCTTAAAATTGTACCCAGACTTTTGGTATGTTCTATTTCTTATCTTTCAGAAGTGTAGCTATGCTGAAATTGAATAATAAGCAAATAATTTCTTTCAAGAAGGGTAAAAATAAATATAAGAATTGTCAGAAAAAGACAATTAGAATGGACAAAGACTTAGAAAACACATCATAAAAAGATTGATAGAAATAAAGTGACTGAGAATATTTTACCTGGTAAAGAAAATAATTGTTGGCTAATTGTCCATAACTAGTTGAAGGAATGGTATAGAACAAGGAATAGTTTTTGTTTTTGTTTTTGTTTTTGTTTTTTTGTTTGTTTTTTTAGCTCAGAGATATAAATATAGAGGAATGGACAAAAATGTCAGGAATTTAGACATAAAAATTCCATAAATTCTATAAAAATTCCATAAAAATAATTTTGTAGCAATTAACCTTGTTCAAAAATGCAATAAGTTTCATTGTGGTGGGGCACAAATTAAGTTTCTTATCATTAGTGGTGTTCAAGAGGAAGCTGAATGGTCAAGAAAGCATAGATTTATAGCTAGAAAGATTCCTGGGACCATTTTAGTTTTTTGGATGAAGAAACTGAAATCCAGAGATGTTATCTGGCTTGCCCATCATTGTACTTATTTAGTGGTAAAAATATTGTAGAGAGGATCCATATATTGGGCCATGAATAGTGTTTGTGTAGATTAATTGGGTTTTAAGTCACTTTCCAAATAACATTCTAATCTTCCAGATTCAGTGACTTCCCTACACCTACCTCCTCACCTCTATTGTGATCAAATTACCATAATGACACCACTTGGTGATGTCCTTATAAACTTTTAATAATGGCATTCTGGATTTCTGGAGTTGACCTTCTTAATATTTCATTAGACATTGCTTGAGCTTCTGGGATAAACTGACAATATAAATCAATTGGAAGGATAGAAGAAAGGGGGAGGTAGTCACTCTCATAGCTTCTTCAGCATGTTATAACTTGAACAATGTAAGGAATGGTTCCTGCCACCACAAAAAGATGGCACCATGGCTTGGAAGTATACATCTGTCATTTTGTCATTTAACTAATACTCATGCCTCTTGATTCTGTGCAATCTTCCCTAGGTGAGACTCTCCAGTTTTTCCTGAATTGTTAACATTCTCACATACCAAAGACTTTGGTAATTCCAAAGAAGTAATTTTATCTACTAAAAATCTTGTTTGAGTTTACTCTTATCAAATGGGGCTTTAACTGGGAGATTCATTCCTGATGTTTTTAATAAATACAGGCCCAAGTTGACATCCCTGCAACTATCTAGGTGCATGCATAAAAGTATACTCGTGAGTGAAATTTTATATTTAATGAAACTTCAACATAGCTTTCTCTATTGACCCCATCTGTTACAATAGTTTTCCATAAAACAAAACAAAATAAAACAAACACAAAAAAAAAAAAAAAACTTAAAATTGAGGATACAATGTGTAGAAGCTCTTATTGGCCATAAACTATAATTCATTTTTGCCTTTGGAAAGGCCTATTCTAGCCAATCAATCCATAAATATTTATGAAGTTTTTACAATGTACTAGTATAGTAAGTTATAGTGATATTAATCAAAACAAATCAAAACAAAATAAACCAAAAAATGTCTTTGACCTCAAGCCACTTACATTCCAGTGGAAGCATCAGTTTCCACTGAACAAAACCCTTCAAACTTTACTTATTACAAGAAACATCTACTTTTATTTAATTGTGTTCCATATCTAAACACAGACAACATATTTATGTTTTAAGGGGAAAAAAACACTAAAAAAAATCCAGCAAAAATTTGAGGTTTTCAGAGTATTCTCTTCCCAATAACTTTGAGGTAAGTAATACATTATTAATTGCCCCCATTTTCTAGATGAGGAACTTGAAGTTCAAGAAAACTTAGAGACTCTTAAAAGATCACATACTTAGTGATAAAGCACAGACACAGATACTTTTGACACTTATGGTAAATTATGCTGCTAACTCAAGATAAATCAGTCATTCTGTAGTTGGCAGGTAAATCAGAATCCTAAAATTTAATTCATAACTTCAAGAAGCAATAGCTTAATCTAAGGTTTCAGGAGTTAAATTTATTAATGAATGTCTAGATTTCTCCTATTTTTTTTTTTTTTTTTTTTTGCCTCAGAAGCTATAAGAGGATAAATAGCATGCTCTTCTTGGGGAAAAAATTGTAAGGCAATGGAGAAATTATTATTTTTCTCTCACATTCTTAAAGAAAAAAATAGAAAAGCTGTTTTAGTATCTATGTATAGCAGTGTTTATGTATGGACAGGGGAAGAATATTCTTGAATGTGTTAGGGTTATTAGTTCTTTACATTTGCCTTTAAAAAAATGAAAAGAGCCTTGGATTTGGAGTTGTGTGTCATTTTGAGTGAATCCTGGTTCGGCTAACTGATCTGTTTTCTCATATGTAAAATGAGACTATTGTAGTAAATGAATTGTAGTCCAATCCATCCCAAAAGTATACCGTGGACCCAGATAGCCTGATATATATACCCAAAGTGCATCTAAAACATTTTCAAATATTTCTGATAAATGATCATCAAATCTTTACTTGAAGACCTCAAGAGATGTGAAACTTAATATCGCTTAAAACATCTGGAAAGCTCTGACAATTTGATCTTCACTACAGATCTTAGTATTTTATTATATGGTGATCCAGAATTATAACAACTTCCATAAGCATCAATGATCATAAGCTATTTCTTTTTAAAGCCATTTTCTTCTTGAACATCAAAAAATGATCACTCTAGAGCTCATATAATGTTAGGTATTGTTATACCTAGTCCCAATTTGAGAGTAATATTCTCAGAGTGGTTTTGGGTAAAAAAGAAAGAAAAAAGGAAAAATATGAAAACAGATGAACACACTTAGATAAATGAGTTATGTGACTTTCCTAGGGTTACAGAGCTACTAAGTATCTGAGGATGGATTTGAACTCAGGAGTATGACTCTTCTTGATTTCAGATCAAGTGTCTTATGCACTGAGTCACCTAGATGTCCTTGTGTCCAAAGCCACAAGCTAAAAAATAAATGTCAGAGGCTGGATTGGAACTTCAGCCTTTTTAATTCCAGATCCAGGGCTCCATCCACTCAGTACACAGAAGATAGAATAAACTATATGAAATCAGCAAGATGAAGGCTCAAAATGTATTTCTAACCTTGGCTGATCAGTGGCATCGAACTCAACCTTTTGAAATTTTACCTTCCTGATCTCTAAAATGGAGATTAGGGTCTCAGAATTACCTAATTTACAGTATCATTGTGAGGTTCAAATGAGATAATGTAGCTAATAATAATGGATGTCCCATATTATTACTAACACCCTCAAAAATCAACAGGCAGTAAATAATTCACTCTGGCAAGAATGCAGATATACTATTCTGGACATGAAGTCAAATTAACAAGATAAAGAATCTTTGAGTGTTCTCAGGACCTGGTGTGCCTTGCTTCTCTGTCACACCAGGATGAGAAATCAAACAAATTAGAGCAAAAATTATTAAAATAATTAATTGGTAGTTCTGTTGGGGCATTATTGTATCAAGCTTGCACGGTACTTTAAAGGGCATCACATTTTCCTCTATAGGATGTGTATATAGCCGATAAAATGAATTATTATTATTGTATGATTATACATATATGTATGCTTACTGACATTGACTGGTTGACTGACAAAAGATGACAGTGCAGCAAGATGGTAGATTTTGGACTTGGGGAACCTAAGTTTGAATAAGTCATTTCCTATTTGTTTACAACCTTGGTCAATGAACATAAATCACCTTTCTATGTTTCAGTTTTCCCATTTACAAAATGAGAAAACTGAATTGGCTGATCTCCTGGATCCTTTCCAGTTCCAAAGAGTAAGATTTGTTTTAAAAAAAGCAAAATATAAACAAACAAACAAAAAATGAAAGATGAACTCAAAGGTAGTTGGTCTAGAGTTAGGGAATTGCAGCCGTGCCTGAGCATGGATATTAATATAGACTTGTTTTAAATTCCAGTTCTGTCACTTATATTTATGTGGTCCTGGAAATTCTAGACAATCTAACCTATCTAAGTTTCCATTTCATCTGCCAAAGAAAGATAATAATATTCATGATGCCTATCTACTGGGAATATTGTGAACATGGTATTTTACAAACCTTAAAGTATTGTATAAATATATATTACAATCACTACTGATGCAACCACTGTTGTTGCTACACCATCACCACTATTAATACTATTGTTGTTATTATTATTGTTGTTTGTAGTTATTTGCCTTTTATTCTTGAAAAGTATCATGACATTGGGAAGGTGTTGTCGTGATTTGCCAGTAAATTGGACTTAAGCGAGGCAGGGTTATGCAAAGTCACCAAAGCCATCTGCCTCCAGTGGCAAGATATAGATCAGGATGACTGGAAATGTCCTTTGTTACTACCCTACTAGTTTAATGACCACTCCTCTCACTTTCTGCATGCCTACAGAATGAATACAGGGAAACTAGGTAGTGCAGTAGATAGAGCATCAGTGAATATACCCATTTTCCTGACTTTCAGTCTGGCTTCAAACTCTTATTAGCTAAGTGACCATTGGCAAGTCACTTAATCCTGTTTGCCTTAGTTTCCTCATCTATAAAATAAGCCAAAGAAGGAAAAGGAAAACCACTCCAGTTTCTTTTCCAGGGAAATCCCAAAAATGGGTCAGAAAGAGATGGACACAATTGAAAACAACTAAACAAATGAATGTAGGAATACATGCTTATTTTCGTTTCCAGAAAATGTGCACACATTTTTAAAGGGATACAAAAGCCATTCCTTTGCACAAACTTTTTAACAAAGCTGCCAAATCAATAGTTGTACAATACAGTTCTGACTGTGTCATGCTTACTCAAAAGTCTTAAGTGATTTTCCCATTGCGTCAGGCAAAATACACACTTGACAGTCTTACATGCAAAGTTCTCCTCAATGTGTTATCTTCCCATAATTTCAGGGCCTTTTCATATGGCACCCTGACACAATTAACATTGCATAAAAGCTGTCTCATCACTATATTACATCTTTTATCTCCATGCTCTTATGCTCCATATTGAGAAAGCACTCCCTTTCCACCTCTGCTTCTTCAAATGTCTATATTCTTTTAAGAGTCAGGATAGGTGTTATATCTTTGGCAAAATATTCTTTGCTCTAAAGTCATCGCAGTATCCTCTCCTTATTAATTTTATCTTGAATTTATTTATCTATGTACGCGTGGTTTCCTCCTCATTTCCCTTCCACCAACACATACAAAGCTCCTTGAGGCCAGGGCTGTTGGACTTTGTCTTTTTATATCTTGTGCCTCACTCACTTTCTAGCCCATAATAAATACCAAGTAAATGTTTTGATATTGAATTACATTGAATTTGTGAAAGATGAGACTGACAATTGCTTTGCAATGCATAGACTGGAGAAAGCAATAGCAGCATACAAGTTGAAATTGTGCCTAGCAGTCTTGTCTTTTCTCATTTTCAAGCATTCATATCTTTCAGATGGCTTTGAACCCACATGAGCTGAAGGCTACATGTGCCCTCCTGTAAATGCAATACCTTAAAAGATCTAATTAATCATTTTCATTCATTTCTAGCCTAGGAGCACAGTTTCTATGGTTTACTAAGCACCATAATCAAGTGCACATGGAGCTAAACAGAGAGTGAGGATATTTCCAAGGGGAGCTAACAGTCTAATCTTTTGCTCTACAATTACAATCTATAACTAACCAGCACAGAAAATACAGCATGGCATTTTTATATATTTTTAGGAATATTGTTATTATTATTACCATTATTGCTCCTATTAAACATATGTTAAGAGCACTGAGAGGCTAGGTACCATACGCTACATATTCTCCTGCTTCAGCCTGGATTTTTTTATTTTTTTAATCCATCGCCGAATAGCCCAAGGGAGAAACAAAAATCCTTTTTGGTATTTCATTGACACAGTAGAATGTGGGGTCAGCCTCCCCTTACTGCACATAGTTCCCATTAGCATTAATGAGAACTCTACGCATACATCAAGGGGAAAAGGAGACCCCACGGGTTCCAAGCCCAATCTGAAAGACAGTCCAGCAATCTGCCAAGGAGCAATTTAATTAAGCTCTTATTTATTGCTACTCACTCCAGTTCCATGGGTTTCAGAGAGCAGGAGGAGCTCCTGCACTGGCTTATTACAAAGCGGTCTTACTTGCTATCAACCCAGTTTTTAGATCAATAATCATTGAGACAAATATTGCCTGCCCTGACTCAAGAACTGGAGACAGTATGTCCTAGATGAAAAATGAAACACATTTATTGTATTTGTAACTAATGTTCCTTAAAAGTAAAACAAATATTGATATTCCAGGCACACATAAAAAGTGAGATCCATAACTAAGTGAACTAAGTGTGTAAAATGTACACTACTCACATTTGATAATCATACTTAATCATACTCTGTTTTCAATAATGGTAAACAAGGTACAATGACTGCTATAATTCACCAACATTTCCCCCCCTCCTCTCAAACACCATATTGTTTTATTACAATAGAGCAATACTACCATATTAGGCTTTACAGTATGTCTATCCAAACCATAAATACATGGGGCCGTCTAAAATATGCAGCAATGCCTCTCCCAGCTTTCATGATACTTGCAACTTGGCGTTTTATGTGAATTTCACATTTTGTTGATGTACTTGCAATGAAATGTGGACTGCCCAGAAGAGAAATTATTTTACATTTCCATTAAAAGCTACAGTTGTAAATAAACCATCAGAGTTTATGTAGATACCCACTCAAACATCTAGGGCGGCCTATTAAAGTGCCAAACCCAGTGTTAAACATTTGATAAAAGAGGATCTATAAGGCACATTTCAAATATTTTTTTCCAAGTGATAGAGTTTTAAAGATATTTTATAATACTGCTCCAGCCACTGCAGAACACTCAAAAATCAACACAAGTTTATGTTTGATTGTAATGTAGCTATACAGCTCATCACTGCCAGATGCCCTTTCAGAGTTAAAGCTAAAACTGCGACATTGGATGTCTGAATACATGGTAACTAGAGACTGCTGAAATTCATAAATTGCTAGGAAAAGTGAGGAGAGGAGAGGAAAGGTGAGAGAGAGAGAGAGAGAAAGAGAGAGAGAGAGAAAGAGAGAAACAGAGAGAGAGAGAGAGAGAGAGAGAAAGAGAGAGAGTGAGCGATTTGAAGTGAGTAGCAAACTACAACAATTTGGAGGTGATAAATAATACTTAGAAACTCAAAATTGGAAAGATTCTAATTTAAACATTCAACTCCATTCAGCAAACATATATTAAGGGCTAATTATGGTTAATACCTGTTTTCCATGGGTAGACATCCAAAAATGAAAAAAGGTATAGCCCTTGTGGTCAAAGTATTTACCAGATAATAAGGGGTTTTGTACTAATGATAAAACAAGATAGAATAGGATAGGAACAAGAGATGCATTCAAATTTCTCTTAAAAATCATGGCAGGGGAGACAATGATGAAGGGGAAAAGGAAATCAAGAGAGTCTTGCTAGAAGAGCTGTCCATTGAAGGAAGAGAAGAATTTCAAAAGGTAGGGAGTGATTACATTCCAGAAATCAAAAAGGGAGAAGGCAATGTGAATGCATAGTAGAGGTTCAGGTTAGAAGAAAAATATAGAATAACTCCTCACTCAGTTTTATGAAGGAAAATGATGTTTAGATGTCAAATACTTCCACTGGAAGGGACAACATAAATCTTTATAGAGAAATGATGCATCTGTTTTTTGATAAGAAAAGAAGCTACCAATTGTTATTAAGTCAGCCTATTTAGACTGGCATTTCAAAATTTCATATATATATAAGCTTTGAGATGAAATATGTCCTAGAAACTAATATTCAAGGGTTTGGAAACCACCAATGCTCTGATGTAGCTCTGATGGCTACAAATAGTCTCTCAAATGTCTTTAGCCTACTATTTTCAGTAAAAAAAATAAGAGAAAGAACTTTAAAATGAAATGAAATAAGGTAAATTTCATTGATTCTGCTATATGACAAGTTTTTTTTTTTTTGAAGTATGCAGTTGTCTAGACTACAGTCAATTTTGTGACAAAAAGGTATTGAGGAGATCAGACTTCATGTCCATAAGATATTGTATTGCAGTGTATAGAGTATTAAGAGAGGATGAGCACCCCAGGGATGAGGCCTTGCTTAGCCCTTTTTAGGACTGTTTATCCATATTTGGTATTCAATCAGTCATCTCCCTCTCACCTGTGCCTCCAAGCAGCTGTAACATGTTCAGCAGCCACACACCAATAAACATCTTAGCATACAGGTAAACCGAGTTTATGGTAACTGACAGGCCTCAAACCCATCAGTGAGCTGGGGGAATATGTACCCCCAGCATGTGAAAACTTTCTCCAGTGACATGGGTGTATGAGCACAATTTATTCTAACAGTCCTGAAGGTAGGTAAATTATACTCTGTGGAGAACTTAAAACTTGAACAGACATCAAGGACCCAAGGTTATCTACTACATTTCCTACATTCTGGACCATCATCAGTAGTTTGGGCTTTTGTTGTACCATTAAAATTTGATGGTTCTGGGAGAGAGTGTAAGGCTGACTTTGTGCAACTCTGCTTCATTTCATTCATAAGAGAGAAAAGCATCCTCCTGTCCCCATTCTTCCCACTGTAATGCCATTAGTTCTCTATGAAAACAAAAGACAAACTATAGTATTGGATTATGGGCTTTCTGAAGTCAGGAAACATACATTTCCCCCTCTACTCCTCACACTTCAGACATTTTTATTCATTTATTCAACACATATACATCATATCCCCCTTTATGTGTAAAACACTGTCCTAGGTGCTGAAAGTACCAAGTTATCAATTTAGATGAGATTTATTCTCTACTCTCATGGAACTTATATTCTAGCAGAGAAAAAAAAAAATAAAATGAATTCTGTTAAAACCTACCTCGAAAGTTTCCTTCTATGCAAAAGATACATGTCTCTCATTTTTAAAATGCCAAAGAGATAGACTGTGGGACTGAGTGGCTTCAGGGGCCTGATATAAACAGAGTTGTCTAAGGATATATGGTGTCTCCTAGTTTTGCAAAAAGATCCCAGAGGTGCCAGAGGTCACATGATCCAGAGCTTTGTGGCTGCAGTTCTAAATTTAATAGGTGACTGTTCTTTCAGTATTACTTAGAACCTACCCTTTGAGTTGTCACAAAAGAAAGATATCAAAGAATCCAGAGTCCAACAAGAAAGCCAAACCAACACCTGACACTATGCTTAACTAAGAATGGGGCCTCCTGGGAGGGCATGAAGGAATAGACACTGAAAAGATATGGAAATGGCACATAGTTTCAGAAACTCTGGACCAACTGAAGCATCAACCCAAAGATTTCCTCAAAATATGAGTTAAGATATGCACTAGATGTTGAGAGTGAATCATTGTCACTACTTACTCAAAGAGTTGTAATACCCAATACTAGGGTATTGATGAAGCAACATCTTCTTTCCCCTAATTCTATAACTAAATGTCTTTGGAGTTCTTTTACTTTAGTAATGAATATAAAAAACAAAGAACAAGAAAAGAATGGTACAAATTTAATAATTCAGATTCATTGCAATGGCTATACTTTATTCAAGACACTAAAGCTCTTGATTCTGTATCTTTTATTTTTTATTTAACCCATTATACAAGCAATAATATGTTAGTAATATTTTTGATCATATGAAAATGGAAAAGAAATTAGAATCTGGGGGAAATTGGAGATTAGATACACTTGATAAATTATGAATTATTAGTTGTAATAATCATATCATAGAGTAGGTAAGAGCCCACTAATACAGTAAAAGTGAAAAATATATAGACATAAAATAATGGACTTAGAATAGAGATTACAAATTCAGGATTTGGAGTATATGCAGTTACTGAAGCTGGTAGTTCTGAGTTCACCCCAACCTACCATTTGGCAACTACTCTGATATATATCCCAAAGTACCTACTCTGTCATTCTCTCAAAGTGCTAGTACAGTACAAAGCTAAAACGCCTGTAAATTTGGTAAATATGCTCTTTATATTACCACCTTAAATATTATATAAGAAGTCAATCAGAAAAGTACAAAATAAAGAAACATATTCGGTTCAATGAGAAAGGTGGCACAAAAAGGACAGTCTTTATGAATGAAGTGATATTTGAGTTAGAATGAAAAAGATTGATACAATTCCATGAGTACAAACAACAATCAAGGAATTTCCAGGTGTATGACACAGTATAAATAAAGATACACAGCAGGAAAAATGAGTATCAATTTTAGAGGAAAGAAAAGTTATTAAGTTTAGCTGGAATATATCATGTATGGAGGGAAATATAAGACTGCAAATAAAATGTGATAGAGAGCCTTGAATTCCAGGCACATGAATTGCTATGTAACTTAGGAAATATTAAATGTTTGTTGAATTAATTCATGAGTGAATTAATTTTAACTTACATAAGTAACTGGAGAAATATGACAAGGTATTCGGGCAGGTGAAAGAGAATGAGAGGATAGTGCAAGAAATCATTTGATTAAAAAAAGGGCAAGTGGGACATCACAGAATCATTACAAATACATAATAAAAATCAAATTAAAAATACATGGATTGTTCATAATACATTTTCTATCTCTGTGTCCAAAATAATAGATATTTTACTCAGCCAAAGAAAGCAGTATGAGAGAATAAAATGACTTAAAGAGAACTTAAAATTTGACACTCTGAATGTATTGACCAAGTATTTTCTAGCTGGTGGCTAGAGATTGGTTTGACAGCTGCTACTGAGAGCAACATCTTGGCTTCCATGGATCAGACAGTAAGAAGAAATTATCATCAATGAAACAGAGAGGATGTGATAATTTATCCTGTTTACTGACTCTATCACCAGGAGCCAGTGTCCATTAGTCATATTGATCCTGAATATACCACCTTGGCTGGTACTGAGAACAGCCAATGACAAAAATCAAGTCGGTCACATTCTTCATTGTTTTGCCTGAAAGTAAATGAGTTTGTCACAGAGAAACCACAGGTCCTACATTTGCTACATTCCTAAAAAGCATAGACATTATCAGTGGAAAGAAGGAATCTTCACTGACTCAAATCAATGACATTCCATCCTCCAATTCCATCCTCAGTATTAGGTTCTGGATAAAAATCCTTTCCATGCTGCTGAAAGAAGGCAGAGATGATTCAATTCAACTCCAATTCTGCCATATTTCAAAGACCATGGGTCAGGTTCTCAGAAGAAACAGGCTAACTGCACAAGCATGAACATGTATGGTCATTGATCTAATAACTCCTAGAAACTTCAAGAGATCATCTGGTTCAGTCCCGTTCCTAGTAAGATAAAATCATATGACAGCAGAGACTAGAGAATGTGAATCCCAGGAAATTTTGCATAATTGCTCCTATTTGGGCTGCTTTCCACTAAAAGTAGTGGGGATTTATTATTGTGGAGAGAGAGTGGAATTATTAGCATGAAGAACATTTGTAAAAATTTTAAAAAATTTGAAGCAATTTCTCTTTGTTACCTTTTCTTCCTTTGCATTTTCCCCTCAGATGTACAGTGCAGGATATATTGCACATGCCTTTATCATTTTTCTAATAGTTAAAATGAATTCACATGAACCTTTTAATGGTAGATATTTTTGAGAGCTGTCAGGAGTTGGTCTGTTATCTATAGTTGTGTGACAGAGTTATTTATTTGTTTTGTTTTCTCTTTCAGAAGCTAAGAGATGACAAGGACAGGATGAAATCCAGAAACCTTGGTCTCATTATCTTTGTGTTCTAAGCAAAAGTACTAAGCAAACTAAGGACATATCTACTGCAATATCCATATATCCAATCCTTGGAAACCATATGGGGAAAAAAAGTGTGTGTGGTAGCATGGTTGTAAGAACAGCAAGGAAGCCAGAATAGATGAGCTATAGGGATTGGAAGATAGGAACTCCAATCACAATTGTAATTAGAATTTTTTTTTAACTTGGAGCAGCATAAACAGTTGAGCAGAAAGATGGGTATGGGACTGAAATGGTGGTATGGAATGACATTCAACAATACAGTTATATCAGAAAGATATTAACAGGACCCTAGGAAATGGCATTCCTGCAACACATGTCAGGAGAAATTATTAGATTATTGAACAGAAGCTTAGGGTGAATAGTTACTAGAAGGAGGAAGTATGCCTCCCTGGATGCCAGTGGCCTAGGGTAAAGCCCCATTTATTTCCAACTAGTTTTAGTCATGGCCTTAATCAAGATACTTTTTTTTTTTTTTAATGAAAATTGCTGGTAGAGGCTGGAGGGGTAAAAACAAATGAAAAAAGAAAACAATGTTTAAAAATTCATACCCATGATATTATATAGATTGTATAGAACTTAATAATGTTGAAATAGGGAGAGAGATGATTTTGTTGTTGCAGAAGACTACAAAGATTGTAGGGTATGGTTGTTCCTGCAGGGAACATGTTTCTGGGGACATATTTGCCCTATCCTATTTATTTACATGGTGGAGTTTTACTGTTGTGAGCAGAATGAGATTTGAGGTTCAGAAAATACTAGAAATTTAATGGTGCTTCATCTAGGTTGTATAGTGAACAACAGCTGCTTCCTCAATAGTCAGTTATAAGACCTCTTTCCCAGGACCTATGGCAGAAACTAGGGGATATTGATAAGTGTGAATTCTAATCCTTTTTCCAAACTCTGATGAAATTCAAAGTGACAAATATTTATTTGTACCCTTTATGTTCAAGGAATTATACTAGATAAGGGGGAAAAATACAGAGACTCTTATGAATCCTGTCTTTGGCCCTTAGGATCTTATACTCCCTAGTGGGCTAGGGAAATACAGAAGATATGACATATACCCAAATAGCTATAACATTAAATGGATTATAGTAAAGAACCAAACAGACTTGAAAGAAGTGCTTTGGAAAGTCTGCAGAAGAAGATATAATTGATAATATCACTTCAGCTTTTTGGAAAACTTCATGCAGAAGTGCGAATTTAAACTAGACTTTAAAAGTCTTTATCTTTTTGTCATAGATTCCTTTGGTAATCTGCTGAAGTTTATGGACACTTGAGAATATATTTTGTGAATACATCAAATAAAATATATAGTATAACGAGGAAAAGCAATACATGCGAAATGGAGTTGGCAAAATAATACTTGAGATAGTTAATAGTCTCTAGCTTAAAGGATGGGTAAGAATTAAACATACTTACATATAAAGTATACATAAATATGTAAACTCATTGAAGTCTTGATCTGCTTTTTTTTTTCTTTTTGTATTCTCATTACCTAGCACAGTGCCCATAACAATATACTTGGTAAATGTTTACTGATTGACATTGTATCCACTGATAGAATGAAAGCCTCTTGAGAACAAGAATTTGTTCCAATTTTGACTTAGCATCCTGAGCAGAGTCTAGAACACAGGTGTGTCACACATTCTTGTTTATTAATTTTATAGACTAACTAAAGTCAGGGATTGTGAGTAAAACACAGAAGTAAGAAGGACGGGAAAATCTATTAAAGGCAGTGACTAGCTTGCTTTGACTAGAACATGACACAGATAAATGTCACATTGGTAAGGATTTTGAATGTGAAGTAGAATGATTAACTGCAGACATAGCTGAAACAAGATCAACATTAGCCCCATGACATGAGTGATCCATGTCCCTTTCCCCCAGTATCATACTATAAAGGGATATAATTTCATGTTGATATTGGGATTTATTACCAAATAAAGTAAGTTTCACAGTATAAACTTGAAAATTGTAGACAACTTAGTGTGATTGTTTCATTTCAGTGTTTTCCCCCTCCTGTTTCTTATTTATCCTGTATATAACTTTGCATATTGTTTCTTTCATTATATTGTAAGCTCTTTGAGGGCAGAGATTGTCTTTTGTCTCTTTTTTATATCCTTAGTGCTTAGTACAGTGTGTGACACGTGGTAGGTATTTAATAAATGTTTTTTTGAATCAAATTGTGTGCCTCTGTTTGATCTGTCAGTGGTTATTTTTACCAACAAAGACATGAGCTACTCTATATACCTAAGAATGTATGCATTGCTTTAAGTAGGAATTTAATATACATGATTGTGTGAATGTATCCAAGTGCTAGTCAAATCCTAGGTGATTTTAGATAATAATTTCATCTTCCATTGCTTTGGAGGTTTAGGGATACAATGTGTACGTGTGTGCATGTGTGTGTATGTACGTGCATGTGTGTATTTATGTAAATGAACTAATTGAGGAGCCCCAATGCTAGAGGTCAGTCTTATCAATGTCTGACAGTATGAAAGCTCTCAAAGTAGAACATTGGGTGTGGCTTTTCAGAAACTTCAGAGTAAGTGTGGATCACAGCACTCTAGAGTCATGTGGGTTCTACCTGTATTATTAGCCAAGTAACTGAAAACCTTCTGTACAGAGCCATTATCTTCTCTGATATAATATCTAAGTTGGCATAGTTCTGAGTCCCCACTAGATGGCAAAGACAAAGGAAAAAATAGCTAGTTAATCAATATTTTCTTAGCACTTACTCTCTGCCAGGCACTGTGCTAAGCCCAGGGAATACAAGTAATAATAATAAAAAGATGGTCCTTATTCTCAAGGAGTTTGCAATTTAATGGGAGTAAGACATCATACAAAAATGAAGCTGAAAGGGGACTGAGGGAGATTAGAAACCCAGAGAAGGGACTCTATATAAAGGAATATAGCAGTGTGTGAAAAGAAGAGATGGACTGCCTGAGTATCCTCCTTCAGTAGATATTCTAAAAGATGTTCTTTGTCCCTTTGTGCAATCAGAATTCCGACCTGATATGATCTTGCAGGATAAAGAGGTTCTTGGGATATTATGAGAATGTCCAAAGGGAATACAACCAGATGGAAAAGGAAGAAAATAAATTATCTCTTGCAACATTTTCATTAAGTACTGCAACTTTTGTTTGAGAACTCTAAAGGGAGTGAAGGCATCAGCAATAGAAGCAGTCCATTCTACTTCTAGAATACTCCTTTTGTTAGGAAATGTCAGTATCTTTGCCAGGAAGTTCCCAAATGTGGTCACAAAGAGTCTCACACAATTGAAAGATGACTGAATAATAACTGGGAGGAAGTTAATCAGCAAAGTTCTTTTCTCTTCCTCATCTTTTCTGGAAGTCACGTTACCTAAGATCCAGCCTAATATAACTTTTCTATAGCTTTCACCACTCGTTTTTATTCTGTATTCTAGGACAGATTCTTTTGCCCTATCCAGGTTATTGATCCAGGTTATTGAGTGTCATATGTAAGTGAACATTGTAACAATGACAGATTAAAGAATTTGGACTTTATCTAAGTGAATTAGGAAGACTTGAAGGAATTTTTTGAAGAAATGACATGAACAGGTCTGTGCAAGGAAATTAATTTTATATATCTAGTGCAATGGGGAAGACCTACAATTGACATGTTAGTTAAAAGACTATTGTAATACTGTAAACTAAATAGAGCTTATGTTCAGATTCCAGATTACCTACAAGCATGTTAGACATCAAAGTAGGATATAGCACAAACTGAGGAGAAGAGCAAGATTATAGGACAAGTACAGAGAGAAACCCTTTAAAATTACCTTCCATTAATGAATATAATTATAATTCTAGAAAACTCATTCTCTTTGGCAAGTAAAAAGTTTCTAAACTTCCAGCTTTGGGAACACATGGTAGCACAAATTTTAAAGTTTGCCCAAGGCCCAGAAATGAGAGCCAAGACAAAGAAGACAAGAAGGAAAGAGAACATTTTATGAAAATGGAATGAAAAGGATATCATAATCCATCAGATAAGATCAAAGAGAGGTAAAGATAGCATCAAATTTTTGAACATGTAAGACAGGATGACACTTATGACAGCATTAGAAAAAAAAATAAACAAACTCTACATTTGAAGACAGGTAGAATTTGAAGTGATTTAAAAACACAGGTGTATATCAACTGTTAGCACTTAGAATTATGGATTGGAATTTGGGGAAAGGTCAAGATGGGGATATGAATTTAAGAATCATCTTTGTGGAGCAGGTAGTTTAAACTATCAGAATAGATAAAATATCAGAGTCAGAGAGTAAAAAAAAAAAAAATGAAAAGAGAACCTAGGACACAAGTATATCAGCATTAAGAATCCAAAGGGGATGTAAAGAGACTCATCTAGTATTTAATTATTTTGAATTATTAATTATATCGAATCTAAGCCCAGCTCAGCATCCTAACCATTATCATATTCTGTTTTTATTTGGAACATGGTATGTGCTTAAACCACCTACCATGATGACTATTGAATGTTGATTGATGAGGGATTTGTTGATGAGACAATGGGTAAAGGGATTATTTTTAGAAGAGGTATGGAAAAGAGTAAAATCTTCCATTTGCTTAAAATAGAAGAATCATATCATTTCTTAGTTGGAAAGAATATCAGAGATTTTATCTTATTAAACATTAATTTCTTCTTATATACATACATGTACACACATAGACATACAGACACACACCTGTGTGTGTGTGTGTGTGTGTGTGTGTGTGTGTGTGTGTGTGTAACTCGGGGTCAAGAAATTTGAGCTCCACCTTTAATTACTGAGAGCAGTCAATTTTTACCTTGAAAGGATCATGAGACCATATATGTGGAATTAGGAAGGGATCACAGAATTTGAGAGTTTAAAGAAATCTTAGTAACCATCTAGTCCAACTCATATACACATGGAATCTTCATAGTTACATAACATACAGGCACGCAACCAGTCATTCTTTTTGAAATTCTTCAAGGAGATTTAGCTGAATACTCCTCATAGATTTGCTTCTTTGCAATTTTTTTTACCCATTTCTCCTAGTTTTACCCTCTGGGTCCAAAAAGAACAAATACAATCCCTCCTTCATATCCCAAAGCTTCAAATACTTGAAGACAGCTCACATGTCTCCCTGAGTATTTTCTTTACCAGGCTATACACCTCCAGTTTTTTCAATTAATCCTTATATAATAAGGATTCCATATATTGAATTATGCTATGTACCTTTTTTGGATACTTTGACTTTATAACATCCTTCTTAAATCAGAACTAAGCACAATACTTCAGATGAAGTGTCATGAGAGCAAAAACAGTGAGGTTACTATTTCACTATTCCTAGAAACTAAAACTCTCTTAATTTTCATTCCTTCTCCTGAAATCACATTAACTTTGTTGACTGGCACATGAAAATGCTTATCATATTGAATTTGTAGTCTATTAAAATTCCCCGATCTTTTACAAACCCGCTGAAAAGTGCTGAAAAAAAATTCACCCTCCACATTATCCTTAGGAAGTTGATTTTTTGTGCTTAAGTGTAAAAATTTATATTTCTTTTAAAGTAGCATCTTATTAGATTCAGCTCAATTCTATCAAGATCTTTTTTTTTAATATCCAGTTTATCTAGTGTGTTAGCTCTGCCACTCAGCTTTGTGTCATTTCCCAATTTGTTGAGCATACAATCTATGCTTTTATCTAAATAATGGATAAAATTACTAAACAGTATGAGGCAAAGCACAGATCTCTAGGATACTCCATTAGAGACTTCTCACCATGCTGATATTAAACCATTAACATGAACTTTTCATTGAGTGTAGCCATCTAACCAGCTCTGAATCCATCTAATTGTTTAAGCATCTAATCTCCACATCTCCATCTTCTCTACAATGATAATATGAGATGCTTTATAAATAGCATACTTAAAAACATCAAAAAGTATATTCATATCATCTACTACTTTAATAATCATGCCAATGCTAGTCTTCTGTAACCTGTTCTTGATGAAACCAATGAAGCTTTTAAAAATTATTTTTTGGGGCAGCTACAAAGCACAGTGGATAGAGCACCAGCCCCAGCATCAGGAAGATTGAGTTCAAATCTGGCCTCAGAATTGTAATACATCCTAGCTATGTGATCCTGGCAAGTCACTTAATTCCATTTGCCTCAGGAAAAAAAAAAAGAAACTGAAATTATCCTTTTCTTTCTAGATGTTCAACAAAATCTCTTTCCTGATCCACTCCAGATTTTTGTCAGCCAAAAAGGACTTTAAAAGTTACCGAATCTGATCCTTTATTTGACAGGTAAGGGAACTGAGGCTGGAGATAATAAATGACTTGCCTAAGATCAAAATAGGTAGTAGTACTTGACAGAGTTGGGATTTGAACCCAGGTCCTCTTGCTCCAAATTTATTGCTCTTTTCATTTCATTATCTGTAAAATTAGAATCCTGGAATAAATTATTATTAACAATGCTTCTAGCAGTAAGATTTAGAAATGTTATAATCTTCGGATCTCACTCATAGTATCATACATATATAGGTAGAAGGAACTTCAACTCTCTAGTCCTGTGTTTAACAAATGAGGATTTAACAACTAAGACTTAAGTTTTCTGTTAGTCATTGACTAGGCTAAGATCATACAGGCAGTAAACAATAGACGTGGGACTTGAACCTGGGTCCTCTGATTCCAAAAGCAATGTGCTTTCCACTGGAGCATCCCAGCATCTTTTGCAACTCAGTCATTACCTTCTTCATAGTAGAAGCTCCTCAAAAAGTAATTGAACTGAATGGGATTAGATTGGATTGGACTGAATATCTTTAATTTTATTTGGAAGCAATTGAGAAGTCATAGCAAACTGTGAGAACCTAAGAATTGAAACTCAATGATCAGAGGTTAATTTGGTAGAGAGAAGGAAGGTCATTCAAACAGAAATTGCAAAACCTTAAAGCAAGCAAATGAAAGAGAAAAATAACCCTAATTATTTCAATAATAAAGGAAAGACATACTAGAGTTAGTGATGTGATGGAAAGAACCCTGACCAAAGCAATGCATACAAACTGCAAGGGAAACACGGGGTCATTGAGATCATAGGGAAAGGTCACAGCATGAACAGCAGCTCTGAGGTGAAAGAAGTCAAAACAACTCTTCATGTAGACTGCAATTTCAAGGAACCTTCTGATAGAATACCTACATTATCCGCTTGAAAGGAGCCCAGCACATTGAAACAATACAAACTCCCCCAACCTTTATCTGCCCTATGAGCAGGTTTTGAAGGGAATCTGAGCCAGCTAGATAGAATGAGCTGACTTCTTAGCCTTATACAGGCTTTTAATGGGATCAAAGGCACTGGTAAATAGATGTATCTCAGCAGGGTTCAAGGACAATATGAAGGCAAACACAAGGAAGGAAATGGAAGCATTCAAAAGCTACCTCAAGTACTTCTCAAAGTTCAAGCTGAATACAGTATTGAATGAATAGGTAGAGGAAGTTGGGAGGGGTGTGGATTCTAATGACATCCAGCTTTTTGACTTAACACTTCAGCTATTGCTTTCTTGCTGTGTCAGAGAAAAAAGGACACCTATTTGATAGACTGCATAGGTTCAATAGGACAGATGCTGTCACTCAAAGAGGCCACATTCAAACTGATATAGGACCAAAACCTGTGACCCAAATACTTTCAGAGAGTTATAGGGCCCCCAATCAGCTCAATTCCAAGACAGACTGAGCAAAGATATATAGAAAACAAGGGGAGATGAATAAGTTTCAGAAACAACTGTTCTAATTTCTATATGACCTGTGAATTCAGGATAGGATTGCTTGCTACTTATGATTCAGAGTTGTGATCTCAAATTCAAATCATCTGTTTTCTAAAAGTTCATCTCACTAATAATAAAAATGCAGAATTGGAAAGGACCTCAGTGAATACTTGATGCAATTTGCAACTAAACATAGTTTCTTCAACCACATACTAAAATAATGGTTATTCTACCCTAATCTGACAACTTCTAATGAAGCAGAAATCATTGTACTTAGCATAGTGCCTGGCACATAGGAGCCATTTTAAAAATACTATTTGACTGACTACTATTTCCTGGTATAGTTCATTTTACCCCTGACAGTTGATAGTATAGGAAAGATTTCCTTACATGGGTCAGAACCTGTCTCTCTGCAACTTTCATTGGTTGCTCTGAATTGCTGCTATTTATAACCTCTGGAATTGCATGTCCATTTCTTTTAACTAATCTTCATATTACAGTATAACCATTTTAAACTACCTCTGAATATTCTCTAGTTTACTGGTCTACAATAAAATTGGAAACCAGACTGTATATACTTTAACTTGAATAAGTACATTGATGCTATTACCTTCTTGATTCTAGGTGCTTTACTCTCTCTAAGGCAATCTAAGAGTACAATGTATTTTTGGTCACCATTTCATACTATTGTCCAGTGTATTGTTCTGTCACCTTGACAGTCTAATAAAACACACACATCTTTTTCAGATAAGCTGCTCACTAGCTACCCCTCTCCATCTTGTAGGTAATATTTTGTAAAGCACTTATCCCATTGCCTAGGTATATCAAGGCTTATTCCCATTCCTACTGAACTTGTATAGTTATTTTTTTAAATACAAGTATAATACCCTATATTTATTCCTATTAAATTTTATCTAATTAGATTCTAATATTCTAATTTTTCACATTATTGTTTATATTGCTTCTGTCATTTAATATGTTAACTATATTTGTAGCCTTTTGCCATCTGAAAGTTTAATACATGTATCATTTATGTCTCTATACAAATAATAAAGATATATATATATAGATGGTGTGTGTGTGTGTGTGTGTGTGTGTGTAAAAGCACAAAACCAATACAGATTTCCCAGGACACCTCTTTCTATAATGCCATCAATCTATTTCCTCAGCGAAAACCTGGTTAAAAAGCTGCTTCTAATCATTACACATAAGATCTTAAGCAAATAGTGTTCTGAGAACACAGATCCTAAAAAGGGTCGAAATTATTACGTGACTTGAGATCCAATACTATTCTTTTATACTGGTCATTCAATCAGTTCTAAAAACCAGCCATAAATATATGTATGTATGTATATATATATATATATATATATATATATAATTGTGTAGGGTTATCAAATTCAAATAGAAAGTTGGGTGGGAAGGGGCACTAAATCATACATAAGGATCCCTGCAGCTGCATATTGACTTAGTTTTTAAAATGTCATATTAAATGTATTTTATTTTGTTAAATACTTCCCAATTCCATTTTAATTTGGTTCTGTCTGCACTAGAGTGCTGTGTGCTTCATGCTTTGGGTAGGGAGGGGCTATGTTTGATATTCCTAATTTAGCTCCTAGCCACTGAAAGAGCTGGGGGCCATTTTCTTTCATTTGCTTGCTTTCCAATTTTGAAATTTCTGCTTAGATGGCCTTCTTTCTCTCTATCAAATTAAGCCTTGATCACTGGGAATTGATGAGATCACCAAGCGAGGGAATTTAGAAAAATCCTTGCGGCATATCCACAGTCAGCATGACCAACAAAAATCCAGCAAAGTAAATGGAAAAGGAGTGGTCAGACAGATAGAAGGAAAAGCAAGAGAAAAAAGAAACAAATTCCAGAGAGGAAAGAGTATCTAGGAGAAGATGTTCAGTAATATTAAATGTAGCAGAGAAGTCAAGATGAATGAGAACTGAAATAAAGTCACATGATTTAATAAGAAAAAAAATCATTGATAAGTTTAGAGACAAAAGTTAGACTTGAATATGGAGACTGGAAGTCAAGTTATTCTTGCTGCAGGGCAAGCTGACAGGTTTTAAAAAGAGTGAGGGGAGAGTAAGTAGAGGCAAGGAATAAGGATGGCTCTTTCAAGAAGTTTAGTTAAAAGGAGGAAAAAGGTGATAGCAAGAGAATTTCAGGCATGGAACATGGGCAATGCAAGGATATAGCAATAGGAAAGAGAAGATTCTATAGGAGTTATAGCAAGCACTTTAAGACAACCAGAACAGAAGCCAGTTATCCAGAAGCCACAACTGCTAGAAAGCATTGTGCCAGGAAAGTTGACTCACAAAAAAAAGGTCAAATCAAGGTAATGTATGTCTACAGAACCACCAAAATCTGGAATAGCCATATGACAGGGGACATTGAAGTCTGTCAGTAAATTGAGTGCAGACACATCAGAAAAGGTAGCAACCAAATTCATAAATCATCATTGATCTACTACTGATGAAATTTTTGTATTTCAGCTTGGTTGATCCTGGGAAAGCAAATGCAGTCTGTTGCTAAGATAAGTCTGATGCATTCCACTGGCCCTGTCCATAAACATGACGAATCATTAGAATACAACTTTGTAGAGAAGTTTCAGGATGGGTAATTTAACAGGAAGGAAACTGAGTCTCAAAGAGTTTAAAGGATTTATGTATAATCACATAGCTACTAAGTTTCAGAGTTAAACTATGAATCTAGGTATCCTTTTTTACATACAATGATTTTCCCATTGTACTCTCCTTGTCTTTCAACTGAGGTTGAGGTCAGAATGGTAGCTTAGTGGGAAGTATGGGGAGTCAGAAGCAGAAGCTTCATATATAGTAGAAGCTTAATAAATGTTTGTTTACTTGACTTGAAAAGGGAACTTCCATGGTATGAAGGGAACTGAGGCATGGTAGAAAAAACCTAGATGTCAGAAGTAGAGAAATGATGGATAACTGACCTAGATAATTTCTCAAAACAAAACTTCTTGAAGGAACTCATCAGTGGAAAAAAGGAACCACAGAGACATAAGAATTTCTTGGTGTGTGGGGGGAATTATCAGAACGTTGCCACAAAGTTCAGAATTAGTGGCAACCAATAAATGCTGTTGTTATCATTTCTTTGATGCCAAAATGCTAAGATTCAATTCTTCAGCTCCCTTACTTATTGAGAAATGCTAGCTAGGGAGTAGTAGGATTTGGTCCTTTGTTTTTCGACTATTTTCAGTGTATTTGTAATAAAGATTATTCTTCTCATCTGACAATTTGATTGTCAAGTATGGAATTCTTTCCTCTCTTCCTCTTTCCCTCAAACATTCTTTAATTCTTCCCCTAGGTTTATTAATCCTAAATCTAATCCCTTTGAAGTGCATGAAATTTAAGGAGCATGATGGGAGATAGCAAAGTGTCTTACCAAAGTTTTACCTAAGATTTTTTAGGAATTTTACAAAGTGACAACCCAGGACAAGGGTTAATAAGGATTAAAAGAAAAATTATGGTCATAACTAATATAATGGTAAATATAAAATATAAATGATAAAATGAATTACATCAGAGGAGACAACGTATTTCAAGAATTAAAAAAATACCTATTGCACAGATATTTACTAGTTGTGTGACTCTGTGCAAATCATTTGATCCTGTGTTCCTTTTCTACAAAATGAGTTAGAAAAGGAAATGGCAAATGACTCCAGCATTCCAAAAGGAATCACAAGAAGTCATGAAAAATAACTGAACAACAAGCATTATACTAGCTAGCTGACTAAAGCTTGATGTGTGTACATCACAAAAATATAATTCATAAAATTATAAGCTAAATTACTGGCACACCTCTGTTCTTGTGGGATATAATCTATACTACACCTGAAGACTAACTATGGCCCCAAAGAGCAATGCAGCAGAGAGATTCAAAAAGTATAGTTACCCAACAAAAAATAATGTCAAAATTTTTCAGAGTGGCAAAAGGTCACAGTCCAACAGCTGCTCTCTCAATGACAATCAATAAACAAACAGTTATTAAGAGTCTAGTATGTACCAGACACTATGCTAGATGCTGATGAAACAAATACAAAAGATGAAACTTCTCCTTCTCCTTCTCCTCCTCCTCCAGGTTTTTACTCTACTGCTCCATCTAGTTGCCCATGCCAGGCCAAGACTAATAAATGT
Organism: Sarcophilus harrisii; assembly: GCF_902635505.1. Classification (NCBI taxonomy): domain Eukaryota; kingdom Metazoa; phylum Chordata; class Mammalia; order Dasyuromorphia; family Dasyuridae; genus Sarcophilus; species Sarcophilus harrisii. The sequence goes on along the minus strand of NC_045427.1, from coordinate 121,585,614 downwards.
TTATTAATTAATTGACCAAGTCAGTATGTTTTTATGATTTACTCTAGTTCCACCAAAAAAAAAAAAATACAGACTGTCGAAATAACCTAGGTTTGGATTTTTCAAATCATGATCAATGATAGTTTAAGGAGACAATGAATTCCATAATAGACTATAATATAGAATTGAAATGATTTGCTAAGGGGTCAGTCATTTAAAAAGAGAAGAATAGAATTTGAACAAGGTTAAAAATGGAGGAGATAACTAGAGTTTTGGGTTGTATTAAGAGAAGGGGGGATTAGAGATGCTCATTAGGATAGAGATTATATTTAGAATAAGAACTGCATGGTAGAGAGTGGAATTTAAAAGATTATGATTAGAAATTATGCAGTTCTTATATATAGAAACACATAGGGAAGATCATGGGTATTATTTCTTTGAATACCTAAGATAGAATAGAAGAATAACTCAGTCATAGTGACTGAGTAGATTCAATTGCTGGGAAGCTAGAATAGTTGAAAAAAAAATGTCACCATGCATATCAAAGGTTTTTATAAGAAAGGTAAAGAGCTATAAGTCAGATACTAAATTCATTTTGAAAGGAGGAAGAAAGTGATGTGGAAAGGGGATAACAGTTATCAGTTTCTGCATTGGTTGATATAATAACTGCATTAACATCAAAAGAAGGAGAGGTTACTGAGTAAATTACAGAAAGAATCAAGAAGCAGCAGTGGGAGAGTTAGTAGTATTCTGAGTCCATCCTGAATAAATACATTGGGAATAAGAATGAAAGAACAGAGAATTCTGGAAAGACTAGCAAGGGATACAGTGTAATTATAGAGGATCAGGTATCAGTGAGTGCCAAAAAATGGAAGAAGTGATATTAAGAAAAGAGGATTAATATTAATTATTGAACAGAAATTCCAGAGATCATATTGGAAGAGGTAACAAGATCTAGAGTTGTACATGGTGGTGGTGATAGTGTTGCGGTAGATAGTAATGAAGGAGATGACAGCAAAGATTGAAGAGCTGCCCCCAAAATTATTTAGGTGAGTAAACCTTGAACATTGTTCACACTGTTTGTTCTAACCACTATGGAATTACAGCAGAGGATGGAACAGAAATACAAAAAGTGCCCCATTCTCTATGATTGAATGAAACATTTAATCCTTTTGGAGTACATAGGAACAATAATATGGTCCTAGGATTCAAATATACATTTTTCAATTTCTCCCTAAAGCAATCTATCCCTTCTGGAGTCCTGTAGAGAGGATGTCATCCTGACCTCTTCTTTTTTTTTTCAACCTTTCCACATGAGTCAGCATGGCCTATCCTGACCAGATCTCTTAATCCCAAGAAACAAAACAATGACCACAGAATCAGGCAAAGACAGTAACAAAAAATAGCTCTCTTCTTTTATTCGGAATCAAATGTCATTCATCAAATGCCATCAATCCCATCCTAAGAACTTATCATATAAATAATGTATACATTTACTAATTAAGCCTCAAGACACCATTTAACAAGTAAAAAAGTATGTGGTTTTGCTTTCATAAACAATATGCTAGGTATACACACATTGCAAACAAGAGAAAATATTTTGGATGAGCTAATAGGTCAAATAAGTTCTTCCTAAACCATCTTAAGGCCTAGGAGTTTGATGGTTCACACTCTGCCAAAAGACATGAGCTCATCCTATAGGCAGAGCATGTAAGAATCTATTTATCATTGCAATTACTTTTAACCTTAACTTTGGGAACACTTCTAACTAAAGATAACAATTTCGATGCTTGACACTTGTTGTTTAACCAAAACTAATTTTCTGTTTTCAAAACAATTCATTATTCTGGACTGCACTTTTTTATATTTGCCAATTAAATGGAAAATCTATCTTTCATAAAAGTTAGGAATTATGTCCAATGAAAATCCGACATTTTAATGGTTTTCCACAGATTAAAATTGTAGAGTTCTCAATAAACCCTGATTTACTGATGTTGGTTGTAAAATGGTTATTGCTGTTAATAAAGATTGTAAATCTTAACAGGTTATATTTGCCTTGGCCAATAAAACTTGCCATAAAGGCTTAGTGTCTAAGGCTAATTCTGTTCACATCAAGGTAAACAGCCTACTCAAAATAATTCAATGTCTTTGGGAATTAGGGCGCCCAAAGCTGAGCAATTGACAGATTTTAGCCTTGGGCAATAGTATGTCTGGCTCTATTTGAATTTGACCTCACCAAGGAGACAAGCCTAGTCCTCCCAGGAAATACTACTCAGGAAAGGAAAGTTTCTTAGAGGAAGTTGTTTGATTAAGAAGGGAGCTTCCTTCAATTCTCACCACCAAACCACTACCTCAAATACAAACTGGACAACAATTTTAAATGTCTGCTACAAAATGGATATTTCACAAAAACAATTCTACCCAAATATCACCAAAGTGGAGTTTTGTAAAAACTGGAAAAAAAAAATCCACATATATATCATTATGATTCTTTCTAGTAGCCCTCACTCAAGAGAGTCTTCTAAAATAACAAGTAATATTTTAAAAGACAAAAGATGAAAAAAAAGAAAAATATATATATTTTATTGATCAATACATTACCAAAATAATCTTTAAAATGTATAATGTGCCATTCTTGATGACCTCCCACCTCTGCAAAAGGATGTGGTGGTCTTCTCATATATCTGGTTTTACGTTTTGTAATTTTATATTAATTTTTGATTTGGGTTTTTGTTTTTTAATTTTCATTACATTATTGTAGCCATTATGTATATTGTTTTCTTAGCTCTGGTTATTTGATACTGTATCACTTCATGTAGATTTTCCCATGCTTTTCTTTACTATCAAATTCATCATACCTTACAATACCATAATTTTCCATGTACCACAATTTGTTTAGCCATTCCCAGTAGATGGGCATCTATTTTCTTTCCATTTTTCATGCTCTCTAAAAAAGTACTACTATAAATATTTAAATATATAAAGAAACTTTCTTCTTATCAATAGACTTTCCCTTGCAAATATCATATTATACATACATATATATAATATCTATATATTTATTTTGTCTATATCTTTCTATATATATATATATATATATATATATATAAATATGAAGACAGAGACTCACAAAGAGTCAGAGACAAAAAAGAGAGATACACATAGAGTTTCAGAGAAACAAAAAGAAAAAGAGAGAGAGAGAAAAGGAGGGAGAGAGGGAAAGGAGGGAGAAGAATATAAGCTTTATGAGGGCAGATCCTGATTTTTTTTCCCTTTTCTTTTTTATCTCTACTTTGAGCACAATGTCAGGAACAAAATTAGAACCCAATGAATGCTTGTTGATTTGCTGACTTAAACTGAAATTGATTCTAACTTTCAGTAGATATATTCAAAACCTATCCAAAGGTGATCTTGGAAAAATAGTGAAGTGCTATGACCTGGAAATGTGCCAAAAACTTAATATGAGAAAGGACCTTAGACCAAAGCTTCTTAAACTGTTGTTTGTGCTCCATATAGGATCACATAACTATGTGCGGGTTATGATACTATGTTTTATTATCATAATATCTAATTTGGATCCCTATTTTATATATCTCTATACCCAGGATTATGTAACAATTCCTCAGGCTAAAAGAGATCACAAGTAGAAAAAGTTTATGAAACCCTGATCTAGACCAAAACCTTCATTTTACAGATTCAAAAACTGAGATAATTAAGGGAAAGTTACTTCCCTAAAGTTACATATGTAATTAGTGATAAAGCCAAGTCTTCTGAATCCAGAGAAGTACTTTAACACTCTTTGAACCATACAAGTTCCTCTATTCTGCTAATATCTAGCTCCACTTCAATTCCTTGATTCTTGTTTGATGTTTTTTTGTTTTGTTTTAAGTCAAATGGTTATTATTGATTAATAAATGTCAATATTATTATTAGAATGTCTATATGTTATAATGCCATCAAAACCTACTAGAGGAAATTTTACTGAATTGAACTAAAAGAAGCAAAAGTCTTGCATCTTAACTGCATTTGGAATGAATATGAGATATATTTTAAAATGGAATTTTAATTCTATAAAATATAAAGAATAAGCTGATTTTAGAAAGGTCTGGAAAGATTTACATGAACATTGATACTAAGTGAAACAAGCAGAACCAGAAATACATTCTACAGGATAACAGCAAGAATTATCAACTATGAAAGACTTGATTCTTGTCAGTAGTTCATTGATTCAAAGAAATCCCAATAGACTTTGGACAGAAAATGCCACACGCCTCCAGAAAATGAACTAAGGAGAGTGCATATAAATCAACACATGATATATTCACATCTTTTTTTTTTTTTTTTTTTTAATCTCACCCATGTTTTTGGCCTAGTTTTTCTCTCCCAACATGATTCATAAAACAATGTATATTAAAATAAACAAATAAGCAAAACAAAACAAAAAATGGGATTTTATTTTTTTTAATTTATTTTTTTTTATTTAATAGCCTTTTATTTACAGTTTATATGTATGGGTAACTTTACAGCATTAACAATTGCCAAACCTCTTGTTCCAATTTTTCACCTCTTACCCCCCACTCCCTCCCCCAGATGGCAGGATGACCAGTAGATGTTAAATATATTAAAATATAAATTAGATACACAATAAGTATATATGACCAAACCGTTATTTTGCTGTACAAAAAGAATCAGACTCTGAAATATTGTACAATTAGCCTGTGAAGGAAATCAAAAATGCAGGTGGGCAAAAATATGGGGATTGGGAATTCAATGTAATGGTTCTTAGTTATCTCCCAGAGCTCTTTCACTGGGCGTAGCTGGTCCAGTTCATTACTGCTCCATTGGAAATGATTTGGTTGATCTCATTGCTGAGGATGGCCAGGTCCATCAGAACTGGTCATCATATAGTATTGTTGTTGAAGTATATAATGATCTCCTGGTCCTGCTCATTTCACTCAGCATCAGTTCGTGTAAGTCTCTCCAGGCCTTTCTGAAATCATCCTGTTGGTCATTTCTTACAGAACAGTAATATTCCATAATTTTCATATACCACAATTTATTCAGCCATTCTCCAACTGATGGACATCCATTCAGTTTCCAGTTTCTAGCCACTACAAAAAGGGCTGCCACAAACATTCGTGCACATACAGGTCCCTTTCCCTTCTTTATAATCTCTTTGGGATATAATCCCAGTAGTAACACTGCTGGATCAAAGGGTATGCACAGTTTGATAACTTTTTGAGCATAGTTCCAAACTACTCTCCAAAATGGTTGGATTCGTTCACAACTCCACCAACAATGCATCAATGTCCCAGTTTTCCCGCATCCCCTCCAACAATCATCATTATTTTTTCCTGTCATCTTAGCCAATCTGACAGGTGTGTAGTGGTATCTTAGAGTTGTCTTAATTTGCATTTCTCTGATTAATAATGACTTGGAGCATCTTTTCATATGACTAGAAATAGTTTCAATTTCTTCATCTGAGAATTGTCTGTTCATATCCTTTGACCATTTTTCAATTGGAGAATGGCTTGATTTTATAAATTAGAGTTAATTCTCTATATATTTTGGAAATGAGGCCTTTATCAGAACCTTTGACTGTAAAAATATTTTCCCAGTTTATTGCTTCCCTTCTAATCTTGTCTGCATTAGTTTTGTTTGTACAAAACCTTTTCAGTTTGGTATAGTCAAAATTTTCTATTTTGTGATCAGTAATGATCTCTAGTTCTGCTTTGGTCATAAAGTCCTGTGAAGATCGCGTATTTTAAAATCAGCAGGAGTCAGGAATTCAGGTTAGGGGAAAATCGTCAGTCTTTATTCTCAGTGAAGAAGAATCGGAGGTGGAAGAGAATCGGTGATAGCAATGTGTGCAGATGAGTCAAGAAGCTAGCTGGATCAGCAGCCACATGACCAGCAGCTAGGAGAGAGGAACCCAGGCCCGCTCTCTCCCAGCTTCTCTTCCTGTTCCTCTCTCTGCCTCCACCCACCAAAATCGTCATTTCCTCTACAACACATCAGGACTTGCACAGAGAGTGGGCAGGGACCATTCTTTATCCAATCATGTATATTAATAGAGTGTAGCCCAATTACTATTTAGCCTCACGTACTTGAGACCTCAGTGCATCAACTCAAACTTCAGCCCATTACAAAGTCCTTCCCCTTCCACAGGCCTGTGTTCCTCTAATTTATTAATAATTTCATTCTTTATGCCTAGGCCATGAACCCATTTTGACCTTATCTTGGTGTACGGTGTTAAGTGTGGATCAATGCCTAGTTTCTGCCATATTATTTTCCAATTTTCACAGCAATTTTTATCAAACAGTAAGTTCTTATCCCAAAAGCTGGGGTTAAAAAATGGGATTTTAAAAATCAGTAGTTTGGATGAAGGTATAGCAGGAATTTCCTTTCATGATTTCATGAAACAGGGAAGATAGGTAACATATAAAACGAAAGATTCAAGATGCCAAAATATCTCAATATTTATAGATTTCATACAATGAGATGATATTTTAATTTCACAGGAAAAATGTTAAATTTTAATTTGGGTTCAAAAATTTAACTTAATAAGTTAAGACTATAGTAGGGGAGTATGGCTTAAATAAAATATCTTTGTATGAGAAAAACCTGGGGTTCTTACTCAATTAAAAAGTTCAATGTGAGTTAGGAGTTTGATACCACTGCCAGAAAAATAAAATAAAACAAAATAAACAAACAAAAACCAAAACAAATAAACAATCAAAAACAACTAAAGTTATCTTACACTATATGAGCAGATATACTAGTCCAGAAAGAGGCAAATGATTATTTCAGTGTACTCTACCCTGGTTACTATTACTACTACTACTACTACTACTACTACTACTACTACTACTACTACTACTACTACTATTACTACTACTACTACTACTACTACCTATTACTACTACCCCCACCACCACCATCACCACTATCTGGCTTTCAGGTTTGTCAAAATGCTTGACATATTCTATCTCACTTGATTTTCATGATTCTTCCATAAGATTATTGTTCTCATTTTGCCTAAGATCATACATCTAATGTATTTTAATATGGGTCTTCTTGACTCCCACTTCTAGATAGTATGCCACTGAGATATCTGCAATTTATATTAATTTTTGGACAATGTATTTTAGGAAGGATATTAATAAGCTGGAGCAGATTCAGTTGAGAGTAACAAATTACTCTCCATTATTACCATGTTAATGGTAGCCATATTAAAGGAGAATTATAGGAAGGAACCAGGAATGGCTATCTTGTAAAAGACTGGGGTATTGGTTATTCATTGATACATGAAAGGATACTGTGATTACAATGAACTAGGCTTACTCCGCTTAACTCCAGAGTTCAGACCTAGGACTAATGAGTGAAAATTTTAAGAAGTTTTCCTTACATATAACCAAAAAAGGATTCTTAATAATTAGAGTCACCCAAAAGTTGCATGGGTACCTAAAAAATACTGAATATTTCTTTATTGTAAGGTCTTTAAACAGAAGCTGGATAAACAACTATAGAGGATTCTGTAGAAGAGAGATTTTGTTACTAGTAATTTTTTGACAACCTATGACCCCATTTGGGTTTCCTTTGCAAAGATACTGGAGTGGTTTGTCATTTTCTTCTCTACCTCATTTGACAGATAAGGAAAGTGAGTGTAATATTCTTCTCTAAAAGGTAATATTCCCTGGGAGTAGGTTTGTTGGGGGGTTTCTGGGAGCAGCCTTCCTTTCACTTCAATATAATCACTCCAAATGCAGCCAGGAATTAAAGTCCAAATCCTTTATTGTTTCTTTACAAGTCTTATCTCCTTCCTTGGGCTTGGTTAGCTTTCTTAGAGACCTATCTCTCTCCTTGGTTCCCGAAAGCTTGAATCTGGCTTCTGAATCTCTCTGACTGAATCCTGGCTGAGGCTCCCAGAGCTTCTAGTGGCCTTCTGTGTCTGGCCCTGAGAGCTTCTTGCTTATATGTTGTACACTGAGTATACATCAATCATTATATCACTAGGAAACCATTATTTGTTGTAGGATTAAATCAATGCTAAACTAGGTTTAATCACTGTCTCCTCAATTCCACTTACTTAGCACCTTGTAAGAATCCTAACAACTGAGGCAACTTTTCTCAGCATGACATAGCTAGTAAATGTCCAGATTTGAACTTAGGGAGATGGGTATTTCTGACTTCAGGACCAGGGCTCTGTCCACTATGCCACCTAGATATTGAGAGGAATAAATTATCTCTGAGAATTCTTCAGTCCTGACATTCTATGATTTTTAATCACAATTTTCTAGAGAAAAGTTATGTGAAGTGCCCAAGTACTAAGGCAACAGACCTCGATATAAATAATTAATATAATTTGGTGCAGTCAAACCAGAGAGAATGTCTAATAGTCCAGATAAACTTTGCATTGAGGAGATTGACAATGAGGATCTTTGAAGAAAGCCACATTTGCTTAGAATGTATAATATTGTAATAGAAACCTAATGGACTTGAAAGAAAGGGAAATGTTGAACTGGTTAAATAGTAGTAATTAAGTGTCAGCAAATTGCTTCTTGGAAAACATTGCTGCAAAGAATGCTATTGTAACAGTGACAGGAAGAAAAAAATGTGGTTAATATGAGTTGTTTAAAAAGTGAACATTGAGAGCCCAAATGCCCTGATCATTAATATCAGTCCATAAGTGAAGATCATGTATACTCTGACTTTTGCCATGCCTATAACCCTAATATTTTATTTATTTACTTCAGAATAAGAGGCAGAGGACATACATTTCTCCAGGCAGGTTTTTATTTTCTAAGTCTATGTGTTGTGTTTCTAAAAGACAAATTAGTAGTGAAGTTAGATTTACATTTTTCAGTGGAGAAGGGTATCTTCTGTTTTGGCATGAAAAGATTACTGGATTTGGTCTCTAAAGACCCAGATTTCAATTCCGATTCTGCTGTCTGTTACCTGTGGGATTCATGGCATGTTGTTTGATCTCTCGTGGTTTTAGTCAAATGATAGGACAGATTGAATAATGTCTCATGTCTCTTATTCCTCTTTTTTTTCTGATCATGAAACATAGAGATGTGATTTTAAAACATTGAAAATGTTACCTGTATTCTTATTTTAGACTTTCCTTTCTTCCTTCCTTTTTTTCTTTTTTCTCCCTCTTCTTATTTTTTTTTCTCTCTCCTTGCTTCCTATCTTCCTTCCCTCCCTTCCTCTCTCTTTTCCTTTTTTTCCTTCTTTCCTCTCTCCCTCTTTTCCTCTCTTCCTTTCTCTCTTCATTCCTTCATTCCCTTCTTTTTTATATAATTTTCATTTGTTTTTGATTTCTTTAGGGAAAAACTATGAATCTAAGATAAATTAAAATAGCAGTTTTACATCTCCCTCATTATCATCCCCCTTTTAAACTATTTCCTGACAGGAGCATTGTTGCTTTTTTCCATATTGCTCCCCATATCTAGAGCACCTCCCCAATTTGTTCTTTAGGATCATTCTAATTTCTACCCATCTCAAGTATCTTCTCATGAGGCCTTCTCTCATGGCTTCAGTGATCATATCCTTGTCAATAACTCCAAAATCCTTATCTATACCTTCAAACTCTCCCTAAAAATTTTAGTCTTATTTCCAGTTTTTTTTTTTCCCCTCAAAATAAACGTTTGGAAAACATTAAACTTAAAATATCACAGATTGAAATCTTCATTTTCCCTCCTTTGTCAAAACTGGACTTAGCTCCAAATATATGTTTTGTTGTTTGTGCTACCATTCCATAAGTTTCCTAAGTTAATTATACCAAATCATTTTAAATTTTTTACTCCCCTTCAATGCCCCAAATCCAAACTCTATCAATCAAATTTTCATGACAATCCTTACAGCCACTCCCTTTCCATTCCCACTACAACCATCCTAGCTCAGAGATCCATTTTTTTCTTCAGCTAGAAAATAACTTTTAACTTACTGGCTTTTATTCAGTGATTAACTCCCCCTCTCCTCCCCCTAACAATTGGGGGAAGAAATGAAACACAAATCTTTCTCTTATATATCCTTGTGCAACTGCCTAAATAATCTGTCAATTCTTTAATTTGAAAGCTTTGCTGTCATTGCCTCTTTCATTGTCAATAAAAAAGACATAAATTCCTATTCCTAGATATTCAAGGCCCTACACAATCTGAATTCACCTCAGCTTTTAAGACTTACCTCGTACTGTCCCTCTTTATGCTCTCTGAATTCAAAGCAAACTGGATTGCTCTCTTAGCTTTATCTTGTCCTGTCTCTTTTCTAAACTTTTGTTCATTCCACCTCTCATTCCTGATGTCATCTCCCCCATAATATTATTCATTGCTATCCATATTTGTAGAACAAAAGTTAGATGCAAACTCTTCAAATAACTCCCTGATATGTCTCATCTTATCTCCCTAACCCCAGATTGAAAATCATCAATTCATTCTTGAATTTTTCAAAGCATGCTACATCAGTCCTCTTCTCTGATAACAGTATCATTCTGGTGAGGCCCTTATCACATCATGATTGGATTATTTCAATAGCTTGTTGTTGGAGCTATCTGCTACAAGTCTCTTTCTCTATCCTCCATTCAGCTGCCAATATGATTTTCTTAAACTTTAAGTATGACCATGTCATACCCTTTCCTCAACAACCTCCAGTGGCTCCCTATCACCACCAGGTTCAACTACAAAATCCTGTTTGTGATCAAAAAATTTTATAACTTTCCCCCCACTCCTTTGTAGTATTCTTACACTTTGTTCCTTGCCATGTACTCTTTGATCTGGTGATATTGGCTCCCTTGCTCTTTCATGAACAAGGTCCTCCATCTCAACTCTGGGCATTTTCTTTGGCTGTTCTCTATCCCTGAAATTATTTCTTTCCTCATCTCCGTCTCCCAGCTTTCCTGACTTCCTTCAATTTGAAGCCTTTCCCAAACCCTCTACTGTATTCCCTTTGTTAATAAGTTCCTATTTATTATATATACATCTTATACATAGTTGTTTTCTCCTCCATTAGATACTGAATTAATTGAGGGCAAATACCATTCTTTTCCTATATATCTTTTTTTTATCCTAAGCACTTAGCATAATGCCTGGAAAAGAATAGGCATTTTATAAATGCTTGACTTCTGCTTTGTACTTATACTTCATGCTACATCATATCGCAATTATTTGTGTACGGTTTACTTTCCCACCACTACATTAGACTATATGATATTTGAAGATAGAAATCATGACATTTTGTTATTTTCCCCAACATCTAGTCCATTGTTTTGTACTTAGGAAGTAGGTATGTAATACATTATTTTTTAATTAAATTAAATGGAAATCTTTATTGACAATTGAAAGCCACAGTGATTTTCTATTCTAGAATTTCATTTGATTTTCTGCTATATGCAGAATTCTATGATAAGTGCTGGGAAAGTGATATAATATTAATTTTTTGTGAATTACTTCAACTGCTTCCTTCTATATCCATGGTCCTATTAATGCATTTTCATCAAAATTGTCTTTATATAGTTTATATATATTTATTTAAATGTATGTAACCTTCCTCAGAGCATACTCTTCCTGAGGGCAGACCTTTTCCCTTTTATTTTGGTGTATTCAGGGGTTATCTTAGTGTCTTATACATAGAAGGCATTTAATAAATTGTTGTTTGTTATTTGAATGATTAGCGAAGCTTATATTCTAGTAGATATATATGATACCTACAGAAATAACTATAATATGAAATCATAGCTAATTAAAAAAGAAAATTGCAAAGTAATATTTGAGATTCAAGGAAAGTCCTAAAGGTACTAAAAGGTAGAAGGACTTGGTAAGAGGAATGGGAAATTGATAGGTTTTGAATTAAAAATCTGCATGCTCACATCTCAAATAAGGAACTAGTAGGACTGGTTTCTTTTGGCCAAAATGTTTCACAATCATTAATTTTAGTTTTTCATATTGTTATTTTGTTAGTTCACTCTGTATGGGTGTGTATACCTGCATGTCCGCGACAACACACACACTCATACACATATGTATGTGTGTGTAGATTCACACACATAAACACACACATATGACTCTAAGAACTTGGAAAGTAGGGCTAAATATTGCCAGTTCATCCTTCAAACAATCCTTCTATCGGGGAGTTTTGACTCCTGTTACTATGATCATCCTTTGTGTACCCAAAACAGTGTGGGATATGCAGTATGCACTGAACAAAACTTGGTTGAATGAATGCATACTCACATCCTCAAGAACAGATGCCCATCCCATGTCTTGCTTTCCTCATCTTGATCTGATTTGAGGCCTGCTACTTTTTCCCTTATTCCTTTGATTCCTCTGATTTATCATACACAGAATCTAAAATGAATAGTCTTATTCCTCTCATCAGGGCTTACAATAACCACTGAACTACAGTGCATACTTGACAATTTGATTACTATATTTGATGGTTACATATTATTCATGGAAGAAGGTTAAAAGTCTGTCAATCTATATCAATACTTAGACTATTTTATTTATTACTGTATATTTGATCTTAAAAGTCTGTGATAATGTGATATCTTTCCAAAGTAATAAAGCAGGTTTACATATTCATTTCCAGCTATTCCCCCTCCTCTAGGATTGGGTCATACTAAAAATTAGAGTTGAGAGAATTTCTAGTTTAGAAAACACCTGAAAAGACATGTTACCTAACTCTTACCCCAACACTATCTCTAGAAGTGGCCATGTAGTCTCTGACTGAGGACCCCCAACTCAGGAGGAACTCATCTACCTAAAACAGTTCATTTACTTTCACATAATTTGTATTATTAGGAAGTTTTTTTCTTCTGACACTTTATATTATTTATAGTATACAATATATATAGTTTCTATACATTCTGCTCTTGACATTGCCCATGGAGCAAAGCAAAATAAGCCTATTTCCACATTCACTATTTAGTGAACCATGTTTAATATTTCAACACTGCATTTAGATCCCTACTAAGTGGTCTCTCCTTTACACTACAACAATACATATCTCTCCAAATGATATTTAGACAGCATAATCCTCTCCTCTTCACCATACTGTAGCTTTTCTCTAGATACTCTAGCAGTGGTCCTCAAACTTTTATTCTCAATATCTTTATCCTATTAAAAATGATTGAGGGTCTGTCCAAAGAGTTTTTGTTTATGTGGTTTATAGTTATAGATATTGATCACATTAAAAATAAAAACTAATTATGAATTTGTAGACTCTCTGAAAGGATTTCAGAGATTCCCAGGATGCTCTGGACCATATTTTGAGAACCACTGCTCTAGAGATATACTCTAGTTTATTAATGGGCTTCCTAAAATGAGGTGTCTAATAACAAAATATCCCAGATGTGGTCTGATCAGAGAAAAGAAAAAAGTTATGATAACCTCCCTTGTTTTGTCCTTTATATTTTTATTAAATATAATAGAAAAGGGCAATTTCTGAATAAGCTTAATGAAGTTAAAGAAGCTATTTCTCTCTCCTATGTCTCTACACACAGTTTAGAGGCAATAAACAGGCTTTATATCCTGAATTACACAGAAGTAAAAACAGTCTGGGAGGCCTACAAATAAGGAACTGCAGTACTGTAATTCAGCAGTAATGTTACACCAGCATGAATCAAGCATTCCCAATCCTGCTGAGACAGCACTCGTTTTAATGTTGCTTTGAAACACACCATACTATCCTGATTCATTTAGCAGCAAATGTGGGCTGCCTTTGTCAACTGGGACATTTTCCCTTCTCTCAAATAGAAATGAACAAACCTATTCTTTTAAAACCCCGATGCCATCCCAAGATGCTAATTGCTTTACATCCTATCAGCTTGCTTAGAAACACCACTTTGAATCATGCTTGTTGCTTTTAGTTAACTGTGGGCAGTGTGAATGTGCAGTAAAACTGTAGGCGATCCACGCATCACCCACTTGTCTCACAGAATGTACCCATCTTGGCCTTGCGGGGTAGTGAAGAAACATGCAGAGCAAGCACCTGCCCAAGATACCTCACAAATACATCCAGGTGGGATGCTACAATTTTACTTCAGTCCTTGTGCTTTCTTTTCTTTTTCTTCCTCCTCCTTCCTCACCAACCTACACACACACACACACACACACACACACACACACACACACGCGCGCACACACAATGGAGGCATTTTTAGGTAAGCTTGACCATCCTTCCCCTCTTGTGATCTCCTGAAACATCTGAACATCTCCCCTGGGTAAAGGACATTAGCAGATCTGTTCCAGTGGAAGGTCATGGAATTTGGAAGGTGTATTTCTCAGTGGAGCCATCCCTGTAGAGGATTAGAGACACGCTTCCCCAGCCTAGCAGATGCATAGCTAACGTTACTTTCCAACTCAAATTCAATTGGTTGTATCGGCTAAGCTTCCAGAGGAAACATCCAACATTCTGAACTGAACATCTGATAATCCCCTGCTGTAGTGAATTTTTGATTTAAATATAACTGAGTCTCTCTTGGCTCTGGCTATGCAGAGTTGGAACTCTTCTTTTAATTGTAGCTTTAGTTTTGGCTTGGAGATTTGGCTGCCTATCCTCCCAATAGAGTCTCCCTATAGATGTGTTTATTAATTGTGTGCAATAGAAATTATTTTGGCTGGCCTTCCAACACAATGGACTTTGCTAGTTGGAAGTAATGGTTCAAAGCTCTTTTTCATGTGGAAAAATGCCTGGTTCTTAATGTAATACTATTGTACTATTGGGGAATCAACTATCAGTGACAGTGACAGTTTATAGTGGTCATTCTTGAACTTGGCGTTCAATGCCCTCCACAATTTGGTGACAAATAACCAGTCTAACCTAAATCATGTCACCCTACTCTCTCATTTATTTTATGTTCCAATCACACTGGATATTTTTCTGTCCTTTATTATTATTATTATTTATTCTGTTTCTCCCCTTTTCCATAACGTCTATGAGCTTTTGTTCATACTATTCCTGACTGAACTTCTCCTGTCATTTGTTGTTCAAATCTTTTCCTTTTATTAAAATCCGATTTGGATTCTACTTCAGTCACACCTTACTTCTCCTATTCTGGATAAAAATAATTCCTCTTTCCTGGAATTCCTCACAATACTTTGTCCCTTCTGGACTTACTTCACGAGCTCCCTCATATGTTGTTTGTTCATTTATCCTTCCTCCATGGAGATGTAAGCCACCTAAGTATACCTATACCCACCTCATTGTCATACTGAGTAACCACTACTATTGCTGAGAGACAACAAAATACATCTACCTGTTCTGACTATCACCCTGAGTTCATTATATGTTACAGATCTAACCTCTATAAAACTTTTTCCTTCTCTTAATTCACACAATTTTTGTGATGATACTTCAGTCCTTTATGGGACCAGAATATTGTTTTAACCTTCTGAATGACATACTGCTTACTTCCAGTCTTTTCCCACATGAGTAGCCATTTCTCTGTCTATCTCTCTGTCTGTCTCTGTTTGTCTCTGTCTCTGTCTCTCTGTCTTTTTCTCTGAATCTCTGACTCTGTCTATTTTTCTCTAGCTCTCTCTTTGTTTCTCAGTGTCTTTGTTTCTGTCTGTCTGTCTTTCATATACACATACATATAAACACACACACACTTATATACATTAACACAACAGAAGACACTTCAGTGAGTGGCTTCCTCTTGTTCCTAGGATGTCAATCAATTAACAAACAGTTATTAAACACTATGTTTCAGATCCTTTTCAAGGAACTGAGGATATTCGTATTGATATTGAGAAACTTCCTATTTATATCCTGAGAGAGGAGACAAATATGAATAAAGATACATTCAGCAAACATATAAAGTGAATAACCACAAACACATACAAAGTAGTAAAATATAAGACTGTCTAGGAGGGAGGTAACTAGCATTTGTGATGGGTGGATCAAAAAAAACTTCATATAGAAGGTAGTATTTTCTTTTTTTTTTTTTTAATTTAATTTTATTTAATAGCCTTTTATTTACAGGTTATATGTATGGGTAACTTTACAGCATTGACAACTGCCAAACCTCTTGTTCCAATTTTTCCCCTCCTTCCTGCCACCCCCTCCCCCAGATGGCAAGATGACCAGTAGATGTTTAATATATTAAAATATAAATTAGATACACAATAAGTATATATGACCAAACCATTATTTTGCTGTACAAAAAGAATCAGACTCTGAAATATTGCACAATTAGGCTGTGAAGGAAATCAAAAATGCAGGTGGGCAAAAATATGGGGATTGGGAATTCAATGTAATGGTTCTTAGTCATCTCCCAGAGTTCTTTCACTGGGCGTAGCTGGTTAAGTTCATTACTGCTCCATTAGAAATGATTTGGTTGATCTCATTGCTGAGGATGGCCAAGTCCATCAGAATTGGTCATCAAATATTATTGTTGTTGAAGTGTATAATGATCTCTTGGTCCTGCTTGTTTCACTCAGCATCAGTTCATATAAGTCTCTCCAGGCCTTTCTGAAATCTTCCTGTTGGTTGTTTCTTACAGAACAATAATATTCCATAATATTCATATACCACAATTTATTCAGCCATTCTCCAATTGATGGGCATCCACTCAGTTTCCAGTTTCTAGCCACTACAAAGAGGGCTGCCACAAACATTCGTGCACATACAGGTCCCTTTCCCTTCTTTATGATCTCTTTGGGATATAAGCCCAGTAGTAACACTGCTGGATCAAAGGATATGCACAGTTTGATAACTTTTTGAGCATAGTTCCAAATTGCTCTCCAGAATGGTTGGATGTATTCACAGTTCCACCAACAATGTATTAGTGTCCGTGTTTTCCCACATCCCTTCCAACATTCTGCATTATTTTTCCCTGTCATTCTAGCCAATCTGACAGGTGTGTAGTGGTATCTCAGAGTTGTCTTAATTTGCATTTCTCTGATTAATAATGACTTGGAGCATCTTTTCATATGACTAGTAATAGTTTCAATTTCTTCATCTGAGAATTGTCTGTTCATATCCTTTGACCATTTTTCAATTGGAGAATGGCTTGATTTTTTATAAATTAGAGTTAATTCTCTATATATTTTGGAAATGAGGCCTTTATCAGAACCTTTGACTGTAAAAATATTTTCCCAGTTTATTGCTTCCCTTCTAATCTTGTCTGCATTAGTTTTGTTTGTACAAAAACTTTTCAGTTTGGTATAGTCGAAATTTTCTATTTTGTGATCAGTAATGATCTCTAGTTCTTCTTTGGTCATAAATTCCTTCCTCTTCCACAGGTCTGAGAGTAAACTATCCTGTGTTCCTCTAATTTATTAATAATTTCATTCTTTATGCCTAGGTCATTAACCCATTTTGACCATATCTTGGTGTACGGTGTTAAGTGTGGATCAATGCCTAGTTTCTGCCATATTAGTTTCCAATTTTCCCAGCAATTTTTGTCAAACAGTAAGTTCTTATCCCAAAAGCTGGGGTCTTTGGGTCTGTCAAACACTAGGTTGCTATAGTTGTTGACTGTTTTGTCCCTTGAATTTAACCTATTCCACTGATCAACTAATCTATTCCTTAGCTAATACCAAATGATTTTGGTAACTGCTGCTCTATAACATAATTTTAGATCTGGTACAGCTAAGCCAAAAGGTAGTATTTTCTAAAGGAAGAAAGCCTGTTTGAGGAGGAGATAGGGAGAGAATGTATGCAGGGCATTCTGGGACAACCATTGCAAAGGTATGCAAACAGGAGATAATGTCATGTGTGAGAAACAGAGAAAGCCTATTTGGCTAGTTTTTTTTCTGGTACTGGTTGTTTTTGCTGTTGATTCATTTCAATAGTACTTGATTCTCCATGACTTCACTTGGAGTCTTCTTGGCAAAGATACTGGAGTGTTCTGCCATATCCTTCTCCAGATCATTTTAAAGACAGGAAAACTGAGGCAAAGAGAGGTAAGTGATTTGCCCAGGGTCACACAAAATAGTACGTTGCTGAGGACTTATTTGAACTCAGTTCTACTTATTCCAAGGCCAGGCTTCCTAGCTATTCCTCAGCTAGATTAAAAGTACAAAAGTCCTAATTACTAACTAATGAAGTACAGAGCACTCTGATGTAATTCCTAACCCTTGCCCCCAAAAGTCCCAAAGTGAAACTGCCCATGAAAAACCTAAAGAGAGGATTGGTGAAGGCTAGAGCTATACAGTGTCTCACCAGTTCTTCCCTGCCCCCAACAACCAACAAGGAGAGATTTTCAGACTAACAGACTTTGGAATGGAGGTTACTTGTATTTTGAGATGATTTCTCATGACTTCCACTCATACATCATGTATTCTGAACAAACTGGCCATTCTTAGATATTTCATCTTTGTCCTCCAGTGTTTTTACTCATATCTGGAATTCCACCTCTACTTTTTATAATCTCTGGTTTGTTTTAAGACTCAATTGAGATACCATTTCCCCCCATACAAAGTATATACACATATACACACACATTATATATATACATACATATATATATATGTATATATAATATCCATTTATTTATATTTATCATCTATCTATCCATATCTTTATATAACACCCCCTCATGTAATTACTCTGTATTTGTTATGAAAATATATTATTAATATATATATATATTATTAAAATATATTATGTTATGAAAATATATATATTTCCTCAATAAATTGCATGGTTACTGAAGACAGGTACTGTTTCACTTTATCTTTGTATATTCAGTATCTAGAATAACGTCTAGCATTCATTAAGCTGATAAAAGATAACTTGTTGAACAACTATTATTATTATTACAACTACAACTACTACCATTGCTATGCATTTATCTGATTCTTTTAATTTTGCAACATGCTTTATAAATATTATCTTGTTTGATCCTTTTAACAACTCTAGAAGTTATGTACTATCATTATTCTCATTTCACAGATGAGAAACCTGAGACAGACAAAAGTTAAGTGATTTGCCCAAAGTCACATAACTAGTCAGTTTCACATAACTAGTCAGTTTCTGTGGCTATATTTGATCTCAGTTCTCCCTGACTACAATGAGAATCTATGGTCTTGACTTTATTTATTCTATAAAGATCTTGCATTAACAATTTGATTTCCTTCGTAACAGAGAACCAAGGAATTTCTGAGTTAGAACGGGTTGTGGAAGTTTCTTAGGTTACATAGGTGCAAGCAATCCACAGTTTCTCAGTGGACCATAACCCCAAAGCTTCTCACCATCTTGTACTAAAAACTTTGCAGAATAAAAAATCAGTTTCCAAATTCAAATGATTGAATCATTTTAAAATTCCATCAAAAATAAATAATTTCTAAATTCATCTCTTCTGACACCTCATATCTATAATATACTAGATAAGGGTCTACCTAGTGTTTCCAGTGGTAAAGAATATATTCTCTGCTAAAGAAGCCAATTCCATCCTTTGACCATTTGTTTACAACTCATGTATGGGACATTCAAGGAGAACTAGCACCTTTGGTGGGAAGACTTTCCAAATTCTTTTCAGGACTGCTCATCCACCTTTGGTGGTTCATCTGGCACTCAACTCTCACTTATGGTTCTAAGAAATGATAGAAAATCTGTTAGTGAGTTAGGGGGAGTGGGTGTCTACCCAAGCATATGAAGACTTCTCTGTCAGAAAGGACCAACAAGGACATTTTATTCCAATAGTCACAAAGGGGATTGAAGCAAATGCCCTGGAGTACTTAGAACTTGGTCAGACATCCAAGATGCCAAGATCATCCACTGCATCTTTTTTTCTCATTCTTTTTTAAATTTTATATTATTTTTTATTTATTATTATTATTATAAATATACTAAATAATTATTAATTAATTTTTAAAATATGCATTGCTTTTGAATCATACTGGGATACAAAAATCATGACAAAAAAAGAAAAACCATGGGAGAAGGAAAAAAAAAGAAAAAAGAAGTGAACATAGCATATATTGATTTACATTCAATCTCCATAGTTCTTTTTTCTGCATGCAGATGGAAGTTTCTATCCTAAGTCTATTGAGATTGCTTTGGATCACTGAACTATTGAGAAGAACCAAGTGTTTCATAATTGATCATCTCACATTCGTTATTGTGTACAATGTAATCCTGGTTCTGATTGTTTGGCTCAGCATCAGTTCATATCAATCTTTCCAGGCCTTTCTAAAAACTTGTTCATCATTTTTGTAATACAATAATATTCCATTACCTTCACACACCTTATTCAGTCATTTCCCCAGTTAATGTGCATTACCACATTTCATTTACTGCCACAAAAAGAGCTCTTACAAACATGGCTGTACATGGGTCCTTTTCACTCTTTTAGGATGCCATTGGAATACAGACCAAAAATGGCAAGTCCACTGCTTCTTGCCAGTCATTCTGACTTTTATCTTGCCATTGGTCTTTGATCTCTCAGAAAGAGAGAATGAGGTTGATGTTATGCAACTCTGCCTCACTTAAATTTAATTCATGGATGAGTCACTATATCACCCTATGATTTAATTAGTCCTCTTTGAAACTGAAGAATGAACAGTAACTTATACCTTACTTTCTCAAAGATAAAGATACTCGATATCTAACTTTCTCTCCTCCTTCCTTTAAACTTTCTGACAAAAACTGATTGATCAACAACATAAGTAGATGGATTATTTTCACATATCAAGCTGTAATAAGCATCTATCATTACTCTTATGTGCAAGGAAGTGTGCTACTCATTGAGGTTAGATAAAAATGAAATGCTCTTTATTTTTCCCTTTCTCCATATATATGTATATATTATTTATATATACAAATGCATAAAAACACATATGTATATAATTTCTCTAAGGTTTCTATAAACTACATCTCTCCAATCTTATACATATATAAATATATGCAGAATGAACAAATCTTAGATAATTAGTGTAAATGGGAAATTCTGAATCTATTATATCAAAAATGGCCTGAATGGCCTTTGGAAAATTGTATAGAACTTTGCAGGATCTCAAAGTTCTCAGAGACACAGAAACCCATCTTTGGAATAGCAGTGTTCTTTCAAAGATGTCATAGGGCTTTAGAAAACTGGATACTACCATATTTAAAGACATCCAATTGTGTGTGATTCAAAAAAGTCTTTGGAGACTTACATGGTAGATATGATAAGTATACTCCAAAACATAGTGCTGAATTGGACATATGTGAAAAGTGGCAAAAATGTTGTTTTTGGGGAAAATTTCTGATCAGAAGATAAAGTAATTCAGTAATGTGAAGTAAAAGAAAAGAAATAGTTAAACTAAGACGGGGTCATAGGGATTTCCGAGAGATGTGAAAAGATCTAAAGGAAGACAAAAGGAAAATTGGGTAAATACTTTATGAAGGATTTATGAGGAGATGAGAATAGGAATTTTGCGGCATGAAAAAAAGGTGGATTGGTTATAGCTGACAGCCTGTAATTTGTGACTGTGAGATGTTGCCCATATATATCACAAGATATTTTAAGTTAATCTTGTTCAAAATTTATCTTATTGTCTTCCTCACCAAAACCTAATCCTTCTCCAAGGCTTGCTATTTCTTGAGGACATCATTCTTCTCATAGTCTTCCAGTTTGTAACCTTAGAGTACTTGTTGACTTTTCTCTGTCATCATCTCCCAAATCCAATCATCTGCCAACTCAATGACTCTAACATTAAAATATTTCTTGAATATGTCACTCTCTCTCTACTTATGCAGCTGCTATTCTCTGAAATGTGCCCATCACTTCTCACTTTACTACTATAACACACTTAATTCCCTATTTTCTATCTTTTTTTGTGTGTGTAATCCATCCTTTATGCATTTCCCAAAATTATTTTCCTATTTATCTGTGCTGTGTCTCTTTCTCATATTTAGTTTTGGGGCTCATCACATTCTAGGGCTTATCACACACATGACACTATAGATCTGAATTCTATATTATAGATTTGTTTAACTTGACTGAACCACATCACACCATTCATCAAAATTCTTTAATGACTTCCTATTGCAAAGAGGATAAAAGACAAACTCCTTAACTTGGCATTTAAGGCCCTTTTGACTCCCATCTAAATTTTATTTTATTTTTTTTTAAATTTTATTTAAAAATATTTTATTTATTTTATTAAATTATCTAAAATAATTTCATATTGCTCCCCTTCAATAACTTTATAGGGCATATGAATTTATCTGTATGCTATTCCCCCAACTCAGCTTTCTATCATCCAATTTAGTATTTTGTTCTCTGTTCTTAGAATGTCACTTTTCATCATCTATTTTTCCTTGAATTTTTCCTTTACCTCAAGAGATCAGTTAAAATTTTCATGATGACACTTTCTCTGATTTCCCATCATGCTTTCTGAACATATTGACCCTCCCCCAATGCCTTGAAGCAGAATGTAAGCTTCTTTGGGCAGGAAATGCTTTGTCTGAACCTTTGTAATCTCAATGCTTTTCACATAATAGACATTTTATTGAGGCTTATTGAATTGAAGAGAATGATAATAAGAAGCACCCATGTTGATAGTATTATGAATCTATTTAGGACTGGAGACTATAGAGATCAATAATAAGAAATAATATAATTACAAATATACAATACAGTATTTCACTCTCACATAGAATCATGAAATTTGGAGCTGTAAGAAACATCCATCAGCAGGTAGATGATTTTGTATTTAGAATATTGATC
This sequence comes from Sarcophilus harrisii, assembly GCF_902635505.1. Taxonomy (NCBI): domain Eukaryota; kingdom Metazoa; phylum Chordata; class Mammalia; order Dasyuromorphia; family Dasyuridae; genus Sarcophilus; species Sarcophilus harrisii. Next base: position 121,562,972 of record NC_045427.1, on the reverse strand, counting down.
CTGGAGTCAGAAGATCTGAGTTTAAACCTTGACTCAGGCACTTAATAATTGTGAGATAGTAAGCAAGTAACTTAACTCAATTACCATTTCCTTATCTGTAAAATAGGAACCATAAGAGTATCTACCTCTAAGAGGCCCAAAATGAGATAACATGTATGGTGGTTTACAAAACTTAGAGCACTAAATAAATGTTGGCTATTGTCCAAACTCTTTTTTTCATATGAGATCATTGAAACCCAAAATGTTGAAGTGACTTGCCTGAGGTTAATCAGCTGGTATGTCTCAGAAGTAGAACTGGAGTACCTTTAAAATCTTTGTTCCCACTTATTATGTGCCTCCTATGTGTAAGGTCCTGTGCTAAGTGCTTTATAAATATCTTATTAGATCTCAAAACAATACTCTGAGGCAGATGCTGTTATTAAACCCATTTTACAGGTGAGAACAGACATAGGTTAAGTGACTTGCCCATGGTCATGAAGTTACTAAGTATCGGAAAACAATTTTGAGCTCAGGTTGTCTTGATTTTAGACCTATTGCTCTATCCACTGTACTACCTAGTTACTACAAAGTACATGATCAATGCTTGCTTTACTAATTGCAGTGTTTCCTTTATATCCATCATAGAAGAAAGGTGTCTATTTACTTCTACATTCAATACACTACTAACACATTACTGTTTTTCAACTAGTCTAAAAAGGGATACTATATTCATATAAGATCAAGGGCAAAGATTAGTCATTTGCAACAATATTCTTTTAAAAATATGAAATAAGCTTCTTTTCCCATTAGTTTTAAATTTCATATCACATACATATAATGTTCAATTTAGTTTTATTTCCCTTTTGCTTCATTTCTCTGAGTTCTCTGGGCTTTAGATGATATCTAACTCAGCATGTTTTCATACACACACACACACGGACACACTCACACACCACTCATCCCCCCCTCCATGTTTTCTTCTTTTGCAATTTCCTTGTTTTCTTCCTTTGCCCCTCCAATTACATGATAACCACAAAAATATGAGGAGAGATGAGAGCAATGAACAGCTTCTGTGTGCTACTAATCTTTTTCCTCTGTTCACTGGGAATTAAATAACAGCATTGTAGACAACTTCATGGCTTACAATATTAAAGGAATATAAATGGTCTAGACTGTTATCTACACTAGACCCTACAGTACTAAAACAAATCCCAACCCTGCTAGGTAACTACAACTAGTCTCTTATTCTCTCGATAATCACAGTATTGTCTGTATCACAGCCACACCTGAATTGTTTATTTAAAGATCTAAAGCATTACCATGGCAATAATTATTCAAGTGATGTTAACCTACACATTTTTAGCCATTTATGCTAAACCACTGAAAACTTTATGCAATTCTCTTATCTGCTTTAAATGAACACCTGTTGAAGTAAGTGGTATAAGTATTAATATTACCACGTTTCAGATAAGAAAAAAATGACATTCAGGCAGATGAATCATTTAACCAAGATAATAATAACTCCTATGTTATAACACTGATGTATCCTTACAGTGTAATAGAGGATCTAGAGAACATTATCATCATCATCATCATCATCATCACCATCCTCATCATCTTAATCCTCATCCTCATCTTCCTTTTCCTTAACATAACAACAACAATAATAATAACTAGCATTTACATAGTATTTTAAGGTTTGCTAAGTGCTTCATTCAAGCTTCATGACAATCTCGAAATATAGGTGTTATTGAAGATATTTATAATATTATATATATATATATGTATATATAAAATATAAAAGACATGTACAAAATAAAAATAAACAGCCAAGCAAAGATTAAATGATTTGATCAGTTTCATAGTAAGTGTTTGAGCTCAAATTTGAAATCAGAACTTATGAATTCCAGGTCTAGCACATTATCCAATGAACCACACTTGCTGCCTCATATAAGAACATTTAAAAGTTCATTCATTCAAAACAACATTGCCTTCAATAACTCTGTGTTTCAAATTCTCTGCTCCATAGAAAGAAAGCACGTTAGATATATGGTAACATAATACCAGCATGGGGATCAGAAAAGATCTCTCCAGTTCCTTCATGGACACCACTACCTCATTCCTCTCACATGGTTTTGTCTTTCCTTGATGCTTTATAGATAATGATCAAAACCAATAACTTGTATGAAATAATTAAAAAAATGGGCAGATAACACTTTCTTTTGAAGGCACTTAGGAAGCTAGCTCTTGAAAGTAAAGTTGCAGAATCAATACTCACACTCTTCAAGTGTAGGATTTTGTGGCAACCAGGCAATAGATTTCATATATTAAAGGCAAACATTCTTTTTCTACTTTTTCCGTATTTCTTATATCTAAGTATTTACTCAATATCTAGGATATGTAGTTCCCCATGACACATACACCTATAACAATTAACTGATCTCACCCTCTGGGCTTGTGCACAATCTCCTCCAAAAATAGTTTAGTCAAATTCAAGATGTATCTTACCTCTGCAGCAGGGACACCCTCTGGGGGACGACAGTGTAGGACAATCATCCCTTCAATAGGCACCTCCCTTCCCTGGGGGTCTTGCTCAAAGTTTTTCCGTAAATCTGTGAAGAGGCCAGCAAAATAGTCAGATATGAGAAGGCAACTTTGTATACATTTGCTCAACATACAATTAAGCAAAGTATTGTCTGGTGTAGAAGCTTTCTGAGTAACAGAACTGCTTCAAATATTATGATTCAGTTTTTAATTCTTGCCTTTCCCTTTCTAGCTCTTTCAATTTTTCATGATCTTAAAAAAAAGACAAAAAAAAAAAAAAAACTGGCAAAGAAAAAAACAAGATTTCATGGGTCCATAAATTTATACTAGTATCATCTACACAACATTGTAACACTTATCCTAATGAATTCATGTAAATACATAGCTACAGTAGGCTTTTTTCATGTAATATATTTTATTACTATTAACTAAAGAATACATTATTAATCTGTAATTTGTGCCATTTTCTTGGTCCTCTGGAGATCCTAGAAAATAGTAATAGAGTGAGATTACCTATTAGCCTTTTTATTTGTAACCAGGGAGAAGGGGAGGCATTCAATGACAAAAACAACAACAAAAATCTATAATCTATCCAACCAAACATACAATTAAAAAATACAATGCCCTCCAGTTCAATAGAAATGTTCTGCACTGGTGTGATGCCCATCACTAGGAGCTCAAGGCACTTAACAAACAAGTTGTACCATTAGCCTTTGATGCATGGAGGAATGGAGCATGGTGAGGTTAATTGGCTTGCCACTGGTCTCAGAGAGTATCAGTGCCAGCACTGGGAACAAAATCTGAGATTCCTGACTTCTAGTGTCTGATTGCTAACCAGCAGAGTTCTCTTATTTTGGCAAAGAGTACACATAAATACATACACATACATATACATACATAGCTCTTTCAGGAGCCTTTTTGGTGTGGTTACTATGTGATTATGTACTATATTGTTTTTTAAGGGGTTTTGGCCTTTTCTGCTACTGAAAGACCAGAAGAACATTTTGCTAATTTCATAGCACATTTACAACTCCAGCTGTCACTAAACTATATGGAATGCTCAACTAGGAATCTTATTTACAATGCTTTCCTTAGTAAAAGATGCTATTTCCCCCCTCCCTACTCACTTTGATGATGCATTTTTGTTTGAATTGAGTATTTCAAATTACATACTGTGGATTTATTAATTTAATTTTGTTTATTGTTTATAATGTGAAAGAAGATTCCCCAGAAAGGATCAGAGACCTAAATATTACTTTTTTTCTTTTTTTTTTTTTGGCTGAGGCAATTGACTTGCCCAGGTTAACTGACTTGCCCAGGGTCATACAGCTAGGAAGTCTTAAGTGTCTGAGGCCAGATTTAAACTCGGGTCCTCCTGACTTCAGGGCTAGTACTCTATTCAGTGTGCCACCAAGCTACCCCAAATGTTACATTTTTTATAAATGTTATAAATACATTAAATTTGATTTTAGCAAATCAAAAATTCAAAGGGAAATTTTTTAAAGCACAACACTCTATGTATTCTCTGGCATTAGATTTTTTCTTCATCTTCATGTTTCTTTCTCCTACAGAAAATCATTGTTCTTTTTCCAGAGAAATATTTATCGAGTTATTCATTAGTTTGTGTGATGTAAAAGATCACCAAAAACTAATATTACTAGCACACATAGTGAGATTCATTTTTTCATTTTCTTCCCTATTCTTTAAGTTCTAAAGAACAGTTTTCTATTATTCAGGAATTCATGAATTGTCATATCCCTTTAAACTTATGATTCAGTTACTGGCTTGGAGTATAGTGGAAAGCCACACAGAAACTGATATAATAATAGGTACTGTGAGTGAGCACTGATATGGAATACTCAGCTTTCTCTGCACATATTAGACCTGGAAATTTTTATCTGTTACTCCCCTGGGAGTATCTTCCTCAAGTCAAAAAGTCATGCTCCAGATTACACTAATGCGTTATTCATCAGAAAGGGACAAATATGGATCTAGCTGGAAAGTGATATTTACTCTTACTCAAGAGGTGTTAAAGAGTCTGCTAATGGAAAGTCTTTTCTTTGAACTGACTGCTCCATCATCCAAGAGAAGTCTCATTCAACATATTAACATGGTCACTCTGGATAATACTAAACTAGTTTTGTCCAACATACAAAACCAATGGCTAGAATCACCGTCCACATATGTTCATCTTGGAATTAGGAAATTAGTTCAGTCATTATTCTAGATTATTTCAGTACTGGATGTATTACTTGGATACTCTGTCCCATACCAAACTAAATAGGAATCCATAGAAGAAAAAAAAGCCAATTTAATCTAAATTATCTTATGCCAAATTCCAAATTTACCATGTGTTATACAAAATTAAATAAGAACGATCTGTCAAAAATTTTGGAGAATCCTAAAACCATCTATTGTGATTCTAGGCATAGTAAAAATGATCATGAATGCATTCTCATTAATCTCATCTATGTAACATCCAACTTTATAAAACATTAAAAACCAACATTTTTGGAGGGGGAGAGAAGAGATACCAGACTTAAAATTCTAATAGTGTAGGAAACTTAGACTATAAATTCAAATGGTAAGTCTTCTGAAACTTACAATCTTAGAAAGATGCCTCGGGACATTGGGAAGATAAATGACTTTTCTCTGGCCACCAGATTCTGAAACTTTGTCCTCTATTCTTTATACTAACTCTTCCAAATAATACCCAAGATAATGGGAAAGTAGAATGCCCCTTAATGCCCAACTCCATAAAGAATTGACAAGAATTGTTCAGAAGCAATTGTTTAGAATATTAATACCTTTCTTTTTGTTTCTTTCTTACTCCTGTTCTAACCCATATCTGATTTGAGTAGTTCTTCATACAAAAAAAAAAGATGGAATGATATTCCCCTTCCCCCCAACAGATAAGGACATGGTAAAGCAAGGGATTTTGATAAGATAAAAATCACATAATCAATACCTAGAGAAGTCAGCAGTGGCCAATAAGTACAAACTCTGGTGCTATGTCAGGTCAGAACATGGGGCAAGAGAGTGCTCTTTCTAAAGCTATTTGGTCTAGCTTTCATTTTCCTTTCATGCTACTATGTTAGGAAGTTCATTGTAGCACAAGAAAATCAATAAAAATTCAATTCAGAATAATAGTCCTTTGCTGCTCAGCAACACCAGGGAGTTATCAGCTCATTCAATGTTATGGGAGTTAATGCAATGATATAAAAATAATTTACTCATTCAAACCAAATCAGCCAATGAAAAATTATAGTCATTTTTTATAGTCAAAGTCAGAGTCATTTGTTAAGTCTGCAGGAACGATGACACAAGTTCATATGAGTGGTTGAAGCACATTGCATTGAAATCATTTGTTGAATTTGTCCACCTCATTTTGGCCTCATGGAACAACAAAATTACATTTCTCTTCATAAAAAGAGATTTGCAAATTAGCTTCAGATCATCTTAAAGTAATGTATGCGTGCTCTCAAAATACAGAAGAGATGCATTTCAACAAAGTTGGAATCAAGATTTACAAGTTGTAATCACTGAGTGACAGCTAGGTGGCACAGTAGAGAGAGTCAGCCTGGAGTCAGGAAGAGTCATAACTTCATGAGTTCAAATCTGGCCTTAGACACTTGCCTATGCAACCCTTGGCAAGTCACTTAACCCTGTTTGTCTCAGTAAAAGGGTACAACTCAGTGTGCCTCATTCATAAAATAAGTTGGAGGAGGAAATGGCAATGATTCCATTACCTTTGCTAAAAACAAAAACAAAAACAAAAACCCAAATAGAATCAAAAAGATTTGGCCATGACTGAAACAAGTGAATATCAATGAATTACTGAACTACAACAATCAACTTGGAGAAACAGGGTACCATAGAAAGTTCTGCAGTTTTGTTATTATATGTGTAACCTTGGGTACGACTTCTTGGCCTTTTTCTTTAATCTTAAAATGAAGGAATTAGATTATATGATGTGGCTCCAGCAATGTCATGAGGCCAGGTATACTAATTTAATTGTTCTTTAAAAGATGTTGGAAAAAAATCCTTGACACATAATTGGCCCAGGACTTGAATGAATGCCACAGTTTCCTGGTATGCTTAAAAAAAAAAAAAAGAAAAGAAAAGAAAAGAAAAAATAAAACCACGCATAGGAGAAAGAAGAAGCATTGCCTTTCTACTGCCTCCCCATCCCTGACTTCTGATGATAGCCAATACAAAGGCAGAGAAGCTGCACCCCACCAATGATGTATCTCTGTCAAATAATCTTATTCAGTGCAATGGTTAGATGGACTTCTTTTTGTAAATTGGGTTATGTGGTTCCCATTTATCTCATTCTGTTCCTATCCTGAATACCAGACTGGTCTGAGTCAGATTGAGACTATTAGAAATGAATTCAAAGGTTCCTTCTACTTCTAAATGTATAAACCTGAGCATTTATAACTGGCCTTATTAATGCTCTAAGAAGATAGTGAGCAGACCTTGCTGAAGCAAGATGTACATAAAAGATAACTTTTTAAGTCAGGTCTTGTTTGATTTCATGGTCCTCTTCCCTTTAGGTCAGAGGATACACAGTGCTGGACATGGACATTTCGCCTTTGTCTATGGAAACATCGGTGTACTGTTTGCCTCTGCAGTTCTGTTTGGTCAGCTTTGACTTACAATTCAGTGTCAGTCTCTGGCTTTGAAATACTTCCAGGATTTGCCCTGGATCTTTTGCTCACAACATTTATGACTTTCTCCTCAAATGCTTGATGTCCATCAGTTTAGACTGATAGTTAATTATAAAGGAAATTTCATACATGGAATTCCTAATTTCCCTATATTCACATATGTATTCTTATTCTTAGGATTCCTTAGGATCAATGACATCTCTTCCATGCCATTGCAAGACTACTCTTTCAGTAGCAATATTGGACTGACAATCCCTATATTGAAGCCACTCTTTTACTTCTGATCACCACCTTCCCCAATATATCCTCCATTTTATCAGTTCTCCCCCTTCTTTTATTATACCTACCCTTTTGTATTTACTTAAATATTAAGACAAATAAGTTGGTAAAAAGAAGTAGCATCAAAAGTTATGAAGGGCTAACTACATTTCCTCATAGAAATACATGCCCAGAATAAGGAAAGGAAGTAAAACTGTAGCATAGTACCATGTATATATATATATTCATAGGTCTATTACATAGGCAAGTCTCTCTCTCTCTCTCTCTCTCTCTCTCTCTCTCTCTCTCTATATATATATATATATATATATATATATATATAATATATTTGTTGTTGTTTAATTGTTTTCAGTTCAGTTGTGTCTGACTCATTGTGACCCCATTTGGGGTTCCATTGGCAAAGATGCTGTAGTACTTTGCCATTTCTCTCTCCACCCCATTTTACAGAAATGAAAACTGAGACAAAGTTAAATGAATTGCTCAGGGTCACACAACTAGTAAGTGTCTGAGGCCAGATTTGAAGTCAGATTTTCCTGACTCCAAACTCAGCCCTCTATCCATTATACCCCCTAGTTACCTCTTGCATATATTTACCACTTAATAAATACTTGTTGATGAATATTGATTGAAGGAATGGGGGATATTTAGACTCAAACACAGATAATTCATAGTACAAATTGGGAAAAGCTAGGTTGCAGATTGGCCAGTGTTAGATTTTGCGTAAATAAGAGCTGTATTTGAATCCTGCCTCAGATGCCTAGTATGTCAATCCCATTTATAAAGTGGGCAAATAATAACTACCTTGCCGAGTTGTGAGACTCAAATGACATGTATATATGTGTGTATATGCTCATTATATATACATATATATGCACATTCATATACATATATACACAGATACCTGTGTTTATATATGTGTATATATCACTTTGCAAACTGTAAAGTTCTGTATTAATGGTTATTATTCTGAAGCACTATAATATGGAAATTAGATTAGCCTTATTCCATGAGATTTTGAAAAGACTTTGAAAGGTATATCTTGAATCAAATGATCAGTAGATCAAAATTATAGGATGATAGGGTTTTACTTTATATAAAAAAGGATATCTGGGAGATGTGAGCTGACCAAAAATGAAAAAGGTTGATTTCATGTAACTGGAGGTATGTAAATAGAGAGAAAGTAATCAACTCATCTCCCTCTCAAGAATTCTTAAACAGGGCAAACCCATTGGGCAGAGTATTATAGATAACACAGTCTTTTTCATTTTGCTTTTCATTTCTAATTGTTAACTTAGTGTAATGTTTTATATATATATGTATACATATATAAATATATACATACACATGTATGTATGTATGTATGCATGCATTGGTTCTTCAATAAGTCCTACTCTTATGTTTCTCTTACACAAAGGTAGTGCTGAATTCCCAAAAGTTGTTAATATAATCATAGCTCAGTAAATCCTAATATCCTACAAAGAATTTAAATACAGGCCTAGAAGTAGGATATAATCTAGGATCCAGTGCAGCTTTGTGTGGAGAAGCTCAGATCAAGGTAGTTAACCAGTAAGTGACAAATTTGTCACCTCAGTAATTTCTGAAGCTATGTACTAAGGTAGATGGCTGTGAGAATGGGGGGCTAGTTGCAATCTACATCATTGAAAGAATCATCCACATTGAAATTACATAACTTCTGAAGCATAGAAGTATATGGAACTATTTTCAAAATAATAAATTATCCAAAAACTTTTTTAAGAAAATGAGTTTTCATATAGTGAAATACTCAGAATTTCAGCAAAACAACATATTTCCCAAACAAAAAGACCATAATATTGCATGACTGTTTAGAAAACTTTTGTTCTCATCTGCATAATTCATTTTATAAACTAAAAAAACAGATATTCTGCAACTTTACACTCTGATTTCATCCTTTCTTATACCACCCATCTTCCAAAAACACTATTCCTTGGTGAAGTATTACTGTTCTAGTAATTTTCTTAATGAGTTTTTTGTTTTGTTCTGTTTCTTAGGCTCCTGCTATATGAATAACAAACTCATCACAAATGAAAACATGATCCATGCAAGAAGTATCAGACATTTCCGATATCAATGACTGCTCAATGTCATTTCTGGAAAAAAAAATGACAAATCATGGCAGTGCTGAATCAATGTAAGGATATAAAGTGGAGACTCCTACGTCTGACACTTAATAGCAATAGGAAAGTCAGCCATTACTTTAGAGCTATGATCCTCATCTATAAAATAAACTTAAAAAATAAAGATATTACCTGCTTTATATAGTACCTGGGAGAGCTGAATAAGAATATACACCTATAAGCAGGTATCTATATACATGCATGTACATATATGTATATAAAATATGCATGCAAACTTTAAGGAGCTAAGTACATATCAATTGTGTAGAGTATATATGGCATATGATGTCTAGTGGTATAAAGTATACAAGACTGAACTTGCATAAGGAGGACCTCAGAATCCTTTAATGATAATTTATGGGCTGCATGATCTTGCAAGGTAAGTTATCCTCCCTCAGCCTCACTTTCCTCATTTGTAAAATGCATAATAATAGCACCTGCCTCACAGGGTGGTTGTAAAAATCAAATGATGTAACTGAAAAAGAGCGGCTGGGTGGTGCATTGTAGTGACAGGCCTGAAGATAGGAAGACTCATCTTCCTGAGTTCAAATCTAGCCTCAGACACTTACTATCTGTGTGATAATGAGCAAGTCACTTAACGCCATTTGCCTCAGTTTCCTTATCTGTGAAATGAGCTGGAGAATGAAATAGCAAACCACTCCAGTATCTTTACCAAAAGAATCCCAAATGGGGTCATGAGGAATCAGATACAGTTTAAAACGAGTGGACAACAATAATAAATATAAAGAGTTTTGCAAACTTTAAGCATACTACACCAGCATGATGTAGTAGTGGTAAAAGCACAGGTTTCACAACCTAGATACCAGACTTTAAGTCATGACTTTAATAATTATTAGCTATATAACCTTGAAGTCATTTTATTTAGGCATGAATCAGTTTCCTCATCTGTAAAATGGAAATATGATCCTACAATGCTTACCTCATTGACTTCTTGAGAATAAATTACATTATAAAGTGTAAAGCATAAGAGTCATGTGAGCATCATTGTTGTCTTGTTGCCATTTTTCTAGAGAGCCAATAAAGATAAGGAAAGAGAGAGAGAAATCAATTTTTCTTTTTTATCACCTCAGGTTTTAGTTTTTGCCTGACCATCTCTCTAACGTTCTAATGACTGATCCATGATATTTCTTAGACAGGCATCTTCTACCAAGCAGACAGTAATTTACAATGATTCATAATGTCCATGAAGATGTGGAGGCCAAAGGAAGTTACCTGCAGAACTGAGCTATTTAAGGCTTCTGGACTTCCCTTCCTATAACTCAATGACAAAATCTTCTGGATTAATTAATAACAGAGTTATGATCAGAGCAAACTGGTCTTGAGTAAGTATCAATGTGTTTCTACAATCCTGGCATTTTTCACATGATTGTGGAGGGTGACAATACGCTGAAATCAGTTACAAACAAAGACAGAGATTTTAAGACAACAGTAGCTTGGGGAAATCCCTTTCTTTTTTTTTCTCCATACTATGAAAAACCCTCTACAGGTAATCAGAGCAAAAGAAACCTGCAAAGCATTTTATAAAAAGAATGACCTAAAAATAACCTTAGGTTTTTAGTATTGGTTGCCTCATTAGGATTCAGGGCCACACTTGAAAAGGAAAAGGGAAGAAATAAAAGAAGAGCTTAGAAAAGAAAAGCCAACACAGCAACAAGAAGAAATAAAATGTATTTAAAAAGTAACATTTTTAGCTTTCTATTTCTCACCATTTTTTATTCTCCTTCTAAGCCACTGAGGCCAATAGAATGATGTGTTAAGTAAAGGAGTGTGTAAATTGCCAGGAAAAAACACTGAGAATTCTAGCTTCTTTAGTCTCTGACTCAGTCTGACTCCTATACCATAAAGGGACCAAAAGGCTATGAAAGACTAACTTAAACTATGATTTTATAAGGTAGGTACATATGTGTATATACAAATGTACACATACCTACACAATACACAATGCATAAATATAAATAATCCATTTATATATGCAAACATATATGTACACTTGTGTATTGCATAGTTACATGTCCAGTGAATCATGCTTTTGTTTGAATAATTCCAATGATGATTAGCTTTTACCTCAGGCAAATCAGACCCCTCTTTGGCAGCTTTGGTGGTTAGAAAGTGAGAGAAAATCAAGTTGAATTGAGATTTCCCTTTGTGTAAAAAAGTGATTTTTGAGTTGAAATTTCCCTATGCAACTGCCACATATTTTCTTAATTTGGTTCTTTCTGACAGCAGAATATAAGCTTCTTGAGGAGAAGCTTGCCTAAGGTGACTAGAATAGTAAGGATCAAAATTATGGTGCATGAGGGTTATTTGAAGAAAGTAGGCATCATTAACCTGGAGAAGAAAAGACAAAGCAGCGACAGAATAGTTGCTTTAAAGTGTTTTAGAGACCTAACACTTAGAAGATACATCTGTATTTACATACAAATGGTCCCATCTCTGGACTTTTGCAAAGCAATTACCCATACCTGAAGTGTATGCCTTCTTCATCTTTAATTTATATAATCTCTTAGCTTCCTGAAAAAAGATATCACATTGCACCTGTGATAATGTGTCAGACCCCTCATTACTGATGTTATGGCACTAAGGTATCTAGGACTACAGAAAATTCTGCCAAGGAAGAGAAGAAATTGGGTCAAGAAGTAGACATTTCATGCTTCATTCTCCATTTTGACACCATAAGGACTTTCCAGAGTCAAGTACTTGTCTTTCTCTACTTTCTCCTATAAAGACTTGGAGGGCTGCTGTTCAGAGCTGCCATTAGAGCCACTATTTGAGCACCATGTGGAGATCAATGTAGAGGGATGATTGGTGAAAGCCTGTCCATTCTTCATGCCTCTGTGCTGTAAAGGATGCTATTGTAGTAACTGAATAACTCTTTGAAGAATACTTTCTCCTCTTTCAATGAAATGGTGAAGAGACTAAGCAGAACTTTGCTGGTAAATATGTGTATCTATGCAGTGAGAGAGTCCTCTTAGCTCCCTTACTTTGTATCTCCATATGACAAGTACTGTAGGTAGAATCCATCTTCCTTGGAGACTTTTATTATTATTATTTATACTCTCATAGATAGAAGTATTATTCTCTTATATGTGGTACCTTCATATTACATTAATTACATTAATTCATATTACATTAATTTTCTGTTAGCTCAGGGTCTGGCACATGGTAGAGTTCTGTGACTGGATTCAGGAAATTTCATCTTTCTAAGTTCAAATCTAGTCTCAAACACATATTAGCTATGTGATTCTGGCCAAGTCACTTAACCCTGCCTATTTCAATTTCCTCACAAGGAGTTAGACACAACTAAACAACAACAAATGGGTATTGATTGCATTCATTCCAGAAATGAAAAATAAAAATCCACAACACCAAAATAATCTCAGCTCTCATGAATATTACCTTTTATTAGGGAAAACATATTCTGTTTTGGGGGGAGGTCATTACTGCCTGGAGATGTGGGAATCAGGAAAGACTTCCTGTTGAAGGTGGCTATAAAGCTGGACTTTTCAGAAAGCTAAGAGATTATATAAAATAAAGATGAAGAAGGTATACACTCCAAGTATGATTAATTGCTTGTGCAAAAGTACAGAGTTGGGACTGTTTATATGTAAATACATATGTATCTTCTAAGTAGCAGGTCTCTAAAATACTTTAAGATAAATATTCTGTCTCTACTTTGTCTTTTCTTCTCCAGGCTGATGATACCTAGTTTCTTCAAATATAACCCTCACGTGCCAAAATTTTGACTCTTACTATCTTAGTCACCTTGGGCAAGTTTTGAAAATGTCATTCCTTAGTATGGCTGGTGTCGATTTTGGTCCTTTATTATAATACAAAAAAACCTGGCATCATAAAATATATATTCACACACTATCATAAGCAGAATAGTATTACATTATGCCCTTTATCCCTCTTCACAATAATAGAGACTGAATATTACGGACTTGTATACTTGGTCTATCCTTAGTCACAGAATGAATCTTAGAAATTATTAATCCAAACACTATTTGCACATGAATCTTCTGTACAAAATTCCTCACTAGTGATCATCCTCTGTGTATTTTTTGAAGACTTTTAGTGATAAGAACTCCCACCCTCCTGAAGAAATCCAATAATACTGCCTCTTTCATCCTCCATTGTTTCAAATGTTTGTCATCTGACCTGGTCTTTATCTTTCATTCCGATTACATTCAACTCAGTTCAAGACATTTTAAATCAATTCAAAAGTATTTCTTGAACATTGGCAGAACAGAATAACAGTCTCCCTTGGGTTCTGCAGCCTTCTTCTGTGGAAAAGTATTTAGAAATATATTTCTATCTAGATCAGTCTGCATGGTTACTTCCCAAGTGAACAAAAGTTGTATAGAAACATGCAGGTAGAATTTATAGATCAATTTGTGTTTTATGAAATGTTAGTGTTAGGAACAATTTGTTGTATGCTCTTCTTGTTCTTTTCTGACTAAACTCCAGCTTGTAAGGAGCAGCTGGATAGGGAAGGAAAGACAATGATAACCCTGCCTTAGGCAACATATTTACTGGGATTTGTCCTTTTGATCTATGGCTTGACTGTGAAGCCAGATGCTAAGTCAGCCACATGACTCTACTATGAAGCATTACCTGCAAAATATCCTTTCCAGAAGATGTACCCTGCATGTGGAAGGACATTGTGCAGATGGAGATTCATAAAGACAGTTCAATGGTGAAGTTTTCTTTGTAATCCTCAGTTGGTTGTCTTTGTTAAGCTTTCAAGAGAACTACAAACCTGTTTTCTTGGGAAGGATAGGAAAATGTATATGCTTGTGCTATACCATATTCTAAATTTAATATTTTAATGCACCAGTCTATCAGGGCAGAGAGAGATGTCTTACCCAAAGAGTCTCAGACAACTCCTGCCCACACAGACTCTACCTCCAAGTGAGGTAGACTCCATAATATTAGCATAGCATTCTTCTCTTTAAAGTTTTCAGACTGATAGCCATTTACCCAGATGCTACCAATGGTCACTATCTAAAGTCCCTCTAGATCTCTGAATGCTGAAAAGATATGACTTCACACCACCTGTTTGATAAGGAGGGAATCAATCAGTGATTATAATTCTTCAACTAAGATGGAAGATCATCAGGTTTTACAACATTCCCAACCACAGGCCTCAAAGGATCATAAGTTTTATCATTTGCTCTGCTGGTATATTCTCTAACATACCAGCATTGACATCTGCTATATACTATTCAACCCTAAGGACTTTTTGGCTTTGCCTTCCAACCTGTTCTAGGAATCTAAAGACCACAGGGATTTCCCATGTAACTTGCTAATGAACTCTCCTTTTTTTTGTATTATTACCCCCAAATAAAATGTAAGCCTTTGTAGGAAAAGAAAAAAAAAACGACTCTATAATTGTAGCACTGATACTTAGCATAGTACTTATCACAGGACAAGCACTTTAAAAATGATTTTCAATTTCATTTCATCCGACTCCATTTTAATGATATGAGTTAACAGTTAAAGAGTAAAGTTAAAGAAGAGTTTCGACTTCTAAAATTGCAAATCACAATAATTCAACTTTTTTTAAAATTTACAAAATTTGTTAATTCACACACACACACACACACACACACACACACACACACACACACAAACACATACACTCCAAAACACCAATCTTCCATTGACTATCTAATACAAAAGGATCCTTATTCTGGTTGCTTTATTATCAACCCAGCCATTAATAAAAACTTTCCTTTGTTTTTCTTTCTTTTGTTTTATATTTTTTGGGGGGAGACTTAGTCATCATATCTTGCACAGTAGATCTATCTAATTAACTCAAAGAAGAGATTAATAAAATTGAAATTAAGAAAACTATTAGAATAATTAGTAAAACTAAGAGTTGGTTTTATGAAAAAACTAACAAAATAAATAAACCTTTGTCTAATTTGATTAGAAAAAGCAAAGGAAAAAAAAAACAAATTCCCTGCATCAAAAATTAAAGAGATGAACTTTCCATCAATGAATTAGAAATTAAAGCAATAATTAGATGCTATTTTGACAGCAAGTCTGACAATGAAGTTGAAATGGATGAATCTTTACAAAAATATGAATTGCTCAGATTAACAGAAGAAGAAATAAATTACTTAAATAGTTATATTTTAGAAAAAGAAATTGAACAAGCCATCAATGAACTTCCTAAGAAAAATCTCGAGGGCCAGATGAATTTACATGTAAATTCTACCAAATATTTAAATAACAATTAATTCCAATGCTATGTAAACTATTTGGGAAAATAGGTAAAGAAAGAGTCCTGACATCTTATTTCTATGAGACAAATATTGTGCTGATACCTAAACCAAGAAGAACCAAAACAGAGAAAGAAAATTACAGACCTATCTCTCTATTGAAAATCAATACAAGTATTTTAAATAAAATATTAGCAAAGAGATTTATTATCAGAAGACTTATTATCAGGATAATACACTATGAGCGACTGGGATTTATACAGGAATGCAGGGCTGATTCAATATTAGGATTAAATATTAACATACTCAACCACATAAATAACAAAGGCAAAAGAAATCATTTGATAATATCAATAAATGCAGAAAAGACTTTTGACAAAACACAATACCTAGCCCTATTAAAAACACTAGAGAACATAGGGATAAAGGGATTTTTTCTAAAAATAATAAGCAGCATCTAACACTATCAGAAAACATTATTTGTAATGGAGAGAAGATGGACACATTCCCAATAAGACCAATTGTGAAACTAGGATGCCCATTATCACCACTATTACTCAATAGTGTACTAGAAATGTTGACTTTAGCAATAAAAAAAAGAAACAAAAAAAGAAATTAAAGGAATTAGAATAGACAACAAGGAGATAAAACTGTTACTCTTTGCAAATGATAGGATAGAGAATTCTAAAAAAATCATCCAAAAACCTACTTGAAATATATCTTGCACAGGTTGGAGGTTTAGCTGCCACATAGAGACTTGATTCCATTGCCAATCAACATGGAAGTTTTCACCTGTTCATTTGCCAACATAAATTGGTTTGTACCTCTTTAAGACTAAGGTCACTAGGTCACTAAAATTCATCATATTTGTGCCACAGCTAGTATAAACACTTGACTGGCTTTATCCAACTACAATTCTGAATTCCTATACTCAAGTATTCCACCAGCCTCGGTCTCCTTGATAGAAGGGATTACATTTATGTGCCAATTTGCTCAACCTCAAAAATAATTTCCTAAGTGTGTATTATATGTACTTACTCTGCTAATTGCTGGAGATAAACAAAGATTTTTTTTTTAAAGTTTCTGCTTTCAAAGAGCTCATTCTACCAAGAAAGGCGACATTTAAATAACTAGGTATATGTAAAATGGACAGATAGGTAATGCAGAAGATGAAGTGCTGGGTCTGATGTCAGGAATACTTCTTTCAAAGTTCAAACCTGGTCTCAAACACTTATTAGCTAGGTGAATCTGGGCAAGTCACTTAATCTTATTTGCCTCATTTTCCTTATGAGCTGGAGAAGGAAATGACAAATCCCTCCATTATTTCTGCCAAGCAAACTCCAAATTGGTCAGTAAAAGTCAGACATGATTAAAATAACTTAACAATAAATAAATTATATATATATATATAATATATATATATATATATATATATATATATATATATATATATATAGAGAGAGAGAGAGAGAGAGAGAGAGAGAGAGAGAGAGAGAGAGAGAAAGAGAGAGAATGAAAGATAAGGCTTTGAGGTTGGGCTATAGACTGAAGCCCTTTTATAAGATGTGTGATTGGAGCTGAATTTTGAAGAAATTTAAGAGTTGTCAAAGAGAGGATGAAGAATGCATACCCTTTGATCCAGCAGTGTTACTACTGGGCTTATATCCCAAAGAGATTTTAAAGAAGGGAAAGGGACCTGTATGTGCAATATGAATACTATGGAATATTATTGTTCTGTAAGAAATGACCAACAGGATGATTTAAGAAAAGCTTGGAGAGACTAACATGACCTGATGCTGAGAGAAATGAGCAAGACCAAGAGATAATTATGTACTTCAACAACAATACTGTATGATGATCAATTCTGATGGATGTGGCCATCTTCAGCAATGAGATGAACTAAACCAGTTCCAATGGAGCAGGGATGAATTGAACCAGCTACACCCAGCGAAAGAACTCTGGGGGATGACTAAGAACCATTACATATAATTTCCAATCCCTCTATTTTTGTCCACCTGCATTTTTTATTTCCTTCACAGGCTAATTGTACACTATTTCAGAGTCCAATTCTTTTTGTACAGCAAAATAACTGTTTGGACATATATACTTATTTTGTATTTAACTTATACTTAAACATATTTAGCATGTATTGGCCAACCTGCCATTTGGGGGAGGAGGTGGGAGAAAGAAGGGGAAAAATTGGAACAAAAGTTTTGGCAATTGTCAATGCTGTAAAATTACCCATGCATATAACTTGTAAATAAAAAGCTATAATAAAAAAAAGATAGAGGATGAAGAGTATGTCTGTCATGGAGCATAGTCACTGGAAATGCATGGAAAGGAAATAGAGATTAAAAGTCATTAGGAGGAATAGCCAATAAGTTAGTTTTGCTGGATTGTTGAGTATATGACATGTAAGAAGACTGAAAATGCAGGAAGGGGGACAAATTATGAAATATCAGAGGATTTTATACATACCTGAGATAATATAGAGCAATTGGAATTTATTGAGTTAGTTGGGGGGAAGGAAGAGGTGATAACTGTGCTTTAGGAAAAATCATTTAGCAGCTGAGTGAAGGATGAATTATAATAAGGAAAGACTTGAGGCAGGGAGACTAATTATAAGACTGTTTCAATAATCCAATAGACTAAATTATAAGGCTATTCAATAGTTCAAAAGAAAGGGGATAAGACCCTGAATTAGATTTGTAGCTGTATGAGTAGGAGAAAGGGAAACATATATAAGAAATGTTCTGAGATTTTATGAGTAATACTCATTCTTATGGCATGACTGTCCCACTTGCTTTCTATACATATAAGTTTTTGATAATGTCTATTAAGCCACTTCCTGAATATCAAGTCATCTTTGCTTACATATGGCAGCTTGCATACACCCACCAACACATCTTTACATTTAAGTTGCTTTTATTTATAATTTTACTTTGTCTGAGAGTGTGGTCTTCCATGATTCATAGCCATAAAACCATATTCTCACAGAGCGAATATTGATATTAATTTTTTTTCCTCCCAACAGTTGGCAATCTGGGATCATTGAAAGCACTGTTCTATTTCCCAAATACAATCGTGCTCAATTTCTTCTTCCTACTCGCTTCCAGAATCACATGCCATCAGGTATTTTTGTTGCTGGCTGATGAAGGTAGGGAAGGAATTTCACTAACTAAAATGAGACTTGAACTGTATTTTCTTTCTCCCTTTCCTCTAGTTTTTAGCATAATTTCACGGGTTATTTTAGGGCTGTCTGAAGCATGCAGCATATTTAAATTCCATAAAGTGAGATTCTTTCATGCTTCTACTCAGGATTTATCACATTTCAGTAGGTTTTTACAAAATTGTTTTCCTTCCACATGCTATGTTATAGGTAGGGAATGTGTGACTGTTCCTTGGTTTCCCCCATAATGGTTGAGCAGAAAAAGACAAGTGTCCTTAGAGAGTAGAACTACCTAAGGGTTAATGGAACAGGCTCAATATTTTGCAGGCAGCTGGAGAAGCATGCAAGAGAGAATGTGAGGAAGGAAAGCTTGGGCAAAGTGGCCAAATGTTCACACACAGAAATAAACAACCACGAATAATTGAATATTTCAACTCTTGACAACCGTCCAGCAGCAGAAGTAACAGATGCAGCAGTGTGCTTGTCTAACTTCGGCTTGATTGAACCAAACTGACTTGTGAGGTCCTGTGGGAGTAATTCCCCACAGAGTAGTTTGTGCCAACTTTGTGAGGGTTTAGACCAATTCAACTTTTTTTTTTTAATTTTTACCTTAAAACAGACACATAACCCACTCACATTTTTTGCAGCATTGTCTCCAGCATTGTATTTCTCAGCCCTTGGCAGTTGGCCGATGAGTCAACATTTCCCTGATGCAATGTGTAACTGTGATGGTGTAATGAAAATTCAAGGTGATAGAATACTTTGGCCTTTAGGGTAAAACCTGTAGTGGCTGATGGTCACTCAGGTGGTGATTGGTGCATGACTGCATAATAAATTGCTATCACTTTACTATGAGAGCAACAGTAATTTACACTGAGATTATTTAAGGAAACAACCATTATTTTTCAGAAGGAAAAAAATAAACTAAGATGAATAGATGGAATTTGTAAAGAGTTAAATACAGTCTCAATTTAAAGAAAAATTTCTTACCAATTACAGCCAATTAGAGTTAAATGCAGATTCTCTTGGGAGGTAATAATTTTTCTTTAATTGAAGTTCTTTGAGGGAAAGTGGAATGACTTCTTTTGGGATGTTGTAGAGAGAATTCTTTAAAACACAATTGAGCTAAGATGGTCTTTGAAGTTTATCTCAACCTTGAAATGCTATGATTCTGCAACTATCCACTGGAATTGTGTTTGACATTCTCATTTTGCTTTAAGTGTGATGATGATGATGATGATGGTGGTGGTGGTAACTAGCACTTCTGTATTGTTTGGATTTGGAAAGCTATTTACACATATTGTCATTTTATTCTCATAACAATTCTCGGAAGTATATCCTTATTTTACAAATGGTCAAACTGAGGCAAACAGAGGTTAAGCCACTTAGTACATTTCTGAGGTTAGATTTGAATGCAAATCTTCCAGACTTCAGGTCTAACACTTTATACACTATACCAACCAGCTGTTTGATCAAGAAAAGTAGAGGATTTCTTAACTTGATAATTAAAAGGAAATGATCTAAAAAGGAAATCAAGAGATTAGGGTTCCAGGTCTAATTTTGCTCTAATTAGCTGTGTGAACATAGGTAAGGCATTTAACTCTCATTTTTTTAAAATTAGTTTTGTTATCTTTAAAATATAGTCATTATTGAAGCATCAATGAAGCTTCTATTATTCCAGAGAGAGCTATGATAGCTAAACATGACTGGCCTTTTGGAGAATGAACTTTTTTCATGCAATATTATGGCTAAGAAAAAGCACTCATATTTTTCTAGAGAAGTCTTTTAGAAAAGGGCTATATAAGATATCCCAAAAGTCTTAGTTAAATTTTAAGCTATTAAAGTTCAATACTCTATTGAGGCTTTTAAGATACCCTATATAGAGGCACAGGATTGCAGATGAAAATACCATACTTTTAGACAACCTACGTTCAAATCCTTCCTTTGCACAAAATCTGTTAACTGTGTCAACCTGACCAAACAATTTCATTTCTCTGGCCCTCTTTTGCCTCATATGTAAAATTAACCAATTAAAGGACCTCTAAGGTCCCTTCCTCCTCTAAATCTTATTATCCTTGTCTTACAAAGTCATAATTAAGCATCATTGTATTTATTGGTTTGAACAGATCCAAAGAACTCGGACGAGCCTTTTGAATACTAGATGGACCACAAAGAAATAGAATGGATTTTCCAAGACAGTAAATAAACATCATTACTAAATCTTAATATCAGAAAATATTGAACCAAAAATTATTGAAAAAATTACTTAATGATTATTTAATTGAACTCCTTTTTGGTAGAAATGAAAAAAATTAAAAGTAAGGGTTATACACCTTAATCACAAAAGTAATAAAGAACAAAATCAAGGTCATTTTTTTTCATCTCCATCAGGTTAAAGCTAGGCAAATTGATGCCCAAAGAGGTTAATAATCTTCTTAATTTTAGATAATGAAACTTTATTTTGATAAGTACTGAAAAACTTAAAAAAAAAAGACTACAAAGAAGAATCATCACATATATAACACGTGGCCAACACAATTTATTAGGTGTTTGCAACCACCATTTACTACCTCCAACTCCTCTCTCCTGCCACAATACCTTGCTTTGATATCTGGGTCCCCTCACCCTATATCATATAGTGAGAGTGAAATTTATATTTTAAGAGGAAGATTTCACTTCTTAAGAAATGTAAATGTCTTTTCAAACAGCAACTCATTTCTCCTCATAATCCCTATACTATTGACATATGCTAGGAACAGGCTCCATGAGTTCTCAAATAAATCCCACTTGCCCTATATTTTTATGCCACTTTCACAAAAAGTCATTTGAATAAAACTGCAATAACTGACACTGTCCTCAGTGTCTTGATTACTTACTAGAAAGCTTCTGTGCATTTTATTGTGACTTCCTCTAGAGAGAAACCACTTACAGGGAGAAATGAGGGGTTTTCTTTTGTTTTATTTTTAAAGAAGAGAAAATGCTCCATGTCATCACAAGCAGGAAAGCAGGGTAATTTTTCTGTGAGACATAAAGACATTAGCTGCTGTTACAAACCTTGAGGTAGACACCAATATCTCCATTCCAAACTGACGTTGCCTATGGACATACTATATAAAGCATAAAATCCAAGATTCTGGGCCAGTGCATGAAAGATTGTCCTTCTATTGTAAATCATTTGGGTTGTCAGGAGGGAGAACAAGAAAGCCAGGTAAGTATTGCATGGAAGAACAGGATGACTCTGGTGATTCTTACCACTAGGCAGCTTTTCCTTGATGTTTTGCTTTAAAGTTCTCCCATCTTAAGATTGGCTCTAGGAAGAGTTTTAGGCAGTGGGCTGTACCATAAACTGTGCAAGAGATTAAGTACAGAATAAACCTGAGAATCGAACAGTGATGATCTTGTGTCAGGTCAGCAATGTGCTTTATAATACTATCTGAACTTTCTCTTATTCTCTTAAATGGGCCAGGGTCAGAAATCATAGGATCTTGAAAGAAAAATCATGAAGAAATTAGGAGCCATCTGGGAACACTTACTTTTTATTCTTATTTCTGCCTATTTCCATTTCTGTTTTCTTTTAGACCAAACTAGTACATATTTAAAACCAGTTTCTATGTTTTAAGATTTACAGAGTAGATTTAACAATAGGACACAAAGATTCTTTAATGCCTTCTTATTTTTGTGGATTTTCATGGATATTACAGGAAATTTAAAAAACAAACAAACACAAGATTGTTTTTACTTTTATATAAATGACTCCTGTTACTTTTGGGTGCCATAAACAGCAGTCCATTCTGACATCTTTTTCTCTTGCATGAACAATCTTTATCAAGCACTGCTGTGACACCCATTTGTTCACAATCCAAACAGAATCTCTTAGCCAAACAGACTTGCTGAATACACTCCAGAGGAAATTATGGAACAGTTAAGAAAGGATTTAAAAGAAATAAGTGAATCTAACAAAGAAGCAAGCAAGTCAATCTGTGTCTCATTGTTAGGTCCCTGAAAAAAGGCATGTAGAATATCCCTGCTTTTACTCTTGAAATCTGTTAAAATATTTCATGATTTCAAGGATCTTCAAATGATGCTTCTGATGTAGACCACTCTCCCCACCAATTCAGATCACAGCCTATCCAAGAACTGGTAACAAACAGGTGTTTAAGAATCACAACAGCTGTTACAGTTTTTGGAAATCTTTCAGCTTTTTATGACCTACAGAACTTGTTCCCATTTAGAGGAAAACTACAGAATCTAGGGCTACTTCTAATTCTCTATGAGACATCAGAAAATTATGGTAGTCAAAAAAATCACACACATAAAAAAAAAAGATTTGTAAATACATCAAATTAGGGAATTCTTAATGTGAGAACTTCTTCTATCAATACAGAATAAAGCCATCTCTAATTTGATAGACAATTCCTAGGAAGTTGCATGAGAAATTTAGAAGATGAATGAATTCTTCTTGGCCACAAGCTCAGTACATAGATAATCATAATATTTCACATAGAATTTGAGGGGACTCAAAAGCCATCTTGTCCAACCCATACATGAAAAGAATTGATTCTCTTAAAAAAATCTATATCTATTCCTCTTGGAAGTGGTGGGGAGGGAGAAACAAAAAGGCAAATGACAAATCTACTCACAGGCTATACGAACTGATGCCTTCCGGCTCTTAGAAGTACCTAGATGACTCCATGCAACACACTGGCACCAATAGTCTTCAGGTCCATGAAAATCCTCCACTTGCTGCCTGGTGACATTGATGAACACTTCTCGAACCTTCAGACCTGTGGAGAAAGATAGCGGGAATCATCTGATATGGATATCTTACTCCAGCAGAAAGTTAAGGTGAGCCAACCCATTTCTTTTTTTAATTAAACAATTCTGTTTTTAATCAAAGCAAAGATTTAATTACTTTGACAATAATATATTACTGCTAATTAAATTCTTAAAGCTGAATAGGCCAGAACACACACATACACACACACACACACACACACACACACACACACACACACACAAAGAATTATCAAACAATGAGGGCTTTGTTGAAGTTTCAAAGGTGTCTCAGAAACTTGACTTTGGAGACACTTTTATACATGTATTCCCCAACTGTTGTAACAAACTTAATATTCAAGTTAATCTCCATGTAATAGATATAGAATTAGTCCCCAAGCAGCCATTATAAAATTTTAGTCCCAAGAGTTCATAGGATCAAAACTTTAGAATAAGAATGGATAATAATATTTATCCCAAAATTTTAAATATTGAGTAACTAAAGGTTAATTATTTTTTAACGGATCAAACGTATTCAGTGTTAGAACTAAAATTTACATCCAAATTCACTGACTCCAAACAAATCCAGTGTTAGATCAACCCAGAAGAAACATATACGATGGTCCTGCAACATGTGATCTCTGAAGAGACCTTGGTTCTGAAGGCAGTGTAATCTAATGACAAAAACACAGAACTTGTAGTTAAAAGATATGAGATCATGTTCCAATTCTGACACTTAAAAGTTATATGACTTTGAACAAGTTCTTTTATCTCTCCTAGCTTCAGTTTTCTAATCTGTAGAATAAAGACAATAGTCTTAAATCTAACCTATTTAACATGGCTACTGTGGAAAGAAAAAAGTGTTTTTAAGTTTTGAATCACTATATAAATCTGAGCTATTATTAATTATTTAAACAACTAACTCATTATATAGATAGATAGATAGATATACACACATACCTAACTATGTATATATGCATATAAGAATATTTTATATTTACACATATGCCAAATTAAATTTTTATATAGTTGTAGACTATATAAATAAAATATAGATTTAACAAGCATTTCTTAAGTAATTCCTATATGCCAGACACTATTATACCCCAAAGTTTTTCTGTTATAATAGAGGAAGCAAGTCTAACACATATAAAAGAACTGGGGATCAAGTATGTGTTAATTGTGTAGCACTTCCTCAAAAAAACATTCCTGAGATGCCAAATAAATAAATCTTGTAAGCTAGATTATTCTAGAAAGACTTCTTGGATAAGTGAGAACTTAAATTGAATGGTGGGGATGATTTGAATAGATAGATGGACAAACGTATACATGTATATAGTATATACATGTATACATATACATGTATACATACACGCATATATATGTACATTATTATTATATTATATATTATATATATATACATATACACACATATCTGTGTGTGTGTGTGTATGTGTGCATTTGTGTGCTTTTACATGTGAAGGGAAAGTGACAATGAGACAAGAGAATCTTTGCATAAGTATCTTCGGTTAACATCGTATTATTCTATATAAGTACATTCTCTATATATTAGACCAAATATTAGACCCTTAATAGACAAGTGGACAAAAAATATAGATGAACAGTTTATAAAAGAAGATATGCAAGAAATTGGCTTATATAAGGTTCCTCCAAACACAACATCCCATTTTCCAAACTCTTTTTTCCCCCACTGGTTGTTCTCCTGGAACACATTCCCTTCTCATTTCTCCATCCTAGCTTCCTTAATTTCCTTCAAGTCTTACCTAAAATTTCATCTTTTGCCTTTTCCAGTCCTTGTTCTCAATGCCCTCCCTTTGAAACAAACTCCAGTTTATCTTTATGTTCAGTTCTGTACATTACTTGCATTTCTTTCAGTTCTGATTACGTCAGGAAAGACATACAGAAGAGACAATCCAAATAGGAAAAAAAAATCTTTAAGATCTTGTCATATGAGGATGTATTGATGGGAATGTGAATGTTTAGCCTGAAGAAGAAAAGTATTTTCAAATGGTATTTGAGCCCAAGGATTGAGGGGAGAGTGAAGATTAAAAATTATTCTCTATTACCCAAAAAGAATTAGTACCAATGGGCAGACAATTCAAAGAGACAGATTTAGACCTTAAGTTAGGAAGAAGAGTCTAATAATTATAGCTATTCTAAAAGTGGATTATTGACTGCTTCAGCAGGTTATGGTTCCTCTTATTAAATGGGTTATGGGTCTTCAAGTAAAATACAGATAACGAGTTATAAAGTATGCTATAGAAAAGATTCAGGTACAGATTAGGGGAGGAAAATAGCCTTGAGGTCCTTGCTGATGCCGAGACTCTGATCAAACATTAAATAACACATATTGAATCCAAAAGCATGTTCATTTGTACTTTATAGACTGAACCTTGCCATATATAGAGTCAAGACCATCTGGGATTCCAGGGTCTTTATTGAGTCTGCAGGCAAAATTGGCAATACATTTTAAGGTAATGTTGAAACTAGATCAGAAAATATGAGATTTGACCTGGGTCTTGAAGGGAGATTAGTATTTTAATAACTAGAAATCATGGTAGATAATTCCAGGCAAAGGGAATTGTTTGAAGAAAAACACAGCCCTTTGGAAAGCTTAGGGTATGTAAGGGGAATGGCAAGTGGTCCAGTGTGGTTGGAACACAGAATACATATGGAAGAAAGTTGAAATAAGGTTTAAGAAAGTTGTTAGGTTGCCAAAACCGGTTGTTTACTTTGTCCCATAATTTACTCTAGAAAAAGAGACCAGGAATGAAAAAATGATGGGAAAACCATGCAAAAATTTAAAACACACACCACAAAAAAACTGTCTTGGCTCATCTTCTTGCAAAGAATGGGAATTGGGGAATTCAGTAGGGAAAACTCCATCCCAGAAGTATTTCCACTTATATTGAGCTGTCGAGTTTCCCTGAGTATTGAAGACTCAACTAGAAGCAGCAAGAAAGCACCTATCTGTAGTTACCTGTAGTTGGAATAGGGTCAGAAAGGTTATTCCTTTGATATGAGAGACTTTAGTGGCAACAAAATAAGCCTTTTCTCAGAAAAAAAAATCTTTGTTGCATCCCAAGAAAAATGAAATGGAAGTATAAACAAAGTTAGTTGTTGGCATTCCAAATAAATTATAAGTTCCAAAAGTAAATGTGTAAAGCTATGCAACTTGACAGTGCAGAAAATGAAAAGAGAAAGAATTAATAGAGAGGACTGCAAATAAGATTCACGATATCCTTGCAATTGATCCATTATAAATCTCTAAGCATTGAAACTGTGAAGCAGAAGAAGAAGACGATATGATCCCTAACCTCTAGGAACTATAATCTGGTTTAAGGAAATATAACGTGCATATGAAGCAATAAAATATAGGGTGTCACATGAGAAAAAAAATTCTATGGTACTGATAAATGCATTTGCTCAGAAGAAAAAAAAACACATCATTATAGAAAAAATACAACATAGAACTGAGAACTTATATTCTAATAAGGAGACAAGATGTATTCATATAAGAATATATATAGTATATACAAAATGCATAGCAGACAGTTCTAGGAACAAGAGCACTAGCAGTCAGGAGAATTTGAAAAAGGCTTATTTAGAAGTCTAAGTGCTTAAGGAAACTAGAGAATCCAAGAGGCAAATGGGAAAGCTAAAACCCCCAGATCTTTTTCATGTGAATTCTAATCTAGTAGAAAGTCCCCATCTCTGTACATGATTGCTGATTCTTTTTCAACTTAGGTAAAGGATTTATAATAATTCCATTTAAATTTAATTTTGTTTTTGTTGAACCATTGCTCTTGTCTGTCAAAATCTTTTTGAATCAAAATCATCATTATTATCATCATAACCATCCCCATCAATAACACTAGCTGTAATTTATTTAGAGTCTACCATGTACCAGCACTGTGCTTAGTGTTTTTCAAATATCTGTTTTTAATACTCCAAAAAGTCCAAATAAGGAAGACAGATATCATTATTATACACATTTTACAAGTGAGGAAATTGAGGCAGAGGTTAAATTGCCTAAGGTCATAAAGTAATAATATTAATAACATTTTCTATTTCTAGAGTGTCTACTATACACCCAACACCGTGCCAAGCTTTTTAGCAATATTTCATTTGATCCTCATAGCAAAACTGAGAGGCAGATGCTATTATTATTATCATTTTGCATTTGAGCAAGTCGATGCAGAAGTGACATGATTTATTCGTGGTCACATAATTAGTCTCTGAAATAGGATTTGAACTCAGATTTTCCTGACAATAATTGTAGCAATTCTATCCACTGTGTCAAATAGCTGCCTTCTGTCATATATTATATTAGCTATACTCCTCAGATACCAAGTATTTATATAATTTCAACATGCCTTCTATGTCTTAATTTAAATCATTCTTTTTTAAAAAAGGGCTGATGAGAATGAAGCAAAGGGCAAATATTAGTAACAACGTAACCCTGTTAACTACTCTTGGGGTATAATTAATGAAGTAGTTCAGGATCTACCTAATTAAACTATCATAAAGCTTCCCTTCCTAGAAAGCTTGTGCATGAGGATATTGTGAAACTTTGTATCTTATTCTTTGTGGAAATCTCAAGGCTCTGTCTTTACAGTTTTACTGATCTATTAGTCTAACCCTTTCAGAACAGTAAATGAGATGAGACCAGTTTGACTTGTTCTTGATGAACCCATGCTGGCAAGTAGGAATCAGCAATGCCCTTTCTAACCATGACTTTAATAATGCATTTTGGAATGTTACAAGGAATCAAAGTCAAGCTCACTGTCCTAGAGTTTAAAGAAACTTAACCTTTTTGAAAATTGGGTTACCATTTGTTTCTCTACACATGAGCAACATCTCTTTTATTCTTAACCTCCCCTTGTCCCCAGGAGATCATTCATCACATCAAACACATCACAACGACAAGTCTCTGGGACCCTGTTATGTATTTCATCCTGCCATGTACACTCATCAACATGTGCTTCCTTGCTATTTCCTTTCTCCTCTGTTACAAAATTTATCCCAGATTCATCATTATAAAATGAAGAGAAAGGTTCTGGTTATGCTCTTTCTAACTTCAGGCCTGGCACTCAACTGTGCCACTTAGTTGCCCCTACTAAGCAGGGGACAAATATTAGGATATAAGGTGGGGAATCTTAGACTGCCTCTTAGAGAATGAGTGAACAAATTATAATATATGAACATAATGAGATAGTATTAACAGGCATGATTTCAGAGAATTGAGTAGTGTGAATTAATGTAGAAGAAAGTAAGCAGAACAGCATAATGATTTATACAAGGATTGCAAGATTAAAATGAAAAAAAATGTTGAAAAACTTAAGAATTCTGATCTTGGTGAGGCAGAGCCAAAAGAAACTTGCCTAGTCTCTCCCCAAACCTGCTCCAAATTTTATTAAATAATGATTCTAAACAAATTTTAGAGCATTAGAACACCCCAAAAATGGAATAGAACATTTTCCATCTGAAGGCAATTTATAAACTTTGTGATATTTGCAATATTTCCTCCTTGACCTGAAAGTTCTGGAACTTGGCTATAATATTCCTGGAAGATGTCATTTGTGCAGAATGATTTGTGACATCAGGGTGGGAATCCAACATACAGTTCCAGTGCTCCAGTACACCCCAGGACCCAGCCCCAATCCTGGCCCTGAGCAGCATGACTGGTGGCTTAGTGCAGGGACGCCAAGGAGGACTTGGAAGGTCAGCAGAGAGAGTCTGTGGCAATCAGGGGGGAGTCTGGTGTGTAGTCTCAGCTCAACTCCAATCAGCAGAGCCCCAGACCTGACTAGTACAATAGATCTCATAGCTACAGTGGGGCAGGGACACACCTAATAGCTCCAGGACAGAAATGAGTGATTCCTAGAAGGATTTCTGAAAACAACTGCATAAAACCACTGAAGCTTGGGACAGTGCACCCTCTACCCTGAAAACAGAGCTGTACTTTAACAAAGAGTTTAAAGCTGAGTA
This sequence comes from Sarcophilus harrisii, assembly GCF_902635505.1. NCBI lineage: Eukaryota > Metazoa > Chordata > Mammalia > Dasyuromorphia > Dasyuridae > Sarcophilus > Sarcophilus harrisii. The sequence continues at coordinate 121,533,142 of NC_045427.1, read as the reverse complement.
ACAGACTAGGAAAATGAGCAAAAAGCAAAAGAAAATTTCTTATCCATTGAAAGTTATTAAGGTGACAAGAAAGATTAAAACACACACTTAGAAAGAAGATGAAAACAAAGTCAAAGCTACTATATCCAAAGCTTACAAGAAAAAAAAGGACTGGGCTCGGGCTGTAGAAGAGCTCACAAGGGATTTTGAAAATCAAGTAAGAGAAATAGAGGGAAAAATAGGGAAAGAATTGGGAGAGGTACAAAAAAATTGCAGAGAACTAATGAAAGGAAGAATGCCTTAAAAACCAAAATTGGCCAATTGGGAAAGGTGTTACAAAAGGTCACTGAGGAAAATAATTCTTTAAAAAATAGAACTGAGCAAATGGAAGCTAATGATGTCAGGAGAAATCAAGATACAATAAAGCAAAACCAAAAAAAAAAAAAAAATAGAAAAAATGTGAAATAGCTCATTGGAAAAATAACTGACCTGAAAAATAGATCCAAGAGAGAAAATTTAAAAATTATTGGTCTAATGGAAAGTCATGATAAAAAAAAAAGAGCCTGAACATCATCTTTCAAGAAATTATTAAGGAAAACTGTCCTGATAACTAGAATCGGAGAGTAAAATGGAAATTGAAAGAATGCACTAGTCATCTCCTAAAAGAGATCAACAAATGAAATCTTCCAGGAATATTATAGCCAAGTTCCAGAACTTTCAGGTCAAGGAGGAAATATTGCAAGTATCCAGAAAGAAACAATTCAAGTAGAATGGAGTCACAATCAGGATAATATAAGATTTACTAGGGCCCTGAGGGCTTAGAATATTATTCTGAAGTGCAATGGAGCTAGAATTGCAACCAAGAACCATCTACAAAATAAAACTGAGAAAAATCTTTCAGAGGAAAAGATGGTCATTCAATAAAACAGGATTTTCAAACAAAGACCAGAGTTGAATGGAAAATTTGATTTTCCAATATAGGTCTCTGGAGAAACATAAGGAAGCAATTAGGAAAGTGATGTCATAAGGGACTTCATAAGATTTATCTGTTTACATTACTACGTGGGAGGATGATTCTTATAACTCACTAGAACTCTGCCATTATTATTGGCAGTTAGAATGAATATATACACAGAGGATCCAGGTGTGAGTTGAATATGATAGGATATTATCTTTTTTAAAAAGTGATAAAATTAAGAAGTGAGAGATGGATGTACTGTGAGAAAGGGAAAGAGAGAAGTGAAATGGTGCAAAACATCTGCCATAATAAGAGGCAAGAAAAAGTTTTTACAGTGTAGGGGAAGAGGGAGAGAATAGGATAAATGAGTGAACCTTTCATCAGAATTGGTTCAAATAGAAAATAACATAAATATTCAATAGAGATATAGAAACTATCTTACCTTGCAGGAAAATAGGAGGAGGATGTGATATCAGAAGTGAGGTTTATAAAAAAGAAAAGGGCATTTTGGAGGAGGGAATGGTCCATAGCAAAATATTTTTGAGGAGAGACAGAGTGAAAAGAGAGAAAGAATAAATAGGGAGAAAGCAATTCAAAATAGTGTTGTTCCATAGTTCCCTTTTATTGTCCTGCTTCAGTTTCCTTAATTGTTCTGCCTCAGTTTCCCTAAATTGTCCTGCCTTGGTTTCCCTGAATTGTTCTGCCTCAGTTCCTAATTGTTCTGCTCAATCCTGCAACACTACCTCTCCCTCCTAATCATCATGATCCATATAAGGAGAAAGACCTTCTATCTTAGACATCATGACCCCAGACCTTTCCTATTTATAAGAATGTCCAGTGCCTTCCCCCATTCTGTCATTGTTCTTCTTGATCCCAATTTATCAGAATGCCTGGTGCCTCACCCCACCCTGTCAGAACCAGATTGATAGTTCGTTCCCTCTCTCAGTGCTCTGACTCTACCCCTGCCTCAGTCTACCCTCTGGTACCTTGGAGTCACATGCATATATACGTCATTAAGAACTCACATTGGCTGCTGGATGCTTTGGACATCAGTCCTGGGGGCAACATGCCTCCAGTACAATCTTTTCCTCTCAGAAATCCAAATAAAAAATTAAAAATTCTCTAATCTCTATTTTGCCTCAGTTTCTCCAGCATTACAATAGGAATTATAAAAAAACAAAATTGAAACAAGTTTCTCTGATAAAGTCTCATTTCTCAAACAGAGGGAACTAAGTCAAATTTATTAAGAAAAAAAAAAAAAAAAACAAGATCCATAGCCCAATTGATAAGTAACCAAGAGATATGATCTGTGCCCATAGGGCTGTAAATTCATGCATATCCTTTGACCCAACAACACTACTAGGCATGAATACCAAAAAAGATTTTTGGGGAAAAAACAAGATAACAAAAAAAGAAAAATGACCTATATGTAACAAATATATTCATAGTAGCTCTCTTCTCAGCACACACACAAAAAAATTAGGAATTGCGGGGGATGTCCATTAATTGGGGAATGGCTTAATAAACTGTAGTATATACGTGTGAAGAAATATTATTGTTCTCTGGGAAAGGATGAGCAGGATATTCCCAGGGTGGAGAGGATGGGGGGGACACATGGAAAGTCCTTCATGAACAAAGTGAAATGTACTGTATACAAAATAACAGCAATGTTCTTGGGATGACCATCTGTAAATGACTTTGTTATTCTCAGTAGTACAATAATCCAAGACTACACTAAAGGACTTATGATAAAAAATCCTAACCATACCCAGAGAAGGAAGTGGATGTAAACTGTTTGAATTTATTTTCATTAGGGAAGGAGATCTATGTTTTTTTTTTCCTATAACTTGACTTTTATGAAAATGTTTTTCATAATTTCACACGTGGTTTCTTAATTATGGGTGGGGATAAGGAAGAGAATGTAGAACTCACAAATCTTAAAAAAAAGGATGTAAAAATTGTTTTGAAAGTAATTGGGCAAAAATACTAAATAAATAAATTCTAAAAAAATAAAATATTTCATATTCAGTTATCATATCATTATAAGTAGAATAAAGGATAGGTCTCATCTGTGTTTTTGTTAGTAAATGGAAGGTCCTAGTAGGGAAATTTTCTCCATAAATGCAGACCTACAATTGAACAATAATATATTCTTTGGAGCTTCCTGAAGGGACAAAGAAGTAAGCTGAGTAGTCCATGGTCACACAGCATTTATACATCACAGGTAGGATGATAGAATTATTTAAAGTTCAAAAAACCCATAAAGGTTAGTTGTTCAATCACTTCCCTTCCCATTTTGAAGATGAAAAACAAAAACAGAAACCAAAAATAAATAAAAATAAAATAAAATAAACCCCGAAAATACTGAGAGAGGTTGGCCAGTTCCTTCAAATCACACAGGTATTAAGTCATTGTACAAGTATTCTAACCCAGTCCTCTGACTTCAACCCAGGTCTTCCTGACTCTAAGTCAGACTTCTTCACTTTCTCTTATCACATCTATCATCATAATTACCATTAATATTTTTTATTATTATTACTACTGTTGCCATTATTTCTCCCACAGCTGTTTCTGGTTTCTCTCTCCCTCTTAAATTCATGCCAATGGTAAGAGAGTCTATTTCAAGGAATAAAGGTCTAGAAAAATCATATAAAATGATCTCATTAGATGAGTGAAGCACCCAGTTTGAGAGATTGACTTGTGCCACACTACCCCAGCAGGGCTGCAAAAATGTGAATTGTGCTTTTCCTAGGGAGCAGCGGTATTGGTTTGAATTAGGTAGCATGAGAATAAGTGGAAAGGCAGACTATCGATTTGAAAATAGGGAACACATTCATTTTTCGTCATTTTCTTCTCTTCTTACACATTCCCAAGATACTAATTTCTCTTTGGCAGGAAATGAATGAAAGCACAATCTTGAAAAATTTCGGGTTTATGAAGTTTATAAAGCAGGAAGAAATTTCCAAAACTGAATCTCCCAAATTGGCTGCCACTTAATCTCAGGCATCATTAACAGCTGGGCATTTTGCTTTTGGAAGTCATTAAGAAGTCAGCCAATTCTCCAATAAATAGCAGGAAAAAACTCCACTCTAAGGGTCATAACTACCCTCATGTGCTTTCTGGTTCTAATGTAATACTGTGTTCCACTCAGGCAGTTTAACAGATGCTGGGGGACAAAACCCTGAGATTAACTTTAACTTTCAACCAATTATCAGGCACACTTAATGTGGTCCAGTCAAAAGATCTTTCCAGTGGTATCTGAAGTAGTATTTATAATAACATCCATCCTGCCCCCCTTACTATTTTCTGACTTATTTAAGCTTCTCTTTAAAGCACAGCAAATTGTACTGTTATTCCATGCAAAACATCGTGCTGAATCTTAACTTAGCTTGTCTTCATTAATGGGAACTCTTCAGTATTATCAAATTAGCCTTCTATTTGGTAATCTTCTGGATAATCAAGCTGCATAATTTATTATTGGCCAAATGTCTCCATCATATTTAAAAAGAGAATTGGGCTTCATTAGGAGGAAAAAAAACACTTTTTTTTAAAAGGCAGGGTTTTTGTATGTTCAATCAAAAAGAAAAAAAAATAAGTATAGGACACTTTGGTAAAGGTGAAAATAATAATAATTGCTGTAGAAGGCTTTAAAGTATGCAAAGAATTCTTAAATACATTATATCATTTAATCTTTACTATAACCCATGGAATACGAACAACAAAAACAAATTTTTAAAAACCTCATTTATCCCACTGCCAATACTTGTCTACAAGTGTAAGTAGGTAATCATTGCTTAAGGATGCCATACAAAAGATTTCTACTCAAGTATATATAGAAACCCTCTGAAGCTCTTTTGGAATTCTAAGAGTCAACAATTCTTATATAATTTTGGCTAATACATACACACACACACACACACACACAGAGATGTTAGGATTCTTAAAAGGTGCTAAGTCAGTGGAATTGAGGAGACAATGGTTAAATCTAATTTAGCGTTGATTTAATCCTACAACAAATAATAGTTTTATAGTGATGTAATGATTTGAGTATACTCAGTGTGCAGCATATAAGCAAGAAGCTCTCAGGGCCAAAGAGCACTCTGGGAGACGGAGAAGCCAGGATTCAGTTGGGCAGAATGAAGGAAGACAGAGAAGTGATGGCAGACTGTACTGTGAAATACAAGATCCAGAAGACTAAAGGATTTGGACTTTAACACCTGCATTGCAGGTGATTATTACACTGAACTGAAACTAAGGCTGCCTCCAGAAGCCCCGCAAGAAACCTGCTCCCAGAGAACAATTATATTTTAGAGAAGAGAACACTACACTACACAGACATACACAAACACACACACACACACACACACACACACACACACACACACATCTGCTAATGCATAATAATGTTTAGTAGTTAGAGGGGATGTGGGAAAACTGGGACACTAATGTGAAATGATCCAACCATTTTGGACAGCAATTTGAAACTATGCCCAAAGGGCTATAAAACTGTGCATACCCTTTGACCTAGAAGTGCCATTACTAGGTCTGTAGGAAATCATAAAGCAGGGAAAAGGACCTACATGTGCAAAAATGTTTGTAGCAGCTTTTTTTGTGGTAGCAAAGAATTGAAAAAGGAGTGGATGTCCATCAATTGGGGAAGGGTTGAATAAGTGGTACATGACTGTAATAGAATATTAGTGTTCTACAAAAAAATGATGAACAACCTGATTATCGAAAGGCCTGGAAAGATTTACATGAACTGATGCTGAGAGAAACAAGCAAAACGAGGAGGAATACATTGTACACAATAACAGCAAGAATGTGTGATAAAGTATAAAAGACTTGGGTTTTCTCAGTAGTTCAGTGATCCAAAGGAATCCTAATTAGACTTTGGACAGAAAATGCCACCTGCAACTAAGGAGACTAAATGTAAATCAGCACTTGCTATGTTCATTATTTTTTCTTTTTTTTAAAAAAATATCTCCCATAATTTTTCTAGTTTGTTTTGATTTTTCTTTCCCAACATAATTCGTAAAACAATGTGTATTAAAAATAAATAAACTAAAAAAAAGAGGAAGTAGTCACCAGGTCATAGAAGATCTTGAATGTTAGTATGAGTTTGGAATGTATTTGTCAAGCAATAAGTGTTATTTATTATACAATTTAAGTTGCCATTGTTTCAAGAATTTGTACTTTCATTTAGGTGGGTAGAGATTGTAATATCTCTAGGAACATCTATCACAACATTGAAAGCTATGACAATCTACTTTTCCGTGGCTCCACTTAGTATCTTGGCTAGTCTGAATTTATAAACTTCCAAGAACCAAGTTTCCTTTTCTGATCACCACCCCCCATTATAATATAACCATTCAACACTACTGCATTGTTGGTAAAGTCATGAACTGCTCCAGCCATTTTGGAAAGTAATTTCAAACTATTTCCAAAAGGCTATAAAACTGCATACCCTTTCATCCAGCTGTGTCTCTACTGGGTCTACATCCCAAAGAGATCATAAAAGAGGGAAAAGGACCCACCTGTACAAAAATGTTTGTAGTGGTTCTTTTTGTGGTAGCAAGGAATTGGAAATTGAGTAGCTGTCCATTAATTGGGGAATGGATTTATAAGTTATGGCATATGGATGGAATGAAATGCTATTGTAGTATAAGAAATGAAAAACCAGTGGATTTCAGAAAGGCCTAGGAAGACTTACATGACATGATACCAAGTGAAATGAGCAGAACCAAAAGAACATTGTACAGAGTAATAGCAGGATTATATGATGATCAACTATGATAGATTTAGCTCTTCTTAGAAATACAGTGATCCAAGACAATATGAATAGATTTGGGATGGAAAATGCCATCTGCATCCAGAAAGATAACTAAATGAAGATCAAAGTATTCTATTTTCATCTCTTTGTTTTGTTTCTCATGTTTTTTTTTTCCTCCTTTTATTCTGATTTTTCTTTCACAACATGACTAATATGGAAATATGTTTAAAATCATTGCATATCTTTAACGAACAACAGAACAAAACAAAAACAAAAACAGTATACCCATTCATTTGAGTTCTATCCCTCCCAACTCTTTCTTCTAATCTACATCATGCTTCCCCTGGGCTCTCTTCATTCTATTATAAAGCCATTCATGTTATGCTCATATCCCTGCCCCCCAATTTCATTGTATATAGTTTGTATTAAGCCTTTCACTGCATATTTTTCCCACAAATATCCCCCCCCCCTTCCCACCCCACAAAAGAATATAAGGTCCTTGAGGGCAAAGTCATTTTTGTATTTGTCTTTATCAGTATATCTTCAGCATCATACTTGACACATAGCAGATGATTAGTAAGTCATTATTGAATTGAATCATAAAGAGGGAATAGTTGATTGTCCTAGATAATTGCTAAATGCTATAGTATTTTGAGGTCAATCTTGTGTAACATTTCTCTAAGTGTGACTAGGCTGGTCCTTAGACAACAAGCAGATACACAATCTACTACTGGTCCCTTACTTGGAGCCATTTGAGTTGGTAGGACCTGCTGGGATTGATTATCTAACAAAAGACCAAGACTACCTCTACACTATACTAGGAGGCATCAAAGTGTGAATTAGGAGAGGATAATTCTTACACAAACACTCATTTAATGAAGATGGAATTGTGGCATCTTGGCATACAACAATATTGGACTTGAAATTAAGAACATATTAATTGACAGCAAACCTCCAATAATTATTAGTTCTATGATCCTGCTCAACTTCCTTAACCTCTTTGACCGCAAGCAATTTTCTAATACTTGCTAAATCATGGAAAGGTTGCCATGGGTGTAAGATAAAAAAAAATTCTAGATCAGGGCAGTTAAATGGTACAGTGGCTAGAGCACCAGCCCTAGAGTTAGGAGGACTTAATCCTAATTGCCTCATAAAAGAAAAAAAAAGATATTAAAAAACATTACACATCTTTTTTATACTCACATATATACACATGAAAATACAACATGTTAAAAATAAAATTTAAGAAAGTTTTCTTTTTGTTTGTTTCCAATGAAATTCCTTTAAGCATAAGGTGGAAATTTGGAATACAGCTGCTCACTTTTGCATCTCCAGAGAAGTAAGCAAAACTATTCATAAAAATTGGCACCAAGCAACCTATACTCTAGACTAATAAAATATGACATGCCCTAAGTAAGAGCAGCATTGTACCTGAAAACATATAACTCTAATAAGCATGAAAAGTCCAACCCTTTAAATTATTGTGCAAATTATAACCATCAGCCTTTGTTATACAGTGGAGTCTTACAGAATGTAAAATGATGTCTATGTCCCTGATATGCTAATAAGCTTTCTGTGCTGTTGGATAGTTTAGTTGCAGATAGACTAATGTTGGCAGCAGATGAATAATTGCCCGGCATGTACTAAACATAACAGGGCAGCCCAGAACTTCATCATTTGTCAGCTTTATTTGTTTAAATGAGAAAAATGCTGACAGAAGTTATTGCTGTAATCCCCTTATTTATCAGACAGAAAATGCTAGTTACTCTTAGCAGGCCTAATCCTATTGGGAGCCCAAAAGTTAGAGTATTTTAAAATGAATTTAATGTATATGCTTCAATGTTCAAAAGAAGAGAAATGTAAAATGGAGGAAGAAAGGAGGAGAGAGAAAAAAAGAAATATTTTTTAAATGGGCTCTTTCTGGGCAACTTGAATACAAGGGTGGCTGCCTTAGCTTACGATTATCACTTGTGCAGGAGGGACATAAAAATTCGGGAATGGTATTTAAAATTCATTACCATGCCAACACAAGCCCAGTGCCTACTAACAGCTGTCCCCCAAGTCTTTTATCTACAGCTCATTATCACACTTATACAAAGACCATCAGTAACATCATTTTTTCCAGTACTGTTGCCAACTGGTTTCCAAATACACCTGGTAAGGAGCACTAAAAGGTATTTGAAATTGGTCTGAAATGTCTTCTTCCAATACCCATGTATATCAATTCTTGGAACATTCTCAGGGGTGACTGGTGATTAAATAATCCAAATAGACAAGAGTTTGTGGGGGAAAACTCAAGGGGTAAGGGGATTGAAAATTGGGTTTGAATCAATGGGCTCATCAGTTCTCAAACTGATTGCCATATTAGGCTGCATTAATGAAAACATTGTTCAGGATCCTGAGAAGGTGCATGGAAGAGTAGATAGAGAGCCAGCCTTTTGAGTGAGGAGAAGTGGATTGTAGTCTTGCCTTTGACAAATACTAGTTTTATGATTCCAGCAAGTCCCTTGTTTTCTCAGTGTTTTTAGGTAATTTTCTAAGACCATAAAAATAGGAGAAAAGATGCTGAACTCTACTATTAAAAGGCTATTCCTTCAACGTATACCAATAACATCCCAAGTCCTGCAAAAAGTAAAGTACACAAAATATTGCAGTTTTAGTCTTGATATACTTTGCTTCAATCAGGCCATGTCTGGAAAACTGTGTCTAACTATGGGTGATAAAATTTAGGGACAATGCTGAAAATATGAAGCACATATAAGAAAAAGAGAAGAGCATGGAATAGCATGGAAACCACACCAGATATGTAAAAGATTAGGTGAAGAAATTGGGAGTTTTTCACTAAAGAAGTAGAAAGTATTTTGAAAGACAAAGCTGTTTTCAAACACTTGAAAAGTTTATCATGTTGAAGAGGCATTAGGTTTAAATTAACTAGGCCCCAAAGGTCCGAAGTTGAAGCAATGGAGGAAGTCAGACAGAAGTAGATTTCACCTATTCCCTATTACTCAAGTACTTCAACAGGAATTTAGGTGACCACTTGTTGGAGATGCTACAAAAGGGACACATGCTCAAGCATGGATTGGACGAGTTTTGTTTTGTTTTTTTCTTAGACTCCTTATGATTTTGAGGTCCTCGGTTTACAAGTTACAGAAAAAGAGGATGACATTTTATCATCTACCCCTTCATTAACTTTCTCTATGCTGAGTCACAAATTGGTAAAAAAATAAATAAACAAAAACAAAAACAGGGTGACAGCCAGAGCCCAGAGAATTTATCCATGGCTTAGCTGTATTATTGTTATTAGTAATTGTTAACTGTATAAAGTTAGCAAAGAATATTTACTATCTAATATTGTTCCTGCCACATTTGTAAAATGATAGGATTGTTAGGAGGAATAAATACTAATATTATTCAAACACTCCTAATTGACATCAGGTCCACCAGTTGACTTTAAATAGAATAACTCGGTCTTAAAGAAAAGATGAAAAAAAAATTCCCCCCCTTTTTTTTAACCCTCTGGTAGGACATTGTATATAGTAAGAAGTTGAGTCTAGTCAAAATTACAAAGAAAATTTGCTCTAAGTGTCCAGATGTGAGGTTAAGTTGAGGATCAAAAAAGTCCACAATGTTGTAAGGAGAAATACAATTCTCTTTTTTGGAGATCCATTTTCAAGAGGATCTAGAATGAACAACACACATGAGGCTCAAAACAAAAACATTTTGATTTTGTGCTGGAAATATTTCTACTTGGTTCTAGCTGCTGTCATCCCAATGTCATATTTATGTAGTTTCAAAGTCTTAGAGTCACCAAAAGGACTGTCTTCAGTAAATTAATTAGAAAGTACTGAGAAGTAAAATCTCAGTCTCTATTAAATATTTATTATTCTGGTGCACACAGGGTTGCCATTTTAAGGAAGTTCAATTGCCTTCACCTTGGGAACTTAGAAGTATTCAAGATAACATACTGTACATAATAGTAAATTAAGTGGGGGTAATTAGAAAATAAATATTTCTATTTCCTAAGCAGATGATTAATTAAAATTAAAATACTAATGCAGCTTTAGCTTAGTGAGAAGATAAAAATGTGTTTTATTCCCCCTCCAAAAAAAAAAAAAAAAAAAAAAGAAAAGCAGATCTTCACATATTCTCATTCTAGTAAATATGGTCTTATTTTCTCCCAGAATAATAATCACTCAACATATGTAGCTCAGGAGTAGTAGAAGTTCAACATTAAGTACCAAAACAAGGAACTAAACCTAAGTTTACCAGTCTCTTTTACACAAGAGAGCAGAATTAATCAGCACAGAGATGCTTCCAGGAAAGCAGCAAATTACCATGACAGTGTGGCTTGACATACTAAAGGAAAAACAGAAGACAAGAAAGGCTGACACAGGGGACTATACTTCATGGATGTTTCTGGCCCTATCTCCTGCTAATGGTTATTATGGAAAATCAATTCACTTTCCAAATCCTGCAATATAAAATAGTGTCATGCCTTCAGCAGTCTGCATATATTTGTAATTTAGAATATAAACTACATGAAGGCAGTTTAAAGCATTTATATTTTTGTGAAATCTACAATGACTTGTACTATTTATTAATGCATTACTGATTAATTAGGTTCTTTAAAAAATTTACTAGATGAATAAGTGAAATATAAAAAAGACAGAAAAGGTTTAAATTGGAAGTTCAAAATAATTACTTTGCTGTTCAATGTTAAACAATAATTCCTATCTTTTTTGAATTTGTGAATAGCTAATTTTTTTTATTTGACTTGCAATATATATTCATTAATAGTGTTCATCTTCAAAATAATAATATAATATTGTTTGCAAAAATATAATAAATTGTGATAATAAATGATATCAAGACAATGACATGGTTTTATTGTAAAAATTAGAATTAATAAGGTAGTTCTCTACACACAGGGCCACTGTTTTGGAGTATGATAATTGAAGCATAGGACTGATAAAAAATAAAGTCAGAATTCAACTTTATGTCTTATGATTCCAAATCCAGGATGACCAGAAATTTTAAATTAAAATTTTAATTCCATAAAAGTTGGTTGATTATTCCTTCATTCTCAAATCAGAACAAAATGACGTCATTATGTGTTGAGATCAAGACACAGTATGTACAACTGGCTGTTCACACTAATATGAGCTGGGAAGATTCTAACAGATTGGGTACAACTAGTCTATATGAATATCTGGAAGAGAGATGTCTAACTTTTCTTTTTTACAAATAGCTCGTTATAATCTAAGCTGATTAGTCATTTCAAAACAATTAAAATACAATAAAAATAAGCCTTTGGGGATGTCATTTTTGATTTTGTTGGGATAAAATATCTTTCAGTGGTATATTCTCTTTAGTTTACAGTCTGAAAGTGCTGAGAAATTAAGTCACTTGCCTCAAATTATAGTCTCTGTCAAAGACAGGGCTTGAACTAGGGTTTCTATTGTTGTTCAAAAGAACAAATCCTAAACTCTGAAATAGTATTTGTTTTATTTATTTATTTAATATTTTCCCCAGTTACATTTAAAACAATTTTTTTACATTTGTTTTTAAATTTTTTGAATTCTACATTCTCTTCCTTATCTCTACCCACAATTAAGAAATCACTTGTGAAGCTAGGCAAAAACATTTCCATAAAAGTCAAATTGTCTTAAAAAATGGATATACTATCCTAAAGAATATAAAATCCCTCAAGAAAAATTAGGTTAAAAAAAAGAGAGGAGAAAAAGAGAGAATGCTTCACTCTGTATTCAGACATAATCAGTTTCTTCTCTGAGTATGGATAGAATTTTTCATAAGACCTTCCAAGTAGTTATGGATGATAGTACTATTTTTGCAAAGTCATTCACACCTGGTCATCCAGGAATATTGTTATTACTTTGTATACAGTACATTTTACTTTGCTTCAGTTCCTGGAGGACTTTCCAGATCTTTTTTTTTTTTTTTTAATTCTCTTGAGAGCATCCTGCTCACTATTTCCCATAGAATAATAATATAAACCCACATAGCAGTTTGAGTCATTCCCCAATTGATGGGCATCACCTCAATTTTCAATTATTTTGCTCTGAGAAGAGAGTTGCTATGAATACTTTTTGCACATATAGATCATTTTGCTTTTCCCTTTTATTCACTTTTGATGTTCATGTCAAGTAGTGGTATTGTTAGGTCAAAGGATATACATGATTTATAGTCATTTGGGCAATATCATATCTTTTGATCATTTATCAATTGGGGCATGGCTCTTACTTATATGTTTGATTCAGTTCTCTCTTTTTTTTTGAAAAATGAAACTTGCTTCAAAATTCTGTTTAAAATACTATTGCTAACTGTATTTTTTCATATTTATTCTCTCTCTCTCTTTTCAACCTTTCCCTCCTCAAAAGTATTTTGCTCCTGACCATTCCTTTCCTCAGTAAGCCCTTTCTTTTATCACCTTCCCCCCTTTACATATTCCATTCCCCTCCGATTTTTCTGCAGGGCAAAATAGATTTCTATACCTCTATTGGGTATCTATATTATTTCCTCTTTGAGTCAATTCTGATGAGAATAAGGTTCACTCTTTGACTCTCTTCCCTTTTAACCTTCCATTGTAAAAGCTTTTTCTTGCTTCTTTTTTTTTTTTTAACAGCAGATTATTTGTACTACTCCACTTCTCCCTGTCCCTTTTTCCCAGACATTCCTCTCTCAACCCTTAATTTCATCATTTTTAAAAAATATATTATCTCTTCATTTTCAATTCACAACTTTGCCCTATGTCCGTATATACTCCTTTTAACTGCCATAATAATGAGAAAGTTCTAATGAATTACAAGTATCATCCTCCCATGAAGGAATGTAAATATACACTTTGTGAAGTCCCTTATGCTATCACTCCCTTGATTATTTCCTTATGCTTCTCCAAAATCCTGTATTTGAAAACCAGATTTTCAATTCAATTCTGGTCTTTTTACCAAAAATGTTTTAAAATCCTCTGTTTCATTAAATGACCATTTTTTCTTTCTTTCTTTCTTTCTTTTTTTTAATTTAATAGCCTTTTATTTGCAGGATATATACATGGGTAACTTTACAGCATTAACAATTGGCAAACCTCTTGTTCCAATTTTTCACCTCTTACCTCCCCCCACCCTCTCCCCTAGATGGCAGGATGACCAGTAGATGTTAAATATATTAAAATATAAATTAGATACACAATAAGTATACCTGACCAAAACGTTATTTTGCTGTACAAAAAGAATCAGACTCTGAAATATTGTACAATTAGCTTGTGAAGGAAATCAAAAATGCAGGTGTGCATAAATATAGGGATTGGGAATTCAATGTAATGGTTTTTAGTCATCTCCCAGAGTTCTTTTTCTGGGCATAGTTGGTTCAGTTCATTACTGCTCCATTAGAAATGATTTGGTTGATCTCGTTGCTGAGGATGGCCTGGTCCATCAGAACTGGTCATCATATAGTATTGTTGTTGAAGTATATAATGATCTCCTGGTCCTGCTCATTTCACTCAGCATCAGTTCATGTAAGTCTCTCCAAGGCCTTTCTGAAATCATCCTGTTGGTCATTTCTTACAGAACAGTAATATTCCATAATATTCATATACCACAATTTATTCAGCCATTCTCCAACTGATGGACATCCATTCAGTTTCCAGTTTTTAGCCACTACAAAAAGGGCTGCCACAAACATTCGTGCACATACAGGTCCCTTTCCCTTCTTTATAATCTCTTTGGGATATAATCCCAGTAGTAACACTGCTGGATCAAAGGGTATGCACAGTTTGATAACTTTTTGAGCATAGTTCCAAACTACTCTCCAAAATGGTTGGATTCGTTCACAACTCCACCAACAATGCATCAATGTCCCAGTTTTCCCGCATCCCCTCCAACAATCATCATTATTTTTCCTGTCATTTTAGCCAATCTGACAGGTGTGTAGTAGTATCTTAGAGTTGTCTTAATTTGCATTTCTCTGATTAATAATGACTTGGAGCATCTTTTATATGACTAGAAATAGTTTCAATTTCTTCATCTGAGAATTGTCTGTTCATATCCTTTGACCATTTTTCAATTGGAGAATGAGCTTGATTTTTAAAATTAGAGTTAATTCTCTATATATTTTGGAAATGAGGCCTTTATCAGAACCTTTGACTGTAAAAATATTTTCCCAGTTTATTGCTTCCCTTCTAATCTTGTCTGCATTAGTTTTGTTTGTACAAAAACTTTTCAGTTTGTATAATCAAATTTTCTATTTTGTGATCAGTAATGATCTCTAGTTCTGCTTGGTCATAAAGACCTTCCCCTTCCACAGGTCTGAGGTAAACTATCCTATGTTCCTCTAATTTATTAATAATTTCATTCTTTATGCCTAGGTCATGAGACCCATTTGACCTTATCTTGGTGTAGCGTTAAGTATGGATCAATGCCTAGTTTCTGCCATATTAGTTTCCAATTTTCCCAGCAATTTTTATCAAACAGTAAGTTCTTATCCCAAAAGCTGGGATCTTTGGGTTTGTCAAAGACTAGGTTGCTATATTTGTTGACTGTTTTATCCCTTGAACCTAATCTATTCCACTGATCAACTAATCTATTCCTTAGCCAATACCAAATAGTTTTGGTAACTGCTGCTCTATAATATAATTTTAGATCTGGTACAGCTAAGCCACCTTCATTTGATTTTTTTTCATTAATTCCCTTGAAATTCTTGACCTTTGTTTTCCATATGAACTTTGTTGTTATTTTTCTAGGTCATTAAAATAGTTTTTGGAGTCTGATTGGTATAGCGCTAAATAAATAGATTAGTTTAGGTAATATTGTCATCTTTATTATATTTGCTCGCCCTATCCAAGAGCATTTAATATTTTTCAATTGGTTAGATCAGACTTAATTTGTGTGAAGAAAGTGGTCTGTAGTTTTGCTCATAAAGTTTCTGATTTTCCCTTGGCAGATAGATTCCTAAATATTTTATATTATCAGTAGTTACTTTAAATGGAATTTCTTTTGTAACTCTGACTGTTGGATTTTGTTAGTGATATATAAGAATGCTGATGACTTATGTGGGTTTATTTTATAACCAGCAACTTTGCTAAAGTTGTGGATTATTTCTAATAACTTTTGCTTAGAATCTTCGGGGTTCTCTAAGTAACCATCATGTCATCGGCAAAGAGTGAAAATTTGGTTTCCTCATTGCTATTCTTATTCCTTTAATCTCTTTCTCAGCTCTTATTGCTATAGCTAGCGTTTCTAATACAATATTAAATAGTAACGGTGATAGTGGGCAACTTGTTTCCTCCAGATCTTATTGGGAATGGTTTGCAGTTTGTCTCCATTACATATGATGCTTACTGATGGTTTTAAATAGATGCTGCTGATTATTTTAAGGAAAGTCCATTTATTCCTATACTCTCAAGTGTTTTTAATAGGAATGGATGTTGGATTTTATCAAATGCTTTTCTGCATCTATTGAGATGATCATATGGTTTTTTAATTTGGTTATTAACATGGCCAATTATGTTGATAGTTTTCCCTAATATTGAACCAGCCCTGCATTCTGGTATAAATCCTACTTGATCATAGTGTATTATCTTGGAGATGATTTTCTGTAGTCTTTTGCTAATATCTTATTTAAGATTTTAGCATCAATATTCATTAGGGAGATTGGTCATAATTTTCTTTCTCTGTTTCAGCCTACCTGGTTTAGGTATCAGTACCATGTCTGTGTCATAGAAGGAATTTGGTAGGACTCCTTCATTCCCTATTTTATCAAATAATTTATATAGCATTAGGCAATTGTTCTTTTAAATGTTTGGTAAAATTCACATTAAATCCATCTGGTCCTGGGGATTTTTTCTTAGGGAGTTGTTTAATTGCCTGTTCTATTTCTTTTTCTGAAATGGGACTATTCAACAATTTACTTCTTCCTCTGTTAGTCTGGGAAGTCTGTATTTTTGGGGTAGTCATCCATTTCACTTAGGTTATCAAATTTACTGGCATAAAGTTGAGCAAATAACTCCTATTATTTCTCTAATTTCCTCTTCATTGGTGGAAAGTTCTCCTTTTCATTTTAAGGTACTAATTTCATTTTCCTCCCTCCTTTTTCTAATCAGATTTACCAAAGGCTTATCTATTTTATTGGCTTTTCATAGAACCAACTCTTAGTTTTATTAATTAGTTCAATAGTTTTTTACTTTCAATATTTTTAATTTCTCCTTTTAATTTTAGAATTTCCAATTTAGTATTTGATTGGGGTTTTAATTTGGTCTTTTAGTTTTTTAGTTGCAAGCAATTCATTAATCTTTTCTTTCTCTGTTTTATTCATAAGCCTCTAAGGATATAAAATTCCCTCTTATTACTGCTTTGGCTGCATCCCACAAATTTTGGTATGATGTCTCATCATTGTCATTATCTTGAGTGAAATTATTAATTGTATCTATAATTTGCTGCTTCACCCAATCATTCTTTAAGATGAGATTGTTTAGTTTCAATTACTTTTGGTCTATTTCCCCTAACTTTTTGTTGAATGTAGTTTTATTGCATCATGATCTGAAAAGAAAGCATTTACTATTTCTGCTTTCTTGCATTTAATTTTGAGGTCTTTATGTCCTAATATATGGTCAATTTTTGAATAGGTTCCATGAACTTCTGAGAAGAAAGTATATTCCCTTCTATCTCCATTCAATTTTCTCCAAAGATCCAACATACCTAATTTTTCTAATATTCTATTTACTTCTTTAATTTCTTTCTTATTTATTTTGTGGTTTGATTTGTCTAATTCTGAGAGTGCAAGGTTGAGATCTCCTACTTTTACAGTTTTGTTGTCTATTTCTTCTTGCAACTCTCTTAATTTCTCCTTTAGGAAGTTGAGTGCCATACCACTTGGTGCATATATGTTTAATATTGATATTGCTTCGTTGTTTATGCTACCCTTTAGCAGGATGTAGTTTCCTTCCTTATCTCTTTTAATTAGATCAATTTTTACTTTTTGTGATCTGAGATAAGGATGGCTACCCTCTTTTGACTTCACCTAAAGCATAATAGATTTTGCTCCAGCCTTTTACCTTTATTCTATATGTATCCCCCTGCTTTAAATGTGTTTCTTGTAAACAACATATTGTAGGGTTCTGACTTTTGATCCAGTCTGCTATCTGCCTCCTCTTTTGGGGAGTTCATCCCATTCACATTTACGGTTAGAATTACTAAATCTGTATTTCCTGCCATCCTAATAACCCCAGATTGTGCTTTGCTTATTCTTTGCCTCCCCAGCCCTCTCTCCCCTTTAAACTTATGTACCCCTCTTGTATCACGATGCTTATCCTCTTTATAATCCCTCCCTCCCCCTTTGAGTCTTTCCCTTCCTTCCCTTATTACTCTTTTTCTTTTCCTTTCCCTCTTCCCCATTTTAATGAGGCAGAGAGAATTTTCTCTAAAACAAATGTCAATTATTTTTCTTTGAGCCAACTCTGATGAGTAAGATTCACAATGTTCCTCCCCTCTCTAAATTCCCTCAGATATGATAAGTTTCCTTAGCCTCTTTGTGGGATGTGGTTTCCCTCTTTTTATCCCTCCTTCCCACCTTATTCTGCCATCATCCCTTTTCCATATCTACTTCCCTTTTTTATGTTATATCAGTACAATCAAATTATACATGTATTTTTTTTTGTATATCCACCACAGAAATACAATTCTCAAGAGTTATTTTTACCTTTTCTGCATCTCTTGAGTTCAATGCTTGGAGATCAAATTTTTTGTTTAAGTTCTGGTTTTTTCTTCAGAAACAAATGGAATTCATTTGTTTCATTAAATGTCCATCTTCTTCCCTGGAAGAAAATGCTCAGCTTAGCTGGGTAGTTTATTCTTGGCTGCATCCCAAGTTCTTGTGCCTTTTGGAATATCATATTCCAGGCCCTTCTTTCCTTTAATGTAGAGGCAGCCAGATCTTGAGGTGATCCTTATTGTGGCACCTCAGGTATTTAAGTGGTTTTTTTGGCTGTTGTAAATTTTTCCTTAATCTGATAGTTCTGAAATTTTGCCCAATATTCCTTGGGTTTTTATTTTTTGGGTTTCTTTCAGAAGGTGTTCAATAATTCTTTCAATGCCTATTTTACCTTCTGATTCTATTACATCTGGGCAGTTCTCTTTGATGATTTCTTGTAAAAATAGTATCTAGGCTCTTTTTTTCATCATAGTTTTCAGAAAGTCCAATAATCCTCAGATTATCTCTCCTAGATCTATTTTCCAAGTCTGTCGTTTTTGCAAGTAGATAATTCATGGTTTTTTCCAGTTTGTCATTTTTTTAATTTTTGCTTGACTGATTCTTGCTGTCTCAATGAATCATTAGTTTCTATTTGTTCAGTTCTAATTTTAAAGAATTATTTTCTTCATTAGCTTTTTACTTCTTTCTGTATATGTCCAATTGGAGTTTTAAATGTATTGTTTTGGTCTGTGATTTTTTCCATTTCACTATTTTCTTTTTTTAGTGAATTATTTTCTTTTTCAAATTCACAGATCCTACTTTCTTGCGTGTTCTTGTCTTTTCCAATTCACGGATCCTACTTTCTTTGCGAGTTCTTTGTCTTTTCCAATTCACAAATCCTACTTTCTAGTGAATTCTTTATTTTTCAATTCCATTCTTACTTTCCTGAGATTTTTTACTTTTTCCAATTCGTATTTCAGGAAGTTGTTGCTCTCTTGTAAGGCTTCTTTCCTTTCCCTATTTATCTTCTAACTCTTTTGAGACTTTTAATGGTCTCTTCTGAGAGCATCATGTAAAGGAGGACAGTCTGATGCATGTTTGCTGTTTGAGGTCTCTTCAGGTTTGTGACCTGCTCTTTTCTGCATAGAAGCTGTCGATCATTCTTTTCATCTTTTTATTCATGTTTTAAAGCCTTTAGTGTAGGTCTCCTAGGCAAGGGGGTTACCAGCTTCCTCTGCAGAGCAGGGAAAGATGTAAACCGATTTCCGGCTCCAAGGTATGGGAGTGCTCTGAGTGAGAGTTTTCCCTTCCCCCAACAGGAAGTGGATTCAGCACTGGCCGAGCTATGGAAGTGCCCAGTTGGGCTGAGTGGGTTAGCGATTGCCCTCGGCTAGAGACTAAGGGGTGAAAGTGTCACTGCCCCAGGCCGGAGCCTCTAGTGGGACTGTGAGTATTAGCAGCTGACTGCAGACCCCCGAACTCTGCCCCAGTGTCTCTGCCCAATGCAAATCGGCCCTGGAAAGCTCTATGGCTCCCAAGCCAGAGCTCCCCACTGCGCAGATTGAGGCTGACCTGGGCTGCGTCCTCCTGGTGTGCAGGATCACAACTCCCCAAGGAAAAGCCCTGCTGCTGGGTTGGGGCTTGCGCTTGTGCTGAGATCTGTGCCTTCACCCTCAGTTTGGGACTCTCCTTGGACCTAATTTCTCTCCCGTCTGTGCCGATCTCCCCTGGCCCCGAACCAACCTTTTTGGCGGGACTGCAGATTTTCTTTGGCGGTGAGTTGTTCTACTTCTTATCTTTACGAATTGTAGCAGTCAAGACTATTTTTGAGGCTCGATATAATATTGATAAAGAGGGTAAGAGAAGAGCTTAGAAAGTCGCGTGTGTCTTCTCCGCCATCTTGGCTCCGCCCAATGATGACCATTTTTTCTACTGAAGGATTATATTCAGTTTTTCTTGGTAGATGATTCTTAGTTGCAATCCTAGCTCCAATGCTACCCAGAATATTATATTCCTAGCCCTCAGGTACTTTAATGTAGAAGCTGCTAAATCTCATGTTATCCTGACTGTGGCTCTACTACACTTGAATTGTTTCTCTCTGGATGCGGACAAAATTTTCTCCTTGACCTAGTTCTGGAATTTGGTTATAATATTCCTAAGATTTTTCATTTTGAGATCTCTTTTAGGAGATGACTGATGAATTCTTTCAATTTCTATTTTACCCTCTGGTTTTAAAATATCAGGACAGTTTTCCTGAATAATTTCTTGAATGATATCTAGGCTCTTTTTTGAATCATGACGTTCAGGTAGACCAATAGTTTTAAGTTATTTCTCCTAGATCTATATTCTAGATTAGTTGTTTTTCCGATGAGTTATTCCACATTTTTTTATTTGGGTTTTGCTTTATTGTATCTTGATTTCTCATAATGTTATTAGCTTCCATTTGCCTAATTTCATTTTGGTTTTGATTTTCAATTTTTCTTTTATTTTTAATTTATGGAACCAAATAACTTTATAACACTACTATTTTTAAATTTTTTTCAAATTTTTTTTTATTTAAAGAAACAATAAAGAAACAGAAAAACAGAAAATTAATACATAACAAAATTTCAACATTCAATACATAACAACATTTCAAAATATATAACAAAAATACAAGTTCAAGAAAACATATATCTGTAGAAGAAATTATATCCATGAGTGTCATCTTTGTAAATTGTCCTTTTGTTCTCTGGTATGTACATTTTTTACTTTATTCTTACCTCCCCCCCCCTTCATCCCCTCCGCTGTTTCCAAGCAATCTTTAGTTAGTAAACCATATATATATACCTTCATACATATACACACACATACCCCCCACATAGATACACACATATCTTTCCTAGGCTTGCTGACACACTTGCTTTCCTATTACTTAACCTCTCCCAATACATGGATCCCATACTTTGGATATAGGAGCTTTGTTATCCTCTTCTGAGTGTGTATTTTGACCTTTCTTGTCACCATAATAACTTTCAATGGTCAGAATATTTATTTGTTGTTTGCTCATTTTCCTAGTCTATTATTCTGCTTTTAACTCTTTGTTAAAGTAAAGCTCTGTTTCCAGGGTGGAGGGTGCACTGTCCCAAACTTTAGGGTTTTTGTGCAGCTCTTTTCAGATTTTCTATGAATCTGACCACAAGCACTCTTTTAAGGATGTCCCTGTCCCACAGTAACTGTAAGATTTAGTGTGCTAAAACAACAGAATTCTACTTTGCTGATTCTCAGGCTCCAGAGTTGGGGCTAGAGATGCATTGGAGTGCCCTTACTGGACTGCACAACCAAGTCCCACCTGTTGCCACTACTCTCTCCAATGACCTTCTGAGTCCTCCCTGGTATTTCCAGTCTGAGAGGGTCAGAAACTTCCAGCACCGCTGCTGATTCAAAAGTACTTATTAATGCTGGGTCCAGGTGGGGCTAGGGCAGTTGCTGGAGCCAGGATTGTGCTGATGTAGCCTGCCTTATTGTGGGCTGGGCTTTCACTCGGGTTCCCTAGACCTTTTCTGCTTACCCTCCAAGTCCTTTTTGGCTGGAAAATATTCTACTCCATCTTTGGGGGTATTCTGATGCTCTCAATTTTGTTTGGAGTCTTTATTTACAGGAATTTGGAATGTTTGGGGGGAGAGGGTGGATAAGCTCCTGCCTTGACGCTATCTCGAGATCTCTAAATTTGTACATCTTATGTTTCTTTTGAGCTATTTCAATTCTCCTCCACATATGATGGAATCATATAATGCTTGGTAGTTTGCCAATGTGTTCTTTGTCACATAATCAATTCCAAAGTTCTTTAGGCAGACCTTCAGAGTGTACTTGTATTGCTTCTTCTCACTAGCATGTGATCACTTGCCTTGTAGGACTGCTTTGTAAAATAGTCTTGTAGGCAACAGCAGTCAGTTCATTGGAGTTGTGTTTTGTTCAATGGAGTTTGAATAGAAAGTATTATTCCAAATCTGGTTTCAGACCTCTATTAGCTGTATGACCTTGGACCAGTCACTTTACCTCACAGAATAT
Source organism: Sarcophilus harrisii (assembly GCF_902635505.1). Classification (NCBI taxonomy): domain Eukaryota; kingdom Metazoa; phylum Chordata; class Mammalia; order Dasyuromorphia; family Dasyuridae; genus Sarcophilus; species Sarcophilus harrisii. Next base: position 121,510,685 of record NC_045427.1, on the reverse strand, counting down.
TAAATTTGTCTCACTTTCTTCAAAAGTAAAATAGGGATAATATAAAGGCACCTAAATCTTAGAATTACTGTGAAGATCAAATGAGACAATATTTGTAAGGTTCTTGGCTCAATGTCTGGAACATAGTAGGTACAATAGAAATCCCAGCTATTATTATTAACTAAAACTATTTCATTTAAATGTCAAAAATATTCTGGAAAATATCTAAAAAAGTGACTTTCTGGGTGGGTGCAGCTGTACTACAGGTCACATTATTAAGCTTAATGTACATAATTAACATTTTCTTTAACTTTTTTAAAATTTAGATAATTAACAAAACAATCAAATATCCTTTATTTGTTGACTGTTGTCCTTCCTTCTCCAAGAGGACTAAAATGATATCATCATATTAATGTCAAGCTAGAGTATGTTCAACTATGGTTGATCAGATCAATATGAGCTCCAAACGTTCTGTCACAAATTGAGCACAAATAGTCCATGTGAATATTTACAGGTAGATTCTCTAACTTTGCACATCTTGTTTTTCTTTTGAGCTGCTTTAATTCTGCTTTGCTTATGGAGCACAACAGATTTTCTGATTTGTAGTTTTACCAATTTCCTATGTATAAATACAATGAAAATTTAACAACTATCTTTCCTAAGCTAGTAGGAGTTAGCTCCAGTAAGTCCTTCTTTAAAAAAATACTGAAAGGAAATAGTCATTCAACCTAGATTAGACAAGACATGAGAAGAAATATATAAATCCTATTTTCTCAGTATTTGGAAGATACTTTGAGAAGATGGGATTGCATTTACTCATTTGGTCTCAGAGGACAGAATGAAGATCAATGAGTTGGAACTTCATGGAAGGAGCAAGTATCTAATGATACTTGTTATCTAAAGGATCATCTAATGATGGTCCATACACTTTTATGACTACATAAATTAAATTTTTCCTAATTACAGCTTAAGGCTATTTGTCTTTTTTCTATCAATAGAGAAGATGAGCAATATTTGCAAAATTGAGCAAAATTTGACCACTGTATATCAACAACAACAGTTGGTTCTGGCCAGATATAAAATTAAGCTTCTTAACATTAGCACAGTCCACAAGCAGAATTGACTGACTCAGAAAATAATGACTTCCTTATCTCTGGAAAGCTAAGTGGTCATTTGTCAAGGATCACTAAATCACAAAATTTAAGAACTGAAAGTAATCTCAGAAGCCTACAAGACAAGTTTCCATAAACCTGGTATAATATGTCCTATAAGTCACTGTCTAATTTCTTCATGAAGGTTGTCACGGAAGGACTTGTCACCTTTGAAAGTATCTCATTAAAGTTTTGGACTTGTTCAAATTGCAAGAAAATATATTATCTGTTCACTTCCCCGTCTCCCCTTTCTCACCTCATTATATATACCTGAAATATGCCTCACTCAGCTTCTGTTCACTGCTCCTACTTAGATCTCCCCAGGTTATGAACATGTCTAAAGCCTCTTCTCTAGGAAAGCCCTTCAAACACTTGAAGATTGCTGTGTTTCCTCAGTCTTATCTCTTCCAGGCTAAATATCCTCAGATGCTCTCCCTGCAGCATGTTCCCAAGTCATTTCAAGATTTTTTTAGCCCACTTCTAGACATGGTACCCCTTGGATCTGTGCCATTTCTAAAAAGTGATGAACAGATTTTATTTCTAGTGCTGTGCCTGACTATAAGGTAAAGGCTGAATATAGCAGAACTAGTAATTTCCCTGTTCTGGACACCATGATTACTTTAATGCTGCCCAGGATCATTTAGTTGTTTTTGGTTGATATGCCACAAGAAAGTCTATTGAAATTTCTAGATATTTTTAATTAGAACTATTGTCTAGTCACATCATCCCCATCTTGTTATTTGTGAAATTGCTTTTAAGTAAAAAAATGTAGAACTTCATGGTTACTCCTTTTAATTTTCATTTTATATAATTAAATTCATCATTCTGGTTAGTGGTATATTTTTAAAATCTATATACCATGTCAACCATTGTATCAGTTAATACTTCAGACTTTTTTTTAATACTTTCAATAGAAAATTTCACAAGCTTGTCATCTATACCCAGGAATTTTATGAGGCTCATGTGAGATAGTGGATATAAAGCCCTTAAAATATATTAAAAGTGCTATATAAGTATAAGTTACAATCATTGTTATCATTAATTATTATCAGAGAGTCACTAAGCTTCCAATATGGTGAAGATTTCATTTCCTGCTCCTTCCACTTCATTCCTGCTAAGGTCAAACAATGTTAATAGAATAATATAAGTGTGTGGTAGTAAATGTTTAATTATTAGGTTCTTTAAGGGAAAAATGATTTTTGTCATTTCCATATCAGCATGAGTATCATATGTAGGATAACTGTTCTCCTTGTCACTCCTTCTACCTTTTCAGGGATAAAATTATAATTAAGGCAAATCACAAATTTATCATCTGCTCTGTTTTTGCCAGAGAACATACCACCAGATGTCCAAATAATTGAAGTCCCCAATCACTGTGGTTTTGTGTTTTCATGTCAGTTTTCCAAACATGTTTAATTCCATTTCTTTCCCAGGGGTTTGTGGTCCCCTAAAAAAAATCCCTGCTATCTCCTAATACTCAACAAAATATTCTATTTCATATTTATTCAAGTTTATGAATTTGCTTATATAAGAATGTATTCTTAAAGTACTATACTGTTCTTTCCACTGTCCCCTATTTTAACCTTTTCAGTTCCATTTGTACAAGATATTGCCTTCAAGTACCAATCTTCATTCTAGTCCCATCCCATCAGTGATATCCTATAAGTATTTTTTTGTTTCATTGCATTAAGATCTTGAGTTTCCCCCATTTATAAATAAGGTATGTACTTGTACATGGATATCTCAGTCCATGATTTTTATAATCATATTTGCTATTTGACATCATCTCCTATAATACCAATATACTTTTGTGTTTTTCTTCCTACCATTTTGTTCACATTCCTCTTTTTGTTACCATATTTATTAGATCTCTTCAATAATTTTTTTCCTCCTTTATTCCTTTTCTGTTTAATGCCTATCATTCTAGATAAATACACAAACACACACACATATATACACACATATAAAATATTCAAAAATCTCACAAGCCTTAATGTATAGCATTACTCATATATGAACTTGTAGATTAGTTAAACTTTTTGTTTCAAAAGCTTTTCCAAAATTCACAGTGAATTTTTGTGTGAATATATATTTATGTAAATGTATATGTATGAAGATATATATATGCATGTATATTTTAATATACACATACATATATTTATAGCCACCCTTGGTAGATGAACTCTATCTTTTTCAAGAGTTATCTTCCTCCCCTCATCCTCTTAAACCATAGTCAAGAAATTAAAATAACATAAAACAAATTGCTACACAGGTCCAAGTTGGATTATAAGACCTCTAGCAATTTTTTCAACTTAATATTTTATAATTCAATCATTTTTAAAACAGCTAAGTCTCATCTAATTGACATGTAAAATAAAATGGGCATTCATCCTACAGAAAGATCATTGGGGTTCTGAATCTTTGCAGCCCCTTCCTGTTTTGTTTAGCAAAGCAGCAAAATGGCTTTCAGTGATGGTTTTACATTCAGCTAGGTCTTAGTTAGGGAAAATAATGTCTTCTGAAATATTTGCATTATTTGAATTTATAATATTTATTTCTTTTGGTTTGGAAACAATAACTGTATTTGCTTGATTTGCTGCAGAGCTGGATACATGCAACCACTTTAAAGAATTCCTTATTCACACTAATCAAACTAATCAAAATCCTAGCCATATTTTTCAATGAAATTGGAATTTGGAAATTTGGAAATTATTGAATCTAAATTTATCCTTGATCTATTGACAGCTTTTGAAAGATACTGTGCTTATTTGCTCATCATAAATACTGCAAAGGCCTTGAATCAAGACCTGGAAGGTTTGGCATATTTCCCATCTTCTTTACCTTGCCAGTATTCATTTTATCTATTAATATTTTTATATCTATAGAGATAGATTTTAATTAGAAGGAAAAAAACTAAAAACACAAAGAAATCCCAGAAATGATATTCTTACAAGCAGGATAATACTGGTTTTCTGGAGATTAGATTTTTCCCATAACATGCTGTAATACACATTAGTTCACTCATTAGAGTACAACATCTCAGAGGCAGAATAAGATAAGAGCCATTGAGCGTTGTTTGGGGAGCTTCTATTTTTATTGAACAATAAAGAATGGTTTAGCTTATTGATAATCAAGCTTCCCACAGGCAATATTAGTTCAGCTGCCAAGTGATTTTGTTTTGTTTCATTTCTTGAATGTTTTAGTCCACTTACCTCATTTTTATTTTGTGGTGTGATCAGTTTTTTCCTTGGGATGCTAAAAATTCCAAAATGAGGATTATCTCTTAATTTCACATTCCGTGTTGTTACCAGAATAGGAATTTAGGAAAGGAGCAGCTTCAGAAGGCCAAAGATTATGAAATCAAACAAAGAGGAAAAGCTCTAATGGACTCTTTGGAGAGATTTAAAGCATCTCTACATGAATGTATTACAAAGAGGTAAAACATATCTGTGAAAGCACAGAAGGCATTTCAAATATTGTTATTATTTTTACCCCCAAGGTGGAACGCTGACTCTGAATTTTTGAAGCTAAATTATATTTTTTAAAATTCCATTTTTTTTCTTTTGATTTGAGCCATTAGATGATGAGACCAAGATTCCAGAAAGACCAAAGACAATTTATAACTCTTAAAAACTGACTGGATTTATTGCTTCCAATTCTAAGCCCAGAGGATTTTGATTCTATTCTGCAAAATGGTTTTCCCATAAGACAGAGATGCCAATCCATGCATAGAAAAAAGAAGAAACAAAATAAATTAAACAAACCAAAAAAATTTTAAACTATCCATGAAACGGCAAATCTTCAATCAATTAAATCAACTAGACTTTATTAAATGCTTAGTGTTTATCCTATACAATGGAAGATAGAAGGAAATTTAAGGGTAATTCAAGAAAAAAAATTCTCAATGATATTGAAAGAACTATAAGATTTTGATAATATAGTTTCTGCCCATGTACACCTTACAGTTTAGTTGTGGACATAATATTTGAAGATAATCACTTTACCTAAGTTTTTCATAATGACTATTTATGTTCATTTAGAAAGACATATTTATTCACATTTACAGATTCTGAAACTGTATGTCAAGAAGATGAAATAGCTTTTTATACTCATATATCTAATATGTAGCAAATCCCTTATCATCTTACTAGAAGAAGTAACCTTATTTCACTATTTTAGTCAATTAGCTGGTCAATTGATAAACATTTATTAAACTCTTAATATGTGCCATACAAAAAAAAGCAAAAGACCATTTCTTCCCTCAAGGAACGAACAATCTAATGGGGGAGAAAACAAGCAAATAGATCTGTACAAATATGCTACATTTGATGAAAATAGGAAATAAATAAGAAAGGGATGGCAGTAAAATTAAAAGGAATTGACAAAGACCTCTTGTAAAAGATGGAATTTTAGTTGAGTCTTAAAAGAGATCAGGAAAGGCAGAGGTGAAAGTATTCCACTACTCCAGGGATAGGGCATAGCCAGAGAAAATGCTCAGAGATGAGAGATCATTTCTTTTTTCAGGAACAGTAAGGTGCTCAGTATCACTGGATTAAAGAACATGCTGCAAGAATTAAGGTGTAAGACTGAAAAAATAGGAAAGGTCTAGATTATGAAAGGTTTAACTTTCCAGGGGATTTTGTATTTGATCCCAGAGATAATAGAATGCTATTGAAGCTTAAGAAATACATGGTGAGTGGGAGAGGGAGAGAAGGGGGTGTGTTTTAGGAAAGCTCCTTCAAGGAGTTTATATTCAAATACTTTTATGCTTTCCTCTAAGGATATGAGAAATTAGTTTCAATATGATCTAGAAATATTTGAATACCTCTAGTTTCCCAAATGTATGTGACCATAAGTGCCAGTCTTTTTTAAAAGCTCTCTACAACTTACTTTTTATTGTATTATTTTTTATCATATACACTCAGTTTACAGTCAGACATGCCCATAAGATTATTTCATGGGTACTGTGATATATACAGAGAACTTTATCCTGAGACACACAGTATTCTTTTTTTCCTATTTCTATATTCTTGAACAAGTGATATTAATTGTCTAAAATAAACTCCCTTCTTTTTCTATATTTTCAATATTTGTTAAATTCTTTCAAAAGATACATTATATAGGAGACCTGGCTTGATTTTTTTATTCATATCCCAATGTATATCCTAAATACATATGTCTTGTTATTAGTATTCTGCACTCACTAAAATTACTTAATACTATTTTCTATTTACCTATTTATGTACATAACTCCTCAGTAGAATGTAAATTCTTTGATGGCAGAGACTACTTTAGTTTTTGTCTTTTTACATCCATTATGTAGGAAAATGATTTGCTCATACCAGGTACATAAAACATTTTTGATGAACTGAATAATGGAATTCTTAAAAATAATAATAATAATCCCTCTCATCTAAAATGGCCATTCCTTGCCAGGAAACAACCATAGGTCAGTAATTCATTTCATATCAAAAGACCATAGGTTTATAAGGACATTCAAGACCTATTCTACAATTCTGTTGAGAGTCCTTGGGGGGAACCGTAATATATCTATTTTCCAATATTTTAGGGCCAAGTAGTCTCCAAGCAAAATTGTTTTTTATATATTGTTTTTTTGTGTGTAATATCCTTGATCATCTCATTCTGCTTTTCACAGGTCCGCTATTAATACCGAGTTTGGAAAACATAATTGCAATATGTGGTAGACAGAGATTTTCATTAACTACACAGAAGGAAAAAAAATGTTTAGGGAGAGACATTTCTTTCCTATTGATTCAATCAAAAATGCCTTGGAAGGAAAGGTTATGCTTATTAAATTCTTTTCAAAAAGGTAACTGTTAAAAATGTGAATTCTTCCACATCAGCATTCTAAAAAATCGGTATATAATCTCTTCAGGTTCTGTCATTTGTGTATTTTTGCTCTACTCTGTGACTTTGAAATATGTGACTTTTTTATTAGTCTTTTTCTGAAGAAGTGGAGGGTGGAGGGAATTTTCACGTGGTAGCAAAGAGCGTTATCAACACTGCTATTTTTGAGACATGGGGTTGCCTAGCAATGCCAGGAATTAAAGAGGGGAGGCAATAACAGAGCAGAGTGTTGTGAAATTACAAAAGGGTACAGCAGCAGATTGGCTTGCAATACTTATCAAAAGGTCTTTAAGTGAGAGCGGATATAGGATTTGCTAGCGGCATGATAAATATCGACTGATCATTTTTCAATGTTCTTCCTGTCTTTTGTTTGGTACAGTTCTACCCAATGGAATTCTTGTATTTCAAGTTCATTAACAGCCCGAAAATCTAGGTTAAAAACTTTTTGAAAACAGGACATCTTGCTCCATAAAACCATCAATGAGTCAGGGAGTTGGCTTTTGGGATACAGAAACACAGCCAGTCCATGGTTGATTTGTTTTCTAGTTACCTTTGACCCCAAGATTTAAAGCCACAAAAGAATGTAGAAATCATCCAGTTTGAAATGGCTTATTTTATAGAGGGAAACTCTAAGCCAGAGATCAAGTGATTTATCTAAGGTCACACAGCTGATTAATTGGATGGCCAGAATTCAAGCCCAATTCTCCTCAATCCAAATCTAATCTTTCTTCCATTTTTCCCTTAAATTTCAGAAACTCTTCCTTTTCTAAAGGAGAAGTTAAATTTGTTGTTTGCACTTTATTTTTAAAAATGACCGAGGACATCACAGGTGCTATCTTCAGGGAAAGATGAAACAACTTTTTTTTTTTCATTTTTAACTGAATTGGCATTCATGAATAGCATCATTGGCAAGAATGCCCACATCACCAGCATCACAGATGCATTGGAATATGAGCAGCTATTGCCTAAATACTCCTAGGAACAAGGAAATAAGGCTGTATTCCAAGAAAGGGGACTTTATTGATCAGCAAGTCAAATTATTAATTTAATAGGGCAGGAAAATTAGATACAGGATTATTTATTTGTTTACCAGGTATAATTTTCATACCTCCTAGTAGACGATTTATTCCACCAATTCAAGCCCAAATCTTTTCTACATCTTGTTATGGAATATTACCTAAAAGCATAGTCATTATGTATATTTATGAATTATAAACAGTATTTGAACCCAGATCTTACAGACTAGTAGGCCAGATGTCTATTTATTGCGTGAAATGTGATATGATTTACCAAGGTTACCAATCTCATACACTGGAGAGGAGGGGTATAAATATAAGTCCCATGACTTCAAATCTAGGGCTCTTTCAACTATATAAAGCTGCTCTATTGAACAATATACCTTTTATTGTCACTTTTAATATACTCTGAATATAATGTTACATTGCAATTTATACTGTTTTCACTTTACCTATCAGGACCTGGAAATGATCTTGCATTCAGCAAAGCTATACTAGCAAACCCTAAGTTCTGGGAGATATAATTAATACAAAAAATTCTCATAATATATTCCTAATTACTGAGAATGCATTTATCCAAGAACTGGGCAGTCTAATTTTAGAAAAGCTTATCATCAGTGTGATTCTGGGCAAATCACTTAATCATATTTGTCTCAGTTTCCTCATCTGGAGGAGGCAAACAACTCCAGTATCTTTGCCAAGAAAACCCCAAATTAGGTTACAAAGAGTCGATACAACTGAAATAATTGAACAACAACATTATCAATAGATTGACCATAGAATGATGATTAAGTTAGCCAAACAAACTTGTGAAACCATGAAGGAAAGTATGGAGGTACTTTAATCACTATTGATAAAGGACATAGCAACATTTAAGGAAATCATGGATCTTTGGAAATCCTGAAGAAAGAAATAGTCATATAATTGAACTAAAAGGACTTCAGGATCTGTTCTAGTTCTAAAAAATGTAGAGTATAGCCCAGTAGCTTTAACCAGTGTCTCTGGAATATTATCAGGTGTAATCCCCAAGCTACATTATCAGGAGATAGTGAACTTAGTTCACCTCCTAAGCTACCAGTGGACCCTAGCCATAAGTTTTCAAACAATTACTATTGTGATGAATATCAGCAAACCTCTCCTCTTTCAATCATAATGTCTTCTGTGAAAGTTTTATAATCTGATCTCCCTAATAAGTGCTCAAATGAAGCTATGACAACCACTGGGAAAAAGCCAGTGATACCAAGACCCTCCTCCGCATGAAAAAGTGTGAATTGTCAAAGAAAGAACCATATTTGTGAATTGGATATAGGGAGATTGACATACAGATGCTAAGAGATTGTGTTTTTAGGGGACAGACTTGAAAGTACCAACTCTTCCACAAAGGGATCATGGAGGATCATACAGAGAACATTATGTCATTATATTTTATCTTGTGTGTAGGAGAGAGTTGGGGAGAAACATATATGTTACTACATGAAAAAATACTCTGAGCTCCAGAAAAAAAATAAAAAGAAAAGAAAATCAAATCTATTACCTAGGGATAATTTTCCTATTATCAATTCAAATCTGGTTTGTTGGAAATAACCCCAAATTTGGAGTCATAGAGTCTGGATTCAAATTATAAGCTTTCCACTTAACTAGTTATGTTAACTTTTGCAAACCACTTTTTAAGCTTCAGTTTCATTATTTTTTAAACATGGACACCGGATTTTAAACATGGATACCTGGACACATGCCTTCCAGGTCTAGGTCCTTAGCCCTATAGATTAGCAGTTTCCTTGTGATACCATGGAAAGAACACTGGCCTTGGATTCAGGAGAAATTTTACTTTGAAACCTGCCTCTGACTATTTCACTTTCCCTTCTAGATCCATCTAGGTCCAGTGCCCAAATATACATCATGATGACTGGAGATGGCTCTGGATGCAATGGAAACTCTTGGCTAATTGTGGCCTAGTCTTAATCACTGAATCATTATGGCTTCAAAGTGAGAAATCATCTATTTCAGTGGAGTCAAACTTAAAAATGGGCATGTGAACCTTTGTTTAAGTATACCTGATGACTATATATTGATTTAGAAAATGACTTATTAACATTGTCCATGTTTTATTGGATTTTTGTTTATTATTTTAAATATTTCCCAATTATATTTTAATCTGTAAATATTAGCTATCTTATATCATTATCTTTTCAGTGAGAGAGATCTTATTCATCTTTTTGGACACTTTTTTTTTCTTTCTTTCTTTCTTTTTTTTTTTTTTTTGCTTCTGTTTTTGCTGAGGCAATTGGGATTAAGTGACTTGCCAATGGTCACACAGCTAGGAAGTGTTAAGTGTTTGAGACCAGATTTGAACTGAGATCCTGCTGACTTCAGGGCTGGTGCTCTAACCACCGCACCACCTAGCTGCCCCTTGTCATTTTTATTTAAGAAAATCCCTAATGGAGGGCAGAACCAAGAAGGTAGAAGAAATTCAGAAAGCTGCCTGGAGCTTTTCCAAGTATCCTAAGAAAAAAAATTTAATTAAGCCTCTAAATAGATTCTGGAATGTTAATCCACAAAAAAATGGAGTGAAATATGCCCTTTCTGTTATCATCCTCTTCCCTTCCCATATCACATCCTACTCCTATTTTCCTGCAGGAATAAATAGATTTCTCTACCCCTATCAAATATGTATGTTATTTCCTATTTGAGCCAATTCTGATGAGATTCACTCACTCACCTCTCCTTCTCTTCCACTCGATCCACTGTAAAAGCTTTTTCTTGCCTCTTTTTTATGGCAAATAATTTGTACCATTCCACTTCTCTCTTTCCCTTACTTCCAATACATTCCTCTCTCAAAACTTAATTTCATCATTAAAAAAATATTATCCCTTCATATTCAACTCACACCTGTGACTTCTGTCTATATATACCATTTCTAACTGCCAATAATAATGACAATGTTCTAATGAGTTACAAGTATCATCTTCCCATGTACTACTGTAAACAGATAAACCTTATGATATCACTTTCTTGATTACCTCCTTATGCTTCTCTGGAGTCCTGTATCTGAAAACCAGATTTTCTACTCAGCTCTGGTCTTTTCACCACAAATGCTTGAAAATCCTGTTTTATTAAATGACTACCTTTTCCTCTAAAGGATTATTCTCAGTTTTGCTGGGTAAGTATTTCTTAGCTGCATTCCTAGCTTTATTGCTCTCCAGAATATAATATTCTAAGCCCTCAAGTCTTTTAATGTAGAAGCTGCTCAATCTTGTGTTATCCTGACTGTGACTCCACTGTATTTGAATTGTTTCTTTTTGGATGCTTGCAATATTTTCTCCTTGACCTAAGAGTTCCAGACTCTGGCTACAATAATACTGGGAGATTTGTGGATCTCTTCCAGGGGATGATCAGTGTATTCTTTCATTTTCTATTTTACCTGCTAGTTCCAGAATATCAGGACAGTTTCCCTTGAAAATTTCTTAAAAGATGATGTGTAGACTCTTTTTTTTTTTTTTTTTTTTTTAAATCCGAACTTGCTGATAGACCAATATTTTTTAAATTCTCTCTCCTGGATCCATTTTCCAGGTCAATTGTTTTTTCAATGTATGCATTTTTTCTATTTTTCTGGTTTTGCCTTTATTGTATCTTGATTTCTCATAAAGTCATTATCTCCCATTTGCTCAATTTTAATTTTTAAGAAATTGTTTTCCTCAGTGAACTTTTGTACTTCCTTTTTCATTTGGCCAATTTTGTATTTTAAGGCATTCTGTGCATTATCTTTTTGTATTTCCTTTGCACCTCTCAATTCTTTTCCTAAGTTGTCCTCTAGCTCCCTTACTCCACTTTCAAAATTCCTTTTGAGATCTTCCATGCTGTAAACTCAATTCTTATTTTTCGTGGAGGTTTTGGATGTAGGAGCCTTGACTTTGTTATTATCTTCTGAGAATTTTGATCTTCCTTGCTACCATAAAACTTTCAATGGTCAGAATTTTTGTTGTTGTTGTTGTTATCTGCTCATTTTCGTTGTCTATTACTCAGCTGTTTACATTTTTTTTTGTTCAAGTAGGGCTCTTTTTCCAGTGAAGGGTGCACTGTCCCAAACTTCAAAGGTTTTGTGCAGCTATTTTCAGTCACCCATATAGTAACCTGACCACAAGCACTCCTGCTCTGGAGTTGTTGGGAGTGTCCCTATCCTAGGGTAGCTGTAAGATCTATTGTGCTTTGGTAACTCCAGAGGTTGGGGCTGGGGATGCACTGAAGCAGCTTGAGCTAGGATTAAACACCAGATTCCCACCCTAGTGCCCTAGACCATCTCTGCTGGCTTTCCAAATCCTCTTGGAGTCCCCAGGCTGAGAGTCTAGAAGCCTCCAGCACTGTTGCTGATTCAGAGGTCCTCCCTAGCTGATGCTGGGGTCCTGGCTGGTTTGGGACAGAGATGGGTTTCGATCTGGGACTGGGGCTGCGCTGTAATGGTCTATGCTAGGATTGCACACTGGGCTCCCACCTTGCTTTCACAGACTTTTTCTGTTGACTTTTTAAGTTGTCGTTGGTATCTTTCAGCTGAGAAATCTGTATTGCCATTGATTCAGAAGTTCGGACAGCAGCCAGGTCCAGGTCTGGGTCCAGGTCCCAATCCTGAATTGGGGCTGGGGCTGGGATTGTGCTGACATAACCTGCACTGAGATTGCACCCTGGGATCCCACCCTGGTTCCACAGACTTTTTATACTGAACTTCTAAGCAGCCTCCCGCTGGAAAATATTCTACTCCACCTTTTTGGTTGTTCTGATGCTCTAAAATTTACTTAGAGTCATTTTTAAAAAGAATTTGGAGTGGTTTGGGGATAGAGATTAGGGAAGTTCTTGCCTTTACTCTGCCATCTTGGCTCTACCTTCTACATATACCTTTTCAATAATGGGGGATACAGTGGGAAAAAACTGAAACTCAAAATTTTCAAAACAAATGTTAAATATTATGTTATGTGTAGCCAAAGAAAATAAAATATTAAAGAAAAATAAATGATAACCAGGCAGATTTCAGAAAAATCTAAAGATTCAAATTCAGAAAGATTTACTTGTACTGATGCTCAGTGAAGTAAGCAGACCTAGCAGAATATTGTACACAGCAACAGAAACACTGAGTAATGATTAATCATGGTAGATTTGGCTTTTCTCAGCAATACAATGATCCAAAGTAATTTCAAGAGAATCATGATGAAAAATGCTATCTACATTCAGAAAAACAACTGTGAAGTCTGAATGCAAACCAAAGCATACAATTTTCACTTTTTGTTTTGTTTTTTCTTTCTTATGTTTTTTCTTTACATTTTTTGGGGAGTGAAGGAAGGATTCAGATTCTTTTTTCACTATATATATATATATATATATATAGTGGAAATATGCTTTAATTGACTATACATGTATAATCTATATCAGATTTCTTTCTCTCTTGGGAAGGAGGAGAGAAGGGAGTGAGAAAAATTTGAAATCCAAAATATAAAAACGAATTTTGAAAACTGTCTTAAATATAATTGGAAAAATATTATTAAATGGGAAAAAAAGAAATGCAAAAATAAACTATTATATTAATACAGATGGAGGTCTAAAGAAAGATGATGAGTGTTTGCACCATGTTAATTGTGTAAAAAAAGAGAAAAGGATGAAAATGAAAGACGATGAGTTAATGGAATTAACATCTCTAAATGTCATTCAGAGCACTAACTCATTAAAAAAAAAACTTCAATTTCTTTCAAACATTCATGCATTGTGTAACAACCCTTTAACAATTTTCCTTTACTTTAAAAATAAATTTCAATAGTATTTTATTTTTTCACTTGGTTGATTGTAGGTAAAGTAAAATAATGACACATAGATTTTTAAACTGGGTGACTTAGAGAATGTTGGTGCTTTTAATAGACAGAAGAAAGTTATGGAAAGGGGAAGAAATGAGGAAAAACAATAAGTCCTCTTTTAAACATGTCAAAGATTCAGAAATAACTGTGAGGAGAGAGGTGAAGATTAGATGTATAAATAGGATAGTCATCTACAAAAGAGAAGATAATTGGAATCCATGGGTCACCGATGAGATCAACAAAAGAAAGAATATAGAGAAAAGGGGAAAAAATACCCAAACAGAGGCTTGGAATACACTCATTCAATAAGATACAGCATAATGACAATAATGCTATGAAGGACAGAGGATTTAGTAAATGAAAATCCATGATAGAACAATATTGCAAAATCCAAGGAGAAGAAAGTCTCCAAAAGATGGGTTATAGCATTGTCAGATATTGTAGGATATCTGAGGAAAGATCACTGGATTTGTCAATGAAGAGATTACTGGTGACCTTGGAGAGAGCATTCTAATTGATTGGTGGGGATGGAAGCCAGAATAAAAGGAAGCCAAAATAAAAATACCTTACAGAAGGTGTTAAAGTGAAGAAAAAAACTCCATAGAAAGTTTTCTTGCACTATTATTTTAAGGAAAACATGTTGTAAACTCCAAAGTACTGTACTATAATGACTTCTTACCTCCTAATATTTTTTCAGGATCATGTAGTTTGGGAAACAAAATGAGGAAAAATAGCCTCTGAAAATGGCAATCTTCTTTTCTTCCATTGCTCAAGATAGGAGGAAAGAAGAGAGAAAGAAAAGCGAGGTGGCAAGATTTGAGGCTCAGCATGGAAAGATTTGCCTTTGTCTTTTGGCCTTTTGCCCAAATATATAGACTTATAGCTTTAGGTGGGCTATGCAGTCACCACTGATGTATCTGAACCACACTTACTGGGGAGGAGAGTCCAAAGTCCAGAAAACAGTTAGTCAAGCACCACAGGGGAAAGATAGCAATCAAATCTTTGTGAAATCTCTGAATTGAAAAGAGTACCAAAATACTGCTTCATCTCTTTTCAATCCTCCAAATTTCTTCAGTGTTTTCACTGTTCTAGACCCAGACCTAGACCTGGTCCCTGAAATTCATACTGCATTATTTCTCTTACCCCTTTTTCAATGTACATTTGAGTTTGAAAGTATGCTCTGGAATATGACACACCTATCCCACATAAGAGCACTGAAACTTTTCTACTTGCAACTTCACTAAGTTAAATAAATTTTATGGAGGCAAAAACAAATTTTTTAAATATTTTTTTAAATTCATAATTTTAATTTCTTTCTACCCAAAACTCCTAAGCATGAACCTTGAAATGTCTTTGATTTTAGGACTCTCCTTTGTCTTTTTTTTTAAATGCTTTCCTGAAATCTGTGAAACCCTTTTTTGTTTTGTTTTGTTTTTTTCTTTTAGGATTCTGTTTTTTACTTCACTCTGCTATTCGCTTCCATTTTATGGGAGAATTCGTGCCATTCACATTCATAGTCATGATAACCTGCTCTGTATTTCCCTCCATCCTATTTTCTGCCATATACATACATATATATATATATATATATATATATATATATATACTTTTGTTCTCTTTCCATCCCTTCCTTAGTCATGGTTTGTTTTTTGTTTTTTTTTTTTTACCACCAGCTATCTTATCTCCTATCAACCCTCCCCCCTTCTCTTAGTAGTGTTTTTTAAAAACACACTACCTTATCTTCTATCATCCCTTCCCTTTTTGTCTTACTATTTTCCCTATTGTTTCTGTCCTCTCTTCTCTCCTGTCCCTCCCTTTTCTTTCCTCTTTTTACTCCTACTTCTTTATAGGATTAGATAAATTTCTATACCCAACTGAATGATTTATTTATTCCTTCTTAGAGCCAAAACTGATGAGATCAAGCTTCGGACAATGCTCATCCCCCTCCCTTCTTTTCCCTCCATTGTAATAGATATTTTGTATCTCTTCATGTGAACTAATTTTCTCATCATACCTCTCCTTTGCTCTTTTTTCAGTACAGACCTTTTTCCACCCCTTAATGTCAATTTTTTTGACGTTATTACTTAAATGTCCATTCACAACCACACCTTCAGTTCATGTGATGTTCCCCTCTTTCTGTCCCAGTGACAGTTACAGTTCTCAAGAGTTATAGATATCATTTTTTCCATCTAGGGTTGTAAATAGTTTAACCTTTAATAATATATATTTTTCTCTGTTTACCTTTCTATACTTCTTGAGCCCTGTGTTTGTGGATTAACTTTATTTTCAGTTTAGTTCTGGTTTTTTCAATAGAAATGATTGAAAGTCTCTTACTTCACTGAAGCTCTATTGCTTTCCCTGAAAGATGATGCTGAGTCTTGCTGACTAATTAATTCTTAGTTGTAACCCCAGGTCCTTTGTCTTCCAGAATATAGTATTCCAGGTCCTCCATTCCTTTATTGTAGAAGCTTCCAGATCCTTGGTAATGATGACTATTGCTCCTTGATAGTTGAATTGTTTTTGTCTAGCAGTTTTTTTTTTTCATTGAAATTGTAGTTCTATGAACCAGCTATGCCCAGAAAAAGAACTCTGGGAGATGACTAAAAACCATTACATTGAATTCCCAATCCCTATATTTATGCCCACCTGCATTTTTGATTTCCTTCACAAGCTAATTGTACAATATTTCAGAGTCTGATTCTTTTTGTACAGCAAAATAACGTTTTGGTCATGTATACTTATTGTGTTTCTAATTTATATTTCAATGTACTTAACATCTACTGGTCATCCTGCCATCTGGGGGAGGTGGTGGGGGGGTAAGAGGTGAAAAATTGGAACAAGAGGTTTGGCAATTGTTAATGCTGTAAAGTTACCCATGCATATATCCTGTAAATAAAAGGCTATTAAATTAAAAAAAAAAATTGTAGTTCTAGAATTTTGCAGCAATGTTCCTTGGGGTTTTTCTTATAGGATCTCTTTCCAAAGGTAATTTATGGATTCTTTCAATGAGTATTTCCCCCTCTAATATTCTAGAATATTAAGCAGTTTTCCTTAATTATCTCTGGAAGAATGCTATTCAGGCTCTTTATTTTTGGTCATGGCCTTCAGGTAGGTCAATAATTTTTAAATTGCCTCTTCTTGATCTATTTTCCAGGTCAGCTGTTTTTCCAATAAAGCATTTCACATTTTCTTCCATTTTTCATCCTTTTTAGTTTGTTTGATTGAGTCTTGCTGTCTCACTGAGTCATTAGTTTCCATTTGCCCTGTTCTAGTTTTTAATGTGTGATTTTCTTCAGTTATCTTTTGTATCTCTTTTTCCATTTGGTTAATTCTACTTTTCAAAGAGTTTTTTTTCTTCAGACAATTTTTTTCCTTCCTTTTCCAAGCTGTTGACTCTCTCATGAATAATTCTCATTTCTTTGGTTTTTTTCCTTCTACCTCTCTTATTTGCTTTATTTGCACTTCCAAGAAGCCTCTTTGGGTTTGGGACCAATTCATTGAGATTTCTTCTGTGAAAGTTTTGTCATTTGACTTGGTGTTTTGTTCTGCCTTATTACTCTAGCAGCTTTCTTTGGTCAAGATTCTTTTCTGTTTCTTGCTCATTCTCTTTCATTTTATTTTAGCATTTCCTCTTTTTTTACTTTTATGGTTGAATTTTGCTCCTGGGGTAAATGGAATGCTGCCCCAACTTCCTGGGCAGCTCTGAGCCTTGGCTTTGAGCACAGGGACCCCTTGTTTGCAGGTAGCAGCTTGCCTGTTCTGACAAGGATCAGCCTAGTTTCCCAGAGTTTTCCTTCTGAGCTGGGACTGAAAGGTACCACTCTCTTGTGCTCCTCTACTGAGCCAGGATTGAGGATCTTAATTGCTGATTTGCTGTGATTTAGACCCTGCCACTGGCTTTCTCAGAATCTATCTGACCTGGGCTAAAAATAAAAACCCTTTTCACCCCAATGAGATCAATCTTTCTTGAAGTTTTTCTAATATATCTTGAGCTGGAAAGGGGTTTCATTCTTTCAGACTCTACTCAGAGGCTTGGTTTCATGTAGTTTTTGACAGAAACTTGTGAAACTCTTTTAACATGAAACTGTATCCACCATTCTAATTCTAGAAATATTTCTTTCTCTCTCTCTCTCTCTCTCTCTCTCTCTCTCTCTCTCTCTCTCTCCCCTCCCTCTCTCTGTCTCTCCATCTCTGTCTCTGTCATTCTGTTTCTCTGTCTCTCTCTCTGTCTCTCTCTCTCTGTCTCTTTGTCTGTCTACCTTCTTCCCTTACCTCTTTCTCTTTTTCACATTCACTCAGACATATTTACACAATCTTTATCAATCTTTCAATTTCTCTCTTTCTGTCTCTCTATCTTTATCTCTCTGTGTCTCTCTCCTTCCCTTTCTCTCGCTGTATTTGTCTCTCTCTGTTCCTCTCTTCCTTTACTCTCCTGCAATCCTAACACAATCTAAATGGTCTTCTAAACTATGAAGCTATGTTCAGCACCACTCTAATAAGTACTAATTAGTCCTTAAATAAACTGAAAAAAACAAACAGAATAAAATTCCAGAAGAACAAACGTTGGGTAATTTGGATAATGCACTAAGGAAAGGTAAATACACAGTAGCAATACCATGGGAACTGCATGTCCTTCCAAAAAAGGTAGAAAATTATCTTGGTGTTAGTGAGAAGACATGAAATATTTTTAACTGGTCTAAGACAATGGAAAGGGAATACATTGGAAAATATGACTAGAG
Source organism: Sarcophilus harrisii (assembly GCF_902635505.1). Lineage (NCBI taxonomy): Eukaryota > Metazoa > Chordata > Mammalia > Dasyuromorphia > Dasyuridae > Sarcophilus > Sarcophilus harrisii. The sequence continues at coordinate 121,492,098 of NC_045427.1, read as the reverse complement.
TCCTTTTTTTTTTTTTTTTTTTTTTTGTGACTAGAGTCCTAAAAGCAACCCTTAGAAGTAGCTAGGTGGAAAAACAGGTAAAACTTGGGAGTCAAGAACACATTAATTAAAATTTTGCCTAATACATTTATGAGCTGTGTGACTCTGGGTCAGTCATTTATTCACTCTGAGTCTCAATTTTCTCATCTGTAAGCTAAAGATAATTATGGCACCTATCTCTTTACTAGGTTGAATGAACTAACATATTTAAAGCACTTTGTAAAGCTGAAAGAATTATATAAATGCTAGTTATTCTTATGCTAAGCTTTGGGATATATTTGGTTTTATTCTTAGGTTCAAGATTTTAAGTATCTTTGTTAAGAAAATCCCAGATGAAATCATAAATAGTCCAACATGGCTAAAAACAAAATAAGTTTAAAATTAAAGAATGTATTTAAACTTATAATAACAATGTATGATATAGTACATTAGGAGATAATGAGTTTTGTTGAGGAACTGAAATGTTAGAAAATAAGATTTATGAAAAAAGAGAAAAACTGGGATTATTCAGTCTAAAGAAGATACCATTAAGTGTTTTAACACTGTATTTTTAGAATTAACCTCTCCTCACTGGGCTGGGTTGGTCCAATTATGAGAAGCACACGTTTATACAGAAAGTTTTTGTGGTATGGTCTTACCTACCAGATAATTCAATGTGCCTACATAATCTTAATGGCCAAGAATCAACTTAAACAATGATGAGGGATTGGAGGAGGACTTTAGTGGAAATAGTCTTCCTTTCCAGATATAATCAACTTCTTGTGTTAAGGAATTATGCTGTTATCTATCTTTGGTTTGCAGTCATACCTGTACTCTCATCCATGCTTTCTTCAGATACATGCTCATTTTGATGGACCCACTCCCCATTGCATTTGAAGAAAATCTGCATTGCAGGCATGGCTTTGCACCTCAAGGCAATTGGGTTGCTCTTTATGATATATGCATCATCAGGCTCCTGCATGAAATGAGGCAGTGTTCCAGGCGCTGATGGGATGGACTCAGGCAGGGTATCACCATTGTCACTTCCTGTGGAAAATGAAAAGCAAATCAGAACAGAACCAGCATTAATCACATAAATACTAGTGGGGAAAACCAAATTTTCACTTTGTTGTAAAGAATGGTAACAGTTCAATAGAGTTTAATGCAGCATTCGATGAAGGGGTTAATTAGCTACTAAGTATACTGTTTAATTTAATAGACATTCTGCTCTCATCATTCAACTTAACTGTCAATCCAAATTTGTCAATGTGATATTAATTGACAAAATTAATATTCTTATTCATTTATCTGGTCGTCAGCTAATAAACATTTATTAAAGGCTTACTATGTTCTAGACACTTTGCTAAGCAATAAGGATACAAAGAAAGGTAAAAAGAAGGTCTTCTCAAGGCAGTCACAGTCTAAAGGGGGATATAACCAGAAAACAATTACGTACAAACAAACTATATAAAGGATAAATTGAAAACAATCAATAAAGAGAAGATGATAGAATTAAGGCCTATTGGGAAAGTCTTCTGAAGAAGCTGGAATTTTTATCAGGGACTTTTAGCAGGAACCTAAACAAAGTCAAGGAAACCAGACTGGAAAGGTGAGGGGAGAGGGAATTCTTAGAATGAGGGAAAGAGTTAGAACATGGAATGTTTTGTTCAAGGAGCAGCAAGAAGACTAATTTCACTAGATAGACAGACACAGGGGAAGGAGTATTGGGTATAAGAAGGCTGGACAGGAGAGGGTACAGTAGGAGAGATATAAAAGTATTTATATAGATTTGGGGATAATGTGCATAGAGATTATACTTTAACCTATGGAAGTTACTCATATCTCTGGAAAAAGGGAAAATAGAAGAGGATATAATGTATATTATATATAGAATACATATTATTATGTTTACATATACATATACATATATATATATATATATATATATGTAAAGATATATAATAAAAGAGAGAAAATAGAAGAGGATCCAAGACAGAGCCTTGGGTAATGTCTACAACTGGAGGGCAGAGCCAAAACATTATTATAGCAAAATTAATTGAGAAGGAGACCAAAGAAATAGGAAGAAGATTAAGAGAAAAAAAGTACCATTAAAGCTAACTGAATCCATGAGGGTGAGATGCAGGGATGATTGCTGACAGTGTCAAAACATGTCAAAGAAGATGAGGACAGAGAAAATATCATTGGCTTATGATGATAAAAATGATAATAATTTTTGATATTTATGCAAAACTTTACAAATTTAAAGGGCTTTCCTCAAAATAATCCTTGAAAAGGTAGCACCAAAGATATTGAACGTGTTTTACAATTTGGAAACTAAAACTAAAACATACTTATCAAATATCACATATTTATCAGTGAAAGGATAATGACTTAAGAATTCAAAAGTTTTCCAAATATAGAAAAATATAATTAGAGCCAGAAGAAATATCAATGTTGAGTAAACATCTCCAATATCAAAAATAATACTAGGATGACCTGGCTTCCTTTTTCCTAACATTTTAAATATATATATATATATATACACCACAATACTTTTTAGAATGTCTTTCTCAATTAAAATACTCTATCTCTCTCTGTGTATCTATCTATATATGTATGTATGTGTGTTTATACATGTATTTCTTTTTGTTCTTTAGTTGTGTCCTACTCTCCTGACACTGTTTTACGTTTTTTTGATAAACTATTGCTAGTTCCTTCTCCAGCTCACTTTACAGGTAAGGAAACTAAGGCAAACAGGGTAGTGTCACATAACTAATAAGTATCTAAGACTGTGTTCAAACTCAGGTTTTTCTGTCTTCAGACTCAGTGCTCTTTCCACTGTACCACCTAGCTATCATGTACACTTGTATGTAAATAATTATTTATTTATTATGGGGCATTAAGATAACATAGTACACTGTAAGAAACATGGTCTTCAGGATCTTCTGTGACCTCAAGTCCAAACAGATGCCCTTGAGTTCAGAAAAAGACTTAGGCATACTTCCATGGTTAAATGCCTGAGTAAGGAAAGGTCTTTGAGGGTTTAAATTGAATTTATCCCTACCCCATGAAGACCTTTTGAGGCTGTATGCTTCGTGCTATGGATAGAGTTATATCTGGCAGCTCAGTCCCTTCACACCCCTCCTCAGAATCATCCAAATATATTTTATTTCCCACTGCACCCACACAGAAACACAACCTAAATTGTACTAAATAGGCCAGGGACTAACTATACAAACCAAACTCAAACAGACCCATGCTTATGGCCTGCAAGCTACAATTATAACTTATTCTGTAAAGGGTAGGAAGAAACAGATGTGATTCTCTTATCACATTTAGGAAACTGATGAGGAAAGACAAGTAAAATCATTTTCTTCTCTCAAAAGGATAGAAGGCTACATGATTTTTAGTTTTCATCTCTGGATTATTATGTCTGGACACAACTTTTTGGGAAGGACAGATATAAGTCAGTGAATATTCAAAAGAATCAAACTCATATGGCAGAGAGTTTGGAATTCTTGTATTGCAAAGAAAGATAGAAATAGGCACTTTGAACCAACAGAAAATTCATGATTGTTGCTTTCAAGTATACAAAGGGTTGCCATTGGGAACAAGTGTTATATTTCTTTAGTTGGTTCCATAAGAGCTAGAAGCAATGACAGACATGTCAGAGAAGCAAACTGAGGCCAGATATAAAGAAGGAGCTCTACAAAAGTAAAACAGGAGATAAAAGGTTACTCCTCCTATTGGACAGAGAACATAATTATTTTGGGTGTATATTATAGAGGAGACTCTAGTTCAAGGAACAAGGGTGACCTCTGGTGACCCTTCTGGTGATTCTGAAATAGTGTAAAACTCTTCTATCAAATTTGAAAGTTTCCATTGATCCCACAATCCTATTAATCAATTGACTAAAACGTGCAAGGCTTCAAAATGATAACCCTTTACCTCAAAGGTCTTAAAACCTAATAAAAGATGTGTGTGTGAGAGAGAGAGAGAGACAGAGACAGAGAGTGACAGAGAGAGAGAGAGAGAGAGAGAGAGAGAGAGAGAGAGATACACACAAAGAGAGACACAGAGAGAGAGGTAGAGAGAGTGGGAGGGAGTGAGGGAAAAAGGAAAGGAGGGAAAGAGGCAAGAGAGGAAGGAAAAGGGAGATAAAGAAGAAAGGTGCAGGGAAGGGAAAAGAGAGGAAGGGGGCAAAGAGAAGGCAAAGCAAAAGAAGAAAGATCAGGAGAGGAGAGAAAAAAAGGGGAGAGGAAAGGAAGGGGAGGGGGAGAGTAAAACAAGAGAGAAGAGGAGGGGAATAGAGGGAAGAAAGAGATAACTACATACTAGGGGGGAATCAGAGAATACAAAAAAATCTTCATGTCCTTGCAATGGGAGTTACCAAAAGTCTTTCTGGAATATATTGCACAAAGGACTAAGGAATGCAATTGCTGGAAGTAATTTTTGACTGCTATACTTAGCTTCCCTGAAAACTGGCTAAATAATAGGCAAAGAACACTAGGATGAGATCTGACCCCAAATATCCTTTCTTCAGACCACCAATATCACTCTGTACAAATATGGCTTCTTATTACTCCTGCTAAAGTCAACATCCCCAATCAGACAGCAAGCCATTGTGAAAAGTCAACCTCACACACAGTTAAAAGGGATATTATATATTTTTTCAAGCTTCTTTTGGGGCCATTTTTAAATACCAAAAGGGGGCTGGTACTTCAATAAAGTATGAATTCCTATAATTATATTTTGTGGAGGAGAGAATAGAAAGGATTCCGAATTATGAAAGAGATTTTTGGCAAGCCAGTACATGCAAACACTGTTCCCCACTGAAATAAATTAAACATATAACAATAGCTTAAATCCACCAAACATGATTTCCCTCTTAACTCTACTAACTTATAAAATAAAAGACTTTTTTGCCAAATAACTGGAGATAATGGAAGCTCTGGAATCAAAGTTTATATTGGAAAAGCTAATGCTATTCTAATTAATTGGTACTACCAAGGAATCAATAAGTCTTGAATGTTTTAAATACTAAAGATAAGACAGAGTATATACTATGCAAATACCATGAAGTCACTTAATTTCTTTAAACTTTCATGGAATAAAAGAGATGCAGGATAGAAACAGGGTTTTCTTTCTGACTTTAAAAATTATATTTACAATGAAGTTCATAAAATACATCACACATTAAATCACTTTATTACTGACTGCTCATGCCAATTTCCATCTTTTATAAATACCAAGTCCCTTCAGGCTTTAGTAAATCCATGCATTAGAGGAAATGACAAAGGTATTAAAAGATTTTATATGGACATCAAAACCTCATACTCCCATCATCGGCTTGAGTCTCTTCCAGAGCAGCAAGCACGTTATTGCATAAAGGGGTCATCTGATAAAGAAGATATCCATAAACTATACAGTGGTAGCATTAATGAGCAGTGACGGTGCTAAGTTTCCAGCAGAGTCTCTTGCAAATGATATTTTTTGCTTCACTATTAGTATCATCTCATGCATGACCAACCTGAAAATCTACATGAAACCAAAGGGGGTAAAACAATAGTGAGTAGGTAAATATGAAACCCGGTACAGTCTAGCATGAAGAAAATGTCAGAGTAGGAACATGAATACATTATAAGATTTGACAAGTAGAAGTGTCAACTATCCATTTAGCAAAGCATTACAGAAGCCTTCCTCACATAAAGCTGCCTTAGGCTGTCTCAATATAAATACTCTTTAGATGGACTAATCAACTAATCTTTTTCATATATATATATATTATATATATTTATAACATACATATACTAAAATATATCCATATATTTTTAAAAGACATGATTTCACTTCTTTAAATGTTCCCTGTGTGCACGAAGATTGCTGATAAATCTTCCTATGTTGATCAAACGAAATACTATGTGTAAAGTATTATATAAACATGGGAATAAGGTATGGGCACTTAATTATGATTTCACTGGTATAGTCTATTCTTAAGCTAAGAATATTATCAGTTGTGGTGGTAATAACAGTGGTGGTTGATGAATGGTATCTACTGAGGGTGACAGTTAAGTAAATAAAAACTTGATTTCAAGGTGACATATCCAATGATAAACTTCCCCAAATATATGGAAGTTGGTCCTCAGATACAAGCAATAGAGCCCAGCCTTGTTTCTACACTTTAAGTCTTTCCAGTTTAGTTTAATTTGCCATAATTTATGTTAGACTTTGGGCACCCAGTGACATCTGTTTATTTTTCTGATACAAGGTGATAAAAGGAATAATTTAGAAAAGAAAAAAAGAAATATGAGCTGCTATTAATATTTTATGATTAACACCTATAACAGTTAATATATGTAGTTACTTTATATAATAATTTATAATTGTGTTTTAATTAATTTAAACCATTTTTGTTCACTTTAGAAGGAAATGTACACTGGTTAAAATAATTTATTTGCCATAGCCAAATAAATATATTCTTTGGTGCACTTAATTAGACTGGTGTACACACCATAGATGCATAGTTGTCTTCAGTCTATACAAGAAGTTTTTTGTTTTTTGATTTCCATTTTGGTAGGATGTGTCAGAATTTGCTCTGTCTTAGAATTGAGTATGAGAACTTAAGATAACTTCATGTTATAAAGAAGTATGAGAGTAAGAATTTAATAGAAGAATGATCTCCACACCAATTAAAAGATGGAATCAATTAGAAAATACAGAGTAATAGTATCTTCACCATGCTAAGAAACTTTAATGTAATATTATGTCTCAGGAATTAATAAAAAATCATTTCTTTTGCAACTGCTGTGTACTAAAAACTCTAGGGCAAGGAAATATCTGAGAAATACAAGACTGAACTTCTGCAATAGTGAATTTACAATCTGGATGGAGAAAGAGAATATAAATAAATACAATGTGTGGGAATGAGAACATGAAGGTAGTCCCAAACCAATAAATGAGACATGTTGCAAAAGTTTATTTGGAAGTCAATTGATTGAAACCATTAATACATTTATCCACACCCAGTAAAACATTACAAATGGTGTTTCAGTTCCTAGGCTATCCCTCAATTCAATACGTGTTCATTTAAATACTCACATTTATGTTAAACCCAGTCAGGTTCTGGGAATAGAAAAACAAAATTGAAAACAACTCCAGCTTCATAGAATTAGGCTAACAGGGACTTTAGATATTATCTTGTCATCTACCTCCATACATTTACAAAGGAGAAAACATGACCTAGAAAGAGAAAATGATTTCACAAAGATGGTAAGTGTCATACTAGGTGCTCTGATTCTATATCTAAAATCCTCACTACAACACTACACTTCTATTAAGTACTTTATATTCTACTGTCTGTGTGAATTTAAGGACCTTCTCTCCATTTACACAACTATAATCCTTTCAGACCCTGTTCATTTCCATTCTGGGCCACTGCAGTTTCCAGTTTCTTTTCTCTCAAAAATCCATCATCCATCCAATTTCCAAGTTAATAATCCTTCATGACATACATCAGTATGTTATTCCCCTACTCAAAACTCATAAAGATTCCCTATCATTTCAGGATAAAATACAAAATCCTTAACTCGGCAAGTAAAAACCCTTTACAAACAAGTCTTCCCCCTAACTTTCCAGATATATTTCATATTATTCCTCTTCACACATTCTACTTGCCAGTCATCCTGACCAAGATATTCCTGAAACAGTATATTCTAAATCAAGTTTCCATGTCATATCCTGAAATGTACTCCCCTTCTTATCCCTTTCCCTTAATTAAGAGATATCAATCTCAAATAGAAATGGGGAAAACTAAATATACAAAAGGATTTCTGGGGCCACATAAAAAACATTTAGAGAACTACACAATAACACTTTTTGTGTTTATTGTGTTTTAATTTATTTTGTTACATATTTTCCATTTACATTTTAATCTCTGCAATATGGCTGGCAGGACAAGTGTTTGACACTTCTGCCTTTGAATACTTAATTTCTTTCACAGCTTAGCTCAGATCTGAATTCTGTTCAGACATTCAAATTCTGTCTTCTAAAATTATCCATAAACACTATATCTTTTAAGTAGATTGTAAGCTTCTTAAGGGCAGAGATGTTTATTTCCATCATCCCATGTAACCCCATAACTATACTTTCCCTCATACCATATCTATCACCATATCTACTTTTTGTCTTTAGTAAATATTTATTAAATTAAAATTTTAAGTTAAATACAAGAGATAGTTCAAAGACAGAATTGATAGGACTTAGTAACAAGTTGGATATACATGATAGAGAAGAAGAAATAATATAAAATTATTATAATAGCATTGTAGTCATTGTAGTCTAGATTTTTAAAGCTATGATATTGGCAAGATCCTGGCAAACATAAATGTCTGTTGATTTGAACATTTGCACTTCCTTGATCTATATCATAAGGATGAGTGTTGCTTTTAAGGATACAGACCACAACTATTTTATAACTTTTCATCTTATGTGATTTTTAGATCATAGTTTCTCATAAGTCATCTGTGAAAGACTCTTCTAGAAAGGAGATAGTGATGTTAAAGATATAACTTTCTTTAATAGTGAGGTTTGCAACCCTTAAAAATTTGGACATTTCCTACATATATTTAACCTGATCTGCACAATTCTGGCCCTGTTTCCTTGTCTACCTACATAATGAATGTCTGCAGTACATATATGGAGTAGGATTTAGTGGGAAGAGAACTAGATTTGAAATTAAACAAATTAGGTTCAAATTCCAGGTATGGTACTTGATGCCTACATGACCTTGATCAAAACCCAACTTCTCTTGGTTCTTTATGTCCTCATTTCTAGAAAACAGACTATGTATCATGACCCTTTGAGTTCTAAATCCAACAATCCAGGCTAATTCAAAGCCTCCTTCTATGTGCTTGAATGATTTACCTGTATAGATATGAGATATAGTTTTTTTTGTTGTTGTTGTTCATTCATTTTTCAATCATGTCTAACTCTTGTGACAACATTTGAGGTTTTCTTGATGGAGATACTTAGGTGAATTGCCATTTCCTTCCCTAGCTTATTTTACAGATGAGAAAATGGAGGCAAACAGGGTAAAATGACTTTCCAAGGTCACAAAGCTACTTAAAACACTACTTAAATTTTCTATTTATTTTTTAATGTAAGTTCTCTGTGACTTCAAATGATATTTAAATATTGATTATGAAAGATATGACATGTACACAGTATGCTTGCTCACAATGGGTGGTTAGTTGACAAAAATAATTATTGCTAAAAGGATAGCCTTTTCTTCTTCTATTGCCTCACAATATCAGTTTGACTCTTCCTCTCCCTTTTCTTATATACACCATTTGTTCTAACACCTTCTATATTCTAATGTTAGTGTAGTTAGTTCACCTGTCTCCTTCTTTTCGTACAATCTTCCTAATCCAAGTCCTAATTCTTGCTTAGATATTTATATTAGTTCATGGATTGAACTTCCTACTTCCATTTTATCACTTCTCCAATCTTTACTTAACACTTCAGCTTTAGTAATCTTCTTAAAGCAACTCTCTAATTACATCACCTTCAAACTTCATCAACTCCCGTAATTCTCTGTTTCCTACTAATTAAATTAGAAGCTCTTGATTGTGATATTTCAGAACTTCCATAATCTAGTTCTAGTCAACCTTTCCAATTGTGTGGCAGAAACAAAGTATTAGAACAAGTATTAAACTGCAAATAATGAAGATTTGGATTAAAATATTTTCTCTGATACTAGATGTGTGACCTCTGAAACTCAAGTTTCATTATTTACAAAATGAAGGATTTAGATTATTATAAATGTTCTCTAAAGTCCCTTTCAGTTCTAAATCTATGATCCTATTACTCTCTTTGAACACATTACATTTCATCCAAAATGAAATACTATTTCTTTTTTCTGTTGTTGTTCAGCTCTCTCTTACCTCCTTGTGTTTGCTTCATACATTTTCCAAGTCCAAAATGGACTGCCGCAAAAATGCAGCTGTTCAAATCTCTCTCTTCCTTCAAATCAGCTTGCATGCTGCCTCCTGCATGAATCCCTTCTGACCTTCTAAGTGGAAATGATCTTTCTTCCTTCAAATTTCTCATATAATTTTGCCCACAGCTCTCCATTGCACTTATGAAAGAATGTATGAAAAACAAACAAATAAAAAACTGCTACTACAACAACAAAAAAAACAACACATTAAGCCTTTACTGTGTGAAAAGCACTATGTTAGGCATTGAGGATAAAATTTAAAAGTTAAACAACCCTGGATATAAAGCAATTCACCTTCTAATGGGAGAGACAATACAGATAGAAGACTTCAGCTGTAGGTCACCTGGAAAGGTCCCCTGGACCTTGGGGCACAGCAGCTGAGAATATTGTAATGAATTTTTCTTAATGTTATTTCCATTGATGAAATCATCTTGGCTACTAATGTTGAACTATTTGAGAGTGCCAAGGACTTAGGTAATGAGAAATTTCCTTTCCCAGGACTGCAGTAGTTGCAACTACATCTCTTGGAGAAGGAGTTGCTAGGTCACATCTTCATAAGTTTGTTTTTACAGAATAAAAATGTGGAAATGGAAAATGAAGCCAGACTAATAATGCAAGGTGCAAATTTTCTCTTAGTTTTGGGGTTTACCTGCTTATGCTATTTAGTCAAGTCTATGGAAGCTGGGCCCCTTCATTTTAGTGATTATTCACTTCTGTAATGGCTTTAAGGAACAGATTTGAAGCAGAGTAAGTAGTCTGGGTAGAACTTTTATTCACAAGGTTCTTGGGCTCAGGACACAGGGCTTTATTCATTGGGACATAAGGAGAGTTGGTAGTGGTTTGACCTGTCTAATACATCACCATTCTTTTCTTCAAAGTCCCCTGCATGGAACCTAAGTGATACAATGGATAGAATACTAGCCCTGAAGAAAAGATATGAATTCAAATCTAGCATTAGACTCAGATTAGTTGTATGAACCTGGACAAGTCATTTAATTACTATTTGACTCAGTTTCTTCAAATAAAACAAAGATAGTAATAACACATATCCCAGGTTACTGGGAGAAAAAAAATGAGATAATATTTGTAAAAGAGTGAACACAATTCTTGGAAGATAATGTCTTTAATAAATACATCTTTTCTTTTTTTCTTCCCTCCCTCCCTTCCATCATTTCATTCTTTCTCCCTTCTATACTCCTTCTTTCCATTTTCCTTATTTTCCTTCCTTCCTTCCTTCCTTCCTTCCTTCCTTCCTTCCTTCCTTCTTTCCTTCCTTCCTTCCTTCCTTCCTTCCTTCTTTCCTTCCTTCCTTCCTTCCTTCTTTCCTTCCTTCCTTCCTTCTTCCTTCCTTCCTTCCTTCCTTCTTTCCTTCCTTCCTTTTTTCTTTCCTTCCTTCCTTTCTTCTTTCCTTTCCTTTCTTTTCCTTTCTTCCCCTGCTTCTCCAGCTAGGCTATCTTGTTGTTTGCCTTGTATCATAGAAATTTGTGCATAAGACTTTCTCTCATGTTATACTATAAGTTCTATAAGATAAGAATCCAGGTAGAATTATTTTTTAGTTTTGAACCCATGGGGCTTAATAGGAACAGTGAGTTGGGCCATGGGGATAACTTGTCCATAATGGATAAGTTAATCATTTTTAGTTTTGCTCAATTAATTAAAAATAATATTTCAAAACAAGAATGCTTTCTAGGCTTCAAACATACTACTTTTTTTTTCCTGAACACTTCCTAAAATTCTAAAACTGCATGTTTAGATGGCCTTCAGAAATAGTACTTTAAATTTCATTGTCTGGAAATTTACTGACTTATGGCAAGATACTTACAATCTTAGCCTAGAAACCATCTCTGCAAAACTCAAGTTGCATCACCTAAAAAGACAACACAAAGGAGTTACATTCTTTGCTTTTTGCTTATGTAAATGTGACTTGTCTCCATATGGTTACTTAATTAGATAGGGGATGCATTTGTACCCGTTTAATGTGCTACAACAGCCGGAATTTTACATACAAAATATTTAATGCAGTTTATGAAACATATACTCTTTCCCTAGGCCCCATTAAAGCTCTATTTTTTTTTCTTTTTGAGCATTGAAATCATTTTGCATCCTTTCTTTCTACTAATAAAAATGGAAATGTTTTATATTGGTATATTTGCATATTTCACTTTACTTGTCTTAGATCTCATATGAAGCTAAACTAAGATACTAATCAACTGAGCATATCTCTAACCCTTATAGAATGTTTCTTAAGAAGAGGAAACTAAAACAAAATGAAACAAAAACCTTGAATGACCATTCTCTTACTCTAAAGGAGGGTTTTAAGATTTTGAAGATGCTTAGGAAAAAATTAATAAGACAGCATGTTAAAGTGGAAAGTGTCTTGGATTTAGGTTTAAACCTAGGTTCAGCCCTTTAGTTCTATGTTGCTTTGGGACTGGAACCTCCTTTTATACTAGGTCCCTCAATAGTCTGATTCTAATCCTGCATAAGTAGTATTGAGAACAAACCTTGAAGAGAAAATATATGATTTCCTAAGTACAAATGTAGACTACATGCAAGCATTCAGAGCAATTGATGCTTCCCTTTCTCCTAAAACTTCAACATAAAATTCAATATAAATATTGAAATATTTCAAAAAATAAAATCCAAACAAAAATGTGGTCTGAATAAAAGAATATAGACTCAAAATCAGAGCAGTTCTAATCACTGTCCATCTTACTAGCTCTATCACTTCCTAAAGCTTAATTTTTTCCTATCTCTAAAATGGTATGGTGATCCTTATTCTACCTGCATTCAAGAGTTATTATGAGGATCAAGAGAAATGATCTTACATGGAAGAGCTTTGAAATAATAAAATGCCATAGGAGTGATAGGAAGTCTATTCCTTTTGATGTACCAGATAGTACTGGAAGCTACACCCCTAACACTACATTAGATGCAAATGGAGCATAAGAATGTTTGTCTTGATGTACTCCCAACACCCAACCAAGAGGTTAAAGTTTGTAAAATGGTTAAAAAAAACAATAGTTGAAAGGGTTTTGTTTTTTTTTTGGTTGTTGTTTTGTTTTTGTTTTTGTTTTTCTATAAGGTGGACTAATATCTTGGATTCCAAAGGAAAGGTCTATAGGGAAGGATGTATGTGTGTGTTAAACTGAGGTAAAGTTAGTGGGGAAGGTGGGCAAGTTTCCATGCTATATTCTACATTTTCTCTACCTTAGCCCAACTTTTCATCATGAAGCCTCATTTTAATCTTAGAATTAACCCATTGGAAGTACTCTCCAGCCCTGTGGTCTTTCCCTGTTATTAGAAAGCTGATCACAGAACCTCCACGTGAGTAGGATCTCAGATCACTCACATCTCATTTGTGGTCCAGGCTGTACTGTTGATGTCATCTGCTATTTCTCCATATGGGATATCTTTGCCTCCTACACCGTACCCCCTTTTATGTACCGTCTTCTTCCATTAGCATGTAAATTACTTGAGGGATTGTCCTTGCATTAGGGTTTAGCACAGTATCTGATACAGAGTGAATGCTTAATAAATATTTCTGAATTGCTCCTTTTTCCTCTCTGTTTCTTGTCCCTCTAGGCAGAGGGTCGGATCCCCCAAGATTACAGCCAAAAAGATTCTTTGAATTAAAACCATAGTGGCAATAGCTCTGTATCATCATCTTCAGTGCCATACTTCAGTCTTGAGACATGAAGTACTCATTACAAAGACAATCCAGTAAATCTGTGTGCTTGTAGGCATTGAGGAAAACCATCAAGTCACACAGATAAAGGCTTTGTAATATTCCTTAAAACAATCTCTCTACTCCAAGGATAGAATCCAAAGCTGACCTTTCTGGAAAACATGCCTAGAAAACAAGGAGTGTAAATGTTTTATGGTGTGAAATCTTATAGGTTAGATCGGGTGGCAGGTGGTGCAAAAATAATCTTAAGAAAAAAGGAAGCATTTTTGAAAATTATTTATTTCCAAATTTTCAGATGAGTGCATGATTCTTGTTGGCCTAAATTATTGATCACAATGGATACAAAGAGGCTTCTTAACATAGTTCTCATTGTATGCTGTAGTACATGGGCACATGTCTACATCTGGGTTTGTTTGTTTTTTTATCTATATGTCTGGGTGTATGAATGTACTTGACAAGTTTTCAAATTCATCTGAAATCTAGAGGAACTTTGGAAAGGTTTTACCTTCAATTTTTTTTTTCTTATTTGTGACTAACAGTTTTCAAGAATAAGGAATTTATATTAAAATGGTTGTTTTAATAAAACCATGAATGATAGAAAACAAAATAATCAAAATAATCAAACACCATTCTCATATTTTCCATTCTTAGAAATTACTCCTTAGAAAGCTGTCTGTTCTATGTTCTACATACTATTATAATAGAGAATCTCAATCATGTTAAGACATTCAAAAGGAAATAAAAAGAGGAAGGAAACCATAAGGAAAAAATGAGACATTATTTTTTTGATATAAATAGGGCTATATCTGTGTCAGGTCACATTTTAAAAATCTTGATTATAAGCTTCTAGATACAACTTTTGAAATTTGAATCAGTGACATGTCATTTTTGAAGTTGAATGGAATGCTTAGCATGACCCATTTTTACCCCCTAAGCAAACACACACACACACACACTCACACACACGCATACATACTCAGGAGAAACCTTATTGGGAAAAACATTTGCGAAAGGAGATAAGATGTAGAACTTCACCCTTCTAAATAAAGCTTTTGTACAGACTCTGGGGGAACCTTTGACAGGATTAAAACATGACTAAATCTTCCTCTAAGCTAATTTGGTATCCAGCAAGCATGCTAAGTAAATGTGGTCAAAATAAAATGTTATGTTTTCTTTTTAAAAAGTAGAGAGGTTATAATGAAGGGCTGTTTCTAAATATAAATATCATTTAATAGACCTTGAACTGAAAAAATACCTTCCTTATAAGGATTTCAAAAAGTCTGATTGAAATATATTGGAAAAAGAACTGCATTTGGAGCCTAGAGATCTAGCTGGCTCTTATACCGATTAGCATGATATGAATCTGGAATTTATAAATGGAAAGGGCCATAGACTTCATCATGTTTCATTTTCTCATTATACAGATGAGAAAACTGAGACCGGGAAGATTAATTGACTTGTACCAAGATATTAACTGACATAGAGGATCTGGGTTTTCACTAGCTATGCATGTAATCATGAAAAAATTGGATCTTTAGGCTAAGATTCTGATTCCTTATTACTGGTAAATGGGGATAATGATAACTTATATAGATTACCTATAAGCATGTTGTAGGGAGAATATTTAGTAAATCTCTACAACTATATAAACTCTATAAATACTGATGGACATAAAGTACCTCTAAAATCACAAATTCCTAGTAAATAAAGAAAGTATACAGAGTGGAGAAATAGTTGACCTTAGAATCAGGAACACCTGGGTTCAAGCCATGCCTGAGATATATATGCCCCCAAGAATTAAAAATCTCTCAGTTCTCTAAGCTATTCTACAAACCTAGAAACTGTAGATAAAGACAGGAGTTTCTAGATCAAAGAATTAACTGGTATAGCAAAGTCAACTAACTATGTGGGCAGCCAAAGAAAAACACATAAATTTGATTCTTCTTTTTTAAATAACAAGATTACTAAGATAATATAATAAAAATGACAATTCTGGCTAAATTGGTCTACTTGTTCAGTGCCATACCAATCAAACGGCTAAAACATTACTTTGTAGAACTAGAAAAAATAATAACAAAATTCATCTGGAAGAACAAAAGGTTCTTTTGAATAAAAGGAAAAAATGCAAAGGATGGTGGCTTAGCAGTACCAAATCTAATACTATATAAAAATACTATATACCAGTCGTTAAAACCATTTTGTACTGGTTAACAGAGTGGTAGATCAGTGGTATAGATTAGATGACACATGACACAATAAGCAAGGCATATAGCAATCTAGTCTTTGATAAACCCCAAAAACTCCAACTTCTGGAATAAGAACTCACTATTTGACAAAAATATCTGGGAAAATTGGGAAATAATATGTCAGAAAATCAGCATAGATCTACATCTCATACCCCATACCAAAATAAAGTCAAAATGGATACATGATTTGGGCATAAAGGATGATAACATAAACAAATTAGGAGAGCAAGGAATAAGTTACCTTTTAGATCTTTGAAGAAAGGAAGAATTTATGATCAAAGAAGAACAAAAGAACATTATGAAAAGTAAAATGGACAACTTTAATTACAATAAAATAAAAAAAGATTTTGCAACAAACAAAACCAACTGAAACAAGATTAAAAGGAAAGTACAAAGCTGGGAAAAAATTTGCAGGGAATATTTTTGATAAAGGTCTAATTTCTAAAATATATAAAGAAATGTGTCAAATTTATAAGAATATGCATCATTCCCCAGTTGATAAATGGTCAAAGGATATGAACTGACAATTTTCAGATGATGAAATTAAAGCCATTTATATATGTTATATGACATGAAAAAAAGCTTTAAATCACTATTGATTATAGAATGCAAATTAAAACAATTCTGAGGTACCACCTCACACCTTTCACATTGATGAAGATGACAGAAAAAGATTATGATAAATGTTGGAGGGATGTGGGAAAACTGAGACACTAATGCATTGTTGGTGGAGTTGTGAACCAATCCAATCATTCTGGAGAGCAATCTGGAACTATGCCCCAAAGGGCTATAAATCTGTGCATACTCTTTGACCCAGCAATGCCATTACTAGGTCTGTATCCTAAGGAAATCATAAAGGAGGGAAAAAGACCCACACGTGCAAAAATGTTTGTAGCAGCTTTTTTTGTGGTAGCAAAGAAACAGAAAATGAATAGATGCCCATCAACTGAGGAATGGCTGAAGAAATTATGGTAAATGAAGGTAATGAAATATTATTGTTCTATAAAAATGAATAAGCTGATTTTAGTCCTGGAAAGATTTATATGAACTGATGCTGAGCAAAACAAACAGAACCAGGAATATATTGTACATAATAACAGTAAGAATGTTCGATGATCAGCTAAGAAAGACTTGGTTCTTCTCAGCGTTTCAGTGATCTGAAGCAATCCCAATATTATTTGGACAGAAAATGACATTTGCAACCAGAAAAAAATCTAAGGAGCTTGAATGTAAATCAACACATACTATGTTTATTTCTTTTTTTTGTTTTTTTATCTCTCCTATAGTTTTTTCTTTTTGCTCTGATTTTTTTGTCTCCTAACATAACTCATAAAGCAATGTGTATTAAAAAATAAACTTATTAAAATAAAAAAAGAAAAAACAAAGTAAAATAATGATACTAAATTAGATTGTCTCTGAGATACCTTCTGTGGGAATGGAAGGGAAGGGAAGCAAAGGGAAGGAGAGGGAAAGGAAGGGAAGGGATGGAGGACATAAATATCTATTAAGCATCCATTATGTTATAGGCACTGTGCTAAGTGTTTGCAAATACTGTTTCATGATAGTGATGATCCTCATGATGACAGTAAGAGGTAGATGCTATTATCCCCATTTTACAGCTGAAAAAATTATGGCAAAATTACTTACTCAGGGTCATACAGCTAATAAGTGTCTGAAGCCAGATTTTAACTTGTCATCTTAACTCTAGGTCCAGCACTCTATGCATTTGCCTTTGTCAAATTGATCCATATATTCAAGAATTTGGGAAGCTCCATATTTCTTGGGGCAAGGGAGAGAGAGAGAGAGAGAGAAAGAGAGAGAGAGAGAGAGAGAGAGAGAGAGAGAGAGAGAGAGAAAGAGAGTCTTCTTTATGAAGCATACAAAAACAACAACAAATTTGAGAGATGAAAGTTTTCCTCTTATTCCCATAGGACACAGAGTTGTGTTGGGAGATTAAACACATTGGGAGAGTGTGAAATGTCTAAACCCAATGCTTTCATGAAAGCCAAGCTTTTCAAAAAGGCTAGGTTGTGACCCTGTATGCAAAAGGGAGGGGAAGGAAGAGGAAGAGGAAGGGGAGAGAGAGAGAGAGAGAGACAGAGACAGAGAGACAGAGACAGAGACAGAGAGAGACAGAAACAGAGAGACGGAAAAACTGCTTTCTTTAGAGGAATTCAGAAGAAAACTTGAAGTAGAATTTATCTCCCTTTTCTTAATGAGGTGACCTCCTTTGAACAACAAAGTGCCTCTTTTGGAATCCACACAAAACATGCATGTGAGGATGAGGTGTTGATACCATGTGAAATCTTTTATTTCCTTTGTTATTTCCTCTAATACACAGATTTAGTGAAGCCTGTTGGGACTTAGTATTTAGTCAGGATTGACAATACACCCAGCAGCCCGTAGTGAGAGTCGGATGCTCTCTGACTCCATGTGGACACCTGATTTATAACTGAAACCTGCACAATAAAGGACAATACGCTGCCTCTTTCCCCTGGGAGAAGACATCTCATTCAGTTGGAATAACAGAGAGATGGGGGCAGACTCAAGAAGGAAAGGTGCACTGAGCTGCATTGAAAGAATCAAGCATGACCCAGAGATACACATGACATTTTCTTGAAGGGCAGATTCTACTTTGTCTCCCTGACTGACCATGAGAGATACAGATGCTATTTCACATTCTTAAATCAATGAACAGGAGTCACTACAATGTATTAGATATCTGACTAGAACAAATAGCCATACTGGTTCCTTGTTTATATTTTGCTTTGAAACTGGAAAAGAGCCAGCAGAAACCTGAGACAATTCTGTCTTGTACCCTAATTTTAGCAGAGGCCCAAAGAAAGGGCCCAACTTAACAATGTAGGATTTTAAGCTGGAAGAATCCTTGAAAACCATTAAAACTCCAACTCCCTTATTTTTATAAATAGGTAATAACACTAGCTAACAATATCAAGCACTTATATAGTGCTTTAAAGTTTGTCAAGTACTTTAAAAATATCATCTCATTTTAATTTGACAATAACCTTGGAAGATAGATGCCATTAATTTAGAGGTGAGGAAGCTGAGGAAGGCAGAGTATAGATAATTTGCCCAGAGTCAGACAGATAGTAAGTGTCTGAGGCCAAATTTGATTTTAATTCTACCTGGTTCCAGATCTAATACTCCATTCACTCTGCCACCTGGCTGCACCCACTGAGATAATACAGATTGTCTAAGATTATAAATGGAATAAATAACAAAGATGCAGATCCAGGTCCTCTGACTGTAATTCCAGTAATTTTTTCTTTGTTTTATTCCAACTCTCTAAAATCATAGGTCTTCTACTGGAAATGTGATTTTTTTTAAAATTAGGATAGCAATGAGGAGAAAGATTTCAGTAAATGCCTGAATGTTTTAGCTATTCTCTATTCAAAAACAGTATCATTAATTGAAATAGGAGATGCTAAAGTCTATTCATTCCTTTAAGGATGAAATTCATTCTTTTATATGATGGTCAGTGTCACTGTTGCATTTCATATTATACACAAAATTGAGGCAACTGACTTTATACCTCCAGTATATGGCACTTGACTTCTTTAAGATTAAAAAAAAATACTTGAGTTGCTTAATATTACCTAATCAGCTTAATTGCACTGGGGTGAAACGTGGTATGAATGCTGTCAGCAAGAAGGGGGGGAGAAAGAGCACTCTAACAAAGTAGGTGTAATTGCATTATGTGATTTGATGATTTAGCTATCTCAGCAGCCTCCCACCATCCGGCTACATACAAATGAATATGAAACAACCACATCTACCTTGCTTAAGCTGGGAAATACACCCGCATTTTGCTATTTATCTTCACCAGGCAGTTAGCTCACAGGAATCTTCCTCTTATAGCGAGCATTTAATTTTGTTGACATCCAGGTCTGGGTCAGGAGATCGGTAATGACCTATATTACTAGTGAGCCATTTTTGAAATTAAAAGAAAGAACTAACACTCGTTGGTAGTTTGGGAAAGATATTAAACCATCAATCAAATGGGCCAGTATGCTACCCAAGGGCAGAACCATTGCCTAGGACTTAAAGGTGATCCTCAAAGGAAGTAGAAGGCACAGAGCCAGACTTGCTTGATAGAAAAAGGTTAGGGAGCAAATGGTATTTGAGGGAACACACCAACATTTCTTCTCTTCTTTCCCCAAGTCTTTTTGGGAACTGCATGTGAACTCAAAAAGATTTGAATAAAAGTAAAACAAAATATGATTATGGGCTTAACTATGTATCAATCACTAGCAATAAAAATAGAAAAAGAAAATTTTCCTGATTTTAGGGAGCTCACATTAAAATTGGGGAAGCAAAAATTATTGGAAGGATAAGCTACAGGAAGCATAAAAAGGTTCCAAGTCCTATGGTTTTAGTTGTAGGGTATATGGTAAAGCACAGGAGTCTCTAGTATGCATCACTAAGTATGGTCTTAGTGTTAAGAGACTAATGAGCAAAGTATGAAGGTAAGTGGAAATGCCCAGAAGGCAAGGCAATTGTCTTGTCTGCCAGTCTTCCATCTCACTAAAGTGCTTATAATTGGTCATCTCCAGTTCATCCAACAATAAAATTCAACAGTTATGTTTTATGGGAGAGAGATTCAGAATGGAGGGGCCCTACATGAATGAGAAGTATACATAAGAAGTATACATGTATACATAAGTATACATAGCACAGAATTTGTTTCCTCCTATAGAATGTAGAATAAGAAAGACAGATTAGTGCTTAGCTAGGAGGGGAGCAGGGGTAATTAGCATAGGAAGTTTGGGGGAGAAGGGACTCTGCTGGTAGTTGTACCAGCTCAATACCTTGGAAGTGTATGGAACCAGGGTAGCCTAGATTGGCAGATGGAAGATAACGTCCATACACTTGGTAGTAGGCTCTGCAATTCCAAAAACATTTCCACAGACTTCATTTCACTTATTCTGTGAGGTAGGCAGTTGAAGAGGTATTTTTTTTAAATTAAAGAAATGTAAAAATTCAATTAATCTAATTTAATTAACACATAATAGGAACAATTCTGTGTAAGCTGCTGCCATGGTATTTCATTTTGGGGAAGGCATTCTGAAAACCCATCTTGCCTCTGATGGTCCCCACTGTGCATTTTTTTTTTTACCAGTTCATTAGAATTGTTCAATTTCAGTTCTAGGAAGGCACAGTCCAGTAGGAAATGATATGGAATAAGAATGATAGTAACAGTGTCAAGACCCAACAAAAGCCAATGTCAGTGCAGGGACAGAGAATTCCCTTCTTGCTCTGGAAAGAAAACCAGTCAAAAGCAGCATAAATGATAAATAAGACAACAGGAGGATATGACTAAGAAGATAGAATTGCAGTGTCCAAACATGAAGAAGCAATATTTGCACATATGATGGTATAAGGTATAAAATGATATAATGCTATTAGTAGCAATTGGTAGTAATGACATTATAATCACTAATTCATAAAATCAAGATGGAAGCTGCATTGATGTACCATGTTACTTACAATAGTTCTAGTGAAGACAACAGTGCAAAATAAACTGAAGGCTTACAGTGCTCGAATGTTTTAATTGGGCTAGTTTCTACAATCCCTCAAGTCAGTTCTGAGATATGAATCATGATATTCCTGATCAAAATCCTGAACAAAACTTTTTTAAGCATGAGATATATTCTTTAAATTTGTACTTCTTTGAAAGACCTGTGATTTTCATAGGGTGGTAGACCACAGAATCTCAAAGTTGGTTAGAATCTATTTAATGCAATCATTATCTGATCAAGAATCCCTTTTATAAAATCTCTGGCAATTGGCCATCTAGGCCAGTGGTTCTCAAACTTTTTTTTTTCAGTATCTTTATCCTATTAAAAATTATTGAGGATCTCTCCAAAGCGTTTTTGTTTATCTGGGTTATATTTATAGACATTTACCATATTGGAAATAAAAACTATTTTTGAATTTGTAGACCCTCTAAAAGGGTTTCAGAGATCCCCAGTATTCTCTAGACCATACTTTGAGAACCACTGGCTCTTCCTGTTACCTTTGTAAGTGAAAAGCATCTCCCTACCTTACAGGAAAATTCATTTTCTACTTAGATGTATTTAATAGCTAGGATTTTGCTTTGGTTTTTGTCTTCTTTTAACAAGTCACAATCTACTTCTTTGCAACTAGAACTTTATTTAGTTTTGTTTTCTGAAGTTAAGAACATCTTTAATACCCCTTTTCCTAGAAAAGCTCTTCAATATTTGAAAAAAAATTGTGTTCTCCCCTTCTTCCTATCTTGTCTAACACTTAGCACAGTACCTGGCACATAGTAGATATTTAATAAATGTTTATTGACTGAATCCTATTGTTTTTCTTCTCCAGGCTGAGTCATGAGTTCCTTTTATTAATCCTTCTTCTGTATGGTCTCCAGGACCCTTACTGTTATGAAAGTTCATATTGGTATCCACTCAAGCTTGTTATTGTGTTTCCTAAAATAAGGTACCCAGAACTGAAGATAAAATTCCAGGTGTTTTCTGATTGGGTCAGAGTACTGAAAGAATTTTACTTTCATCATTGTATAAATTACATCTTATATGGAAGTCTGGGATAGTACTGGCTTCTTTTTGACTGTTATGATATTGCACTTATTCATATGGAGCTTTCAGTCCACTAGTCCAGATTTTTCACACAAACTCCCTCGCAAAGCAAATAGGGATGTGAGAAATCATTTAGTCCATTCCCCTCATTTCCTAAATGAAGATACTAAAGCCCAGAAAGAATATATCTTATCTTCACTCACATAGATTAAAAAGTGACAGGATGGCAACAATTTTCTGAATTTAGTCAGAATGTCATGATTACCATGATGTAAACAGAGAGAATAGAAAATGAAACTGAACACTAAGTATAATGACCAAGCATGATCCCAGAAAAAAGTTAAGGACCTATTATACCACTTGGTTTCCATTGCATGAAGTAGAGGAGCGTGGATATAGACTACTGGATATACTGTTGGAGATAATTTATTGGATTTGTAGACAACCACTTTTCCTTTTCAAAAGATGATGACATCTTCAAAAATAGCAAAAAAATTTTCAAGAAGTGGGATTGGTGGAAAACTTAGTGTGATTTCTGAACTATAATCCATCCATGCTGGCTCATCCTTTGTGGCTCATGGTTTCCATTCCAAAATGAAAAGGAGTTCAGCACTGCTCTTCCATACCAGGCATTGCACCAAAGATCAAGTCTATTCTCCAAGACGTGCCCACTAAGGACATGGGTTGATCAAGGATGCAGGCTGGGGAAAAGTTGGGAGCTTATGTAGCAGAGTGAAAGGCCTTCATGGGCAGTTGTTGAGGGATAAATTTAGGTGTGACTATGTGGGAAATAAGCTCTAAGACTGTGTTTTTCAGCTAGGGAAGATGGGACCTGCCTCTCCACTCTCCTAATCGCTTAATGCACAATCTTTTGTTCAGCTGCAGCTTCCCTGGGATAACACCCTCCAGGGAGCTTGTAAACTACAATGTAAAGGATATCTCTTTAATGAATGGGCAAAATCTTAGCAGAGAGGGAAGAGGAGAACAATTCATGATAGAAATAATGAAAAAGGCAACAAAATGAAACCACTTTGCATATTAGACATGATGATGAGCAATCCTGTTTGTTGAAGTATAAGTGAAAGGTTGTCGAATGAGTTAAGTTAAAAAATTCAGATTGCAGAGAACCTTAACTTTCATAATTACAACTTTTGACTTTACTTGGGGATATATAGCCAATAGTTTATTAAGAGATCCCCTTTGTGAACTTCTGTGATTTCAAAAAAATAAAATAACAAATTTGATGAAACCCTTTGAAATTAGCAAAGTTGACCCATGGACAACAAGCACATTCACTGACACTGGTATTATCACTGGATCTGTACTCAAAGCTCTTTCAAGATATTGAGACTTTTTAAAGTTTTCACTTGCCTGGCAAAGATCTTTGAAACCACGGTAACCTTCATGCCTTGATGAAGCTTCTAAGGTTGATGTCTGAAGTACAGAAATTAAATTCACTGGCACAAACTATGTTTTTCTAAGCCAAGAATGTTTAATTTGGTCTTATAATTTATTTGTATTTTAATATAATTAATGTCCTTCATATGTCCATGTATTTTATTTTACACATATAAAACAGATGATTAAGTGACTTCACCAAGCTTCCAAAAGGTCCACAAACACACACACACACACACACACACACACACACACACTCACACACAATAGCAAGTAAAAAAAAATACTTTGTATATTTGATAACTCAAAAAATGTGAATTTGTATATATAAGAAATATTTCACCCCTCTTGTTAAGTTCTTCACTTTTGCTAAGTGTCACAGTGTGAAAAATCAGAGTCTTTCACACTGGGAGAAAAAGGGGGACTTATTTTTAATTCTACATGTTTCAATTGTTAAGTCCCCTTGGAAAAACCCTTCTCTCCATTATATATCAGTTATCTTTCTTTAAGCTAAGACCAGAGACTGCAAATATCATCATAGTTCAAAACAACATTTCTTTCCTTTCTAAACACCCTCCATTCTCTAAAGATATAAAAGAAGGGAAAAAGCAGGCAAAATGGTCAACCCATCTCAGAATTCACTTGCTTCAGAGGTACTAAGTGCTTCTTCGACAGCATTCACATTATAGAACCATGTGAGATTGATGAGGCAAACTCCCTCTCTTATTATAACTCCAGTGTCCAAGGACTCCCAGAGTCACTTTCTGAAGAATGTGCTGCACTTGTTATGACTGGAGGGAAAGAACAAACCTTCAAGATGGATGCAGGCCCTGGATTTGCTTGAAGTACTTGGTCTGCTGCAAATGCAGGTTGTAAACTCTTTCTTTAAAAAAAGTAGAAATTCATCAACACCTAGCAGTTGAATTAATATCTATTGCATATATATGTATATTTATAAATATATATATACCTATTATACTCATATGTAGAAATATGTGTATAAATGTATATATATGTAAACATAAATATATGTATATACATATATGTATATATGATACTTTTTATAGATAACATTCTCATGTATACTCTATAGTACTTATATGCTGTATAATTCAGTACAAATATATGTGTATATATACATCCATATTTAATATTATATATCTCTATATATGGACAAATGCAGATACATGTATGTGTGTACATATTTATCATCTATTTGTCTTCCTTCAATCTAAGATGTAATTGTGTCTTTTCCAATGGAAACTCCTTTCACTTATGCAAAATGGGTATCCTTCCATAACTATTATTGAGAGTTACCAGGAGTAATAAGACATTAGTGACTTACTCATAGTTATAGCTCAGGAGGTGTGATGATGTGGACTTCAAACCAGTCCTTGCTGATTCTAAGGTTTGCCTTCCCTGATCCATCTTCCTCCCCCAGTCATCATAAGCAACAACTTTACCAATGGGCAATTGTCACATTTCAATGATTCACAGAAGAATGTAATGTCTAATGAAACAAATGTCAGTTATATTTGGGATGCATAAAATATAACATACCATATTTGTAAGTTCTTTAAGAGCATACCAGGAGAGATAGAACTGGGTGGTTTTGTGCATGTGTGTGTGTGTGTGTGTGTGTGTGTGTGTGTGTGTTTTAAATAACTAAACTTAATTGTACTATAACTATATACATTTGATGTAATTCATTGCTTTTCCATCCAATTAAAATGAAATTTGGGAAGGCGACAGAATACTTTACAGATCTCAGACTTCCAAAATGTTAAGTTGATTTAAAAATGGATTGCATAGTGATATAGAATGAGAAATTATTTCAACCCTGAGGTTGAACCTCACACCTATCAGATTAGCTAACATGACAGAAAAAGAAAAGGAAGAGGGGGAGGAGGAAGAAGAGGAAGAGAAAGGAAAAGATTAATTCTTAAGAAATTTAGGTATTTGAAAATTTAGAACTTTTTTAGGTTGGTGGAGTTTTCCTTGTCAATTAAGACAAAGGGCAGAATTTTTTAAGAGGTTTAAAAAAAAGATCTAGTGAGGATAACACAAACTAAAGGATTAAAGTTTGAGTAGGAAACCTTTCAATCCAAAATTTCTTGAAATTGTCTCTTATTATTATAGTCTCCTTTTCATGCACAGGATTTTGTGTCTTGTGAATGGCAAAATTACTTCAAGATATGAACACAGAATACAGCTATCATAGAAAAGTTATTTATCTAATCATTAGGGATTTAATAACCAATAAATTATTGGCTTATCTTGCTGATCACAGGATTATAAATTTGGAGTCAAAAAGAATCCTTGAAGTTAGGTAGTCTATTCCCTTTTTTATTTAAATGCTGGGAAAAATGAAATTGAGACTGATTAAGAGATTTTTTAAAAGTCATATAATCAGGAAGTAGCAGAGTCAAGAATTAAACTTAGGTCTTCTGATTGTAAGTCCATCATTCTTTCTCTTGTACCACAATGCATTAGGAATACCCTAGTTCAAATTCAGCTTCAGGCTATTACTGGTTGTGTACGTGGCCAAGTCACGTCACCTCAATTTCATTCTATTTCCTCAACTATAAAATAGGAATAAAAATAGCACTAACCCTCGAGATTTTTATGAGAATCAAATGACATAATATACATAGTAAGCACTACATAAATACTGATTTCCTTCCCTGTCCTTTGTTTCTCTTCTCCTGCTAACTTCTTCTTTCTACATAATCTAGTCATTTAATTCCTCAGCCAACATTTTACTAGTGGCATTTTGAGGACAGACTTTCTACTTGACAAGTATTTCTGGGGAAAAAAATGGAAAGCAGACTGGGGTGGGGAAGCTTATTTAAATCAACTTCTTATACCAGAATAGTTCTAGAAGAATAGATAAGCTAAATATGAGCATTCACATAATTTAAAAAATAAAATAAAATGGAAGAATTGAGAGAATTGAGAGTGATCTTTTATAAGAATGACTAAGGGGGAGTCTTCTTAATTATATACAAGGGGGAGAAGAGATCACAAAGGGTAAATTAGATGATTCAGAATGCATCCCATTGAGAAAATAAATTCACAAAAATTAGAAATGCTGTATGATAGAAAAATATATCAAATATTTTAATAGATGTGTAATATCAAAATTTTGTAGGGATTAACATAAATATGTAAAATCAAGTACCATTTCCCAGTGGATATATGGTAGAAAAAAAGGATATGAATCATTCTCAAAGAATCGGAAAGTAATAAGAAGTATATGAAAGATGATTCTGAATCACTAATTATACAAGAAATTCAAATGAAAATAATTTTAAGGTTTTATAAATACTCTTGAGTGATACAGCTTTTGCAAAACAATCATGTTATTACATTTCTGGGGAAGTTGCAAATAAACAAAAAGTTCTGGAAAACAATTTGGAATTATGATTTACAAAACCCTAAAATTTCCTTATGATATTTGACCCAAAGGTCTTACAAATAGCCATATTCCTGAAAGTATTTAAATACCGAAAGGTCCTATATTTAAATGCAGAGGAGAATTTTTGTGGAAACAAACTTTTCAAAACAAAGTAAATGACTGTTAATTGAGGAATAGATAAATAAATTCTGGTACATGAATGTAAAGAATAGGAATTAAATCTGTATTTTCAGTGGTATAGATATTCCTAGATGGGGAAACAGACTAAGTAGATCAACAGCTGGATTCTTAGGAAATTGCTCGAGGATACCTATAGGTTAAATGACTTGGCCAATTTCACAAATTTAGGATGTATTGAAGACAAGATTTGAAGGGACATCTTCCTGATTCGGAGATCAGCTCTCTATCCATTACAACATTTTGCATCTTTTTATATGAATATAATGACATTTTACTGATTTATCAAAAATAACAAAGATGAAGAATTCAGAGAACTATGCATGGTAAGGCTTAAATGAACTGGTAAAGAGAAAAATAATCAGAAGTAAGACAATATACATAATTACTGCACTAATATAAATCCAAAGATCAACAGAATTGTAATTAATTGTAATGATCAAGATTAGTTCTGAAGAAGAGTTGAAAAGTTGCATTTGTCTCTTTTCATCAGGTCTATGGAGAAAATGGAGAAGATTATAGATATTGATACTATTTATGCTATTAGACATGGTTAATGTTAGCTGCTTTTGATTAAGTAGATTTTGTTATTGTTTTCTTTCTTTCTTTATATATATATATATATATATATATATATATATATATGTTTGTTCCTAGGGAAAACTCTCTGAGTAGGAGAGGGAAAAGGACATGTTCAGAAATGAATATGATATTAAATCAAAAATTATCCAATGAAGCTTAAAAATCTCTAGTGGCACCTTATTATCTCTCCTGTTAATATTCCACTGAGTGGTACTCAACACTTTGCATCATTTTACACTGCCATTTATTTTCATTTTTACTTCCCACTGTTTTGCATGCATTCTTTGTTTCAGTCAAAATGTAAATTCCTTCAATGGTCCATGCTCCCTTTCCCCATCTCTATTTGTCATTGAAAACCCATGCAGCTTCTTCCTACTTTTCCAGTCTTTCTTCACCTTGATCTGACACATATTCTTTGATCCAGTGACATTAGTCTCCTGGCTATTGCATGGATGAGACACTCTCAGCTCAGAATATTTTCTCTGGCTGTCCTTAAATCCTAGAATGCTCTCCCTACTTCATGTCTACTAGTCTGTCTAGCTTCTTTTAAGTCCCAATAATCTTCAATAGGAAGTCCTTTTATTTCAGTGCCTTCCCTGGGTTAATTACCTTTTATTCATCATGTATATAGCTTGCTTTGTGTATACAACCACTCCCATATCTTCCCACCCAAATACCCACCTTTTCCATATTGTCTTCCTATTTAACTGTCAGTTTCCCGAATACAGGGACTGTCTTTTGCCTCCTTTTGAATACCTACTGTTTAGCATAGTGTCTAGAACAGTGGTTCTCAAAGTATGGTCAAGAGAATCTTGGGGATCTCTGAAACCCTTTTAGAGGGTCTACAAATTCAAAAATAGTTTTTATTTCCAATATAGTAAATGTCTATAAATATAATCCAGATAAACAAAAACGCTTTGGAGAGATCCTCAATAATTTTTAATAGGATAAAGATACTGAAAATAAAAGTTTGAGAACCATTCTAGATGCTAGAATATAGTAGGTTTTCAATAAATGTCTTTTGAATAATTGATTGATCATACTGAGTCCTCTCTTATACCCTATAATATCCTATATTTAAAAGGCCTTCATTTTCCATATCTGTCTGTAGAATTATGAACTATTACTAAAGTTTCACTTACAATCTATCCAATCCATGAAGTTTTAATAATAATTTGCCCTTGGAAATTCCATATAGATTTGTTTCATATTTTTCTAAATTATTAATTAATGTGTATTACTGTTATATGTATTTATGGCTACTAGATTAAAAGTTTCATGGACAGCAGTGATTCTATCTAATATAAACATTATTTCTCACTCCTACCATGTTCCTACCATGGTATTTTGTACATAGAGTGCATATAATGAATATTGAAGGGATGACCCCTTAAAGATTCACACCTAATCAGTATGAGAGACAGCTTAGAAAGAATGGGGCAGCTAGGTGGTGTGGTACATAGAGCACCAGCCCTAAAGTCAGGAGGACCTGAGTTCAAATGTGACCTTAGACACTTAACAAGTCCCAGCTGTATGAGCCTGGAAGAAGTCACTTAATCCCGATTTGCCTCAGAGGGAAAAAAAAATTGGGACTTAATGATGAATATCATTTTTAAAAAAGTGACAAGAAAGAAGTAGTATGAAATCTGAGAAAATATAGAACTTTGTAGTCATAATCAATCATCTTTAAATTGGAGGTCAGGAAACTACTACATCATACTGCTGCTTAGTTATTTTTATATGGCTCATGAGTTAAGAATATTTTGTAAACTTTAAAATAAAGTTGTAAAAATCATTCATAGTTCATAGACCACAACAAAATATGTTTAGGGCTGCTTGCAATCCACAGAACTACATTGCTGACCTCTGATGTAGATCATAATAGCCACTACCTTGTGGAAAGTACTTGACAAAACGTATTTAATTTGGAAAGTCCTTTCAGAAATTTGCAGATTTAAAGAAGTGACTGAGAGAGGGCATAAACATTCTCATGAAGTACGCCAAAGAGCAAGACTAGAAATCTAATTTTTAAGGTCATTATGACCTCAAATAAATCACTTGACCCCTTTAATCCTCTGTTTCCTTATAAGAAAGCATAATATCATCTTCCCTGCCAAGTACACTGGTTTAAAGTAAGGATCAGATGAGATGGGAGACATGGACAATGCTTTAAAATTCTGCAGCATATTATACAATTTGGAGTGATTCTTATTCCTAATCACAAAGGAAATTACATTAAAAGCATTTTGAGTGTACTCCTGAGTTGGGAAACATGTATCGCAGACATTGAGACTGAAAATGGGGGTGGAAATTCTGTACCTCACTTCCACACAGTCAGGAAAGACTTTTGCGGAGGAGGTGGAATTTTGTTTTTAGAAGGCCTCTAAATGGGGAAGGAAGAGGGGATTGGTGAAGTCAGATAGGGAAGGGAGGCTTTCCAAAAGTACATATAGCACAAAGGAAAGTGTGAAGTCTGAAATAGAAACATGAGTTGAAGGCTGAAGTGCAGACAGTATAGAAAAGGGAATCAAGGGGGACAGGGTGAAGAGTGTAATTTGCTACACAGAGACGAGTAGCCCCTGCAGAATTGAAGAAAGGGTCAAGATGACATTAATAAGATTTGAGACTTAGGGGAAAAACATGTAAAATTGAGCTCAGAGAGGGAATATTCTAAACCTTAAGGGGAAGTGTGATGTCTTCCAATTGGCAGGTGTCCAGAGCCTGAATTAATTTTAATTCCTGGCTTGACTTCTGAGCAACTGTGACTCTGGGAATGGCTTTACCTTTCACCTGCCTACAAATTATTTATGGGAAATCAAGAAAACATATTTTTGCCCTTCTCTTTTTGATAGAAGTATATAACAGTATCAGAAATAATAATGAGATGCTATATTAGAAAAATAGTAGATGCATCAGAGTACATTTGTAGAATTTAGGGCTTGGAGTAAGAAAAACTTTTAAATCCTGTGACATTTATTAGCTTTGTGATCCTAGGTGAGTTACTACATCTCTAATTGTCTCATTCAAATTCCTAGGATTTATCTCCTAAATCATAGTTAGGAATCTTTAAGCTATCTATAGTAGAGTTCCTATATGGGCATTTTTTTATATTGAAGAAATAATATTTTAAATAAAGTAATAACAACAGTAATAATCAGTAGAAATCATAATTATAAGAAGCAGTATGACATAATAAAGAGCTGAATTCAGTCATATCAATTTATCTTTAAGGTATATTTTCAATCTAAGCAGGCTTTCTAAATTTGGCAAGTCACTTAATTTCTAAAAGTTCCATGTACTGCTTTAAAAAATATTATAGTATAACTGCTGATCTGATGGAGTGATCTCAGTAGAAATTATCTACACAAACTTTTCCACCAGGATCCACTCCTCTAGATTTATCCATCATTCTCCTATCTCAAGTACCTTTTTCCTCTACCCTTTGTAACTAACTTCCTTTTGTTAGTTATAATCCTCATTATAATATAAGCTTCTTAAGGGAAAACTGTCTTCCT
Source organism: Sarcophilus harrisii (assembly GCF_902635505.1). Classification (NCBI taxonomy): domain Eukaryota; kingdom Metazoa; phylum Chordata; class Mammalia; order Dasyuromorphia; family Dasyuridae; genus Sarcophilus; species Sarcophilus harrisii. The sequence goes on along the minus strand of NC_045427.1, from coordinate 121,460,481 downwards.
GACTACATTTATATTTCCAGAACTTATAACAGTGCATGGCATAAAGTAAACAGCTAAAAACATATTGTTGACTGACTGGCAAATGGAATCACAATTCTGGACTAAAATATCACCAACATCACTACTGTAAAATGTAATTGATAATAATAATAATAATAATAGTCCTATATAATGTTAGTAAATCATAGAAATGATTACTTCAAGGTAGCTATAGAAAGCTTAACATTTCTCTGTTAACAAGGAGGGAGAATGAGAAATTTCCTTAGAGCACTCAATAAACAGAATAAAAAATTGTTGAAATACCTTTGAAACAAATAGATTTTATTCACAAAGCAAGAGTGAAAGCTAAAAACAGGTATACATCAAAGCTAAAAATAGGTACACAGGTACAACAATGATGTGTACATAGTAATCAAAAGCTATTTATGTCTGATGAAGAACCTATCAGATGACTAAAATATGAACATGGCATTAAAAGGTACTCTATTAAAGACATCCATATGAACTCAAACAATATGATGCCAAAAAGATGAGTTAAACAAAAGACTCAACCATTAAAATTTTTTAAAAAGTAGAAATTGTGAGCTTTGCATGGTAATTAAGATATATGATGTTGCCACAATTACAGATATGTTATCATTAAGAAGCCCTGTAAGGATTATTTGTGGAAACGTTTTATCACATAACAGTAGTTCATAAGCATAAGTCATTACCTAGAAAGATGTCATAAGGTGTTAGAATTATTCATCATAATGTTATTCTTATAAATGAAGAGTTAAAAAATCCCTCTGTTACCAATATGAAAATCAAAATATCCTTAAGAATTTAAAAAATTAACTTCTGGACATCATTTAACATCATTAAAAGGCAAGATTGGAAGCCATATAGGCATAACACAATAAAAACATATAAATTTGGATATTATATCTTTATTAGAAATACTTGATGCTTTCCCCCTTTTTATATAAGGACATTTATTCCATTTGTGAAAAAATTTTTTTCAAAACAAATTTAAGAAAAATGTTTTTGATAAGTGACGCCATATTCATAAACCAAGAAAAGCTTTCAAAACCTAGAAGAAATTAAAAGCATGGTACAATAGGATAATGTGCATTTCATCCCTGTTGTTCTGTCAACTACAAGAAATTGTTCCAAAAATGTTTTCAGTAAACTTACAAAATATGGGCTCAATAATCTCATTTAATTTAAAAAAGGAGCATTTTTCTCCTCTGTGCAATAATCTTTAAGAAAGAATATGAAGAATATCAGCAGCAGGGGTTTTAGATGTAAGATCCATTAACTTGTTTTAAAAAATACTTTGATAACTATATTTCAACATAATTTATTTCCTTTATAATCCTATGTATTTTGCTATATTCCTTTAAAATATTATTCTGAGAAGATTCCCATAGGTTTCATGAGAATACCAAAAGTATTCATGATAGAAAAAAAAAATTCAAAGTTTCTCCTCTGCAGGGTAGGGTCTTGCCAAAAGCTCATTTCCATCTGAATCCCATTAAGTAAAATGTCATCATTCAATCATGTCCTATTCTTTGTGACCCTGTAGACCATAGCATGCCAAGACTGTCCATGGGGTTTTCTTGACAAAGATATTGGAGTGGTTTACCATTTCCTTTTCCAGTGAAGTAAAGGAAATAGAAATTAAGTGACTTGTCTAGGCTTACACAGTAAGTGACTGAATCTGGATTTGAACTCAGGACTTACTGATTCTATTCCCAATACTCTTTGCTGAGACACCTACTTAGTGATAATGATGCTGATGTTAACAATGAAGCTGTTGAGAATGGAGATGTCAATAAATGATTTGGGATTTCTATAATGGAGAAAGCCTTACATTTTTCTCTCGAGAATTTGCTGCCATTGTTTGAAGATATTTAAAGTCTGTTTTTTGAAGTTTCCCCAAAGACAAACTATACAAAAAAGAATATGTGACTTAACGGAGATAGTAAATTACTTCAACATGGTGCTCACTGATCATTCCAACAGTACTCTTGCACCAATGCTGTTTTCTGTTTCTGTTTAGTAGGATGATGAATAGCAATCCCTACAGGCAATTAATTCAGATACTTGGCAAGGCCACTCCGGATAATGGAGTTATTGTAAGCAGGGAACCCTATATTGGCCATTCTGTGAGCTAGGGTCTTTTTTTTTTTTAACTGGACTGTTCACAAATTTGTGCCCAGTCTATTAGAAACCATTCTAACCCCTGGAAATCCATATGCTGCTTTTGAGGTACTTTACCAAGCCAGACTCTGATATCAGGATAGTACTTTCATCAGACCCTCTCACTTCCTATGGATCTACAATATAAACTTTCAGAGTCTGCAACATAATCCTTCTCATCAAATATTTGGGCGACAGGTGGAAAATTGTTCTGCCAGCTGAAGAAGACAAAATCCATTCCTTCTGGCAATTTTCTGCAATGAAAACTCCAGAAATGAATGTGCAATAACTTGTGGAAATAAATTTCAAATATTATCACACAAAAGCAGTGTGCTCAAAATCTCTAACTGTAAACTAACTCCTGCTTATCAGAATTTTAAAATGCTGGTTTCTCTTTGTGTTTGAATTGGTACCAGGGAAATGAATAATATTTTCAGATGCAAACAACCAAGGGAATGCTAAATTCAAAGAGAAACTAAACTGTTGTTAAAAATGCTTCTTGGTATCAGCTGCATCTCTTGGGGCAAGATGAAAAGATCATTTTCTGTCATTAACTCATTCCTACCATATTCTACTAATGTAATACCTGAGATTACTATACCCTTCCTATGGAGGGCAAGGGAATTAAAACGGGTTTATCCTCCTTTTGGTTGGTTGTTGCTATTTCCATCTGTTCTATGCTGCAAAAATGGATTACACTGGCTTCCCTGTTAATGGTTCTTTTAAAGGATTCTCACTTACCCTTCTCATTTGTTCATCCTGAAGCAGTGGAATTGTGTGTTGGATGGATACATAAAGGTATAGTGAGGCCAAAAGAGCTCTTAGAGAGTAGATGGCATAGGAGACTCTCTCTCTCTCTCTCTCTGTATATATATATATATATATATATATATATATGTCACCAACCTTTACTTTAAAGCTAAACTCACTATATTCCACAGAGTGTTTCTGAAAGTCACATGACATTGGGAAGTTCAAGATACATGGTACATCCAGTACAGAAATATAGAGAAATGAAGGGAGTCATCCATCCATTTCCCACATAAAACTAGATTATATTGGAATACATACATACACACACATATCCAAATACATTTAAATATATATGCACGTATATACACACATACATAGATGTAGATATAGACATATACATACCCCCCACACACATACACACACACATACACACACACAAATACACACACACACACACATATATATATATATATGACATGAACAACAATGGATCATTTTAGATTTGGTTGTCCATTTTCTCATTTTCTCTTTATAATTCTCTCATATACTTCTATTTACAAGGAAATTTTATAAATATGGCCACTATAAACTCAGAATTTTTCAATATCACTTTGCTTTGCAAAGAGATGTCATAGAGAAGAATATGGAAGAGATGAGTAATCTCATTAAAAAAGAAAATTAAAAACACCAGATTCATCAGTATATTCCTTTACTCAAAATATAGGAAATGTCCATTACAAATCATTACCCATTCATTAAAATATTCTATCAAAGGACCTTTGATAGTCAACATCTCATTAGCCTTGTCTGAGCTGCTACTTATATTCAATAGTAAGAATACTTCTAAAACATTAAAAAATAAATTGGACTTCCAATAATTGTCTTAACCTTTCCTTTTATTAAGCATGTTAGTGATATTCTATTGTATTCTAATATACAAAAACCAAGTATTTTATTGATTAGTTAATATAGGAATAGACAATAATGTGGTCTTACATCTTGGCATTTATCAATTCTGACAGTTGTGTTACAATAACATTCACAAAATGCTAATCTGAGAAGCTTTTGCCTTGTATAAATATTCTACTGTATCTCTCAAGTTATATTGTATTATATGTATGTATATAATACAATATAATATACAATAATATAATAAAAAAAAATATATATATATATTATTTTTAAAATGCATTAAGCACATTTCAAAAAAATTCAGGCTAAAATTCAATTTTTCAATTTTTATTTCATATTTAATGGTTTCCCTTCAAAAGATATAAATATGTTGAAAAGGACTGTTTCATTTTTGTCTTTGCATACCCGACATGTAGCAAAATCAAAGGCAAAAAGGTAAGTGCTTGATAAATTCATTGATTGCTGCTCTTTGTAGAAATATTTTAATCAAATATTGTTCATCTACAGTCAAACCTGAAGACTCCTGGAAAAGTAATCCTTTCTTTCTTTTACAGTTTCATAATTTCAGGTTCCCATAGTACCATAAAACTTTATAGCAGCACTTTGTCTTTCTTCATGAAGTGCAGGAGTTTCTGAGCTTCACCTTCTGAGTCTATCAATCCAAACTTCTTTTCCATATATATCTTTTCTCATTTCCCTGACCTCATTATGTTAAATAAGAAAAAGATTCATTCAGGCTCAAAGTTCATTCTTACATATAATCTACAAATTAAGAAACTTGGATCTAAACTATCTGTGTAACTAAGACATTTGATCTCTCTCAATCTCTGTTTTCTTAAGTATGAAATAAAGGCACCTTATCTAATTTGCCTCTAAGGAATTTTCCAGGTTTCAAATTTTGTAATTTTATTTGACATGCATTTAAGCCCTCTAAGGACAATCTGATAGTTCTAATGAATCAATTGAGAATTTATTTGCAAAGTGCACAGCAGAGTGCCTAGTTTATAGCAGACTCTTAAATAGTTTTCCTCCTTACCCTCCCCCATTTCCTCTTTTGAATATGGACAATTTGAAAGAAGAGGAAGCTAATGAAAATGATGATGATCTTATTTTTCTAAACTTTTCTGATGGAATTCTGATATAAATGATTCTATGATAAATCATTACCTTAATATTAATAGTTTAGGGTTAACATTCTGAAAGTTATTTTACAAATAGATAAAAGACATGATTTTTTAGTATTGAACAAAATTATTGGGATATAAGCTAAAAGTTATTTTCTGTTGTTTCATTGAAAATAAATTTAGAATAATCCCAGTAGTAGACAAGAATATAGGAATGATTCTCTTACTGCATAGTCTTTATTTCTTCTGGTGAGCGATATAATTTCAAACTATTTCATTATAAATATCATGGAGATAATGAGTATTTTTATAGAGATTACTACTTAAAATTATCTTAAATTCTGAATGGACCAGTGTTACATCCAGGAGATTCTTGGCAATAATTTTGCTGGAAATTGATAAATTATTGATTGACAGAATCATTAACTCTACTTCTAGTACAGTTTATTGAATTTTCAATGTTGTTTTGAAGTATATAAATGTAGTATAAAGATTTCTGATAAGTACTTTTAACTATCAAGCCATTTCTTTCTAGGAATTAAATAGATGTTAAATGTTTACAGTTTATAGTGGTATTCTATGTAATTTCTACCATTTCCTTATATAATCTGCATTAATCAATAAATCTGAGATTCTTTAGGATTAATCTTTTATAATTATTAATGGTTATGATTTAAAAATCAATAGCCATTTTAAATCCTTCTATTTTTAGAAAAAATCTATATGATTTGTAAACTTTCTGGGTATTTCTTTATTAATATAATGATTATTTTCATGTGGTTCTCACCATAGAAATCTTGATTTCAAGTCACCATCATCATTGTATTTTATGGAATGAATGAAAAAAAGATATACTAGGATAAGTGATGACACTATTATACTTTTTATGTCTTATGTCCAGTAAGTTATTGGACAAATGAGGAAAATTATTGTTTTCTTGTAAGTAATTTAAAATGCTGGGATGTAAAGTAATACATAACTTTACTGAAAATGGAACAACTCTAGTTATCATTGTAAATTTGTGTGTGTGTGAGTTATTTCTTTGGTCATTAATAAAGTTCAGTAAATAAATAGTCCAAGGATAAGTCATTACCTTATTTCTGCTTTATATTTTACATTTGCTAAATAATTACTCTTATGAATAAGCTAACTACTGTTTGCAGTTGAATAAATATATTAGGATAAAAAAAATTTGACTTTCCAATTGATAAATGGTCAAAAGATATTAAAAGACAATTTTCAGATGATGAAATTAAAGCCATTTACAGTTATATGAAAAAATACTCTAAATCACTAATAATTAGAGAAATGCAAATTAAAACAACTCTGTGGTAGCACCTCACATCTCTCACACTGGCTAAGATAACAAGAAAAGATAATGATAAATGTTGGAGGAAATGTGGGAAAATTGGGACAGTAATGCATTGTCGGTGGAATTATGAAATAATCCAACCATTCTGGAGATTATTTGGGAACTATGCTCAAAGGGCCATAAAGCTGTCCATAACCTTTGACACAGCAATGCCATTATTGGGTTTGTGTCCCAAGGAAATCATAAAGGAGGAGAAAGGACTCACATGTGCAAAAATGTTTGTAGCAGCTCTTTTTGTGGTAGAGAAGAATTGGAAAATGAGTAGATGCCCATAAATTGGGGAATGGCTGAACAAGTTGTGATATATGAAGATAATGGAATAAAATTTCTATAAAAATGATGAACAAGCTGATTTTAGAAAGGCCTAGAAAGATTTGCATGAACTGATGTTAAGCGAAACAAGCAGAACTAGGAATACATTGTACATAATAACAGCAAGAATGTTTGATGATCAATTATGAAAGACTTGGTTCTTCTCAGTGGTTCAGTGATGCAAAGCAATCCCAATAGACTTTGGACAGAAAATGCTATCTGCATCCAAAAAAAAACTAAGGACACTGAATGTAAATAAACACATGCTATGTCCATTTCTTTTTTCTGGTTTTTTTAATCTCTCCCATTTTTTCCTTTTAATTTTTCTCTCTGAATATGTTTTATTAAATAATGTGTATTAAAAATAACTAAATTTAGTAGAAAAAATATTGAACTTATTGTCTTTGTAGCAGGATTTTTAGGTTTTCTACAGTAACCTCATGATAAAGTCAATGCAAAAATGACATCTACCTTAAAGAAGAGAAAACTTATATAGTTTAAGTGAATTGATTATAATTCTACATTTAGTAAGGAGAGCCACAAGGATTTTAATCTAGGTCCTCTATCTCTAAGTTTCATACTCTCACTGATATAAGTATCCAAATCTGGTTCAAAGTCAAACTAGGAATACAACCTTAGGATTTTGCTTCCCAGACAAGTTTTCTTCCCACATGCTATCAAAGTGAATCAGTTGTCCTGTTTTACATCAAATACCTTACATTTCATTCCTTCAACAAACTCCTTAAAGTTCACCTACTTTTCACAGTAGAAAGGAGATTATTATCTCATAAAACCATCTCATTAATTCCAAGAAAGAAACTCAGGTACCCTCTAATCCAAATTTCTCATTTATAGGTGAGGAGAATAAGATTTAGATGTTAATTGAGAACAAAGTCATTCAAGTTATTACTGACAGAATTTGAACCTGGCTCTTCTATCCCAAATGAAGTATTTTTTTCCCAGAGTATCATGTTGCTGTAACATGTTCTATCTTCTTCCACTTTTTTCAACATATCTACTTTTCCCAATATTATAAAAATTTAATTGGTATGTTTTTTGGAGTTTTCCCTCAGAAAATTAAAAAGGGAAATGCCACTCTGAATAATCTCAGAGAATAAAATTAAATATATTTCCACAAAGCCTGTAGACTGTCAAGAGTTGAAAAAACAATCTGTGGAATAAAAGAACAACAATTAGTCATCAAGTAAGGCAATTAATTAAAGCTTTGTGGATAGTAACTTAAAGGGAGCAAGTACTTCCCATGGTTAGACAGTTGTTCAATAAAACAGAAGGGATATTTTTCTCCAAAGAATAATAAGATTGGCCAGAGTTTCTTTCTCAGTTTGCTAACCCCCCCCCCCCCCCCAAAGTTCAAGAAATTGCTTTTGGCCAGATTCTTCAAATCCTAGCTCAGAACTTTGCAGGGAAAGAATATAATTTAAATTCTACTTGGTAAATCTAATTAGTTTTCTTTTGAATAATGGTGATCTTTTTTAAAGAACAAAGAAGCTTGCAAGCAGGTAACTAATGAAAGGAGTATATCCTTAATTATTCTTTTTCAAATATAGAATGTGGAAAGTTCCCCTATTAAAGTTCCATCTCAATTCCTTATCATAGAAAAAAGGGGACCCTAAGAAATCAAAAGCTATTTCTGTATGCCACAAACTATGGCAGGCCCTGCACCAAACTGGAATAATATGATGGCCTTATAGCTAACTTCAGTTCTCCAGTCCAGTGACCAGCCTAGTCGAGTTTAAAGGGGTTCATCACCAGAAATTTGGCTGCTGCAGCAACTCATAAAGCAAATGAGGTTGTATATCATTTGTATCTGTGGAGGGAGCACATTCTGATGAAGATGCTGCTTTTTTAGTTTCAAAGAATATTACAAGATAGACCCTTTGAGTTGTCTATGCCTTTCTGGAAAGGAAAGCATCCAAAATGTTTTGCATACTTCAAAACACTATATAAGTGGCATTTTTACTAATGCATTTTTACCTCAATATATAATATTACTCTATTTCTTTAAAATTCATTTTTCTTGAAAAAAAAAAAAAGAGAGAAAAAAGAAGTGCAGGAGAGAAAATAGTTGATCATCTCACTTAGAAGGGAACTAGATAAAATGGATTGAGACCCTAGGCCTGTAGTAAAGAAGACCTTAAGTCAAATTTTACCTCTGACATTTAAGAGCTGTGTGATCCTGAACTAGTCACTTAATCCTGTTTGCTAGTTTCCTCTTTTGTAAAATGAGCTTGAGAAGGAAATGACAAACCACTCCAGAATTTTTGCTAAGACAACCAAATGGGTTCATAAAGAGTTGGACACAACAAAACAACTGAACAACAGCAAACAGTTTGACCATACTCTCTCTTTCCCCCTTTAGTTCAAATTAGAGAATTTCATGATATATTTGTGTCAAACATAAGGGAATCAATAATTTATGTATAATGTTAAATAAAAAATAGATATTGATTCATTAGTGTCATCAAAAGCAACACTATTTTATCCATTAATTCCGGTGACATACTTTTGCAGTAAAAATGAGAAATGAGTGAGCAAAATGATCTTAAAGAAGATAGGCTCTAAAACTGGAAAGAGCCTTTATAAGTGCATCACTTTATAAAAAAGAAAACAGAAGCCTCCAAGATTTCTAAGATTGTAAGTGGAAAAACAGGTCCGATGACTTCAAACCTAGTCTTGTTTGTCGTTATTATTGTTTTCTCCCCTTCTACTACGTGGTTATTTGAAATGAATATTTAAAAACCACTATCAGAATATAGAAAAACATTGGTAAATAATAAATATTATATACCTGGAAGTGATTATAGAGACCATTCATTCCAACTTGCTCAAGAAGAGAAACACGATTAGCAAGTAACAAAAGTAAGGTTTGAATGTAATAAACATTCTTGCTATTGTACCTCAGTGCCATCTTTCTATCTCACAGCATCCAAGGACACACCTCTACTAGTTTTTTCCCCAAACTAGTTACCACATACTTGTTTCTTTCTTTTTTTATTCTAGGTAAAATATCTCCCTCTTCAGTGTCACTTCTATCCCAAGATGATCAACTCCTCTAAGACTTTCATTTATTTGAAAAGTACAGACATTGGTTTGGAAAGAACAGTGACATCAGTACTAAGTATCCAAAGAACACCTAGAAAGTGAAGTTCCATGCACAGAATCATAAAGCAAATATAACTTATCTATGAGCAGCTTCAGTCTCCCTCTTTGTTGTTATTATTTGGATTTGATGTTTTCCCTTTTCCTACTTCTTTAACAACTAAGTATCCTCATTCCATGTCACTAATTCCTTTCTAGCACAAAAATTCCCCTCTAGCACAATCTGTGTAGTAGAAGAAAAACTGGATGTTCAGAGTACCAAAACTGGAATCTAAGTTCTGTTATTTATAAACTGACTTTCTCAACCTCAATTATGCCCTCTGCAAAATGAGGGGATTGGTCTACTGTAGATGGACATTATGTTCCTTTGACTAATTCTAAAACTATAGTTCTGGTCATCATTCCTTTGCACCTGGGTGTGAATTTATATAAATTGGTTATTGCATCAAAATCTACATACATTTTAATATCTTCCCCTACTTATAGAAAGACATTGTTTCTTGTTGAAGTGATTTAAAACATCAAAGAAAATCAAAAGTAGAAAAAGAGAACTCAGAGGTAGTCTAGTTAAAATAGTATCTGAAAAAGACTTTCTTTTACCACTTCATAATGAGTAGTTATCTAATTCTTTTCAGTAGTTATCTAATTCCACTTATAGCTTAGCAGGTAAGGGCATATTTGGGGAAATGGTGGATTCTTTCCTCTTGTCCCTGAAATTCCATCACCTATATTAGCTGCTTATTCCAATATTTGCAAATCTGACTTTGATCAGAATATAATGGTTACTTGTACTCTGTATTCCCAGCCTCTCTCTTCGTAAATTAAGTAAGTATCCCTTCTGGTTCCATTCACCAGAAAGATAAAGGTATGATTAAAAAAAATAATAATGTTAACATTAGCTAATATTTATGTAGTACTTACATCATCCTAGGCATTAATCTAAGCATTGCATATTATCTCATTCAATCATCTCAACAACATTGGAAGAGAGAGTTATTCCCATTTTACAGATGAGGAAACTGAGACAAATAGAAATTGAATGACTTACTCAGAGTCAGTTAATGAGGGTCCGAGGTTAGATTTGAACTCGGGTCTTCCTGACTCCAGGTTCAGTGCTTAAACCACTATAGCCACCCACTATATATCTGCTAGCTGCCTCCATATAGTGGGTAGTATCTAATCTTTTACCACTCTTAAATTGCATATGCTTTATAACAGAGAAAGGAGAATAGAGAGAGAGAGAGTCCTGATGTCTTTATTGAAAGCCATCTTGACTGGTACCAGTCTGTTCTGCAGTGATATAAAGAGCACCATATTTATAGTCTATGTCCTGACCCTATATTACAAGTTCCTGAAGCACTAACAAGTTAAAGGCTCTTAATAAGTCAAACAATTATTTGAAATGTTTTGAACAAATGTCATTCCAAACAATCATTTAACACACATAGATGTAAATATCAATTTGCAAAAATATCTATGGTTACAGAGTTATTTCCAGTCCATTTGTAGAGGGGAAAAACTATGAGTTTGCGCCTCTATTTTTCAAAATGTCCCTTTCACTCCTGAGTTAAGGATTAGTGGCAGTATATTGTAATTCAAGAAAGTTAATGCTAAATTGGCATTCCAATAGGAACTGTTACGTGCCTCGATGCCCTTGCCAATCTAACAAGATTGGTAGTCTGCTGCTGCATTTCACTACCAGAAATTCACTTTAGGGGAAGGACAAGGGAGTAGAAACAATGCCAGGTTTCTCTTTCCTGGGAAAACCTTCATGCATTATACAATCTGTCTTGTTGGGTGGGCCAATCTCTTGTTTATTTTGTAGTGTTCACAGGGATGATTCAAGAGAAAATTAAAAGACCTTGGATTTCCCCTTGTTGTCATGCTACTTTCTGAAAGGAAATCATGGAGTCACAGAAGTAGCAGATACCAATCCATTGTGGCATTTGTGATATCTTACTATAAAATTTAAGCATCAGGCCCTGAGGCATTTAAGCAAGAGTCCAAATTGCTTTTCTATGTGTCAATTAACTCATTAAGATAGTCAACAGGTATGTTGTTTCCTTCAATAAAATTTAGATTCCTTGTGGGCAAGAAAGAGTACATTTTTATCCCTTTTTTTCTCCTACAAAAAAGCATTGTACATAGTATTCACTTCATAAATTCATCTTAATTGAATGAGTAAACATATGAGGACCAAAGTAAAGAGGATAATTGCCTGGACTAGCTTCTGGAAATTGCAAATTCATTTTAATGATCCCTCAATTTTAATGGACCTAAAGGCCCATATTATTTTATCCTACCTCTGTGAGTGTTGCTACTGCATGGTGAGCTCCAGAATACAATGGTCTGCTAAAAAATAAATATGAATTATGCAATAAAAGCAATGAAGAAGTATATGTTGTATATAAGTAGGCTGAGACAAACAACCCAAAAGGAAGCTCAAAGAAAAGCCAGAAGATATCTCTATGGAATTGTATAATCTGAAGAGAAAATGGACTGGTCATGTGGTAAGAGATAACAGGTAGTTAGCTAGAGGGCCAACCAATATCTGAGCAAAGTCAGGATAAACTGAGAAAAGTCTCCAGCAAAAGGCACCTTCTAGCTTTTTGTTCTCCCAGATCTTTTGTTCCACTAGCCTTTAAGAGTTACAAGGGACCTCAGAATCAGAGACAAATTTTTACACAGAATAAATAATTAGAAATAGTGTCAATATTGCTCCCAGCATTAGTTAATTCAGAGTACCTCTTAGGGTCAAAATGTACAAATATTTTGGTTTTTTGAGTTGAAATTAATATATACTGATTGTTAGAGGCACACACTCCACTCTAGACAGATAAAGTTGATTGGTATATGCTTATCACCTTCCTTTCTCTCCAATTAATGATCTTTTACTCAGTCACAGAACTGCCTACTCAAAGGCTAATGTTGTTATTGTCATATCTTAGCCCCTACCTCTTACATGAAAACTTAGTCTACTTAGAATAAAGCATGGATTGACACAGATTCTGTCACCATTCATATATATCCCTGCCTATGTCATAAGTAATCAATAAGATTAATATGAAAGAAAGAAATAAGCAAAGAGATCTGCTGAACAGGCTGAGGGGTGTGAGGAAAATCAATAAAGCAAACAGTTATGTCAGCTTCCAAAAGTGAGTATAGAAAAGAAGGGAATTATCGTGAAACTTCACTTCTTCCATTTTACCTGAAATTTCCTGATCTTTAAGTCAATCCAGCAATTTTTAAAAATCCCCTTTAATGTTATTGCCTTCCCTCTCTGATTGCTTTCAATTTGTACCATTAATATTCTGTTCATACATAGCTGTTTTCATATTGTCTCTTCTATTAAACTGTGAGCTCCTTGAAAGCTATTAGATGACATAAAATTGTCTAGTTAGTATATAGATAAAGCAGCTCATAACTTAAGCCTTTCCTATCTTTTTTATTCTACATACGGGTCACTCCATTTCAGTAGACTGTGGTCCCATGATACTGGTTACTTTGCTATTTCTTGAGCATGACATTCCATCTCCTGATTGAAGTTTTGCCCAATCCCCCATCCCTGGACTTCCCTTCCTCCTCATTTCTGTCTCCTGACTTCATTTGCTTTCTTCAAGTTCCAGCTAACATACCACCTTCTGCAAATTACCCTTAGCGTTAGTGCCTATTTAATCCAATTTATCCTGTGATTATCTCATTTGTACATAGTTATTTGCATGTTACCTTCCCCATGAAATTTTGAGCTCCTAAAGAATAGGGGTTATTTTGATTTATTTGTTTTTTGTTCTTCTTTGTTGTGTCCCCAATACATAACCTATTGTCTGTTACTTGGTAGGTACTTCATAAATACTTTTTGACTTGAAATTGATTAAAACTTCATCATCAGGGAAGTGACATGGTCTGAGGTATACATTAAGACTATAAATTTGACAAGAACATGGAAGATAAATTGGAGAAGTATGATGACTGTGGGCAGAAAGAACAATTTCAAGGCTAATCCAATGTGAAGATTAAATTATATCGATTGCATTTACCAAATCTCTTAAGCCATAGTGGGACCTGTTTTGCAAAGTGACAGATAGCCATGCATGTCTAAGCTTGGTAGACATCCAAATGTCTATCCCAAATCTTTTCTTTCTCTGCACTTCTTGCAATCATATAAATTTTCTAAGTCATTTTCTGTTAACTCCAAAACAAGTAAATAAATTTCAAAGAATGAAGAAATGTCAGAGCAAGACAGGATTTGAATGAGCATCTAAATCAATAATCATATTGGTCCAATTAATTTTACACAGGAGTAAAGTGAGTCAAAGAGCATTTAAATGAATTCATCTGAATATTTCATGTCTATTTATCATTTTTACCTAAAGTCATAATATATATTTAATATTCCTTTATTACTTTATGTTTGTTATGGGAGATGTTTTCTTTCATTCTATGGTATACTAGAAGAGAGTTGAGAATCAGAAGATATGCATGCAAATATCTTCTGTGTTATTTAATATCTGTAGTAAGAATAATAACCTATGGTCCAATAGCTACACAGATTAGGTTAGTTTTTCTTACTAATGAGTTGAAACTGGACCACAGCACTAAGGCCTCAGTTACCAATATTATTTCCTGGTAACATGAGTACAAAAACAATAAGACCATGAGTGACTAATGCTCTTCCTTCAGGTCTCTGACCACAGACAAGCAGAATGATGAACAGCAGTCCTAGAGAGCTAAGCTCAGCTGAATCAAGGCTGTACTCTTGATGAATATCCTTTTCCTGAATTAATTGTCCTTGCCCTGCTATAGCTAAACAAACCTCCTTCAGTTAACTGTTTTATAACCTGTGAATGTCTCATTTATTCACACTTGGATCTGAGCCACTAGATCATCCTGGTTAGCTCTGTGGTCAAGTATACCAAGGATTGACAGGTGGAAAACGTGTAAGACTTATTGATTTTGGCCCCATGGAAGCTTAAAAAAGGCTCAGTAGATTGAGTAATGGGCCTAAGCCAGGAAGATCTGAGTTCAAATTCAGCCTTTGATAATTACTAGTTTTACAATCCAGGCCCAGTTACTTATGCCTTTCTCTGATTCAGTTTCCTCCAATGTCGATAAGATAAATAATAGCACCTGCCTCCAAAGAGTTCTTATGCCTATCAACTGATATACTATTTATAAAATACTTAACATATTGCTTGGTTACATAGTAGATAACTTAATAAATCTTCTTTCTCTTTTCCTTCCCTGTTTCCTTCTTTCCCTGCTTCCTTCCCTCCCTCCTTCCTTCTCTCCTTCCTTCTTTCCTTCTGCTATGCCTCAGTTTTTCTGCCTCAGTTTCCCCAAATTGTTCTGACTCAGTTTTACTAAAGTATTCTGCCTCAGTTTCCCTGAATTGTTCTGCCTCAGCGTGGTAACCCCCATTCCTGGTCATTAGGAGTGAGATAATTAGGGCTGGGAGCCCTGACCACTAGCGTTCCAAAGAGTCATAAACCTCCAGATGGCTTATCTCAATATTTGGGCATATCTTCTACTTCAGACATCTTGGCTCCTAGCCTCCCAACTTATCAGAATTTATGATCCTTCTTCACCCACAGCCTGTCAGAACTAAATTTATAATCCCCTCTGCCTTTGTTTCCTTGATCACTGGAGCCCTATAAGACTCTCTGGAATCCCCGGTTCCTTGTTGGATACTTTGAGACAAGTCTGAGCTGGGATCAACATGGATCCTGTTTTGCCCCCAGTCCAAACTCTCCCTCTAATAAAATATTAAAAACCTTTAATCTCTATGTTCCTTCAGTTTCTCTAGCATTACACCTCCTTTCCTTTCCTTTTCTTTCCTTTTTCCTTCCCTTCCTCTTCTCTATCCCCTTCTCCTTCCCTTCCCTTGTCCTTCTCCTTTCCCTTCCCTTCTTTTCTCTTTCCTTCCCTTCTCTTCCCTTCCTTCCTTCCTTTTCCTTTCTTTTCCTTTCCTTCCTTCCTCTCAACTTGTGACTACTTTTGTTAATTTGAACAATTAACTTACCTTTCCTTGACTTTAATTTTCTTATCTGTATGAGTTGAGATAATCACTACATTGGAGATTCCAGAGGCAGATTTATGATGCTATGTTCTTTTCTGCTCTAAAACCAGGGATGTTGTGATTATCACATACTGGCTATAAAGCAGAGATCTTTGTACATAGTAAACACTTATTAATGTTGATTGAGTTCACTTGAACATCACATCTTATTGGACCACTTAACATAAAATACACACCATTAGGAAACTAACAAAGACTTTTCAATGACAGTGATATAATCTATTACTTTAGGAGTGGGTTTAGAGGTTGAGATTCACAATTAATGGAATAAATTGTATGTTAACTTCTTTGTATATTACAGAATGAAATGTCCCTTAGTTTTAGTTTGAGAGAGTTAAAATTAATGGTTTCCAGAATTCTGGGAAGATGGCAGAGTAGGTTGGTAAATTTGAAGCTCTTCAGATTTTCCCCACAAACAGAATAAATTTGTGCCTCGGGGAGAACACAGATTGGTAAGAAAAGAAGAAGATTTGGGGCAGAACAGAAGTCCTCCTGGCACAACCCAAGATGACTCAAAGAAAGCCCCCAGGCTGGGGATTAACCCTTGTGATGTGCAAACACCCAGGAGCTAGCTCCACAGAAACAGCAAGTGGGGACCTCCTGGGGCTAGCTGGGCTTGGCTGGAGCCTCAGCAGGAAACACAGAAACTTTCATATCCTGAACTATGTTCAGGGTTGAGAGTCTGAGTCTGGGAAAGACTGAGGGAAGCTTGGCTGATTAGGAACTCCAGAGCCAGCTGTGCTGCAGGGACATGGCCTGTATGAGAAGGCACCAGCACAAGTGAGTGCAGAAGCCCTGGGGCAGGGACATTGCGGGCTATGAGAACTTGTCTGAGAGGGCAGCCCTTGGTTTGGGGTTTCAAGTCAGAGGGGAGAACTGAAGAGAAACAGATACCATCCCGTTTCCCCACAATGAGTTGCTTACACAATATTTCTGATGTAAAAAAAAAAATGAAATGGCAAAAAAGAAAGAACCCAAACATAGAAACTTACTGTGGGAGCAGGGAACATTGAGGTTCATTTTCAGAAGAGTACACTGAAGTTAAAAAAAGTTTTTTTCTACCCTAAAGAGTAATAGTAAATGGCTCCCTGCCCAGAGAGAATTTGTAGAAGAATTCAAAAAAGAATTCAAATATCAAATGAGAGACATTGAGGAAAAAATAAAAAAAAAAATAAAAATCACCCAAGAAAAACAAGAAAATTTTGAAAAAAAAGTTGGCCAACTAGAGAAGGAGATAGAGTCTTAAAGAAGAAAATTAGAATTGGGCTGGAGCTACAATTAAGAGGGGAAGGATGAGTGGACAGAGAAGCATAGGGTGAGGGAAGAAGACAAGGGAATGATCCATTGGTAGAGGGAGGTTAAGTAATAGCAAGGCAAGTTAGGAAGCAGAATTAAAGCAAAGAGTCAGCAGGGAAGGAAAGGTGTGTGTGTATGTATGTATGTATATGGGAGGAGCTGAATGTGTGTGTATGTATGTATGTGTATATCTATATCTATAGATATACGTATATATACATAAATATATCTTTCTTAATTATAACCTGCTTGAAGGAGGTGGGAGTGGGGAATGAAAGAGGAGAAAAAAAGTTAAAAAGATGCACAACAGAAAACAAAAGAACAAAATACAAGGAGGTAAAGAAAAGATGAATGCTGATGAATATAATTTCTTCTACTAATATATATAATATACAATTATATATATATATACTTTATTAACCTGATAAAAAATCAGTTATTTCTTTTCTTTTCAGTAAAAGAACTTTGAGTCTATGTATGAATATCATGAACCAAGTTCCTTGGGTATGGATTATTATTTCAATTTGGGTGTTAAATTCTTTGAACTCAGATCTGGCCCATTCCTAAGCCTTACCACCTTCCAAAATATGACTTGAAAATGCATTTAAGCATTCTAAAATGAGGTACTGGAATTTCTATCTGTGTAGTATACAGAATCAATAAATAAGCATTTATTCACTGCCTATTATGTTTCAAACACTGTGCTAGTATCACTAAATGTTAAAACTGGAAGGATTCATAGAACCTATCTAGTCCAACCCTTTTTTGTACATTAGGAAATTGAGGCTCATAGAAATGATGCAATTGACTTATACAAGATTACACCGATTGAGTGTAGCAAATTTAGTAAATTATTCAAGGTCTTTGGACTGGAAATTAATGACATTTTGGGTCTCTCCACTGTTTGGCTCTAGGGAGCTTTTGTTTCCACTGGTAATGAAACTTAAATCTTCCTTTTGATTACCCACTGCAACTACCACCTCTTAAGACTTCATCATTAAGTATATATCAAAAAAGTGTCAGGACACTTTTAGCCAAACTATAGTTTTGGTATCCTCCTTTCCCCTAGTGCCATGTTAAACTGAGACTGCAGAAATGAAGAGGGGCAGTTTCCTATAAAACATGCTTATAATTGGTTGCAGGAGGCTAATGCATTTATCTCAACCAAGGAGGATTAATACGCTCATAAAACATTGGTAGCCTTTTCTTTGCCGGTTGTGATGAATGCATCACACTGTTGCAATCTCTTATGTATTTTAAATCTATATTTTAGTTATACATATTTATAAAATATTCACATATTAAATATTAAGTGGACTGCAAGTTATCTCTAAGAATCATCCCCACATTTATTTAAAACTCAGTTTAAAAAAGAGAAAGAATGAGAGAGCAAGAGAGAGAAAACAGGGACTATGGATATAAATCTTACCCTAAAATAAACAACAGATTTTAATTTGTTCATATTTCACATGGGGCACTAGTTCCATTGACTGCATGGTTAGAATTCTAGGTGTATCAGAGATTGTGACTACTCAGAGGTGGGTGCCACATGGGGATTTAAAACATGTGAAAAATGCTGCCTAACAATTAGAGAAATCTCAGGGGAAAAGGCGAACTCCTAAAGTTATTTGGTTCTCTCAGACAAATACTAAAGAACCATTGTTTGGTCACACTGGAGGTGGGATTGATGGACTTGGGGATTCAATTCCTCTCTCTTATTTCTTAGTACCTGTGTGCCTTTTTTTTTTTTTTTTTTACATTTATATTTACATTCTAGGGAATGAACGTTTAGCTTGGGATACACCTAGAGTGGAAAACTGTGGTGTGGAAAATCTCTCCCAGCCATTTATAATTGACTAGGTAAGTCCTAGAGAATTCCCTAAAGTTTATTGCACTTTAAATGCCATTGGTGAGTCCCACAGATTTTTACATATTAAAGATGTTTTGAACAAAGGCTTTCCTGACTCCAGTCCCTAGTTACCAACCACAATACCAGGGCTTCCTAAACTCTTTCCCTTTGCAACCCTTTTTCACTCAAGAAATTATTATGTAATATTGTATACATAGATATGTAAAATAATCATATAAATAAAACATTTGCTGATAATAAATCAAATATATTTTAAAACAATTTTTGGTATAAATATAATTTTACCATTAATTAAATACAAAAATTTGCATACTAATGAGATGAGTATGTTTGTGTATTTTTAAATCAAGAAATAAATCTAGACAGAATATTTGATACCTTTTACTGTTGCCAGTTTTTTCCTGACATCCACATTCAGATACATGACACTATATGGGATTGTAACACATAATTTAAGAAGCTTTGCACTATACCATATTTTGTCTACAGTTACATTGGCACAAATTTTAGGGTTTAAAAATGGAAAAACAAGCATGATTCTGATCTTTGTAGCCTTTCACATATCATCATCATTGCTATTGATAATTTATATGTAATAATGATAATTCTTCTTTTATATGTATTTGCTACTGATAGTTTTTAAAAGACACGGTTTCAGGGGTGGACATGGGTAGTACTGGCATCTGTACCAGAAAAGAATCCACACTACAGAGATTACTGAAAGTCTAAAAGAATGATTATCAACATCATCATCACTATTTTAATTTTTAAAAATCACCTTAGATTACATTTTGTTATTTAACCATCATGACAATGAAAGGAAGGATAGAGAAGCATCATTCTATAAATAAGTAATTATGCAAATAAATTGATAGAATTCACACAGTTACTCAGGTGATATAGCCAAAATTTAGCTACTGGTTTTCTGACCCATTTCTACTACACAATGCTCTTTTCTAAATGAATATATTTCCTACATTCCAAGCAAATATATTCAGAATCATAGAATTTTAAAAGCTAGTATTGAGCTAGAAATGTCACTGGAAATTACGATAATACCCATTTTATATGTCAAAAAAACTAAATGGCAAAAATATGTGCTAAGTTTACTTTAGAAATATATATATATATATATATAATCTTTACAATAGTGAGAGGTAAATGATATACTATTTCCCATTTTGCAATTGAAGAAACTGAGGCATTCAAAGACTAAGTGATTTGCCCAAGATCAAGCACTATGTGTTGAAAGATAGATATGTACTCAAGTCTTGTCTGACTTCAAATGTAGCACCTTCTCCACTTCATGATTTAACTGTTCCTTCAAGGTGGCCAAGAGAGTTTATAACTATTCCAAAGTCATATAAATATAGTTCATGGCTGAGATGAAAATTAAAAAGATCTAAACACTAGGCTAATGATCTTTCCCATTTACCATAGGACCATGGGCCTTTAAGGGGTTATAGAAAATAAAAGCAAAAATTGGAAAATAAAATCTGTGTGATTGCTTCCCTTAGAAGAGATTCTATTTTAAACCACATGAACATCTTTGAGATAAATACCTTTTAAAGAAAATGCAACACATTTTTTTTTAAAGCTACTCTAGTCAATCCTTAGACTTTAAAATATGAGTAAATACTTGATGAAATTGCATGTGGGATGGGGGAAAATCCATAAGGAGTCTAGAGACTTCAAAATAAATATCTTTTTTAAAAGAAGCAATTCAGCTATTTCAAGGGAACTCATTGGGTCACCTGTTTTAAACAAATGTTCCATGGACACTAATACACTATTGGAACTATAACTTGGTCTAACTGTTCTGAAAAGCAGTTTAAAATCATGTTAATAATGCAGATAAAATGTCTTATACTTTATGACTCAGTTATCCTGCTGCTAGGTATATACTCAAAGGATGCCAAAAATCAAAAGAAAAGTACAATATATACCAAAGTATTATAGTAGCTCTTTTTTTTTTAGTAGCAAGAAACTACAAACAATGTGGAAGGCTATCCTTTTGGGGAAAGGCTAAACAAATTGTGGTATATGAATGATGCATATAATAAAATACTTTGATGTTGTAAGAAAGGAAGAAAAGGAAGGAAACAGAGATACATGAAAACCATATGTTGCCAAGTGAGGAAAAATATGCAGTTTCTTACAACTACAATATTAGGGGAAAAATATGAAACCAAACATTAAATATAATGATCAAACTTTGCTCTGAAGAAGAAATGAAAAAATTTCTTTCTCTCTCTTCACTGAAAAGATAGGGATGGGGCTTTGGACAAGCAATGGACATTCCTTGTATAATTAGTTGTTTGAAAATGCTTTATTTTCCTCTTTTTCTCTTATTCTTTGTCATAAAAGATTACTTTATGAATGGGTTGATGTTATTTGGAAACAACAATGTCAAAAGATGTTATTTTTTGTTTTAAAAAGTAAATGAAAACTGTTTAAAAAATACATGTTTTAATTTAAAAAAACCACTCTGATGAAAACTATCAAATTATCCCATGCCTAGAATACTCTTGGGGAGTCCCTATTGTCTTTAGGGGAAAATAAAACAAAAAAACTCAAAGTAGGTTCTTAATGGCCTGTATAATTCATTCCAACTCACTTTGTATCCATATTTCACTTCATTCCCTCTTTGTAATCTACCTTTTGACCAAATTGGATGATTAACTATAGCTTAAATTTATTATGCCCTCTCCCATCTGTGAGCCTTCTCACTGACTGCTCTGCCATATCTGAAATATGTCCCTTCCTCATCTCCATCTCTCAAAACCCTTTTCTGTCTAAACATCAAATTCACCGATTTTTTTTTGTAAAGCTTCTTCTTAATCTCCTAGTTGTTTTTATTCTTTCTCTTCTCAATCTAACTTGTATTTATTTATATAGTAATAAGTCTTTTGTAAAATAAAAGTTATTTGAGAAAAGGGATTTTTCATTTGTTTTCCCAGGCTTAGGACATGGTCTGTTAGTAGTAGATTGTTAATATGAAATTCAATTGAATATACCAAATTGTAGACACTTCTTCATTGAGTAAAAAGAAATTGTCACTGTGTTTGGCCATGAACATGTCCAGGTTAATACTTTATTGCCAGCTAATGACCCTAATGAAAAGTATATTTTTAGAAAATGCCATTATTGTCATGTCCATCCATATACATCATTATGGCTTCTTTTTAAAAATCTTCAAATGGATATTAAGCACATCAAAAACATGGGGAGAGGAGGGAAAGTTAACAGTGAGAAAAACAAAAACACCTTTCTGAATCAAAAGTTATTTTGTATATAAGGAAACTAGCCAAGTGCTACTGATTTTACTTTCTTAATATCCCTTCTATCTGTCCCTGTCTCTCTTGTGGTAGTATTACACTGTGATGCAAGCCCTCATCTTATGCTTGGAACATTGCAATACATTTTTTATTGGTCTTCTTGCCACAAGTCTCTCTCCCCACTCTAGTTCATACTCGCTTCAGCTGCCAAACTGACCATGTTACCATTTCCTCACCCTCACCCTCAACACCATCCATTCAATAAACTACAGTGGCTTCCCATTATTTCCAGGATGAAATATCTAATTCTATCACACACACACACTTACTTGACTCCTCTGTACTTTTCCAGTATTCTTTATATCTTACTTTCTCAGTAACATTGGTATACTTGCTGTTCCTCACATAAGTTACTCTATCTCCCAACTCTCTGCTTTCTCCTGGCTATCTTCTATGCTTGAGATTTTCTTCTATTTCATATTCACTGTCTGCCTTCTTTTGAGTCCCAGCTAAAATCCCAACTTCATAAAAAGCCTTTTCTGTTCTAGTGTTAGAAAACTTATGTTCATTAGCTCCAACTTATCCTGTATATAACTCATTTATACACAATTGTTTTTATGTTGTCCCTACATTAGATTGTAATATCATAAATTCCAGGGACTCTCTTTCTGTTTTCTTTGTATCCTCAGCTATTAGCTTAGTGTGTGACACAAAAAGGGCATTTAGTAAATGCTTGTTAACCTGATATAAAAATTCTTTGTAGAAGAAATTTGTAGAAATTCATTCATTCAAAAAAGTTATTGAAGGCATAGAAATATATTAATATTGAAAAGCATCTCAAAAGTTATACTACCTTATCAGAGCATTGCCCATGTAGACTTGGAAGGAAACTTAGTCATTTTACTGATAAAAAATATTAGTTATTCAAAGTTCCTCAGACAATAAAAATCTGGCAGGATTTAAATTCAGGCATATTCTGACTCCAAATGAAATTGAGAGACTTATATTCTAGAAAGAGTATATAATTTGCTCAAAACAATTTTTATTGTTCAGTAATATTCTACTCTTCATGCCTTCATTTACTATTTTTTTGTTTTGTTTTGTTTTGTTCTGTTTTGTTTTTAGCAAGGACACTGGTGTGGTTTGCCATTTCCTTCTCTAGCTCACTTTCTAGATAAAGAACTGAGACATTTGAAGTTAAATGATTTGCCTAGCATCACACAGTTAGTAAGTGTCTAAGACCATTTTTGAACTCAGGGAGAGGAATCTTCTTGATCTCCAGTGTTTCTAGATTCTTGAAGTCCAGTGTTCTATCCACTGCTAGCTACTCTATCCAAACGACACAATATAGTAAAAAGAACTTTGGACTGGGAATTGGTATATATATATATATATATCCAGGCTCTAATATCTATCAACAATAAGAAGAACAATGATATAAAAGCTAGCATTTATATAGCAATTGACATTTTACCTTGGTTGAGCCTCACAATATCAGGTAGGTTCTATTTTACAGATAAAAAAACTAAGGCACCGAATGTTTAGGTGAATTTCAGGATCACCTAGCCAAGGAATGTTTGAAGCAGGATTAAAAGTCAGGTCTTTCTAAATCCAAATCCTGGCCTTTATTCACTGGGCTACCTAGCTGTTAATTCATTTGGACCCCCTATTCTATTTTCATCAGTATTAATCAATTTGATAGAATCATGCCTTAGTTCTGTAGATAAGGCCCCAGAGCTGTGAGCTATAGCTTTTAAAGACCCTCTACCCTTGTTTCTCTTTGTCATGGTGACTAAGCCCAATGTGGTGAAAGTGTCTCATCTACATAGAAAGTCCCCCAATATATTTTTGCCCCTCCAGATCAATCTCTTACCCAATAGGAAAAGATGACCATTTTATGACCACTTAGGTCATTGACTGTGATATCTTATACCATTTCCTCCTGCCTAAACTAAAGAGAAGCCTATCCATATTATGTGGAGATATTCCTTGTTTCACTCAAATGTGATTATGTTGACACAGTATTTTGCTTACTTTAGCCTATGGATTATATGTCAACTAATGGAATTATTCCGTATTTGGTATAACTTTTCTTGAATGGATATCTAGTTCTGAGTTGGATTTAAGTGAAGGTGGATTGTGCAAGGTCACCTGCCTCTAATTCAATTCATTTGCATGTTATGGCAACATCTCCCTGATGTCATGATCCTCTTCGAGAATGAAGAACAAACAATAACAACAATATAGTTCTATGAAAATGGGGCCCTGAAAGGAGGAGGCATCTTATATTGTATGGAAGATCTGAAGACCATTTCATTAAAGGGGTACGATGGACCCTTTGATAATATGTCATTGGCTCAGAACTCTGCTACAGTCTCTTTTATTGCAGGTGGGATAATTTTAATCCTTACAGTGCCTAGGCAAGTCACTTCCCTGATACTCAGTTCCCTTATATATAAAGTGAGCATAACACATGCCCTAGTTTGAAGACTTTGCATTGAAGACATGATTAGTAAAATTGAAAATACTACATAATTGTATTTGGTCTTGGTTCAGCCCTGAAATTTTTTAGTTGAGGGAATTCCCATTGTGGAAACTATCTCCATGACAATATATCAGAAATGTTTTTCAACATAAAGTCTTAAGAGTTATATGAAAAACTGAAAAGTTAAATCCTGCCCAGGATCACATAATTAAGTCAACTAGCCAGGTTGACAGGTACTATGAATAAAGAAAAACAAAACAAAAACAAGCACAACTCCCCCAAAACAGTCCCAGCTCTCAAGGTTTCAGTCTAAAGTGACTTAATGAGTTTAATAATACTCCTTTATATAATCTTGGGACCAATAGTCAAACCATCCTTCTAAATATTCCTCATTCCTGGAATAATTCTTTTTACTTACTTTCCCCTTTGCTTGGAATATCCTCTCTCTTCAATTCTACCCTTTAGAATGTCTGCAAGATTTTGTTCAAGCACCATTTTCTATATAAAAGCTATTTTAAAAATTTCCCTACCTAGCACCTGTCCAGTCTCTGTGTTTACATATTGTATAAGCTTATGTAATGATATTCTGGCATATATGTAGACACCAGCAGTTCCCTTGCCTCCTGTAACTTTATAAATAAAAATACAATAGAAAATGGATTATATTAATGTCTTTTTCTAAGTCAATATGCAGTCCTCAGGGATTCTTATGTACAGTAATTCACGCCCCCAATTTCTATTTAAGTATGATACCACTATCTAAGCAATATTGTATCTCAAATACGAGTTACTATTACCAGTATATAATCAGTGTTTTGTGCCTCAATCCTGTTTTCTTATGCACAAACCTCTGTGTTAAATATTGAGTAGGGATAATGAATCCAAGAACACTTTCCTGCCCTTGAAGATGTTATACATTATTGGGAAATTTCACACTATATAGTCCTAAAACATACATAGGAAGCCTTGAATTCCAGCACTGCCCAGCTCAAGGGTCTGAGTCTGAAGCTCTAACTGTAGCATTTACGGTATTACACACAGCTAGTCAAGGGCTTAATTTGCTCAGTAACTAAGGTAAGGACTTGTCTCTGCAAAACTAAGTGATGCTGACACAATACATTGCCCAGTGCCTTTCACAAATGATGATAATTATTTAAAAAGGAGGGTGATAGAGGAGAGTAGTACTTTTTTTTTTAAAATGCTGTCTTGGGCCAAGTGATGCAAGATGATGTTTACTTCTTCCCAATTTGATATTTTCTCTCTCACAAAATCCAATTAGAGTATCAGATGTTTTGCATTCCTGGCATAGGCATTAATGAAAAGATGGGGGGAAATGAGAAAATGAGATGTTTGATTCTATGTGATTCACCAATGTTTCTGAACATCCTGTAATGTGCCGACTAATGAGCAATAGCTGAGAAGCAATATAGGGTATTAACTGTTACATATTATTAATGCACTGCTTGGGAATTAAGACAGGCATTTTACATGCTGATTATAAACATCTTGTACAGCTCCCATCCTTCTTGCCCTCCCCTTCCTCTCTCCCTTGGAACCACAGCTCAAGCTCTGAGTAGCTTTGCAACATTAAAACCGAACCTTAAAAGAGAAGCTTAAATAAATGGTCTCCATAGAAAATGTTTACCATGTCTAATCAAGTTGAGAACAGAATCTATTTTCTCTGAAGTATTTATTTGAAAGTTTCTGTCTTAGAGAGCAAAGTCCACCCAACATCTGGATTTCACTTTGTCAAAGAATCATTGGTAGGAGGAAATTATGGTTCTTTGAGTAGTACTACTTAAGGTGTATCAAAGAGCTGCATTTCTATGGGAAAAAACTAATCCAGCAGCAAGGCCAATACTCAAAACAATGATTACAAAGTTCCGTTCCAAGTGCAATTATTAACTTAAAGCCGCTACTTATAAGGAACTAAACCTGAATTGTTTTGCTGATTTGGGAATATGCAGCCAGATAGAAAGGTAGTAATAAGTATAAGACCAGTTCTATCCAGATCAAAAGTGTGTTTGGAATGTGGTATTTTTGGTGTTTATCCTTCTCCCAAAAGGAGCACTTGGTTAACTGACCATTAATCATTATTCCATACCAACCAACCAAACTCTATAATTTTATATGATGATTCAAATTGACAAAAATTTTAAAAAAAGCTGAAAAGCTGAGTTACGGCTTCCAAATTCCACAATGTACTTATGAAGTCAAATGGAGAGTCTGTCATAAATATAGAAGAGACATTAGATGATACTTTCTCATTTCAGAGACAAGTAAATACAATTCTCCATAGTCAGTACCAATTCTTCTACCACCTTTCATCCCTTCTCTCCACTCATGGCCACCATTATCTCTTACTTGAAGAACTAGTTTTCTTATCAGGACATTGTTTTGAGTCTCTCATTCTCTTTGATATTTTTAAAATATAAATCTAACATGTCACTTTTCTGACCAAGAATCCTTTGGCTCTTCATTGCCTCTGGGATAAAACAAACAAAAAACATATAACACTTTGGGTACTTAAAGTCCTTTACTATCTGGCACCAACCTACATTTAAAGCTTTACTTCATATAAATCCCCTTTCATGTGCTCTGTCTTGCAGCCAAACTGGATTTGTAACAGTTCCCCAAACTTGGTATTAAATTTCTAATCTCTGGGCCTATATAAAGATTGTTCTCCATGTTTGAAGTCCAAATAAATTCAATTTAATAAATATTATGTGTGTTAGAAGTGGACAAATAAAGACAAAAGAATAACAACCCAATTCTTGCCTTTAACAAACTCACATTCTGTTGCAATGTATCTTGACTCAACTCTGCTTCTTAGAATTCCAACTTCATTCAAGCTTCAGTCCATAATCTTTCTTATGGTAAGCACGCCCTTATTGCTGATCTGTATAGTGTTTGCTCCCTATTCAAGTTATTGGTGTATTTTCCATTGCTTTTGCACTGCCATTACTACTTTCAAAATTGTGTTGTATCAGAATGTCCAAGTAGTTACTTACAAAGCTAAGTAAGAAACAATATCTTCTGATATCTAATCTAATATTCTTGTCACTACACTACACATATCTCATGGTTAGTGCTAGTACTCATAATGGCATTCATGAATTCTTGCATTCCAGACCTATATTGGGAACTTTGCTCTGTTTTGATTCATTGCTAAAGAGTGTGCCCCTGAGACTAGCCAGGTGTCGTTAGAAACATTGCAGGTTGAGCCAGAGAATGAACTACTGCTCACAAATAGGTTCAGTTGTGCACTGATAAATAGTTAACTGAATCTTCAAAAACAAAAAACAAAAAAAAATACTGACATGCATTTAAGTTTAATATGCATTATTAATATTTTCTCCATCACTTCCTTTAGTCTAGACAACTGACAAAACAATAATTCAAACCCTGATTTGTAGTATTTTCCAATTTTTAAGGAGTTAATGCTCATGCTAAAAAATTACAATCATCATTCTGATATTAGTTGGCTTTAGCATACTTCTGTGTTTATCATTGTCTTTTTTATTTTTTATTCATTTTATTTTACAAGGGGAGTCTCTTCCATGGAAATATAGTTACAGAGTAGGACCCTTATAGTAAAATGTTAGTGTTTTCTTTGCTTTTAACTCTTTTGTTGTTGTACAGTGTTGTCTAACTTTGTGACCCCAATTTGATGTTTTCTTGGTAGAAACATTGGATTATACAGATACTGATATTGGATACAGATAAGGGAACCAAAGCAAACAGGACTAAGTTTGTTAAAGGTCCTTGCTTACCACTGAGGAAAATAACTTTGGGTACTACTGTTCTATGCACATGATGTGGCAGAGAGAATTTAAAATCTATGAAAGTATCAACTTCCATTTTCTTTTCTTTTGAGTTAAAAGCTATTATGATTCAAAGTGAAATATTTACAATTCTTCAGAATTACATTGTCTGAGGTCTGATTTGAGCTTGGTCTTCCTGATTCCATGCACAACACTCAATCCACTACTACTATTATGTTAATCAAGGAATCATAGAATCTCAAGAGTTGAAAGGGATTCCACAGGTCATTCAGTCTACATGGTACCTAAAAAGCTATCCCTGGTACAACAGCCACAAATAGTCATAGTCCTCACTTGAAGATCTCCAATGAAGAAAAATCATTACTTCCTGAGACAGATTGTTCTACTTTTGGATGTGTCTGATTGTCAGAAAATTTTCCCTTAAAATTGCTTTACTCTGCAATTATTACCTTTTGGTCCTATTTCTGTTCTCTGGGGCCTAGTAAAACTTACCTAATGTCTCTTGAAATGAGTAGCCATCAGTTACTTAAATTCAGTTATCTCCAATAACCCTTTTTTTTTTTTTTTAATACTTTTTTAGGAGCCAAAATAGTGAAGACACACGTTTCTTTCTGACCTCATGCAACATCCCTCAAATTAATTAGCAAATCCAGCCTCTGAATTAGTTTTGTATTGGAAGAACCCATGAATATTGGGAGTATAACAAATTATCAGGAGAAGACAATTTTGAAGATCACCCCAGAAAATCTGTTTCAATTAGGCACAGAGGGAGATGGGCCAAGTGCAAGCAATCTGAGCACAAACACCAAGTGCAGGCAACTCAGACCAAGGGTGGTGTGGGCTCTGCAGGAGAATCTACAAGGAGGAATCTATGGCTCTGCCCTGGTTGCAAGCCAGTAAATCAGCAGAGAAATTATAAAACATCCAACAAAAACTGTAAATGGAAAACCCCAAAATGCCAGAATCTCATGGGACCTGGCCACCTCCATCCAGCATCGGAAGTCAGCACAGCTGTTACCACTTCTACAGGGAGCTTGAACAATCTTCTTTGCCCTAAAAGCAGATCTCAACTTTTTTAAAAAAATGTGTTAAAAAAGCAAAAAGTACTTTGACCATAGATGGTTTTTATGGTGAAAGACAAGAACAGATTTCAAATCCTGAGGATACTAAAAGCAGAGTATCTCCAGATGAAGCCCCAAAGGGTGATATAAATTAGTCCTTATCACAAAAAACTGTCCTAGAAGAAATTTTGAAAGATCTTAAAAGAGAGCTAGAAGAAAAATGGGGGAAAGAAATGAGAACTTTGCAAGAGGGTTTGGAAAAGGCAACACAGAAATTATCTGAAGAAAATCCACTACAAATAACTCATTTAAAAATAGATTTGAGAAAGAGAAAAAGAAAACAACTTCCTGAAAAATAGAATTTGTGAAATGGAAAAAGAAAATAACTCCTTAAAAAACAAAATTTGTGAAATGAAAAAAAAATCCATAGAACAAAACAATTCATTTAAAAATTAAATTGCACAGATACAAAAAGAAGCAAAAAAAAAAAAACATAAATGAAGAAAATAATTCACTAAAAATCAGAACTGAACAAATGGAAATGAATGACTCAATAAGGCATCAGGAACCAATCAAGCAAAATCAAAAAAAAAAAAAAAAAAAAAGAAAGAAAGAAAAAAAAAAAAGAAAATGTAAAATACTTACTTGGAAGAATAACTGACCTGGAAAAGAGACACATTCTAAGGATTATTGGACTTCCTGAAAACCATGATGAAAAAAAAAGAGCCTATACACTTTGTTTCAGGAAATCATCAAAGAGAACTGCCCTGATCTCATAGAATCAGAAGGTAAAATAGCCATTGAAAGAATTCACCAAACACCTCCTGAAAGAGACCCCAAAATTAAAACTCCAAGAAATATCACGGCTAAATTTCAGAACTATTGGAACAAGGAAAAAATATTGCAAACAGCCAGAAAAAAAATTCAAATACCAAGGAGACACAATAAAGATTACCCAGAACCTAGCAGCTTCCACCTTAAAGGATCATAGGACCTGGAATGTGATAATCTGAAAGACAAAAGAACTTGGAATTCTGCCAAGAAAAAAAACTACCCTGCTAAACTGAGCATTTTCTTTCAAGGAAGAAGATGGACATTCAATAAAACAGGTGAAATTCCATTTATTTCTGATAAAAAGACCACAGTTAAAAAAAAATGACCTCCAAATATAGAACTCAAGAGAAACATAAAAAGATAAAAAGAAAAGAACTCTTGAGAACTGGATTTCTGTTATGGGTATACATAGAGAGTGCATGTATAATTTGATTTTACTATTATAATATAAAAAAGAAACTAGAGGTGGAAAGAGGGTTGTACAAGAAAAAGGGGAAAGTTGAGGTAAAATGAGGGAAATTGCATCTGATGAAGATGAAAAGAAAACTTTATTATAATTGAGGGAAAGAAGGTTGGGGAATGAACATTGTGTGAATCTTACTCTAATCAGATTTGGCTCAAAGAGAGAATGTTAAACATATCTGTTTTTACAGAGAAAATTCTCTCACCTTATAGATAAGTGGGAGGGGAAAATTGGGAAGGGGAAGAGATAGGATAAATAGAAGGGAAAACAGAAATACTAGGGGAAAGGTATAAGAAAGGGGAAGGGACTCTAAAAGGGAAGGGCTGCTTTAGGTAAGTGGTGCTCATAACTAAAATACTGGGGAGGAGGGAAAGGGGAAAAGGAAAGAAAAGAATATAATTTGGCATAAATAAGATGGCAGGAAATAAAGAATTAACAGATTTAACTTAATGTGAATGGGGTGAACTCTCCCATAAAGTGGAAGTGGAAAGCAGACTGGATTAAAAGCCAGAATCCTACAATGTGCTGTTTACAAGAAACACATTTAAAGCAGAGGGATATATACAGAGTAAAGGTTAAAGACTGGAGCAGAATCTATTAATGCTTCACATGAAGGTTAAAAAAAAAAAAAAAAAGTATGATTAGTCATCTTGATCTCAGATCAAGCAAAAGCAAAAATTGATCTAATTAAAAGAGATAAGGTAGGAAACTATATCTTGGTAAAGGGTAGCATAGACAATGAAGCAATCTCAATACTAAACATATATGCACCAAGTGGTATAGCATCTAAATTCCTAAAGCAGAAGTTAAGAGAGCCGCAAGAAGAAATAGGCAGCAAAGCTATAATAGTGGAAGATCTTAATCTTGCTCTCTCAGAACTACATAAATTGAACCACAAAACAAATAAGAAAGAAGTTAAAGATGTAAATAGAATACTAGAAAAGTTAAACATGATAGATCTTGGAGAAGATTGGATGGAGACAGAAAGGAATATACTTTCTTCTTGGCAGTTCATGGAACCTATACAAAAACTGACCATATAACAAGGATATAAAGACTCAAAATCAAATGTAGAAAGGCATAAATAATAAATGCATTTTTTCAGATCCAGATGCAATAAAAATTATATTCAATAAGAGGCCAAGGGAAAATAAACCAAAAAGTAATTGGAACCTAAATTATTTCATCCTAGAGTATGAATGGGTGAAACAGCAAATCATAGACATAATTAATAATTTCATCCAGGAGAAAGACAATAATGAGACAACATACCAAAATTTGTGGGATGCAGCCAAAGCAGCAATAAGGGGAAATTTTATATCTCTAAATGCTTACTTGCATAAAATAAAGAAAGAAAAGAGCAACGAATTGCACTTGCAACTTAAGAAACTAGAAAAAGAACAAATTAAAAACCCTCAATCAAATACCAAACTTGAAATCCTAAAAATAAAAGGAGAGATTAATAAAATTGAAAGTAAAAAAAATATTGAATTAATAAATAAAACTGAGTGGGTTTTAAGAAAAAAAACAACACAATAGATAAAATTTTAGTTAATTTGATTAGAAAAAGGAAAGAGGAAAATCAAATTGTTAGTCTCAAAAATGAAAAGGAAAAACCTTACACCAATGAAGAGGAAATTATAGCAATAATTAGGAGTTATTTTGCTCAATTTTGTGCTAATAAATTTGATAACTTAAGTGAAATGGAGGTATATCTACAAAAAGATTTCCCAGTTGAATAAAATAAATTACTTAAAAGTCCCATTTTAGAAAAAAATAAAAAGTTTAATAAATTCCTAAGAAAAAAAATTGGACCAATAATTTACATAATTTCCAAACATTTAAAGAAAAATTAACTTTAACCATTTCATTTGAAAAAAAAGGGAATGAAGGACTCCTACCAAATTTCCATGACAAACATGGCTATATTAAACCAGGTAAAAACAAAAAAAGAAAATTAAACCAATCTCCCAATAATATCTTAAAAAATATTAAAATTTATCAAAAATTACAAAAATTTTCCCAGGATAATACACCACAACCAAAAATTTATACCAAATCAGGACTTTCAAAAGGAAAACATTGCATAATTAATATCAAAACCCAAATTAAAAAAACTATATAATTATCTCAAAATGAAAAAGCATTTGATAAAAATCAACACCTACTAAAAAAACACCAAGTTAAAATAAATGGACTTTTCCCCAAAAAACCATTGCAACATCATATGAAGGGGATAAATGGAACATTCTCAGTAAAAAAAAAAATTGCCCACTATCACCATTACCAATAAATTTGAAAACACTTTTTAAGAGAAAAAAAATTAAAAATTAAAAAAATTGGCCAAAACACCTTTCCAAATACAAAGGTAACAAGACCCAAATCAACAAAAAATTTTAAAGTAACACAATTTTACAAAACAGGATACAAAAAAACCAAAATTACCCATTTTAACATCACAACAAAATCCAACAACAAAAATATAAAAAAGCCATTTAAAAACTGTCAAAAAAAAATATTTGGGAATTATCCCCAGGGAAAGCAAACAAAAAACTACTAAACACGGGGAAAATGGAAAAACACACACTCTTTCTAACTTTTTTACCCTCTTTATCAATAAATTCACCTCAAAAAGTCCTTACCACAATTCTAAAAAAAGGTAAACAACTCACCGCCAAAAAAAATCCGTCTCCCAAAAAGGTTGGCCCGGGCCAGGGAGAGCGAAACCAAAAAATTCAAATCCAAAGGGGAACACAATCCACACACCAACCCCAACCCCAGAAACTTTTCCCGGGCATTGGGATCACCGGGAGGACCACCTTGCCTCAATCCCAGGGGACTCGGCCCAAACCACCAGCATCAGGCAAACACTGGGCAAGTTTTGGCTTCTCCTTCCGGTCCGCCACGCAAACCCGCCCACAAGAGGCTCCGCCGGGCTACACCACCACCATCTCACCCACAAATTCCACTCACCCACCGCATTTGATGCTGGCCATGCAATCCACCCAAGGGAAAACCTCACCCAACACTCCCATACCTCCCGGTCTTTACATCTTTCCCCCCAAGGAACAACCCCCAAAACCACCCAAATTTTGAAAAAAAATAAAAAACAATCGCACTTCTTGCAGAAAAAAGGCAAAACCGAAAACCCAAACAACAAAAGCATCAACTGTCCTCCACAAATCTCTCAAAAAACCTTAAAATCCAAAAAAATTAAAAATGGGAAAGGAAAAAAACCCAAAAAGCAACAACCCAAAACGGGGTTAAAAAACCCCGGGGGCAAAGTAAAAAAAATAAAAAATCACAGGAAAAGAAAATTGTGGATTAAAAAATAAAGCCAAAAATCTGGAAGGAAAAAAAAAACACAAAAAAATTAGTAAAGGAAAAAAAAAACCAAAAAAAACCAAAACTCAATTGGACATAACGAAAAAATAAAAAGCAAAAAAAAAATTCTTTTAAAAAAACAAAAATTGAAACAAATATTTAACAAAAACCAAAAAAAACAAAAACAAACGGAAAAAACCAGTTATCACCCTTGCTAAAAACAAGGAAAAGTCCCAAGAAAATCAAAATTTGGACTTTCCAAAACAATGAAAAAACCTAAACCAACAAAAATCTCAAAAAAACCCCAGGAAAAAAATCAAAAAAAATAGGATTAAAAAAACATAACACCTTTAAAAAAAAAAAAACCCCAAAAAGGGATTCCCAAACTATCAGAAAAAAAATTTTACAACCCCTTTAAATACCACCCCAAAATCACCCGGCTTCCCAAAAAAAAACCAAAATATTCCAAACAAGAAATTACGCCAAAAAACCCGCTAAACATTTTCTTCCAGGGAAAAAGGACTTTAAAAACAAGAATTCCATTTTTTCGGCCAAACAAACAAAATTTTTCCAAAAAAACTCAAAATGCAAAAAAATAAAAAAACTTTTTGCGTTTGGAAACAAAAAATACATTAAAAGAAGCATAAACAAAAAAGGGAAAAAGGGAAAAATGAGAAAAAGGTGGAAGGAAAAAAAAAAACCCTCCCAAAAAGGCAAAAAACTTTATCTAAAATTTGAAAGGGCTTGGTCTTCCCATCGGTTTCAAAAAAATAAGGTTTTAAAAAAACCCAAAAAAAAAAAAAAAAAAAAAGAAAAAAAAAGGGAAAGAAAGGGGAAAAAATAAAAAACCACCAAACAAAAGCCCCTTTAAAAACAACCTAAATTGGGAATGGGAAATAACCCCCCAAAGGGAAATTTAAAAAAAACCAAAACAATATTTTTCAAAACACATTTAAAGGGGGAACAATGGAAATAAAACTAGCAAAACATTATGCCATGTAAAAAGGGGCCATCCTTTCCGCGCAAAAAGTTTATCAAAAAAAAAAAAAACACATCCTGCTAAATACATAAACAACAACAATACAAAAACATAAGCACCGTGGGGCACTCATTCCCTGGGAAAAAAATTCAGAAAAAAGCAACAAAAAATTGGAGATCTCAACCCCAAATTAACAAATCAAACCACAAAACAAAAAAAAAAATTAAAAAAGAAAAGAAAAGAAAAAAGGTATTTGGATTTGGGAGAAAAATTGAATAGAAAAGAAAAACGTTCTTCCAGCATTCATGGAACCTATTCAAAAAACCATTTTTTTTTTTTTTTTAAAAAAAAAAAAAAAAAAAAAAAAAAAAATAATTAAAAAGAGGGAAAAACCCAAAAGTAAGGAAACAAAACAATTTCTTGTGATTTGGGAACAGCAAAAAAACAATTAAAATTTAAAGAAATGCAAATAACATCATCAAAATTTGGGGATACCAAAGCTAAAAAAATTTTAACCAGGGCCAAAAAAAAGAAAGGAAAGAATTCGCCCAAAAGCCAAATTAAAAACCCCCAAAATCCCGGCAAAAAAAGGGAAAAAAAAAAAATAAAAACCAATTTAAAACAAAGGGCTAAAAAAAAAAAAAGCCAAAACAAAAAAAAATAAAAAATTTAAAAAAAAGGGGCCCAAAAAAAAAATTGGGTTTTTGCCCACCGCCGGGGGCACCCCCAATTTCCCGTAAAAAAAAAAAACGGCCCATTTAAAAAATAGAAAAATTCAACCCCTAAAAAAAAAATCCCCAGGACCGATGGATTTTGTGAATTTTCCAAACATTTAAAGAACAATTTTAATGCTATTTTTTTGATAAAATGGGAATGAAGGGTCTAAAATTCCTTCTATGCACAGACTGGTACTGATACCAAACCAGGTAGGCTGAAAACAGAGAAAAAAAATTATGACCAATCTCCCAAGTATTGATTAAAATCTTAAAAAGATCTAGCAAAAAGACTACAGAAAATCATCTCCAAGATAATCACTATGATCAAGAGGTTTATCCGGAATGCAGGGTGGTTCAATATTAGGAAAACTATTAAAATAATTGGCCTGTAATAACCAAATTAACAAAAACCATATGATCATCTCAATAGATGCAGAAAAAGCATTTGATAAAATCCAACATCCATTCCTAAAAAAACATTGAGAGTATAGGAATAAATGGACTTTTTTAAAAAATCAGCAGCATCTATTTAAAACCATCAGTAAGCATCATATTAATGGAAAAACTGCAACCATTCCCAATAAGATCTGGAGGAAACAAGGTTGCCCACTATCACCTTACTATTTAATATTGTATTAGAAACGCTAGCTATAGCAATAAGAGCTGGAAAAGTTAAAAATAAGAAAGGAATGGGGAAATTATTCCCTTAGAAGAATTTATAAAACCCCAAAGCAAAAAGTTATTAGAAATAATCCCACAACTTTAGCAAAGGCTGGTTATAAAATAAACCCACAAAGTCATCACATTCTTATATATCACTAACAAAATCCAACAGTCAGAGTTAAAGAAATTCCATTTAAAGTAACTACTGATAATATAAAATATTTAGGAATCATCTGCCAAGGGAAAATAGAAACTTTATGAGAAAATTACAGACCACTTTTCACCAAATTAATTATTAAATTGGAAAAATATTAAATGCTCTTGGATAGGGCACAAATATAATAAAATGACAATATTAAACTAATCATTTATTTAGCCTATACCAATCAACTCCCAAAAACTATTTTAATGACCTGAAAAATAACAACAAAGTTCATATGGAAAAACAAAAAGGTCAAAAATTTCAAGGGTTAATGAAAAAATCAAATGAAGGTGGCTTAGCTGTACCAGATCTAAAATTATATTATAGGCAGCGTTCCAAAACTATTTGATTGGCTAAGGAATAGATTAGTTGATCAGTGGAATGATTAGGTTCAAGGGATAAAAACAGTCAACAAATATAGCAACCTGTCTTTGACAAACCCAAAGATCCCACTTTGGGAAAGAACTTACTGTTTGATAAAAAATTGCTGGAAAAATTGGAAACTAATATGGCAGAAACTGGTTGATCCATACTTAACGCCAACCAAGATAAGGTCAAAATGGGTTCATGACCTAGGCATAAAAAATGAAATTATTTAAATTAGAGGAACATAGGATAGTTTACCTCTCAGACCTGTGGAAGGGGAAGGTCTTTATGACCAAAGAGAACTGAGATTTACTGATCAAAAATGAAAATTTCGTTATCAAACTGAAAAGTTTTGTACAAACAAAACTAATGCAGACAAGATTAGAAGGGAAGAATAAACGGGAAAATATTTTTACAGTCAAAGGTTCTGATAAAGGCCTCATTTCCAAAAATATAAATTCCTAATTTATAAAAATCAAGCCATTCTCCAATTGAAAAATGGTCAAAGGATATGAACAGACAATTCAGATGAAAAGAAATTGAAACTATTACTAGTCATAGAAAAGATTAAGTCATTATTAATAGAAAATGCAAATTAAGACAACTCTAGATACCACTACACACCTGTCAGATTGGCTAAGATGACAGGAAAAAATAATTTGATTTTGGAGGGGATGTGGGAAAACTGGGACATTGATTCATTGTTGGTGGAGTTGTGAACGAATCCAACCATTTTGGAAGTAGTTTGGAACTATGCTCAAAAAAGTTATCAAACTGTGCATACCCTTTGATCCACAGTGTTACTACTGGGTTATATCCCAAAGAGATTATAAAGAAGGGAAAGGGACCTGTATGTGCACGAATGTTTGTGGCAGCCCTTTTGTAGTGGTAGAAACTGGAAACTGAATGGATGTCCACGTTGGAGAATGGCTGAATAAATTGTGGTATATGAAAATTATGGAATTTACTGTTCTGTAAGAAATGACCAACAGGTTGATTTCAGAAAGGCCTGGAGAGACTTAACGAACTGATGCTAATGAAATGGCAGGACCAGGAGATCATTATATACTTCAACAAAATACTAGATGATGACCAGTCCGTGGATCAGGCCATCCTCAGCAAGAGATCAAACCCAAACATTTCTAATGGAGCAGTAATGAACTGAACACTATCCCAGAAAAGAACTCGGGAGATGACTAAAAACCATTACATTGAATTCCCAGTCCCTTATTTATCCCACCTGCATCTTTGATTTCCTTCAAACTAATTAAATAATTCAATCGATTCTTTTTGTACAGCAAAATAATTTTTGGCATGTATACTTATTGTGTATCTAAGTTATATTTTAATATATTTAAATTACTTACCGCCAAGGGGGGGGGGGGGTAAGGTGAAAAATTGGAACAAGAGGTTTGGCAATTGTTAATGCAAAATTACCCATGTATATATCCTGTAAATTAAAGGCTATTAAATTAAAAAAAAAAACAAACAAAAAAAAAAAAACTACTAAACACTTTCCACACAAATAAAGTCAGATATAAACAAATGGAAACATATCAACTGCTCTTGGATAGGGTGAGTGAATATAATAAAAATGACAATACTACCTAAACTAATCTCTTTATTTAGTTCTGTTCCAGTCATACTCCCAAGAAACTATTTTACTGACCTAGAAAAAATAACAAAATTCATCTGGAAGAACAAAAGGTCAAGAATTTCATGGGAATTAATGAAAAGAAAATCAAATGAAGGTAGCCTAGCTGTACCAGATCTAAAACTATATTATGAAGCAGTGGTCTTCAAAAATCATTTTGTACTGGCTAAGGAATAAAGCATTTGATCAGCGAAATAGGTTAGGTTCACAGAACAAAATAGTCAATAACTATAGCAATCTAGTGTTTGACAAACCCAAAGACCCCGGCCTTTGGGATAACAATTCAAAGCTGCTGGAAAAACTGGAAACTAGTGTGGCAGACCTCTAGACACTGACCCACACCTAACACTGTATACCAAGATAAACTTGAAATGAGTTCCTGATCTATACATAAAGAATGATATTATAAACAAATTAGAAGAACATAGGATAGTTTACCTCTCAGATCTATGGAGGAGGAAGGAATTTGTGACCAAAGAACTAGAGATCATTATTGATCACAAAATATATCATTTTAATTATATTAAGTTAAAATGCTTTTTTTTTTTTTTTTTAACAAATAAAAGTAATGCAGACAAGATTAGAAGGGAAGCAATAAACTGGGAAAACATTTTTAAATTCAAAGGGTCTAAGAGACGGCTCATTTCTAAAACATATAGAGAATTAATTCAAATAATGACCAATGTTGGAAGGGATGTGGGAAAACTGGGACATTAATATATTATTGGTGGACCTGTGAAACGATCCAGCCATTCTGGAGAACAATTTGGAATTATGCTCCAAAAACTTATCAAATTGTGCATACCCTTTGACCCAGCAGAGCTTCTATTGGGATTATATCCCAAAGAGATCTTAAAGGAGGGAAAGGGACCCACATGTGCAAAAATGTTTGTGGCAACCTTTTTTTGTAGTGGCTAGAAACTGGAAACTGGATGGATGCCCATCAATCAGAGCATGACTGAATAAATTGTGATATATGAATGTAATGGAATATTATTGTTCTGTAAGAAACAACCAGCAGGATGATTTCAGAGATGCTGGAGTGACCTACGTGAACTGATGCTAAGTGAAATGAGCAGAATGAGGAGATCATTATACAAGGCAACAACAAGATTATAAGATGATCAACTCTGACAGGCATGGCTCTCTTCAACAATGAAATGATTTAGACCAGTTTCAAATGTTCAGAGTCATCTACACCCAGAGAGAGGACTGTGGAAACTGAATGTAGTTCACAACATAGCATTTTCACTCTAGTTGTTGTTGCTTGCTTGTATTTTATTTTGCTTCCTTTTTTTTAATCGTTTGATTTGAGTTTTCTTGTGCAGCAAAGTAATTACATAAATATCGTATGCATATATTAGATTTAACATATATTTCTACATTTTTAACATATATTGGACTACTTGTCATCTAGGGGAGGGTGTAGGGGAAGGGAGGAAAAATTGGAACACAAGATTTTGCAAGGGCTAATGTTGAAGAATTGTCCACACTATGTTTTGAAAAATATAAAGCTTTAATAAAAAATAAATACTTTTCTCCCAAATTAACTTACATTTATTTTCTCTCCCCTTTCCCCACTTATATCCCCATTGGTGGGGGGAAAAGAAAATTAAAGAAAATGAAAATTTTTGTACTAAATTTGAATTGTCAAGCAAAATAGATTTCCACAATGACCTTGTCCAAAAATGTATGTCTCATTTTACCTGTCTGTCTGTTAGAAGGTGGGTAGGCAGGTTTTCTCACTGGAACTCTGGAACTGTAGTTTGTCTTGTTGAGAGCTGGATAAAAAAATCATAGCCACCTTCCTTCCTTGCCATTAGGACTGAAAAACTGAATTTGCAAAAGAGCCCAGGAAAAAGCTTGAAACTCTGACCTTCTTTACATACCACTGTGTCATAAACTCCAGGTGCATTATCTTGATCCTTGCTAGGATAATTCCCCCACCTTTTGAGTATTGCTTCTTGCCTTGCTGTCTCCTGTCCTAGACCTTCTTATCTTGACCCCTACCCTGTCAGAATTAAGTTATGATCCTTTTTCTGGAATTATGGCTTGTCTGTCCTGTCAGTTTCCTCTCTCTCTCTCCCCCTCCCAATTTATCTGTCTGTGTTTCC
This sequence comes from Sarcophilus harrisii, assembly GCF_902635505.1. NCBI lineage: Eukaryota > Metazoa > Chordata > Mammalia > Dasyuromorphia > Dasyuridae > Sarcophilus > Sarcophilus harrisii. The sequence continues at coordinate 121,419,538 of NC_045427.1, read as the reverse complement.
CCTATAATATTGTATACCCAGATTATGTATTCTATTTGTAAACCCTAGTTGGCTAAAATCCTATACAAGTTCCCTGCCTCAGTTTATCTGCATGGAATGCTTTGGAGTAGAGTCCCATCCAGTCAGCTAGCTTAAACTCCACACTTAAGATTAAAAATCAATCTCTACTTGTGTCAGTTTCTCTGTTATCACAGTCTCTGTGTTGATCTTAGTTAAATTCCCTCAAATTGTTTTTGTTTTTTAACAAAGTTACTATTAGTGTTGTGCTACTGAGTCTGCTCATTTTATATGGCATGAATTCAAGTTAAGTCTTCCTAGATTTCTTGACTAGATACCCTCACTTCCTTTAACTTGTTCTCAAATGATTTTAAATACCACAGTTTTAGATCCTCCAACATGCTGGTTATTTCCCTGCCACTCATTTCCAACACTGTGTTATCTTTTAACTTTAATAAGACAGATAAATTATTTTCTAAATTCCCTAGTACAACAAGCAAAGTCTGTAATGAATGGAAATTAAGCTTGCTAAAGGGCACAGAGTACTTAAGTAACCTTGAAGAGATTAGGCCCCTCCCTAGTTTGCCATTATGCAAATAACTTTGGGTACTTTTCTGTGTATTTGCTGTGGCAGAGAGAATTTAAAGTCCATGAAAGAATCAACTTCCATTTCCTTTCCTTTTGAGTTAAAAGTATCACCAGACAAAGGAAAATGTTTACAATTCTTCAAAATCCAGTAGGGAAGGGGGAAAGCTTTTTCTTTTTTTTCTTTTTTACATTGCCTCCTTATCTCTATAGTCCCTGATTTCTCCTAGTGGTTCTTGCTCAGAGGCAAGGGTGACAGCACCTAAGGCAAGTCCAGATCCTTCAGACTCAGCCTCTTGTGATTAAAAACAAGCTCCTAGTTATCACCTAGAAATAACTTCAACTGTCAAGTTTCCAGCCCCAATTTTCCGTCATTCCTTTCCATGCCTTGGGCTGTACTCTGAGGCAGCTTGTTTCAATACCATTGTGAAAGGGCTTGACAAACCTCCTAGGCTTCCTTATCCCCCTAGCTCAAATCCAAGAGCTCTTTAAAGCCAAACTTGCTAGACAGAGAAAGCAATAATTTTAACATCCTATATTAGTTTGTTGTGCCCAAGTAAGTAAATCAAAAATGAAGTTCTGAAAATCTAAGGGAAGCTCTCAGCTTCTCTTCAAATAATAAAGTTTCAAATGAACTTGAAGTGGGAGAACCTAAAATGAACAAAAACATGTTTGGCAATCTTTTGTCACAGGTTTAATATCCAGGAACTGTTTCCAAAGCAATGAGTCCAAAATCCAAAGCAACTGAGCTGGAAAAACTGGGTCAGATGTAGCATCATACAATGAAAAGAGCACTAGTGTTAAGTGTTAAAAGGGCAGGATTTGAATTCTGCCTCTGATATTCTAGAAAATGAAGAATTTACATTAGAGAGCCTCTGAAATCCTTTGCAGCTACAAATCTATGATTCTAGCTCCCCTATATAATATTTTGAATGACTGTGAACAAGTCAAAATCATTGAACTTCTTTGGGACTCAGTTTCCTTATCTGTAATATGAGAGAGCACAGCTAGATGAAATCTAGTATCTCTTTAGACTCTAAAAACTTAATCAAAATTAAAACATTCATGAGTCACCTAAACAAGCATAAAAGGACCCTTTCCTTCTCAGAACTAGGAGATTCAAATTAATTTCAGAAGTGATTCAAGTCTTTATTTAATTCTATTTATTTATTTCAAATTTAGGCAAACGGAAAAAAAAAAAAAAAAAAAAAGAGTTTAGATAGAATTAGGCCAGTGCAATTTAGATTACCATACAAAATTAGAAAAGACCTGATTTTAGTCCTGGCTACTGTCCATGAGTTACTCTTGAGAAATCAGTTGGCTTGTCTGAGGCACAAATTTGTCATCTATAAATTCAGATGTTAATACCTAACCTCTAAAACTCAAAGACATTTGTGAGGACAAAGCATAAATTACATTTTGATTGCACTTTAAAATTTACAAAGTACCTTCTCCACCAAAATCCTTTGCAGGAGATGCTACTATCCATATTATCAGCCCCATTTTAGAGATGAGGAAACTGAAGCTTAGAAAAGCTAAATAAGTTGCTAGTGGTTACTCAGCTGGAAAGTGTCAAGGATAGTATTTGAACTCATCACAATTTAATACTCTTTCCTTTGGATTCAATAAGATAGGTAGGGGAACTTTAAATTGTGGGGAAGAAGTACTATGAAAAAATCAAGATAATGTCATTATTTTCATGTTAGTACTAAGAACTCCATTTGCTTAATAACCATGTGGCAAGTAAGCCCACAAAGATGAAAAATGCACAAAATGCCAAGGATTATTAATGGCAGTCTGTAGCTTGCAGTTCTGTCAGTTTCTATGATGATCAATAAGTTATTTAGATTTATTTAAACATTTTAATCGAAATTATTTGGCCAGACTGATGCTGACAGGATGGTACAGCTAAAATTAAAGATTATTAGCAAAAATTGCATCATTTTACACAGTTTCTTTTTTGCTTGTTTTATTTCCTACTAACTTCCAAGAATCTCATAGAGAAGTGGCTTAAATATGCTTTCTGCCTAGAGAGGACGAAAGAGGAAAGCAGCTGCTGGCAAAGAAGACTCTAAACATAACCAAATGTAATGACCAAATCACTAGCACAGGAGCCAACAGAGTTGGGACTATAGGACTTAAATCCTATTTCTTCTATAATTAACCAGAGAAAGGAAGAAATGTGTATTTATTAGAGTTTTACTATGTTCCAGGCATGCTAAGTGTTTTACAATCTGATCTCAGTTGATCTTCACAATAACCCTGGGAAGGAGTGCAATTATGATTCCTATTTTACAGATGAGGAAACTGAGGCAGATGCAGTTTAAATGACTTGACTAGGTCATACAGTCAATTAAGTATTTCAGGGTGGATTTAAACTTGGGTATTTCTGATTCTTGGCCCAGTGATTAATCCAATGTATCACCTAGATATCTACTGAAAAAAACAAAAACTAATCATATGCCTTTATTAGGCCTCCATTTCCATTTAGCACTTTAGTGACGCTTTTATTTTATTCATAGTACATGCAACTGGAAGGGACCTTATAAGTTAAATATCTCTAGCCTCTTATTTGACAAAGGAGAAGGCTGGAGTTCATATCAGATATCAAATACATTGATGTCAAATTTAGCACACATTCTTTTCTCTACCATCTTTCTCCCAATGGTCATGTTGCAAAGTGGTTAGAGTTCCTGGGAGTGGAGTCAAGAGACTCTTGTTCAAATCTGCCCTCAGACATTTACTATTTGGCTCTGACCAAGTCATTTAATCTCAATCTCTCTCACATCCCTCAACTGTAAAATGGGAATTATAAGCACCTAATTCTCTTATTGGTTATGAGGATAAAATGACATCAGATTTGTAAAGTACTTTGCAACCCTTAAAGCATTCTGCAATGGCATTTTCCTTATCTGAATATATATTGCCAGGAGGGGCAGGAGAAGAGAACTTCTTTGGCTGGGAATCAAACCCACATTGCTAAATATCTTTCACATTTGTGTATGTATATATGTATGCATGTAGATGTTCATATATGTAAGTATATGTGTATGTTTGTATTATTTGCCTTCCCAGAGTTTAACACATGGCCTGTTAGACAGTAGGCATTTATTAAATATTTATTGACTGAGTGTTTCTTGATTAAATGGAAAATGAACAGTTTGCCCCTATTAAACTTATTAAAAATTCACCATTAAAAAAAAATTTCAACAGATAATTTTCACAGCTATGGCTAAGAATAGAGTATTTAACCTATAAAAGATAGATTAAATCATAAAACATAAAATAGATTATTTCAATAAAATTTCAAAGGTTTTATATGATCAAATCAATGCAGGTAGAATAAGAAAGGAAGTTGTCAATTAAAGGAAACTTTTGCATCAAATAACTTGGATAAGTATTGATAACATTCCAAAAAACTTGGGATGGTAATTGCCACCATTCTCTTATTTATTTCTATATAGTTAAGAAAAATATAACGAGAGTCACTTTCCAAAGGAAGAGTGATCAAAGGATACAATTCTCAAAATTAGATATTCAGACTCTTTGCAATCATGTGAATAATTATCCAAATTACCAATAGTAAGAAAAATACAAATCAAAATAACTTTGAGGTTTCACCTCATACTCAAGAAAATCAGCAAAAATAATATATGATGGTACCACACAATTTCTTTAGAAAGAATGGACATATTAATAACATAACTAGAAAGCAAATTATAATTGTTCAAAGAGTGAGTAAAATAGCTATAGTGGTTGATACAGAGATCTTCCTATTAGATACATATCCAAGGAGATAAAAGACATAAAGAAAAATTCTATATTCACAAATTATATACATATTGGTAGTTTTATATTACCAAAGAATTACAAACAAACAATTCTCATAATTTGGGGAATTACTTAATCAGATACGTTTATGAATGCATAGGAGTATTTGATATGCCATAAGACATGAAGATTCAGAGAAGCATAAGAAGACTGCTATGAACTGAGGTAGATAATTTATGCAAAACAAGGAAAATGACATCTACAATGACTAAAGAAACATAACAGAAAGAATACAAATAACAATAAAATATGAAAGTGAAAGTTATCTAAATTTAATGCCCAAACTTAGACTCCAAGAAAAGAGAAAACACATCTTCCTTCCTTTTTTGAAGAAGTAGAAGGGTCTACAGTTGTGTGATGTCATACACTGTCAGACTCCATTGATATATTTCTTATTTTTGCTGAGTTGCTTTTTTTCCTCTTTCTTTTTTAATTCTTTGTTTCAAAGAATAATATATCTGTGTGGGAAGAGAGAAGACTACAATTGGAAATTATAGTGATTTAAAAAGGAAAAAAATAACAACAAAGATTCAAACTTCAAAAGAAAAAAGTCCAAATTTAGATCTGGACAGATTTTTAGGAGTCATCTAAATCTAATTTCATTATTTTTCTACAGGAAATTATTGATGTCAAAAGAGATTAAATGACTTGGTTGAAGTTGCACAGAAATTTGGACCCAGGTGTTGTGATTGCAAATCCAGTGTTTTATTTTGTTTTTCCATCTCATGTTGTCTTTCCAAAAAGAAATAGTTATTGATTTTTAAAAGCACTGGAGATATTCAGATATTCTACCCAATTTTAAGCTCTTGCCTTCCAGATCCACTTTGACACCCATCTCATAACACACACAACCCAGATGCTTCCTACAAGTGAAACCGATATTATGTTTTCTATTCTCAAGACCAAAAACAGATGCTTAACTACAAAGCAAACTGTGTTTTGTCACAGGCTTCACTGAAGCAAATCTTAATTGTTAACGCAAATAAGAGCAAATGCTCACAGCTTTATTATACACAGAATGGTGCTGGGAGCCCCTAATGCCCCAAAGCTCAGTGGCCTATAATAGTTTATTCTTGGTTAGGGGCAAAATTCTTTTTTAAAAGTTGTCACTCTCTTCCCACTTTGTGTTTTCAATACAGAAGACCAAGTTCCTTTTATAAATAACCATGGCTTTTTCCTCTGACTTGTGCTATTTTATCTGTCTGTCAGTCTGCTTCTTAAACAAACCCTACTTCTCTGGATTTAACCACCATGCTTCAAGTTAATTTCTGACACTGCTTATATGGATCCCTTCTGCCACTGATGAGTTCTTTCCAGAACCTCCATTCTGGGAAAAAGCCCCAGGCCAACCACTCCTGATTCTTTAAATTTAGTTTCCAATCCCCATTCTAGATAGTCCTTTCCCCTTCTTTTCAACTGTCATTTTGTGAGTTGTCTTTCCTTACTGGAACAAAGCTCCTTGAAAGCAGGGACTGTCTTCTTATGTTTGATTACCCCTAGATCTTTGCACAGTGCCAGACACATAGAGAACACTTGAAAAGAACTCATTGATTTGTGACTATCTTGCTATCATCTCCAGTTAGTTATGTGTCCATCTAGTGATTTATCTTGTATCATCTATCCACTTATGTATCTCTATTATTCTACATAATTATATACTTATGTAGTTCCTATTTTAAAAATTGTTCATGTTTAATTCACCAAAATACTTAGTTTAAGGTAGAAAAGGTGTGCTTTTCAAGTCACAGTGCCTGAACTGTGTATTTTTGTAAGTGTGCTTTAATCACATGAATTTGATTATTCAGTGTTTATTCTCTTTATCTGTTAACTTGGGCAAGATTTTTTTTTTGTTGCTAGCACATTGAGAAAAATAGTACACAAATGATTTAAATTTTTTTTTAAAGTATGAAAATTGTGCAACATACATCTGGACATGTGGAACAAACTCTGTTCTGAATTTCTATACCTTTTCTCACATACGATCACCACTATATCCAAGTATCTTTTTATGTTTGATCTCTCATGGTATTTTTGTGCCTAAATTCACAGTCACTATCAAACTTACCTAAACAAGTTTGGGAATTTAAGTAAAATTTATATACAATTACTGAACAATAAACTAAAATACAAGATAATTAAAATTATCATAGGAGAGATATAAATAGCAAGTAAAATTAAATGGCCAATTTAATGTCCCTATGTCTCCTAGATAGGAACTAAAGAAAATAATGATGGAAAGAGATTTATTCAATTTAGACTAATTATAGATAAATGATAATCTGTAATGGAGACAATAGATTTCTGAAGAGATGGTAGGAAAAAAAGATGGTATCAAAATAATAGGAAAGATCAAAGATTATTATTCACCTTCCAAAAGATAAAGAAAATATAAAATAACTGACCATTATGCTGACATTCACAGCTTTACAAAAACTGTGTGCTACTAGTCATGTATAATGTCTAACACAACTCTTACTTAAAAAAAAAAAAAAGGATTATTTATAGATGAAATCATGTGGTGAGAATATGGCTTAAATGTTAGATAGCCCATTTGTTCCATTCCTATCCATTCAATTTCAAAAAAAAAAACCTAGAGTAAATTTCTAGCATGCCGAAATAGCTAGCACTTGATGATTTTCTTAAGGATGTGAATAATAATCACACAACATGAGAATAAATGGATGGATTCTGATCTGTTGTGTTGGAAGAAATACTTATGTCAGTAAGATGACAGGTCCATCAAAGCAACAAAGTATTTAAAAAAAAATTCCCTTCTTATAAGATTGAAGACACATCCAACTCTTCAATTGGGACTAGTTTGTTTGTTTGTCTGTTTTATTTCAACAAATGCTATTTCTTTACATTACATGGAAATTTATGCAAATTATCTATGCCAGGGATCAAGGCAAGAAAAGAAGTTTTAGCATTTGGAAAAGATACTGACAATACTGAAGAGACAAGACAGAATTTCAGAGAACATTTTATCTCTAACAGAAAACAGTCCACAGATTGTTATTGACAGTGGGCTTCTGATGCTAATCTGGGACTGACAGAGTGGTGAAAGCATGTTCTTATCCACACAACACTATTGCCATTGCCAACAAAAAAGAGATAGAGAGATAGCAGCTGTTCTTTCCAAAAGAAGAGAAGTAGAGAGGACTGGATAGGAAGGATTATATCCACCCCTAAAACTGGCATAAACCATTAAAATTGATATAGTCATGTGTGTCATACCCAGAACGTTTGTCCATGATAAAAAACCATTTGACCTTAGCCAATCATCAGAGTTAGAAGTTATGATTTACAACAGTGTAGCTTTTACCCTAAACCATAAAGTATTTGTGGGTAACTATAGATAATCTTTCAATTCCCATAATGCTGTGGGCCTATCTGAAAGAGCTTAATGAAAAGTATATTGTAGAGTCAAACACCACCCAGGTTCAAGAGACAGTTACTGTCTTCTAGTTTCGTTTTAATTCAAGCATGCATCCTATAAAGTAGCCTTGAGTTATATAGCTTCATTCAAGCATAATGTCATAAATGCCATTCATGATGATGAATCTGAATCATCAACAAAGTTTAAATTGAATTTAAAATGCTCTCTTTAAGAAAGTGGAGATATATTTGATGCATCTAAATTCCTTAATTTTTAAAATTAAATCAATTTTCCTAGTACAAGGTGGGTGAGGCATGCTACCATACCAGTTGTCCTGAAAATAATTGGGGGTTTCAGTGAAATGCCAACTTATAATGAGTTAGCAAAGTGATGGTGCAGCCAAAAAAACAAAAACAAAAACAAAAACAAAACAAAACAAAACAAACAAACAAAAAAAAAAAAAAAAACTAATGTGATCTCAAAGAGCATTTAGAGAGGAATACCTTCCAAAAAATAGGGAAGTGATATAGTCCCAATTGTAACCTGCTTTTCCCACACTTCTTCTGGATTATTATGTTCATTTCTGGATCTCTGACCAACATGATTTAAAAGGACATTGATAATTTGTAGAATGCCCAGGGGAGAGCAATGAGGATGACAAAATGCCATATGTCCATGGGTTGAAGATGAATTGAAAGAACTGAACATGTTTAGCCTAGAGAAAAAAGGACTCAGAGAAAACACAATCATTGCCAAAACTAAGAACAATGTGTGAAGGTTGCAGAGAAGAAAATCTTGCCTTGAAGTTAGGTAGGAAATTAGCTTTCCTAATAATCAGAGGTAGCCAAAAGTGAAATTGGCTTGCCTTAGGAAATGATGGATTTCCCCTCCTTGGAGTTCTTCAAGTGGAGGCTGAATGACAATTTGTTGGGCATCTTACAGTGAGTATTTCATGTGTTGATTGGATTACATCACTAAATTCCATAATTTATTTTCATAAGGGAACATGCTTCAGTTCTTTGAAAAATTCATTTATTTGAAACTTTCTATTCCCTTAGTACATGAGATGATTAAGAAAATATATTGTATTTCATAGAGTTTCCAGGGAAAAGAACAGACCTGATGACTCAAAAACAAAATTATTTGTCATTAAAAATCAATAATCAATGCATGAGAGCTTGGACAAATTTAGAAATGCAGTATGTAGTTGCCATTATAATAAAATACTTAGACCTAAATTATTTTTTTTTACTTTATGGTATATTTAAGGAGTTGGAGATTATTGAAGGTATTAGATAATGTTCATTTTCTACCATCTATTGATCATTTAATGAAAATGAAACTTAAATATTTGGCCATATAATGAGAAGATGGGGCTTATTAGAAAAGACTCAGCTGATGGGAAAGGTTGAAAGCAAAGGAAAAGGGAAGAGTTAAAGATGGGATGGATTGATAGTGTCATGGAAACAATGAGTATGAACTTGGACAGACTTTGATAGAATAGAATAGAAGGGTCTGGCATGTATGGTTTATGGTATCATCAATAGTCAGACACAATTGAAAAACTGTAATAAGTCTCATTCTTCAACAGTGTTTTATCCTTGAACTCTGGGTATCTCCAAAGGATCTTGTTTAGACTCTTGACTCTTTTCCGTCTTCCTTCTCTCTAGTTCATCTTAACAACCCCCAAAGGGTTCAGTCATGTGAATTACTCAAAGATCTATACATACAGACCCAGACTTTCTCTGGAAATCTTGCTACACATCTCAAACAATTAGCAATCATTTATTTAGAACCCATTACATGCAACATACTTTTTTAGGCACCATACATATAAATAAGGAGAGGGGATGAAAAGTTAGGGTTGGTTATATGTCAGGCCTTATATTAAGAACTTGACAAATATTACCTTATTCTGTCTTTACAATAACCCTGCAAAATAGATGCTAGTTGGTATATCTACTTTACAGATGAGGAAACTGAAGCAGTCATGGGTTAAGTGACTTACTCAGGTCAGAGATAGCAAGTATGGAAGTCAGATTTGAACACAGATGTGACTAATTCCAGCTCCAATACTCTTATCTAATGTGCTACCCCATAGGCTCAAATGCCAAAAGCAAAACAAAACAAAACAAAACAAACAAAAAATTAAACAAAAACCCTATTCAAAGGAGCTCACAATATCATGAGAGATAAGTGCCTATGTAATTATATACAGAATAAATATAAAAGAGTACTTCTTATACCTCATAGATATATCAAAATCAACATGTTCATAAGAGAATTCTATTTCCCTCAAACTCATCACAACTCTAAAAACCCCTATTTCAATCCAGGACATTAAAACTCATCTAGTCATTGAGATTCACAACCTCAAAGTTTTTTTTCTGGATATTTTCTTTTCCTCTGCCTTATCCCCTATTTCCAGTAAATTGCCAACTTTGTCTTGTTTTTTTCTACTTCCTCAATATTTTCTTGCATGTGCTCTATACTCTCCATTTACATGACCACCAGTATTGATCACACATACCTCCTAACTGGAGTCCACTTCTTCTCTCCTTAGTCCATCTAATATGCTGCTGCCAAATTCTTTGTCCCAAAGAAAATTCTTCTATATAACTGTCTTTACCACAGAACTTTTAGTGGCTTATTTCCTCTGGGATAAAAATACAAATTCATTAGCTTTGCTTTTTCAGACCTACTTCACTAATTCCAACTCACCTTTCCAAATTTATTCCATGATTCCCCTTAATGTACTCTGTATGTCCCTGCTGAACTTGCCTATGTAAGGTTCCCTTAATTAGATCTTGCCTTTCTTGTAAGACACTTGCCTTTAGTGCCTTTGCAAAGGGAAGATCTCATTCCTGGAGGGTAGTATTCCTACAATCTGCCTTTTTGAATCTTTAGCTTCCTTCAGGTTGAGCTTGATGTAATATAGCTTTTAGGGGAGACAACAATGATTTTGTGGTCCCCTGATTTTAGGGGGGCTTCTGTTCTAACAATAAGTCAGTACTCTTAAATCTTCTGGCTTTGGAGTCAGTCTCAGGAAGCTCCCACATTCAATCTGTCTGATTTTGAATAGACCACTCTTCAATCAGATAGCTTCTGGCCTCAGCATAATTCCACAGATCAAACTCCTGAGACAATAGGGAATAGACCACTCCTCAATTAATGCTGACTGTCAGATAGATAATCTGTTGGTCAGTGATAATCAAATTCTGGAGACCACTCCTCTGAGCCATAGAATTAGCATGTCAGTGACAGAAAGCTGGATAAAGGGGTCTCTTTGTTTCTGTTTCCTTGCTAATTTCTTTTGGAACTTACCTCCTTTGTAATAGCATTATAATTACAATAAAACTTTGCCCCTTAACCGGGTTCAATACTGCAAATTCTTTTGAGATGCCTTGTGACACCAATCTGTTGTTATGCCACAGTTCTCTTTAACTATTCTGACTCAGTTTCCCTGCACTAGTTTCCCTTGTCTCAGTAAATCCCCTTAGTTGTAACCCCCCTTCTGGTCCATTAAGATTGGGAACCATTTGCCCTAAGGTTATAAATTGTTAGCACACAGGATAAACAAGAGAGTGGAATTCCTGACTCTTTCCTGTTCTCAAGAACTTACAATATCCCTCTAAAAATAGTCCAGGATACCTCACTGACATCTTTATCTCTGTGTATTCAGACATCCTGTCCTTGGGCTTTTGGGATTTATGGCCTCCCCCCTACCCTGACAAAAACTTTCATGCCCTTTTCATTTTCTTTGTTTCTAAAAGGTATTTAAGAAGTTGGGTTTCTCCTATTCATTGCTGGAGGCTGGATGCTGGATGCAGCATGCTGGATTCTTTGAAATGACAGTCTCCTCCAGCCCTGGGACCAACATGGATTCCTTGGTCCCAGTATATCTTTATCTCTGTCTGACTGGATAATTTGAGACGAGAGTCCTGTCCAGTCAATTATACTCTCCAATTAATAAAATATTGAAAACTCTCTAATCTCTCTCCTGCCTCAGTTTCTCTGGCATTACACTGTGACTCAAAACTTTTGGGGTCCCCTTCCCAACCTCAACATGGTCAAATTCTGTTTTCTGGGCTTGCTTTTCCTTATCCTCCCAGCTGTTTATACTCTCGTCTTCCTCAAATTATCAGGAAAAGATTTATTTTTACTTATATGTGTCCTTATAGCTGAATGTAAACTTGAGAACAGGGGTAATTTTTCCTTTAGACTTTGTAGCCACTATAATTAATGCAGGACATATCATAGCAGCTTTATGCATTTTATTTAATTGAATGATGACTTCAGAACAATATAAAAATATTTTTGTGATTGCTAAAAATCAACGTTTACATGCAAAGCACATGTTTGTTCTCCTTTATTAAAGCTTGTTAAAGCACTTTTTTCCCTCCTCTCTTCTTTTTCTTCTTGTCTATTAAAAAAATTGAAGCCTATTTACTGACTCTTGAAACTACAAAACATTTACATCTTCAACAAAGCATTTACTGAAACAATGTGCTAGATTTAATTGCCACTGAATATAAGTGTATTATGAAATTTGCCTGGGGTCACATCATCACTCATTGTGATGTTAAAGTAGGCCAGAGGACAAGGGGACAATCAAGAACTGCCATTTACACTTTAGCCACCTAGTCTCAAACAGGAAGCTTATGTAAACTGGCAGAAAGGACCTAAATAGAAAATAAGTTACTAAATATTAGAGCTCTTTTATCATTATGAAGCACGTGTGCTACTGCATGGAGAAGGTATATTTTCTTCCTGTTGTGATACCAATACCCATTGACCAGATTCTAAAATCTCTGAACTCAAATTAGATTATCTATTATTCCCTGGAAGTTTGATGAATTCTATTTTGATTGCTGAGGTCCTAGATAGAGGAATAATCATTCAGCCCTGTGATTTCATCGATATGGGGAATTGCCAGGTGATATTAAATAATAGTATCATAGATTTAGATTTAGAACTTATAGGAACCATTTAGTAAAGCCATTAAGTAGAGATGAAAAAACTGAGGCAAGAGGTTCAGCAACTTGGTTATAACTTATGACCATTGAGAACTGCAAAAAGTGACTTGCCTATGGCAACATGCTGTATTAGTAATATATTCTACCTTATTTATTAACACTCCTTTATCCAATTGCTATTGTAATCAGTGGCACATAGCTGTGAATTGAAGTTATACTATGTAGCCTTCAAACTGAATTTTGATGATGTACAAAGGAATAGAACCTATAGCTTTCTCTTATTCTCATTTTGTAAGTAATAATGAAATTGCAAGAGATATGAATAAAAATAAGATAATAGTTAATCATTGATATTACTTCCCTTTCAATGCAATATCAATGTATTTGTTCTGCCCACCTGTCTATATTACAAGATATAATTTTATGGGATGTCTTCATGGGATGTCTTCACTGTAAAGTCATAGAGAAAGAGAAGGTTTTATTGATTAAGTGAGGATGACAAGCAAATGACCAGAGTGCTTGATTGGTGTCCTTATGTTTTGGGGAGAAACTAAGGGAGGCTTTCAGCTTACTGAGTTGATTCTCTGTGACAAACATCTTAGAAAACATGGATAATTAAATAAATAAAATGGGCAGCCATGGATGATTTGTGTGGTCTCTGTCATTAGCAAGAAGACCTAGAGAATTGATTAACTCAAATACTTTTGAGTATTTGAGAAATGGTCTCCTAAGTTGAAGTAACCAAAGGTAGTCATTGAACAAGAATCAGACATATGAAGTACCCAGGTACCAAGTGGTCAGAGAGTAGTTTACAAGGTGAAGAATTCATGAGGCATTTATTACAGTCATAAAAAATACCATTTATTGACCTGAAATGGCTCACATACTAAATCAAATATGATTAAGCAAAGCTAAATCAAATATGAAGCCACATTTTCTGAGTGACGTGAACTTTTAGTCAGAGGGAAGAGAGCATGGAAGAAAGGGCCAGATCTAGAGAGTTAGGGAAGAATTAGAGAGGAGCTAGTGAGTAGTCAAGGAAGAGCCTAGTCAAGAACAAACTAGCAAATATGCTCTGTTGGATAGCTGTATGATAAGTGATTAGTTACAAAAGGAGAAGACTGAGTCTATCTCAACTATGATAATAAGACAGTCCTAGGAAATTTGACTTTCTTTTGTGTTTGAGTATGGTTGATAATAGGAACTGGGTGAGTTAATTGAGCATTTACACCATTCCTAACAATAAGGACAGAATGAGTTGTTTAGATTTACCTATGTCTAAGCAAAAAAATTGTATGGAATTCTATAATCAGTTTTTATCCTTCTGAAACCCACAAAAACTTATACTCAATATGACCTCTTAAATCCCAAAATCACCTTCAATCCATTTTCAAGTACTGGGATATTATTTGAGTAGGCCATATGCTCATTTATTTATTTGTTTATTCACTTATAAACAGACTACTTTAGGGACCTTTGGTCTAAATATGCAAAACTCTATAGAACTTGGAAGTTCCTAAAGGCATTTGCATATTGCAGTCTAGGGCAAAAATTATTATCCATATGGAAAATCTTGACTCATCAAGAAAATTTTGAATTAGATATAGTATATTCTTTTATTTTTTTTTTTTACTAGCCAACGTAAATTTTTTTTTTTTTTTTTTTTATTTAATAGCCTTTTATTTACAGGATATATACATGGGTAACTTTACAGCATTAACAATTGCCAAACCTCTTGTTCCAATTTTTCACCTCTTACCTCCCCCTACCCTCTCCCCTAGATGGCAGGATGACCAGTAGATGTTAAATATATTAAAATATAAATTAGATACACAATAAGTATACCTGACCAAAACGTTATTTTGCTGTAGAAAAAGAATCAGACTCTGAAATATTGTACAATTAGCTTGTGAAGGAAATCAAAAATGCAGGTGTGCATAAATATAGGGATTGGGAATTCAATGTAATGGTTTTTAGTCATCTCCCAGAGTTCTTTTTCTGGGCATAGCTAGTTCAGTTCATTACTGCTCCATTAGAAATGATTTGGTTGATCTCGTTGCTGAGGATGGCCTGATCCATCAGAACTGGTCATCATATAGTATTGTTGTTGAAGTATATAATGATCTCCTGGTCCTGCTCATTTCACTCAGCATCAGTTCATGTAAGTCTCTCCAGGCCTTTCTGAAATTATCCTGTTGGTCATTTCTTACAGAACAGTAATATTCCATAATTTTCATATACCACAATTTATTTAGTATATTCTTTTAAATAAGGTAGAGGAATATCTGTGTTTTAGCTTACAAAGGAAAACCAATTACTTAACATCTATTCACAAGGATTATGAAATTGAGAGTTTGAAGGCACCTTAGAGAATTTAAATTTCAAACACTTCATCCCTAACTTTTTGAGCCCATTTATATGGTCACATAATGTCAATCTGAAAGGGATAAAATTCATCCAGTTCAACACTGGCTTCTTGAAGTTAAGGGAAAAGACACATAAGTAGTAATCTTTATTGGTTGGATTTGAACATTTATTCCCTAACTTCAGATACTTCAGATGCAGTTTTCTTTCATATATGTGTGTGTGTGTGTGTGTGTGTGTGTGTGTGTGTGTAGTTCACTATATTGTAATGCCTTCCTAATTTACAGGACCATTATTATGATATCCTTCCAATGAATAAAGATGGTCATCACTCCCCACCTCTATTCTAATTGAATATCATGAATGAAACATAGAGAGTTTACATGTCTTTCTAAAGGATCCATTGTGAGACGATGGCAGATTTCTAATTTCTGTTCATGGTTCTTCTAACTAGATTATCCCATTTGGTACCAATTAATAGATAAAGTGCCACTGATATCTACATTGACTGGCAGAGAGATTTCAGCTGCATGTACTCATAGTGTTAGAATACATCACTCTCTGAGTACTGAGATAGCTTTTATACCTACACATGCTAATTAAGAAATTACTGAAAATATTTCCCATATTTAAAACACCAGAGCTACTCATTGGTATGCTATGCTTTCCTTATATGGAAGCCCTGCTATGAATCAAAGCAGAATAACAGTCAATCACTGTCAAACATAAATTGCCTCCTGGAAAAGAAGTAATATAGTATTTAAAATACTGGGAAATATCAAGAAATTCACTTGTACAATTCCAGAGTCACAGGAAATCAGTGGACTTTGACACTACAAATGGACCAGAAATACATGAAATCACATCAACATTTTCTTTGAAACATGAACCTCATATTAGAGGCCTTACAGACTCTTGCATATAGTAGCGATTTTTTTGGGGGGGAGTAATATGTGGTAACACAGACAATCCAATTCTTTTATAAGACTGCAAATTTTATAAGAGCAGATATTATGCCAGCATAAGGAGAGTGTGTGGAATACAATAGATCTTTAATATAAATGTTTGCTGTATTAAATATTGCTAACTTGAATATCTACCCCTTTCTAAAGTATTTCCCCTCCAACATTATAAAAGCTGTTAATTTCTATATTACCATCAGAAAGTGAATAGGAACTTCTCCATCACTATCACTACCACCTCTACCATCATCATGATCATTAGTGTCATCAAAGATAGAATTTACCCTAGACCAAATTATGAAGAAATCACTTCAGCATGTTCCATCAATCTATCTCTTTCTGCTGGTTAACTTTCTTGATATTATATCCCTTTACCTCCCAGAGAGCAAACTCTATAAGGGCAAGGATCATGTTATTTAATTTTTGCAACTTCCTGAGTACTTAACATAGTGTTTGACCACAGCAGATGCTTAATAAATATCTACGGAAGATGAAATTTCCCATTACAAGTATGTGATATTTTCATGTGCCCTAGCTCTCCACCCTGATCATAAAGAAAAGTCACCTGATAAATTCACTTGCCACCATAGTCATTCATTGATAAAATACATATTTTAAAAAATTCTGAATTGTTATATACTATTTAGGAAAGGAATGCAGAGAAAATGTTTCTGAATGAATAGCGTATGAAACCAACATAGAGATGTGAGATGATTAAAGATGAAGTTTTTTTTTTGATTGCTTCAGCTCAAAAATTAAGATTTTCTGCCCCCTTCCACTCTTTTCTTCTCTCCCTCTCTCCTCTCCTGTCCTCCTTTTGTTGTTCTTTCTTCTCTCCTTTTTTCTTCCTTTCTTCTACCCTCCTTCCCCTTCTCTTTGTCTCTCTGTATCTGTTTTTCTGTCTCTGTATCTCTCTATCTTTTCTCCTCCCTGTTTTTCTCTTTCTCTTCTTGACTGACTGAATACAAATGTGCTTAATTTATTTCAAGCAGAGATAAAGAAACTCAGTCCCTGCTTAAGGGTCATTATTCACATATGATTATATCATAAATGGAAACTAGGTCTCTGGAGACAGCTGATCAATTAATCAGACCAAAAGAGCTTTTGCAATCTTCAGAGTATTTATATGCAGTAGTTGTTTCCTTTACAAATTCAGATTGGCAAACTGGGGTATTTAGTTGTTTTCTAAGCCTCTGAAAAGTCAGAGAGGCATTCTAAGAGCATACCTAAAGAAAAATAATTAAAATGTTATCTTCTGTTCTGATTGTCCACTTAAACTAATGTAGTCATTTCCCCTTAGTGTCTGAATCCTGTCTCTGAACCATTAAATCTCTATGCTTGAGGGAAAAGCAAGAAGTCACTTTACCCTTTCATGTGTCTTGTCATTGGCAAGAAACTGAAGTTCACACAACCCAAATGTTGCAGTCCAAGCAGAATTGCAGAAGAATCAAAGAATCCTTATAGTTCAGAGCTGGAAGAGAACTCAGAGGACATCTACTCTGATCAAGAATCTCTGCTAAAACTCCCAATAAAATCCTCTACTTAAGAACCTCCAGAAAAGGTATATACCATATGTACTGAGGCAGCCTGTTCAATTTTTTGGATGCCTCTAATTATTAGGCACTTCTATATATAAAGCATATGATGACTCCTTATAATTTAAAAACCACTCCAAATTCTGATTCCCTGAGGTAAAAATAAGTTATCTTGTTTATTTGTTATATATATATTTATATAAATACATGCGACTTCTTTCAAGATTGTCAACTCCTTGATTTTAGACCTTGTTTCATTTCTTTCTATATCAAGTACTTACAATAGTGTCTAAAACAAGGCATTTAATACATGCTTGTTGAGTGATTCTTCCAATAAATTATCACATTTGTGAGAATAACTGGACTACTTTGTGTACCTGTCCCACCCACCGGTGTTCTCTCTTCTAATATAATATATCTATTTCTACTTTTAAGGGAGAGGACAAACTTACTGCATGAATTGCCCTCCTGACCCATTTTCTATCTTCCAATCAAATCCTTTCTCACTGTATTAAGTGTACAGTTACTGTCACTTCCCCAGCTCCATTTACTCCAACTTATCTTATTTCCACTTCTACAAAGAAAGAGGATTCTAAGAGAAGGGATAATTTTGGACAAAGGACGATGAATTCATTTTGAGGCATGTTGAGTTTGAGATGATTGCGACCTTTACAATTAGAAGGCTATTCCTTAAGCTGTTAGATGGGTAGGAATGGAGTTAAAGAGAAAGGTGTTAGTGGAATGCACCATGGTATGGTGGACTATTATTTGGAAGATAAATCTAATATCCACTTTTCATCATGTCATTTAGTTTATAAAGTCAATTATATAAAGGGAAAAAGAGACAGAAATAGACACAGACAGACAGCCAGACACACAGAGAGAGACAGAGACAGACAGGGAGAGAGAGAAAGAAAGAGAGAGAGAGAGAGAGAGAGAGAGAGAGAGAGAGAGAGAGAGAGAGAGAGAGAGAGAAACCATTTGAGAATTGAGCATTAAGGAATTACTACATCTACATTTAAAAGGGAAAAAAAAAGTGACTTGAAATGAGAGAGAAGTTATATCTAAACAGTTGGAGTACTCTAGTGTAAAATAATCCAAGGAATGGAAGTATTTTAAGGATGACAGACTGTGGCAAATGTAGAGAGATTTCAGACTGACCTTGAGGGAGAGAAAATGAAGGGAACAAGGAAAAGGGTGGGAAGAATTAAGGTAAGATAATGTCATAGATTGAAAACATATGTAGACTATTATTTGCAGAAATTTTTTCAATGAGAAAGGGGTAGAATGGCATCTAAAAAGGATACTAGAGTCAAAGAAAGAGGGGGGACAACTACATTTAGGGTAAGATGATCTGAGTGAGAGTAAGAGAACAAAGAATTTCACCCAAATATTGCTAAAAGTTTAGAGCTTTTCTTTCTTTGGGCAATATTTCCTCCTTCACTCCTTAGTTTAATCCTTATTCTCCCTTCTCTTCCTGTTTTCCCTTCCCTTACCTTCCCTTCATTTCCTTTCCCTACTGTTCTATTCCCTCCTTTTTTAAAGCAGTGTATTTAATTTTTAACACAATTTTTTATTTAGCACAATTTTTATATAAAAGGATAGAGAATTATTACTACTGAATGTCCATAACATAAATAAATTAAAAAAATGTGTTTTCCAGGATATTTGAAGACTTGGGTAATTTCAATTAATCATATATATTGGTTATGAAAATAATCATATATAACTCACTTGGATTATCATCAAACTGAGAAAATATACTGACTCCTAAAGCTTTACTGAACATAGTTGAATCTTTGATGATTTATTTAGAATGCTCTTCAGAATTTTACAGTGCCTCATGGGTGATCAGCACTATTCAATTCAATGATCATTTATTAAGTGACTACTACTATATGCAATGAATCAGGCTAGACACTGGGGACACAAACGTGAATCAATAAGCTGATTCTACTAAAAAGGATATGGCAAATACTCATGTTTTTTTATGTTGTAGTAAAAGTATATACATGGAGAGTTCTAAACTGAGTCTGAAAGATTTGAGGAGGGAAAATTTCACTTTAGCTAAAGAGACCAAATGGGGATTCATGGAAGCAGGGTAATGAGATGTAGTCCTCGAAGAAAAGTGCATCTTTACTACACAGCCTGGACAAAGGAGTGGTGGCCAGAATGTCAAAGACCCAATTGGAATATATTAAATAATCCATTAGTACAATGAATAAAGGGAAACAGTGTTAGATAAGACTGGAAAAGCAAGTTGATGTTAAATTATAAACAACTTCATATACTAACTTAAGCATTATGCATTTTATTAAGTGGGCTACAAGGAAAACACTGAAATTATTTCTAAGTAGGGTATCAAGGGAATCAATCCCATGCATAATGAAGAATATCTGGCAATGGTGTAAAGGTTGGATTGTAGAAGGAGTAAGTTAGGAGGCAGGAAGGCCAGTTAAGTTATTGTTACAGTTCAGATGATAACTAATGAGGAATAGAACTAAAGTCTGGTCAGTTAAATAAAAAAAAGAGAGGAGGGAGTATTTCTGAGAAGTCATGGGAAAGCAGAATTCATGATACTCAGCAATTTTTCTGCAGAAGTGGGAGATTAAAAAAAAAGTAAATAGTCAAAATTAATCCCAAAGTTTCAAGACTGAATGTAAGTGCAAGTAAAAAGACTTTGTGTTGATAGAATATAGGGCAAAGCAACCATTAAAGTATTATTATTTTTCAAGGTTTATTTAACTAATATTTCTGGATGTCTATTCTAGGTGTTGTGGGTGTTGCCATAATGGATAAGACATAATCTCAACCTTCATGTCATCTGTACTGTTGACTCAATTATCCAATATAGAGAAAAATGACCTAATCTTCATTTTGTTATATTAAGGTCATTAAAATTACTTCTAACTGCAATTTTATGTCTCCTGAAATTTTTGATGGCTTTTTCAAAATATAATGAACCATATTCAATTGTGAATATGTGAGTATAGTGACTCAGAGGACTGAGGCAAAATATCCTCTCAATATCTTCCTACAAAGGGACTCAGTGATAATTTGTTTAGAAATATAAACAAGCAAATATGATGTTGCAGACAGGCAAAACAATATCAAACAAAATTTCAGGTAGAGAAGTTTCTTCTAGATGTAATCAAACCAGCAAGATCCTTGCAGAAGTACAATCCATTATCTAAAACTCTCAAGCTAAAAACATCAAACTCTCTTGAAAGATGCCCTTTATTTTCATGTAAATAATTTCCCTAAGTTCTCCTCTCTAAAGCACAGTTGGAAATATAATTTAAATAAACTCACTAGTGGTGAGTGAGATACTCCAAAGAAAATTCGGCCAACAGAGCCTAAAATCCCTAATGTTCTAATTAAAAGTGTGTTAAATAATGCTGTACTTCATTTTTTTTACTTCCTCAGGTACCTCACACTGGATCAAAAAACAGAGAGTGTTTAATGTTTTTTCACACATTTTCCACACATTTCAATGGCTTTGCTTCCTAGGGTGATCTATAGAACTGTTTAGAAACTAAATCCAAATGAAGAATCTCCACACAGGCAGCCAGGTTAGAATAGTTGTTGAGCTAAACTGAGAAACAGGAGGTCTTATTTCAAAAACTGGCGTGAACACTTATTAGTTGACATATTTCACTCCATCTCTCCCAGTTTCAGTTTCCCCATTTGCAGAATGAGGACACTCCTCTTTGTACTGCTTACTCTACAGGGCTATTGTGAACAGCCCTTATAAACCCTAAAGCATTAGAGAAATGAGAAATATTAGTTCTTACAAAAGAAAGAATTTCTTTGGTTTCTGGCAAAGGAAGAATATATTCTTAGAACAATCACCTGTACTAATTAAACACTGTTTTACCCTTGAAATGTGAATGCATACCTAGGCTAAAAAGTAGAACTACATAGAATCTTACTCAAAATTAATGTTGTAAATGAACTGAAACATTTGACAAGTTTATAGAAAATTCAAGCTACATTTGCCTTTATATTTTTTCACCTACCATGTTACATAATGAGAAGTAGATGATGTAATTCTTAGGAAGGTCATTATGAAAACATGTCTTTTTTTTTTTTTTTTTTTTTTTTTTTTTTTTTTTTTTTTTTTTTTTTGGTGAGCATTGTTGCAGAAATAATTTGTTTATGTACCTGTATATATCTTGTTCCTACATAGTTATTCACCTGTCTCTGTAAGTCCTTGAGAGCAGCATCTGTGTTTTGGCATTTTCTGTATTCTTAGCACTTGATACATTGCCTGGCACATGGTAGGTGCTTAATAAATGTTTATTTACTGACATTGAGCTGCTATTTCATACTCAGAAGAGGGAAACAATGATGATGAGCTTATGGAAATAATGCCAAACTGGGACAAAATCGTTCAGTCTTGGCTCACTTCTTTCTGTGTCCCATTGCTGATTTTTCTACCTCAATCCCTCCCCATCCCAGCTTTTGAGCCCTCTTGTTATGTGTTTTTTTTTCTTCATTATAATGTAAACTCCTTTAGCCTTATGGCTGTCCTTCCTTTTGCTTGTATTTGTTTATATTGTTTTTCATACAGTAACTAGAACACAGTAAACACTTAGAAAATATTCTATCATCTCTCTATCTGCTTATCTATCTATCCATCTATCATCTATCTGCAATAAGATCATGTATATAATGCTTTAAGAGGTTTGCAAAACACTTTACAATTATTGTCTTTATTTAATTCCCCACAATAACTCTGTTGGGTAGGTGCTATTATCATCCTCATTTTATAGATGAGGAAACTGAAGAAGGACTTGCTCAGAGTCACAAAACTATTTTAGTGTCCGAAACTAGATGTGAACTCAATTTATTCAACTCCACAGTCATGGTTCTCTTTAATCTACCACCTAGGTGTCATATTCATCTTTTGTAGTAACTTTTGCAGTATGTTTAGTCTAAAGAATTTTAGACTTAAAGAAGTTGTATTTCCTCTCTTTTGGGTTTGAAGGTTCATTTAGAAGAAGTATTCATTTTTGCTCTTGGCTTTCAGGGAAGAAGGAGGAATAAAGTTGGTTTAGGGAAACATTATAAATAAATATTAAGGGGAAAAACAAACCATAAAAAAGTTTTTCTATCATTAGAGTTGCCCACAAATAGAATGAGATGTCTTAGACAATTTCATGAAAATGTTTGTGTCAGGAATGCTTTAGATTTAGAACCTGGTCAAGCACAAGTTTCTAGATTCATCAAATCAACATTACATTTAGAAGGGATCTCAACAACTATTGATTTCAACCTATATTGGAAATGGGGTCCATTTTCAGTTGTCTTGACTCATGTCTTGCCACTGGAATCCAATGCCTCTGGAGAAGAAGATGAAGCTGATGACTTTGCAAAGTCCACTCTTAAATTCAATTTACTTGCAAGTCAAAACATCACTTTTCATGTCATTGGTGCTATTCAAGAATTAAGGAAAAACAACAACAAACCAGACACAAAATATATACTACAACATACTTGATGTATGTTATAATTCTAAACTGAATACCTCTCATAAAAGGGAACTTACATTTCCCAAGTCAGACAATCTTTGAAACAGCTCTAATTAAAATATGTTTTCTCATATTGAACCTAAATATTCACCTTTATAGATCCCATCCATTTTTCTTTGTTAAAAATCAAGAGACATTTATTAAGCACATATTATATGTAATGCATAAGAAGGGTCATATAAAACCAAACTGTATCCTGTCCTCAAAGAGATTACTTTCTATTGAGTTATATTGAAAAATGGATCAAATAACATCTGAGATGTTTCTTTTTGTAATTCTACCTCCAAAAATATCAATATAGTAGTAGCATCTTTGTATATCAAATGTAATACAAATCTCTTTTTTGAAGAGAGGAAAACTGATTTTAAGCAAAGTACCTTGAAAGGAGATAGGTGGAAGCTCAACTGAGAAAACATTGAGGAGAAAAACTTAAGAGAAAAAGGATCACACAGGTAAACACACATAAATATATATAAAAAAGAGAGAGAAATGAAATTAATGATGTGACAA
Organism: Sarcophilus harrisii; assembly: GCF_902635505.1. Lineage (NCBI taxonomy): Eukaryota > Metazoa > Chordata > Mammalia > Dasyuromorphia > Dasyuridae > Sarcophilus > Sarcophilus harrisii. Next base: position 121,395,868 of record NC_045427.1, on the reverse strand, counting down.
GATGAGGACACTGGGATTCATTTTTAAAGGAGAATGAAAAGGAAAAGTCTTAAAGCTAATCAAGGATGAGAAAAGGAAGGAGAAAAACAATAAACCAGTCCAGGATGTGGGAGCACACTACAAATAGGCCCTCAAATGACTACAAAATTTGGAGAGAAGTTTTAAAAGAAAATTAAACATAAGAAAAAAAATACAACATATAAAGAAAATGATATGAGGACTAAATAAAGCAAATCTTTTCAAGCATAGCACATCAGAAACAAGAGAAGGGGGAGCAAGGGGACCTGTTTGCTGTGTACTTGGCTAGCCATCTAAATGAGTGTCATGGCATAGTGATCAGAGAAAAGAAAGAGATACAAATATTGGAACTGTTGACAGACTTCCAGAAAACTGGGGAAGGGGAGAGGGAGTTTGGAGGGTATAAAAAGCAGAATGGAAATCATATCAATGCCAGAAATGTTGATCAAAACATTTTTAACAAATCACCAAACCACAGGACTGTGATGCTTTAAAGAGGAGAAATCTTATGAACTTGAAGAATAAAGGAAGAAAAATAAAGAATGGAAGGATGTTGCCTATAGATAGATCTTTTCTTCATTTTCTGCCACAGGTCTGAATCTTACCAGACATTCATGAAGCAGATCAACAATACACAGAAACTGTACAGGGCAAAAGATAACGGACAGAATCAACATTAGGTATGGGAATAAACCAACAGAAGATACCTGTCAGCGGCAGCTGCTCAGGGTGGATACTCTGGCAGAGGACCTTGAATATCCAAATAAAGGCCAATATGTATGGAAAAAAAGATACACCTGGTTTCTTCCTATTTAGTGTCCTTCATCTGTAGTATCAAAAAATATTTTTCCGAGAAAATCCTGTGCTGAAGCAGGGGAAGAGGGAAAGATAAGCAGCCCCATTTCACAGAAGATAATTCATGGCAAAAATACATCTGAGTGTAGCAGAAGAAGTCCTGTAATTATTGGCAACTCCTTGTGCCTCACAGCCTCATTTCATTATTTGTAAAATAAGAATGAAAAGTAGATACTGGAATAACAGATAAAGGGATAATCTTGGAGTCAGAAGTTCTAGGTTCAAATCCTGTTTTTTACTCTTATTATGCTGTATGACCACAAGTCAGTCACAAAATATCTCAGTAGAAACAGACCGTTTCCTTTAGAACAGAATTAGGTAGAGGTATATGCTACCCGTCAATGTTTTGAGATAAGGACTTTACAAACATTTATGTGTCATATGAATTAGACCTACTAGAAAGAGCAGATATAGCTTTAACTTGTCCAGAACAAATAGTCCAGACCAGATACTCAGTTGGCATTGGATGCCCACTAGCTGGCAATGACAGTAGTAGAGCATTGTAAGTTGGTACCCAATACATTTCAATAATAGATGAAATAATGATACTTTTTCCGGAATAGTCTGGTTTGTAAAATTTCAACAGATGCAAAATATATAGGCAGAGCTGATTCTTCCTTGTCATAAATATAAATGGGCAAAAATATGTTGCTTGGGATCATTTTTTTTTAATAATTTAGTGTCATCCTCCCTCTCTTGTTTGTGAAGGTGGAGGACTCTTGAATGTGGAACAGTTTATGTGTATCAGGCTCAGTTAAATGTGCTGGGAAATTTTGCTGAATTGTTTTTTCCCATTGTTACAAAGATAGATCTTTGAGGAGAGAAAAAAAAAAGGGGATACATTGCCAAATAAAGCTTATACAAAAACAGAAGCAAACTTTGGTGCTTCATCAGTTTTTCACCATCTCCATCCTTTAGTAGTAAGTAACTCTCTCTATGCTAGAGAGAGTCAAGCAAGTCTTCCTGTTTTTCTGATCAGGACTCCAGGGCTAACTCTTCTGGACATGAAGTAGCGTTGAAGAAAGGCTTTCAAGAAAAATGTGAATACTCAGAAGGAGCAGCTTTTCTCCTTTGTAAAAAATACTGAAGTGCAGCAATCACATCCAACACATAGATGAAGAGAATCAGGGATTAAGCAAGCGAATAAAGGCAAATGAAAGTGAGCCATCAAGCTTAAACAGGAGAAGGTGAGGGAAAAGAGTATTATCTACATGTCACAAATTAACACATAAAGTTGACATGCTTCTGAATATATCTGTTAAGATATGTGTGTAATTTTAAAAAAATCTCTCAAAAATGCCTCTCCTTCCCCTCCACCATCTCCAGCCCCCCCCAAAAATAAAAGCTTTACTGCAAATAGTTCTGTTATATGGTCAGTGCCCTGCACATCTGGCAGGTTCCATGTCAGTACCTGAATGCATGTGGAGGCTAATTATCATCATAGTGCTTTCAACCCTCCACCAATTTGAATTCTCAACTGAATATGCCAATTTAATAAGAAGGTGAAAGATCACATTTACCTCCCTTTATTGTTAGAACCACATTGGAGCCCTTTATTCAAGAGAGGGAATTCTGTCAGCTCAGGAAAAAAAAAAAAAAACCTTTAAAAAATACAGCAACTTTCAATCCTAGGTGGCCAATTAATGAGTTGCTGATTGGAAAGGGTAGATAAGAAAAACACTGTGGGAATCTTTGTAGCAACCAATGCCATATAATCTTGATCTTTTGGAAATATCTTTCAAGTCTTCTTTTCTCTTCTTTTCCTCTGTTCTTTTTTCCTCTCTTTTTGTCCCTTTCCTTCTTTCCTCCCCTCCCTTCTCCTCCTCTTCTCATTTCTTCTCTTCCCTTCCTCTTCTCTTTTCTTTGTCTTTCCCTTCTCCCTTTCCTTCCCCTTCCCTTCCTTTCCCTCTGTGTTCACAATAATCATGGAAATATAGAACATTGCAATCAGAAAGAACTTTAAAGAATATCTAATGACTTCATCTAATCCAGCATTCATGAAAAATAAATTTATTCAATGATAGAATCTCCACTAATACTATTGTTAACAAGGGACAATAACATTGTTACTGACTCAGAAGGCAGCCCAATCTATTTTGAAACAATCCTAAGAATTAAAAAGTTCTATCCTATGTTGAACTGAGAAATTTGCTTTCCTAGAACTTTCTCTGCAAGATAATGAACATGTCTATCAACAGGTATGCCCTTTTCTCCAGGATAAAACATCCTTAGGCCAAATGTTCATTTCACACTCATATAAAATAATTTTGAATCTCCCCATTTGTGCATTCCTCTTATAGTTAAGTAGAATTAGGTAGCACCCACCTCGAGAAAGGAACCCTTAAGCTAAAGACAAATAAGGCTAATTTAAGACTAATCTTCATCATCTTAATTCTCTGTTCATCAAGACACAAGTTCCCTATTTCTTTGAAAATATATATTTCACAAAAAGCAAAAATTATTCTACTTTTAGAGAATATAGATGTGAGACAATGATGCTTCTATGTGGAATAAAATTCAATAGGCACCACTTATTATTACTATTGTTATGTGCCAGGTGCTGTGTTAAAAACTACAAACATGATGTCATTTGATTCTCATAACAACACTGTTGTTATAATTGATGCCATTATTAATTGAGAATAACTGATGTTATTATCCCTATTTTTAGATTTAAAGAAACTGAAACAGACAGAAGCTAAGTGACTTGTCCAGAATCACAACTATAAGTGTCTGAGGATAAATTTCAACACGCATCTTCCAAACCCAGTGCTTCTTCCATTATCCCCTCTAGCTGCCTCTATGGAAACAACATTCATGTGCAGAGCAGAAAAGAATGGGAAGTTAACTCAATGCATTGACACAGCTATTCCTCAACCTCATGGTCTTTCCAACATTCTCCTAGAAAAGTCTTCCTTCTATCCATTCATACTCTGCTATTTCTTTTCATTCTTTATTGTCTCTTTGCCTTGAATCTTTCCCAACATCAGGGCCATTTTTCAACTGTGCCTTTTTCTGATCCCCTTTGGAGTTTTCTTGGAAAAGAAAACAGAGTGGTTTTCCATTTCCTTCTCCAGTTCATTTCAGATGTGAGGAAACTGAGATAAATAGGACTAAGTAACTGTACCATCTAGCTGAAGTTCAATTTTCAGCTAGTCTTCAATAAAAAAAGAAACCAAGGTTAAGACTCAAGACTTTTCATTTGACCTAGTTTTTTACCTCCATATCTCAGGGCAATAAAAAAAAAATAACTGAACAATAACCAATTTGAGGACTGAAGCACTGGATTAGAACTCTTTTCAACTGAGATTGTGTGCTGCATCTTCCCCCCAGGTATACTTGTGCATTGTTGTTTCTTGCCTTAATCAGTGTTCACTATGTGGCTCCTTTCTCCCTCATGAACAAGATATAGGACTTTACTTATGGCCCCATGATTTTGTTTTGATAATCAGCTTCATTGTACCTCATTATGTAGTGAGGGAAATGACTCCACAAATGGCTATGCAATTTCACTTTTCCCAATCTATCAGTCTTGAAGTTATCTTGGGGGATGATAAATATGTCAATTATGATTCTCATCCTCTCAGTCATCTACAGTAACTCTCACTGAACCCTATTTCTTTTAGAGGAAATTTTTTATTTCATTTTGTTTCGTTCCAAATGTAACACATAGAACTGAAGAGAATACTGTTAAAAAAAATATGTATTATAGATGTATAGAGGAAATAGCAATGGATTTGGAGTAATAAGATAGGGGTTAAATTTCACATTTTCAACTTGTGTGATTTTTAGAGTGGTTACTTATCTTCTGTACCATAGTTCCTTTATCTGGACGTTGAAAGAATTGGACTACAAGATACTATAGGCAATCCTTCATTTTGATAGCTGTGTAATCCTTTTTACTCAATTAATTGAATACTGTGTGGCAGATTTTTCATTGCATTTTGTGTCAAGAACAAGAACACCACCATAACTGCATCAGCATTCTGTTATGTCCTCTGAGTGAATTGAAAAGCCAAATAAAGCCCTCAACCTCACTTCTCCCTTCCCCCTTTCCCTTCAATCAATAAGAAGAAATGGTCCCTTAACCATGATAAGCTTTGAGGAAACTCCTTACCTTGTGGCTACTGCATTAGTCTAATCTTGGTTAGCCCTTGCTTGGATAAGTTTTGAACTTATTAGAGATTTTGTTGTTCAGGCATTTCAATCATGGGTGACTCTTCATGTTCCTATTTGAGGTTTTTTTTGGCAAATTTACTTGAGTGATTTTCCATTTCTCTTTCCAACTCATTTTACAGATGAGGAAACTGAGGCAAAGAAGGTAACATAACTTGCCTAGGATCACACACCTAAATAAGGTGAGATTTGAATTTGGGTCTCTTTGACTCCAGGTCTGGAGCTCTAACCACTGAGCCAATTAGCTACCCAGAATAGAGATGGGATTATAAAAAAGAGGAATGACACTTCATCAGATTGGCTTGGTGAATAATAATCTGTTGCCTCTAGATCAGTAACAAGAATATGAAAATTTGCTTTTTGCAATACAGCTTAATAGATATTGCCAGAATATGCTTTACAGTTGATGCAATATATCTTATATTAAAACATAAGGAATAATTTTAAAGAACAGACTGAAGGAATTTTAAGTCCTCTTGTCACCTGCAGAGCCATTTTATAATACTATCTACCTGAAGCCTTCACTACAAATATGAAAGATGAGACTGAAGCTTAAAGATTATGCTCAGCTTCATTTGTTCTAAATATTAAATGGGATAGAACACTGGATCTGGAGTGAGGAACAAGTTGAGTATAAATCTTCCCTAAAGTACTTATTCCTCTTGTGATCCTGGACAGTCTCTTTAAACCTTGTTTTCCTTATCTGTAGAATGGGAATCATAATAGTATCTGCCTTTTAGGGCTGTTGTGGGAATAAAAAAGATAATATTTGTAAAACACTTTAAAAACCTTAAAGTGCTATGTAAATGCTGCTTGTGATTTATTAAATTTCTATGTACCTAGATGTGTGCGTTCGATATAATATACTGAAAAAGTAAATTAGAAGAAATAAAAGAAAAGAATTATCTATCTGAAAAAAAACATTAGACTTGTAATCAAGACTTAAATGGATTTGAATCTTTTCTCTGATTCTTACATTATAATTTTAATCAAGTCACTTAATTTTGCAAAGCCAGAGTTTCCATGTATGCAAATGAATCAATGCATCAACAACTTTAAGAAGCTGTTGTGATGATCAACATGCAATAATGTGTGAGTGACTATGCAAAATAAAGGCAGAATTTGTAGTCAGAGGATCTGAGTTTGAATTTCAGCTGAATAAAAACTATGTGAACATAGGAAAGTGTTTTAATCTTCCTGGTTGATTAATTTCTTCATCTATAAGACAAGGGGTAATGTAGATTACAACAAAAGTTTCTTTCATTTCCAAATCTGTGACACTGTGATATTATGGCAGTATACAAATATCAATCAGCTTTTTTATATTATATTATATTATAACATTTACAAGTAAACTTATTGATTTATAAAATATAAGAAGGAAATTTAAGGGAATAGACAGCAGAAATGACTGATACCAACTATAAAAATTTTATCTAAAACGATTAACATACAAATAAATTACCTCAAGGAGAATAAAAGAGCCCAGAAAAATGTTTTAATTGACAAACATGTAACTTATTTACTATCCAGAAAGATTTCTCATAAAGCAAGAGAGAAACAGTAAAGGATAGCACCATTTAAAAAAAAAGCTTGGCAAGATATCCAACTAAATAAAGTCATGCCAGGGCATTCAAAAGATGAAAATGGAAGGATTACAAATAGAAAAAAATGGAAAAGATTTGGCCAAAAATTGAATTTCTTTATCAAGAATTGTTAAACTGCCTGGAATCAGGAGGACCTAAGTTCCAATTTGGTCTCAGACCAAACAATTCCTAGCTTGTGACCCTGGGTAAGTCCCTTAACTCCAATTGCCTCTCAAAAAAAAAAACCCAAAACCAAAAACAAACAACAGTGAATTGTTAAACTACTGCAATGCTGCTAACATAAAAATTCCAGATGTGTTTATTAAGAAGATAGAAATGGCACTAAAGAGAATAAAGTTGTGAAAAGCAACCAAGACAGAGTATTTTATAGGCAATCCATACTGCAGGCAATACCATTGTGGGAATATTGTAGGACTAATACAAAAGTTACCTAAAGCAAGTGAAAACATCAAAGATGTATAAAACAATTAAAACTTGTGACTGAGAAAATATCAGTAATTAATGATTTATGTCTAATCTCTCATCTAGACAAAATCTTTTTGAGAGTCACCTATATATAACTCAAAAGCATTTTTAATGAAGATGTTATTAGAGATTGATGTGGTTTCCAAAAGCAATGTTCAATGAAGTAATGTATCCTTACACTCCTGGCAGAGATTAAAATCCTTTCCCCCTCTATTGGTAATTGAGGCATAAGGGAAGGGAAAGGAATAGAGTAAGTATTTATATAACACCTATTATGTGCTAGAGATAGTACTGAGTGCTTTAAAGATATTATCTTATTGAGTGCTGGGCCTGCAATCAGAATACCTGAATTCAAATCTAGTTTCAGACATTTTAGTTATGTGATCCTGAAAAAGTAATTTGATTTCTTTTAGTTTTAATTTCTTCACCTGTATGATGATTTAATAGTGCCTTCTTACAGACTTGTATTTACACATACACACAGAAAAGAAACAACACACATCTATATATATATACATACATATTCATACATATATACATCTTTCTGTCTGTCTGTCTGTCTGTCTCTCTCTCTCTTTATATATATATATATATATATATATATATATATATATATATATATGATACAACATTATATTAAGGCTAAATATCATTATTTCTTATTGTTATTGTTGTTTCTGTGTTGTCACCATGCTATAGCTAAAGCTACATAGATAAGAACTGACAGATCTTTGACTGAGTTACTGAGTTGTGATTGCCTTCAGGAACCAAGGATTAGTTCTAAGCCAGATAATATTTGGGGGTAGGATTGCATTGAAGGACTTCATAGATGTCAGGCAACTATGAAATAATAGAAGGAAAGAAATCTGACTCAAAACTGAATGTTGGTGCTGATTAATCAGTGTGTTTCAGGAAAACACATTATGGTAACTTTGATGTGTCCTTCAACAAAATGAAACAAAATATTAAAAAAAAAATCTCATTTGTCTCAAAAGCATCACTGTGAAACAGAAGAAAAGCTAATAATTTAACCTCACCTTAAAACTGGGAAACTGAGGTAGTCCAACCAGATAATTTGAGAATTACATACAAAGCTAATGAGGGATCCACAGGCCAAGGTTATATTTGTGTTTATAGCTTTAAAATGTGTAAAGTGGTTATTAAAAGCTGTGGGGAAGTTCTAGGCAGCAGATATAGAAAAAATCCTGTTTTCTCACTAGTTTTGGCACTAAATCTGCCCAATTCACCATTTAGTTCAGAATGTCACACTGAGTTTTGTGGTTCCATTAGTAAAGAATATTATCTGTGTAATATGACCATGTTACCAATAAATGAATGATCATAGACAAATTTGTATTCTTTTTCAAAGTGTGAGCAATACTCTATTTGCATTATCAGCATGATGACCATTGCAATGATGAAAATGCAATGACAAAAAATTACGATATTCTGTTATTGGTTCTGTATCCCCACATTCCTATTCATTCATTCAACAAACCTTTATTATACACCTACTATGTGCCCAATATGTTTAGCTTTGGGAATACAGAGATTAAAACAATAACAAAACAAACTCTGAAATTGTAAACTGAAGGATTTTGCTTTCTTTTTCATTTTTAAATTTAATTGTTAATTATGCCTTTAGTTCCAAAATTTCTCCTTCCCTCTCCTGCTTCCCCTAACCATTATGAAGACAAGCAATATGATGCTGAATGAAGCAATCTATAGAATGTCAGGGTTCAAGTTAGAAAGACATCATCTTGAGTTTATATCTGGCCTCAGACACTTAAAAGCTATGTGACCCTGGACGCATCACTTAACCCTATTTGTCTCAGTTTCTTCATCTGTAAAATTTAAAGAAGGAAATGGCAAATCATTTTAGTATCGTTGCCAAGAAAACCCAAATGAAATCAAAAAGAGTGGAATATGACTGAAACATCTGAAAACACACTCTTGGTAAAACTATGAACTAGTCAACCATTTTAGAAAACAATCTGGAATTATACTCAAAGAACTATAAAACTTTGACTCATACCCTTTGACTCATCAATACTGCTCCTAGGTCTACACTCTAGAGAAATCAATCAAAAAGGAAAAAGGAACCAATATGTACAAAAATGTTTATAGGAATCTATATTTTAATGAGGATGATTATATGTATTCAGGTATGTAAATGTAGAACAACTACATTGTACTGTAAGTACAAAGAGATTTCAGGGAAGGATACTAGCAACTGAAGGAAGCAATTTATTTCCACAACAATTATTCATTCATTTTCTAAAGATGGGATATATTGGAAAGAATGCCACTATGGGTTAAGAGACTTGAGTTCATCCTTTTCTAGCCCTGTTAGCTTAGAAAAATCATGTATCTTTCAGTCTACTCAAAGTATATGGTGTGATGGATTGCATACATAATTGGGAGACATGAAATCCAAATTTGATCCATTTATCTGAAACTTACCTGTAGGATCCTAGACAAAAACAAACAAACAAACAACTGAACTTCTATATTCCCAGGGAGACTTTTTAAGACTTGTCATCTCATGGTTTGTTGTTCAGTCATTTTAGGTCTGACTGTGATTCCATTGGTATTCTTATGTAGTTCACCATTTCCTTCTCCACTTCATTTCACACATAAGGAAACTGAGGCAAACAAGGTTTAAGTGAGTTGTCCAGGATCACACAGGTAGTAAGTGTCTGAAGCTAGATTTGAACTCAGGAAGATGAGTGCCCCAGCACTTTATCCACAGTGTCATCTCAGTGTCCCAAAATTTGTCATGGAATAGTCAATTAAATTGGAATGGAAGGAGTAAGAGAAAACCCAGTTCTTAAGTATCTATGATATGTTAGACATTGCCTTCTGTGCTTTACAAATATTACCTCATTTGATTTTCACAATAACCCTAGCAAAGAGATGATATTATTCCCATTTTATAGTTGAGGAAACTAAGAAAGACAAGTTAAGTGAGTGGCTAAGTTCACACAGTAAATATATGAAACCACATTTGAACTCAAGTGTTTCTAACTGGGTCATATACTATTCACTGAGTTACATAGCAATCAGTAGAATATGAAGGAACCCCCACTCCAGAAGGTCCCTATGTTGGCAAATTTACAGATCCCTTGTGAATTTTTAATATTTCTTTGGAGCAGAGTGAAGGCAAAAGACAAAAGAGGAGGCAGAGGATGTTATAGATAGTGTCATGGAAACAATGAATATGAACTTGGACAGACTTTGATAGATAGTGGATAATACAAGGACTTGACATGCTATAATGCATGAGGTCAAGAAGAGTTGCACAAGATTGAATGACTGAACAAGAGCAACAAATATTACTTCCTTTCCTGCAAATTGAGTTAAGAATATGTGTACCACTCCCTTCACAAACATTATGAAGAAAAGTTTTGAAATGTGTGCTATAATCTCTTTGTTGTTCTGAATACCTATTATTTTTACCTTTTTTTACTTATTTTTTTAATTTATTTTGCTCATTATTTTTTGGTAAGATCAATTTGAGGCAAAGGGTTAGGAAATGCATCAGAGAATGACTAAAATGCAAAAAATAAATAAAACAAAACTATTCTTTTAAGAATGTTTTATAAAAAAAAACTGTGTTACTTCCTCATATCATTTTCAAGTGGTAACTAAATATTCTAAACTTTCAGCCACTATATACAATCATATTTAAGTATTCAAAATTAAGTAAATTAAAAGATACTTTTTATTCCCAGCATGCATCTTTGAGACAATCATCATCAAATGGTATTTACTTAATACTATCGTGCTCTTGGAAGAAGCATCAGAGACTGAACCTTGAATAAATCTCAGATATTAAGAAACTATAATATGATATTCTATAGCCTCATTCTGCTTTTCCTATAACCCACTTTTTAAGCCATTAAAATGCAATCACTAATAGACTTACTCCATGGAACTAATAGTCCCAGCTTTAGCAGGAAGTGGTGATATCTATATTTACTAGGTACAGTATGTAAACTGACAGTAATCACTTTGCTCTCTTCCACCAATAATAATAATAATAATGTAGCTTTGAGACTCTGCCCTAAGAATTAAGTTGGTACATATTCTCACTGTCAAAAGCAAACCACTTCACAAAAATTAACTGAGGGTGAAATTGAAATTGGAGAAAGCCATATCTCTCAATAGACAATTCCCATCTTTAAGGAAGAAGGAAGAAGATAAATCCATAAGATTCTTGATTTGGACCTGTGGGAAAACAAAAGGTAATTGATTCTAAAATCCTTGTTTTGTAAATGGGGAAACTGAAGCCAAGAGTACAAAAGATTTGCTCATTGACCCTCACTTATCAAGGAACATAGGTGCTAGGTTTCTCAGTAGTTAGAGAGCTGGACATGGAAGCAGGAAGCACTGATTTCCATTCAATCTCAGACATTTAAGTGCTCTCTGATTTGGTGTAATCATTTTGTCTGTTTCAGTTTCCTCAACTATAAAATCGAAGTAATAATAGCACCTATCTACTAGGGTTGGTGTGAGAATAAAATGAGGCAATATTTGTAAAACTTTCTGCAAATCCTAAAGTTTCATAAGTATTAATTATTATTATTGCTATTTCAACTTTTGATCCTTTTTAGTACAACTTTGGCAGGTGATAAACTAATACTCCCAATAATGGTAAACTTCCTGCTTCATGCAGTAGTCTGTCATGTTATAAGGCAGATATATTATGTAAAAATGTAGAAAGACAATATGCTATAATAGAAAGGTTAGTGCATTTGGTATTAGGAAACTTGGGTCCATGAACCTTTATTTGTGATCCATGGAATCTTTACACAAGTCATTTTATAAATCTAGATCTGAATTTTCCTCATTCTTAAACTGAATAATCTTAAACATATCTTTCAGCTCTTCACCTATGATCTTATATTAGTGAGTGATTCAAAGGAGTTTTGGAAAACATTTTTTTACAGTTATACAGAACAAATCACATTCATTCTCAACTACACAGTCCTCAATCTCCCCTGAAAAGGAAGAAGGAAGAGGAGAAAGGTGGCCCAGATACATTTACCAAGCCACACTACAGAGAGTGACAATTGTATTACACAAAGAATAACACAAGAAAGGGCCAATAATATGAAGAACTAAATGTCCAGTGAGAGGAGTAACAATAAAATTCACACTCTCTGATGGCCAAATTAAAATGCACAAAATAGTTAAGTAGCAATCCTAAATCAAGGACAAAATTTGATGTAAGAGATAGTATTGGGACTCTAAGATAAAACTCATAATAGGAAGGTGGTTATAAAGATATAGGTTATATTTTACTCAAAAAAAAATAACATTTTAAAAAGGATGGAGGTATAGCATTAACTTAAAAAAATCCATTGATGCTAAGCAATTGAAGAACTGACAAGAAAGTATAATGGAGAATAGCTGGGTAAGAATCAATATTGGGAGATATAAAAATGATATTACTATGGTAGGATATTAAAAATATTCAGAAGACAAGATTAGAGAATAGATCTGTCTCTGTCTTTTCTCTCTCTGTCTCAGTCTCTGTCTCTGTCTCTCTCTCTCTTTCTCTCTCTCTCTCTCTCTCATTCTCTCTCTCTTTCTCTCTCTCTCTCTTACTCTCTCTCTATTTCTCTCTCTCTCTTTCTCTCTCCTTGTCTCCACCTGCCACACTCTCTCTTTCATGAAAACAGTGGACAAATCCATGAATAGTCCTAATGAAAATTTCATTCTTCAACAGATGGAGGAAGCAGTTCAGGGAAATAATAGTCAAGACAAAAACCAAGACTGGTTACTGAAATAGAAATGATGGGAACCTTGGGGAAAGCAGCCACTGTATCTTAGAACTAATGATAAGAAGTGGATGAAAGTCAGATATATTATGATATAATCCTGAGTGATTTTGGCAGAGCAGACTTCATATTATTTAGAGAATGAATGAATCTAATCCTTTGGTCAAATGTCCCATAGCAGATGATCTATAGAAAGCTTACAAGAATCAAGACAAAAGCTAACAATTCTGAAGATGAAAAGAGATGAGGGTAACTATATAAGTAACTTTGGTTTTGCAAAGGTGTGCATAATAACAGTAATTGGTATTTATGTAATAGTTGAAAATTTGCAAAATATTTTATATGACTATATATTTTTTGAGCTTTAGATAAGGAGAGGTAGATTTTCCTGACCCTACTTTACAGATGAAGAAACTGAGGACTAGAGAAATAAAATAGCTTCCTCATTGTCAAATGAGTAACTAGTTATTTCCAGAAACTGTTTTCTGGACTTATATCTGGTGCTCTACTCACTATAACATAATACACTGCCTCTGTATACAAGGTGAAGGCAAGGTTAGATCCTGGATGATAAATATAAAAAATAGGCATGGTTCTTGTGTATATTCTCATCACCCCATGGCTAGATTATTTCAATAACTTACTTGATCTCTCTGCCTCAACTTGCTCCCAATCCAATCCATTCTACATTTAGCTTCCAAAGTTATCCTTCCCACTCAATATAATTTAGTAGTTCCCTATAACCTCTATGATCAAATATTAAACTTTCTTTTTGACTTTTTAATCCCTTACCTATCTGCCCTTTTTTCTAGCTTTCTAGATGTCTTTTACTTTCCCCATTCATCATTCTACAATCCAGGAGTACTGGACTTCTTGCTGCTTCATGTAAACAATATCTTATGTAATAAATGACTTTTTGTTTCCTATCCTCCATGCCTGAAAAGTTCTCCCTCTTCACCTTCATCTCCTTGATTCTTTTAAGACTTTGCTCAGATTCTGCCTTCTGGGAGAGTCCTTTCTCTTCTCTGTTCTCAAGAATGTTTGAGTGTCTACCCATCTAGAATTATGTTCCATTACACTATATATATCTTGTATGTACACAGTTGTTTGCAATTTATTTCACATTAGAATGTTAGCTCCTTGAAGGCAAGTGCCATATTTTTGCCTTTGTATCCCTGGTCCTTAGGGATATTTTATCCCTAAGTGCCTAGAGTACAGTATAGGATTAATTAATATTGATTAAACATTAGATTAATTAATATGTAAATTCTTGGAAGGAGAAGAGATAATGAGGGAAGCAATACCCAACCACACAAATTGTTTAAAATTATGCTTGTTAGCAAGAGAAAATTCAAGAAATAAGTAGGATTGTTGCAGAGGGTAAATGGGGCTATGATCATAGAAAAAAAGGGGAGAGAAAGTAGAACTAACCAACTTTAACTTTGCTTTTATCATCTGCATTAGAGAGTATGAGTTTTCACCTAGGGAATGGCAGAATATAAAATGGTTTATTTGAGAATTCATTCCCATCTAATTGAGATTTATAGGAAGGGCACAAAGTTACCTTCAAAAAGTTCAAGTCACCAATTGTGTTAGAAATGTATACAAAGAATTCATACACTGTGAGCTAGATATACTTGCATATCTAGGACATGTTCTACACAACCCATTTGAATACAGTACTATGAAAGAACAAGCAAATATAATTTCTGATTCTGATTCACTGCCAATTATCTTTTTTAATTTAAAATTTATTTATTTTTAACCTTCATTTTTAAAAATTGAGTTCCAAATTCTCTCTCTCCCTCCTACAGTTCCCCTCTTTACTGTGAAAGCAAGAAATGTGATATCAATTACACATGTGAAATCATGCAAAACATTTTTCTTTATGTTAGTGATCCTTGAAAGTTGATAAATAAGGAAAGATAAGAGAAGTGTAATATTTTTGTAATTTCTAGAAAATGTAAAAACTGAAATTCATGAACTTGGGCAATGAGCTTGACTTCAGTACCTGATAAAATCCTGGCAAGTTTGATTATAGGAATCATTAATGAGCATTTTAAAAAAGGACCAGGTGATCATTCAGAATTTTAATGGCACCATCAAGAACAGGTCATAGCAGACTAACTTCATTTCCTTTTTGACAGGATTATTATATTGGTAGATTAGCAGAAATGTTAGCAACATATTATCCCCAGATTTCAGGACGACATGACAAAAAACTTTCATATTAACTTTCTGTGCATCTGAAAAGATGTTGCTTCAATAATGGTATATTTTAGATTAATTGAATTTAGGTAAAATTTCTAGAATTCATATTTAGACTGCTGGGGACAGGAAGACATGTTTAAGATATTCCCCCAAAATAGGGAATGCTCCTTTAGTCAGCTGCGTGTTCGTCTTTGGAATTCTGATAACAAAAGTTTGATGGCCACTGACCAGATATTTTGTTAAAGAGAAATGTATTTGATGCTAAGTTGGACTATATGGTTTCCAAAGACCCTTTCACTCAATATCTCTGATTTTGTGAAATAATGTAATACAATTATTAAATAAGTATTCCAAACCAATGGGGGGGGGGGGAAAGTGATTTTAAATGTTATGTTCCTATATAATATTTTTTTCCCTATAACACTAAATATCTAAAAAGATGGGTCTTGAATTTCAGTGATTTTTGTCCACAATTTAGATTTATTCAACTTAGATTATACAATCTAATTTATGTTTTCTGTTATGATGGATTCACTTATGACCCAACTATCAATGTGTATTCCCCAATATTCTTCTTCTTAGCTTCACAAGATAAAGAATTTGACAGTAAAATAGAGTAGTAACTTGACATGAAAAACAAAGTATGATTCCTAGTCACCATGGGCTCAAAAAAAATAACATTTTTAACATTGTGTACTTCTATTGCTAACTATTTTAGTAACCTGTTAGTTCAGGTCCATGCCATGGATACCATATGATATAGCCTCTGTTGTTTTTGTGGATAGATTTTAGAATTGTAAAATAGATTAAGACTGTTAAGTATACTCAGTGATGGAAAGATAAGATCCAACAAGTGGTGGCTCATAGATTGATTTTTTCCACATGAGAATTCACTCTGTTATTGACCATACTTAATTTTAGACCGTTGACAGTGACATGAATGAGGGCATAGATGGTACACTTATCAAAATATAAATTGTCTGCTATTTCCCCATTTTATTGCCTTTACTCCTGTAATCATTATTATTCCCCATCCCCTAATCTTGATTTCACCTTTTGGTTCCCTAGTTCTAATAAGTGAGATTTTGGAATTGATTTGCTTAGGACCAGGCATCTATAATACTTTAATGCCATCTTATGCATCATGATCCCTCTCCCCACACTTACAGTTTCTTTCTATGTGCTGTCTTCCCCATCAGAAAGTTCCATAAGAGTTAGCCTTAAGACTGTCTTATGTGTTAATATTTGCAACTTGAGCAGTTAGCACTGTGCCTTGCATATAATAAGAACTTAGAGGAAAGTTTGTGTGTGTGTGTTTTTTTTTTTTTTATCAATGTATGACATGAAGCTGTGAGGGCTCTATTAGGCTATAGAATCATTATCTAAAAACTCTCGGCAATTTACCAAAGATAAAAAAATAAATGCAATATTTTATTCTTAATTTCAAAAAAAAATACAATATATTTTAAAGCTTGATTAGAATATGATCCTTAGTAAATCGATAAAATTATTATCATTATTATATAAAATGCCAAAACTTTATTTTTTGAAATTGTTGATGCCATTTGGAAAATATTCTCTTGTCTTCAAATTAAATAGAAAAAAAAAATAGAACCAAGAAATCTTCCTGTGCTAAAAAAGTAGAAAAAAGATACACTCACTTTGTAGCACTGAATTATTTACATTCCAAGGGAAACATTCCCATCTTGTGGACATTAATGGCACTGCCATTCAAGACCTTACTGACTGTGTTGCATTTTCACAACTATAGACATTTAGAGCTCTCTGCAACTATCGATTTTAATTAAATTTCAATTAAATAATAGCCCTACTATTTGAGCATTGCAATAAGCTTGATTCACTCTGGAAGTACTTGAACCTATAATACATGCGTATACACACAAACATAGGAGAATATAGCATATAGAATGTTTACATAATATATGTGTATGTAAACATATTTATACATATGCAACAGATGAAAATGAATTTGTTCCTGAAATATACATTATATATATGTATACATACACACATATCTGTGGTTGTGTGTGTATGTTTCTATGTGCATATAAGAGAAAGAAAATATAGTGTATAGAGAAAATCTATAACATGTATATACTATATATGAAAATGGAACATGAGGATTTGTTCTTGAATATATACATATACACATATGTGCGTGTGTGTTCTAATGCCAAATATGAAAGATTATTCCATTTTTTCCAAAGAATCTGATAATGATGTGGTAGAAAGAAGAATAAGGACTAGATTTATATTGTGGGGTCTGGATTAAAATCTTGGGACATAACTGATTTGTTAAGCACTTACTATAAGTCAGGAATTATGCTAAGAAATGATGGCACGAAGAAAACTGAAACAAACAAAATAGTCCCTAGCTCAAGGAGCTTATAATTAAATGGAAGACAAGATATACATAAACAGGTATTCATCAGATGTAAACAATATAGACAAAAAAAATAACAGTGTAGGGGAAGGAGCCTGGAGTTAGGAAAGGTATCCTGGAGAAAGTGATGATTGACCTTTTTTTAAGGAAGCTAGGGATTATAAGAAAGGAGAGGATATGGAAGGGAACAATAATTTACTAAATGCCTAGTATGTATCAGGAACTAAGTTAACACTTTACACATATTACCTTATATGATCCTCATAACACCTCTGTAAGATAAGTAGCCCCATTTTGCACTTGAGAAAAATAAGGCAGAAACATTTGTCCATGGTCACATAATAATATTTCTGAGGCCATGTTTGAATTTAAGTCTTTCTAACTCCTCATCCAATACTCTATCCATTGTGCTCAGTAGTCCATCTAGTGCAAAGGTAAGGGTGATAGTAGGAGAGCATGCTAGACAACAAGAACAATTATTGTAAAGGTTTGCACATAGGATATGTAGTATTTTTAGGAAGGCTAACAAGTAGACTTATATGGCTAGCCTGAAGAGAATGTTTTGAACTTGGGTCTAGAATTTTTTTTTCCTTCCTTCTCAATTTAATTTTTTTGAAATGGTATTTTATTTTTCCAAATACATGAAAAGATAGTTTTCAGCATTTACCTTTTAACAATCTTTTATTCTCCCTCTCTTTTCCCCTATCCCTTCTTCAAAGACCAATCTGATGCATGTAAAATGTGTGCAGTTCTTCTAAATATATTTCTATATTTGTTATGCTGAGCCAAAAAATAAAAACAGATTAGAAGGGGAAAATGAGAAAAAAAAAACAATCAAACAGACAAATAACAACAACAAAAAATCCTATGTTTTGATCAATATTTAGTTTTCGTACTTTTCTCTCTGGATGTAGATGGCATTTTCTATAACAAGTCTATTGAAATTGCCTTGAATCACATCATTATTGAAAAGAGCCAAGTATATCACAATTGATCACCACATAATCTTGTTACTGTATACAGTGTTCTCTTGTTTCTGCTCACTTTACTTAGCATCAGTTCATGTGAGTCTTTCCAGGCTTTTCCAGAATTAACTTGCTCATCATTTTTTATAGAACAAGAATATTCTATTACATCCATATACCATAACTTATTCAGTCATTCTCCAACTGATGGACATTCAGTTTCTAATATTTAACACTACAAAAAGGGCTGGTACAAACATTTTTGCACATGTGGGTACTTTTCCCTCTTTTATGATGTTTTTGGGATACAAACCCAGTGGAGACACTGGATCATAGAGTATGAACAGTTTGATATCTCTTTGGACATAGTTAGGATTTTTAGAAATATAAATGTATTTAAATATAATTTGTTTTCTTTTTAATGTTAGGCATTTTCTTCTCATGCATTGGAAAGCATGATTCTTATGATGCCATAGGCTTCACCACATTTTAGAAAGGGTCTATGCCATGAGGAGGGAAATGTTAAGATTCCCTTATATGGAGGCTGTAGAGGTGAGTAAAGCATAAGAAGAATGGAAAGATAGAGGGGGTAATGGCTGTAAATGATCTTTCTGTTCATAACAAAGAACCTTGGGAGTTTATTGATTAATGAGGTGACATACACTGACCTACATGTCAGACTGGAGGGATGGTCCCTAGTTAAGACTATTTCCATAGAGCAAACATGTAGTGATGAGGGTGTGGGCTATGCCAGAGTTATTTGTTCTTATTGATTTCAGTTTGTTTTCTGTAAAACTATAGTGTTGAAATAGATGATCTCTAAGGTCTTAGGCAGTCAACAGCTTTACTATATGCCTTATTACATTATTAAGGACTGGAGATACAAAGGAAGGAATAAATAGTTTCTATTCTCAGATACCTCTCAGTTTAATGATGAAGACAACAAGTAAACAATTATGTATAAAGAGAACATATCACAAAAATTGGACGTGATTTCTAAAGGAAAATGGTAGTATTAAGGGCTACCAGGAAAGACAACTTGCAGAAGCGCAGGTTGAAGTAAGAAGATTCCAGGAAAGAGGGACAGCCAGCGAGTTTGCACCAAGTTGGGAAATAGAGCAACCTTTTGATAGCAGCAACAAGGAAATCAGTGTCACTGGATTGTGGAATATATGAAAGGATGGAAGTAATTAAGATGAAACAAAACAGTAAAGTTAGAAAGAGGTCTTATTATCAAGAGCTTTAAAAAACAAACATAATATTTTCTCTTTTATCATATAGAGATTCTTTGATCTTACCACCATTCATATTAATTTGGCATAAAGTAAAATTAAATCTTTGTTATTATATTGTCCTGATGCTTTAACATAGAGGTGATTGCATTTTCAAAGACAGTTCTAGTGAGACCTCCCAAGCTAGAAAGCTTTTGCATTTTGGCTACGTGACAGACTATCTGTTTGTCCTCTAAAGACAAGTTTAGCTAATTATGCATCTGCTTATTACCAAAAGCCAGACTCTAAATCATGGATTTATTTATTTTCAGATTATTTATTTAATTATTTTGCCTCTGCAAAATTGTCATGAAAACAATGTGTTAAGAGTTGGAGGGCTTGGGATATTAGTTGATGGAGAAAGGACATGTACCAATGAAATTAGAGATCCTTGAAGTATTAAAATAAGTAAATTAATAGTGTGAGGCTTATTAGTCAATCATTTCACAATGTATTATTGTTGGGTTAGAAATTTCCAAGGGATATGGCCTTTTGAGCTGCCTTGTGAACTGCCACTAAAACATGATAGCTCTCCAATTCCCTATTGCTATGATAATAACTGACTTTACTTTGATGTTCTTAAGTTTTCATATTCCCTTTAGCTTCTCAGCTGGAAATAAATATGTATTAATTTTTTTTCTGCCTCAATTTTTTTCTTTAAAAACATTTTCTAAGAGAGATAGCTTTATAAAGAAATGATATAGTGAACACTAGATTTAGAAATATTTGGAATCCTTTGGTTCTACTACAGCCTTTCTTTGTTACTTCAGGGAAGTTACTAACTTCTCTTAATCTCAGCATTCATCTATTAAATGAGATATGAGGCTCAAAAGATATCTAAGATCCCATCAAGCTCAAAGCACTATGAACTCTAAATTCTACCAGCTAATGAGCTGTCTGATGTAGAGAATGTTCACTGTTAGATTTCTACCACTGGTATCAGTGGTAGTAGTCAATGTAGTATCCTGAAGGAGCATCCAGATCTGATTTTAATTCTTGTCACAGACCTGGCTCTGTGACCTTAGGCATGTTATTTCCCTTGTAACACCATTCTCTCTCTCCCCAGAGAAAAGTCTTGCCACCACCTGGTTCACAGTGGTGCCTTGAGGATTAATGAAGGAGTGTGTATAAACTGCAGGCTCTAGAAGATGAGCTCTTAACATCCTTGTGTTCTTTTGCTTGTTTCTACAATGCTAAAAGGTTCGTGTGAACAATGTTTAAAGGTGGGATGGATGCACCTCTTCTCCAACAGGAATGGAATTGCTATTATTATTTGTTACGAGCCATTAATGGTTCTGTATATTGGATTTTATCAGCCTCCTCCAGGTGATGAATGGGCTTACTAACACTGCACACTGCTCTCCCCCTTTCCTTCTCTTGGAGTATTTCCAGGCTTAGCACTGAACATTTCCCTATAACTCAGACACAGGAGTTGGGTTAAGTCTCAGGCTTTTTAGCATGCAGAAGAATAAGATTTTACCACACAATTGGGGCATGATAGTATTTTTTTCCAACACATGTGATAAAAGCAATAAATGTGTACATTTCAAGCTTGTGTCCACACAGAGAATGAACTTTGAGTTTCCCAAAGTCACCTGCAGAACATGTTCAGAACTATTGAGTAAGCAGGGGGTCACAGGACACACAAGATGAAGCTTAAGAACACAACAATATGCATTCATTATATTTATACAGAAATTTTTAATCTACTCTACTTCTGCTTCTAGAATGTATACAAGGCAGGTATAGGTGACAGGTTGCTGAGCCTGGAATCAAAATTACCTAGATAAGAATGTTACTTCTTGCAACTTTGAATTCATTGATCTTCCCTGAATTTCTTCATCTATAAAATGAAGATAATGAAAGCTCCAATCACAAAGAATTTATAAAAAAGGATCAGATGAAATAATATATGCAATAATTTTCCCAAATTACATTGTTATATAAGTGGTCCTATTTATAGCAATACAATATAGTAAAATCAAAAAACTGAACAAAAAAAACTTTGTGTTACGCAGTTTAATATTCATAGAGAGTTTTCATAGAAAGGGTATATGAAAGGCTTCAAAATCCTCTAAAATAATTATACAGGAGTACTTTAAAGATGTAATAGTATGGAGATATTTGTAATGTGTGTGTGTGTGTGTGCAAATATACATGTAAGCTAGAGACAGAAATAAGTCAGAGAGAGAAAAACAGTGAGAGAGACTCAGAGACATAATGAGCGATAAAGAGAAAGAGACTGGGGGAGGCAAACAGACACAGAGATAGAGAGCTACACACAGAGACAGAGATACATGCACACAACAGAAATCAGAGAAACACAGAAAACAGACATACTTACAGAGAGGCAAAGAGACAGAAACAGAGACAGAGAGACAAAACCTAACTCCTACTCCCCCCCCCCCCAAAAAATAGCCCAATTCCTTGTACAAAAGTTTTACTTGTCTTCAAGACTTACAGAAATGAAAACCTTGTAGAAGAACAAGAGGGCAAAAGATATGTAGGTGATAAATAAAACATATTCCTTAAATCAATGAATAAAAAAGTAACTTCCGTTGTGGTTTAGTTTTGTAGCCATTGCATTTCCATGGTTTAAATTGTATCTACCCCAGAGATTTGGAGAAATTTGATGAAGTTTTGTGTAGTTCTGTATGTTGTGGTCTTGTGTAATTTCAAAGAATGGTGGTTGAAGTTAACAATGACCAGATTTGCATTTCAATTTGCTACATCTGGAATTATACCTGATGTGAAATCTGTTTTAACCTATATTTCAATGAGGAATCTTGAGTCCATCAACTCCAGTGTCTCTCAAGCTGTCAAGCTAGACTCCCTGGGGAGATTATAACCTCTTGCAGGGGAGGCTCACACAAGCCCCAGGAACATTCTTTAAAAGGAGTATTTTTTACTCTGGTTCTCAGAAATTGGCAGGACCCTGCTGCCCAATTAAGATTCTCCCTATATTCCCCTGAATAGATGCAATCTGATAAGCTCAAAAATCAAACTTGAGAGTTGTAAAAACAAAATAGAATTTCTCTTCTGTTCTCCTCCTGAACCTTCAAATCATTTAGGAAAGCACTCACCAGCTTAGATACTGACATGCACTAGATTCTGTCATTTCCAATGTTTTCCAAAAAGGGAACTGAATCCTCCAGACTGGGGAAAGCTTTAGTTTGCTAAGTGTGTCTAAAGGATACAGCAGATCTAAAAATATCTAATGAGCAGCATTAATGGGAATGTTTGTCAGTTACAGAAGGATGGTCCAATGGCACTAAATTGAGCTAAAAATATATGAAACAACATGTTAAAAATCAAAACAAGAGGCTCATTAGTGCAACAGGAAAGGTCTGGATTGGGGGTGGGGTATGCTCCTCCATTTGACAGGCTATTCCCTAAAATACATAGGTACACATATTCATACATACATTCCCATATACTTACACTTCTACATTCCCCAAAATAATATATTTCCTTCACTTAAGCTGATGAATAATACATTGGGAATCGTGACAGTTTAGTATGAGCTGTGTATCCGAGATTGTAGGGGCTTCACGTCTCCTTAATGCTGCGCTGTCTAATACATGGCACAACCTTCAGCCTTGTGATTGGAACATCTGGCCTCAAATGTCAAAAGGCTTGTGCAGTCAGCCCAGCAAATTCAGCTATGTATGATTTGATTCACTATGAATTCTAGAATTAATGTGTGCTCAACAAGCAGTTATACTTCAATAACATTTCAGCATGAAGAAAAAACCCGGTCCAAGAACTATGGAATTGAAATGTTATTATCCTGCTTTCCTTCATTATTGGCCCCAGGTTCATTTCTGACTAAAGGTTTAGCATTAATGATGAAATTCCTGTGCCCCACTTTTTTTTCACTAGACTACAGCCACTTAAATGATTGGATTCCTCTATTTTTTGTCCTGCTGTTAAGGAACCCAATCTTGCCATCTATAGGGTATCACCACTACTTTCAAAACTGACAGACTTTCAAATGATTGCTAAGAAATAATCATATAACAGTTATGGAGAATGGCACTATTGCATTGTAACTTGGGGGGAAATGACTCAAGATTTCGAAGATTAAAGTAAAAAAAGCAAACATACAATGGACAAATGCATTGGAAGCTAAATTCATTCTCAGGTGGGACTGCAGATAGAGTACTATATTTGGACTCAGGAACAGTTAGTGGGGTGCTTGAGCAATCTTGCCTATGGAATTTACTTGCCATGTATAGCCAAATAATTCATAAGCTTCTTCAGAGAAGGAACTATCTCCTTTGCCTTTCTTTATATCTTCAGTGCTTAGTACAATTACTGACATACATTAGGTGCATAATAAGGGATTGTTGGCTGATGCCTAAGACTCAATTATCTCAGCTATAAAATAAAGATGACAATATTTTGAGCATCTAGTACAGGAGATTATAGTTGGACTCAAATGATACAGTGTATCTTTAAATGGTAGGTTTTATTATGTTGTTGTTGCTTAGCCATTTTCAGTTGTGTCTGACTCTTCATGACCATATTCAGGGTTTTCTTGGCAAAAATACCAGAGTAGTTTGCCATTTTTTTTTCCAGTTCATTTTAATATTGAAACTGAGAGAGTTAAGTGACTTATTCAGGGTCACACAACTAGTAAATGTCTAAGAATGAATTCAAACTCAGTTCTTCAGTTTGGGCACTCTATCCAATGAACTTCTTACCTGCTCATCATTATGGTAATGATTGTAATTAAAGGGAAGGTGAATATATATAGCACTACAGAATTGGAGTCATGAAAACATGATTTAAAATCCTGACAGACATTAATAATATTACTGTAAGAAAATTATTTTACCTCTCTCAGTTTAAGTTTCTTCATCTGTAAAATCCTCATAATGATAGGGCTTAATCCAAAAATTTGTCCTGAACATCAGAAAGCTGATTCATGTAAAATGTGTCACCATACTTGAAGCACTATGTAAATGGCAACTATTATTACTATACTATCACCCTCATCATCATTAACTTAAAATACAAACCAAAACTTATTTCAATGTAGTTCAAATAGAAATCATCCTGGAACAAAGTTGCTGTCCTCCCGAGCACTTACAATTCCATGCAGAATAGACATCATAAGCATTTTCAGTAGTTACATTTATTAAAACCCTATTCCTACAAAGCTTTTTATTATTATCACTAATCTAATTCTCATCTTTTTCTAACATTGTTTTGATAGAATCTGACAAAAAGCTGCTTTCCTGGTATTATTTATAAATATAAATAAATATTATTATATATTATATATATTATTATTATATTATATTGTTATATATAAATATAAATATATATTATTTCCTGGTATTATATATAAATATATATTTTTATTATATATATTACATCATATATAATATATATGTATATTCTGTATATAGTATGCCATATATTACTACATACTATGTAGGTAAACTTCATACCAAGCTTAGAATACTATTCAGAAACATAACTTAAGAAAAATTTGGAAATCTTTTCAGAGATAAAAGCAACTCCATTCACCTTTTTAACGGGAAGGTCTCTGAATTTTTTTTTTTTACATTATGAATATGTTACAAAAGAGAAATAAATATAGGTGATCTAGGCAGAAATTTGTAGTAAGGTATCAATGCATGTTGTTATTTCATTTTACTTGGTAGATTTGGAGGCTTCAGAGAAAACTAAGACAAATCCATATTCTTTGTCAAATACTAAGGTATATGGAATTGGAATGAAGTCCCTGCCAGGCCAAGATCCACACCATAAACCACATTTACCATCATCCTTTATTTGACAAGTCAGAGCAAATTATCAAGGAGTATGGCATTAAAACCCATCTTCCTGATTCAGTCCCTCCCCTGAAGAGAAGTGAGGAGACTTTATTAGGTGTAACAAATGCCAACTCTCACCCCATGCTCTGACAGATAAGGTCAATTATATAGACAGCCTTTCCTCCTACTGACTGGAATACTCTGGGTGGTCTTGGCTCACTTAGTCCACTTTTCATTAGTGGATAAAGAGTTGCTCCAAAATGTGACAGAAAAATCAAAGCTTTTTGAGGGTTTCTATTTTGTCATTTCTTCATTGTCTTACAGCAGTCGACTAGGTTACCACGCAGGCATTGCTTGAAGCTAGACATCAGAACAAAGCAAGACAAAGTAGCTCATTTTCAAGCACCCACTCTTAGTCTTCTTTTGCTGACCCGGGGAGAATAATATTCCTGATTGATGAAAGTTAAAAATGAGAGATGAAAAACCACATGAGTTAGATATCTTGAGTTATGCTCTTTTACTTTGTTTTTTCAGCATACATTTCCTCAGTGGAATATGGTAATAGCAGCATATAAGATAACACCTTAATATTGACAAAGTGTTATACACATTGCAGTAATCATTTGGGCCTCACAGCAACTCTGTATTGTAGCTGCTAATATTATCCCCATTTTCCATAAACTAACTGAGCCTGAGTGAGGTTAAATAACTTGGCCAAGGTGAAACAGCTGATCGTGTCTGAGGTAAAAATAAAATCAGGCATTTATGATAATATACCTATGAACCATGTGCAATTCTTTGACTGTACTTATTGCTTCTGGAACAAGTTACTTAAAATTCTCTTAACTTCAACAGTCCCATCTATCAAATGGGGGTAGTAAATATGTCCACTACCTTGAAGATCAAATGATATAAGATAGATAATACCCATAAAGCATTAAATAAATTACAACTATTATAAAGGATTTAAAATGCTACATATAATAGAATGTATCTTATTTTTGAGAAAATCAATGAAAATGAATGAATAAAGCATTTATTAATTGTTTGCTATGTTCAAAACAGTGTGCTAAGTGCATAGAAAAAGTAGTAAACCCCTCTTCTTAAGAAGCTCACATTCTACTAGAGGAGACAATATATAAGGAAAGTTTCAGCTGCAAGTCAGGTGGAGAAGTCCCATGGTCCTTAGGTTATAATTGCAAAGTAGGTGCTAAGATCTCTTAATTTATCTTCACAGAACCCCTGCAAAAGCATTCTTCCATTTGGAGATTGGGACCTTTAAAGGCAATATTAAAAGAGTCAAGAGATAAAAGGGATAGAGCTCCAAGTTGTTCTTTAACAGTAACTGTGTCTATTGAGGTTATATGATATGAATGGAGTTATCACTATCTCCTGATGTCCTCTTCAATTTCATTCAAAACAACAAGCATCTTTTCCCTTTTAGATTATTTGGCTGCAAGCCTATTGCACTCCAAATAGCTGTTGGTAACATTCAACAGTGTGATGATGATGGTGATGATGATGATGATGATGATTATGATGATTAAAGAACAAAAATAAGATATTCTGGAGACAATGTAGGACTGAGTAAAGATACTTCAGTTTATATCCAAACACCAATATATATTAGCTTTTGACCATGGATAAGATATTTTCCCTTCAGTGAAGTTCAATCCCTTCGTTTATTAAATAGAGGAAAACTTGGAAAACTAAAATACTATGTTTGTAAGTATCCTTAATGAGATAGTGCTAGAGAATGAAAAGGGTATAGTTCTATGGTCCAGAAGAAACTAAGGGGGAACAACTATTATTCTTCCAGATAATATACCATAAAGCTGATATAACCCAAACTGATATAAAGAGGAAAATTTTGTCTAATCCCATAAGAAATTGGCTCAAAATATATGGCTTCTTCCTACTTTGGTGTAAAAAAGAAAGAGTTCAGTTTTAACAAAAGTCTTCCATAAATCTCTATTTTTCCTCAATATTATATTTTTTCTGATCTTACCAAAACACTTGGGACAGACAAAGTCAGACGAGTCTGCTGTGTGTGGGCTGGAGGTTAATTTTACACTTAAACTAAAGGAAGATAAGGAATGTCCTCGTGGGTGGAAGAGTGGGTGGGTGGCAGATGTCTTACTCTGCCTTTTAGAAACCCAAGTTCCCAAGTAGAGACCTAAACGTGTGCTATCCTTGAGAGAAATGGCACAAAAGAAGACTCCAAGGAAAGATTGTAGACAAAAACGAAAGTAGGGCAAACATCAATTAGGAGAAAGAATTAGCTGAGAAAATGCTGGAAGGCTTTACCCTCCTTTCTTTCTGTCCCCCCCATCCCCACCCCTGACACAATTCGTAAATTAAATGGTAAAGGAACAGAATTACTCAATTCCTTGCTATGTTCTTTCCTTAATTGCCATATGTTCAAAAGTTTAGGTGATACCACAGGATAATACACTCTCTATTTACTCGAATTTCCAGATTAGTATTGTAAAGTGACACCAGCATTACTGATAGGTAATACATTATACTCAATAGCACAGAAAGAGAAGTTTTAGTAACAGCTTTGTGAATTTCTTTTTTAAAATGCTCTTTCTTATCATACCAGTTGTCTATTTCCAATTCTAAAATTATTTTAGATTAATTCCATATTCACATAACAGCATATAAAGACATTCCACATATGCATTCAATATATATCTATGTGTATATATATATATGCATACAAATATACATATGCATATGATTCCATGCGCACCCATATATGTAGTATTTGTATAATTTATCTGACTGTATCTGCAGTAGATTATAAAGGTTTGAAGAGTTAAAACCTTTTCATTTTTCTCTGTTTCCTTAGTGTCACCACACAGTATATATTTAACAAATGTTTGTTAAATTCACTTCACATATCAGAGCAAACTATTCTCACTTTGTAAGACTTTGCTGTATAATTTAATGAAGTAAAGAGAATTATGCTGTTAAGCCCCAAGCCAACAAAAAGCCTTAAAAAACATCTTGCACTTCTTTAACCTCTGTTTCCCTGCTCTTTTGGTTGAACAAACAACTGTTAATCTGAATAAGAAGTTCAAATGTAGAAATACACACTCTTCTTTAAATCACAAAAATTCAATCAAAAGCAGATCATGTAGCTTAAAAAAAAAAAAAAAAAGATATAGAACCTCCCAAAAGAGACAGTGGGCATTCATTTTTTTTTTTTTTTTTGCATACATGTTGGAGCCCAAAGCCTATGGGGCAAATAGATTCTTTCTTTCCTCTTTCCTCCCTTCCTTCCTTCCTTCCTTCCTTCCTTCCTTCCTTCCTTCCTTCCTTCCCTCCCTCTTTTCCTCTCTTCTTCCTTCCCTCCTTCCTTCCCTCCCTCCCTTTCTTCTTTCCTGCTTTCCAGCAGTTTTTTTTTTTTGGGGGGGGGTATTTCTGACTTTAACATATTCTAATACATAAGGGCCCAGTGATTTTCTTAACAAAAAAAAAAAAAAAAAAAAAAAAAAAAAAGAATGGATATTTTCACAGATTTAAAAAAAAGTTAGATCTTTCCTGTAAGTAATAAATATGCATAGTTCATGAGAAGCTTAATATTTTTGATAACTAATTTTCCTTCTCAATGTTCCTTCTTTGTATGTGTACCCAACATATGTTCATCACTACAAAACAGCAGGGATAAGGTCACTGAATGAACTTTGTATGGCACCCCACATGGTTTACATGTATAACTAGATGTTTTTTTTTTTTTAATGATGGTGATGAGGACCTACTCTTTCCTTCCTGAATTACAAAATTAACGTGTATTTCTCCTGAAGATTTGCAAAATCCTTGCCTCCTTATAACCCTATTATCACCATTCCATTAAAAGTCAAGTTCAAGTCTTAATGTGGAAAGCAAATTATATGAGTTCAATATGAGATAACAGAATGTGGTAAAGTCACTTGCTCAAGGTCACAGAGGTAAATTTCTGAGTTGGGGGATTCAATTTCAAGTCTTATGTTTCTAGCTTCAGTTATTTTTCTGTGGTCTCATAATTTCCTCTTAGTACCATGCCATTTTGCATTTGAGAAAGGAAGACTAGGAAAGGCACATGGTAGCTATCTTCAATTATTGGAAAAATTCTTATGAAGTCTTTTTCCAATTCTTCAGTGTACAAAGTGACTTTTTGGATGCTGTCTTCCTCATTAAACTGTGAGATTCTTAAGGGAGGAGACTGTCTTTTTGCCTTTTTTTTTTTCATCTTGTGCCTGGCACAAAGTAGGTAATGAATGCTAGTCCTCTGACTGAATAACAGGGATTAAATTTGTTAATCCTGGCTCTTGAGGCAGAATTAGTAGTAAAAGGAAGGAGATTTGAACAGGCATATTTAGACTCCTTAATTATTGGAGATGTCAAAAAGCAAATAGTTTACTCAGAGGGTTGTGGACTCCAGCATTAGTAGAAGTCTTCTAGTGAAAAATATAATTTTGGAGTCATTATAAATTAGATTAGATACCCTTTGAGAGCCCTTCCAACTCTGAGATTTTGTGGTTCTGATTTTTATGTGTTGATTATGAGAGTCAAACTATTTCATTCTATAATATTAGATGAAAAAAACCTGTTTCCTTGTCTCAGACAATAAGCAAATTCCACAGCTAGGACTTACGTTTTATCTTTCTGATTTCAAATCCATGCTCTTTTCCAGTAACCCATAATGCAAGAGGGAGTTAAGATCAACTAAATGAAAATAATTCACACATTCAAGATTCAATATTGTGTAAGATAAATTACATAAAAGACAAATCAGAAATGGGAGGCATGGATTTTAATTAGACCTAAACATAAAATCTCTTATGGTATGATAATCAGAATGCCTACAATGCTAGATAATTAAGTAGAGAAGTGTAGAGGCAAT
This sequence comes from Sarcophilus harrisii, assembly GCF_902635505.1. Classification (NCBI taxonomy): domain Eukaryota; kingdom Metazoa; phylum Chordata; class Mammalia; order Dasyuromorphia; family Dasyuridae; genus Sarcophilus; species Sarcophilus harrisii. The sequence continues at coordinate 121,365,433 of NC_045427.1, read as the reverse complement.
ATAGATGAATAAATTACAGTCTCTACTATCAAGCATCATATCTTCTAACAAAAGGATAGACTTATCAAAAGTTTAAAAATAAAGCAATAAATTATATTTCAGTTCTACAATGAAGAAAAAATGTCATGGGGCCAAAGGAATGGATGGCATAGACAGAAGGTGATAGAGTAGCTTAGAAAAGCAAAAAACCACAGTGGAATACAAGAGATGTCACAGAAGACTTCACAGAAGAGGAGGAAATCAATATTGGTTTTGGAGGATGTAGAAGATTTGGAGAAACGTATCCATCTCTCTACTGCCTACACAATGCCAAAGATTTGAAGAGACATTCAGGAGGTGGAGAAAATCTTGGTTCAGGCAAAAATATGAACATCAATAAAAATACAGAGACTGGTCAGTGAAAGCTATATTGTGATATCAGCTCATCATGTAACTATATCATTTTGTGGAGAGTCAAGGGGTCAGGAAGTTAAGCAATTACCTAATTCTCAAACTTTAGATAAACTTCAGTTTCCCATCAATATGTCCATTATATCCTTATGTTTTTTCAAATCCACTCCATCCCTCTGTTAAATTGGTGGAGACACCAACATTTGCTCATTCTAGAATAAGAACAAGAATCAAAAACTTTTAGCAAATGCACATTCTCTTATGATGTGATCTATAAGTCAAATCTACTGGAAGTAACAGTTCCAAAATGGAACAGAGTGGGGATGAGTGAAAGGAAAAGATGAGTAATAATCTTTTTGTTTTAGCTATATAAAAGGAATTTAGATACAGTTAAGAAAATGCTAGAAAAGAACTCACATATTCTGGGGAAAGTTCAGACAAATAATTATAACTGACATTTATTTAATGCTTTGCAGTTTACACAGTGGCTTGCATACATTATCTTTTTTGATGTAACAAAGCTACATGAAATAGGCAACACATTTTTTAATCTATATTTTGCAGATAAAGAAATTGAGGTTAAGGAGTTGAGAAGCTGACCTGAGATTATACACTTAGTAAGTAGCAAAGCAAGAAGCTAAAACCAGAAATTTCAACCTTAAAATTTGTGCTCCTTTTCTATTACAACTACCTATAAATGTTCATAAGAAGATTGCGAAGTTCTTTACCTTTGACATTTCTTCCACTGTTAAATTTATATCCAAAATAATCAATGGAAAAGAAAGAATATGATTGTTGCACTGATTAAGCCAGAAAGTAAAGGAGGGAGAAATCGAGGTTAAAAAATAAATCCCCTTTACTAGAGAAAATAAAGTACTTAATCAAAGTTTAATTTGAGCTTCCCCCCTCCCTTTGTTATATATCTCAATAACCTAGAGTAACTACCACTCTATCTGGAGATCAATCAAATAGGCCCTCTGGGAATAAAACAGTGTTATCTTGTCTTGTCATATATGCAATGTAGGCTGAATCTAAATTACTGTGAACCACACATTCTTCTTTCTGATGAGTTGACCCTGATACAAGAAAGGTGCAAAATGATCACAGTGTACCATGTGTTGGAAAATGGATGAATACACATGGACAGGCCACAATGCTTATTTCTGAATTCCAGGTGGGTTCATGCCTTGATGAAGCCCAAACAGTACACCTTAAGGAAGTGAGCACATATAGTTACAAGGACATACTTTTATGATCTTTATAAAAACACATCTGGAGAATTTTTCTTATTATCACTAAACTAAAACAATACAAAATCAAGGAGGAGGGGATAGGAATGATCAGAAATGTCTAATTGCAATAGCAAACACTCAATTCTTACAAAATATCCAAGCTAAACACTATCCCTTAATATTAAAAATGGTGATTATATTCATTAAGGAAACTTCATCTGAGTCCTATCTTCCACCCACAGCTCTGTTGGATTATCAGTAGCCTGCACATAACAATTTCCCTACATGTTAATTAAAGTACCATCAGGTCTTATGTTTCCTTTCCTCAAACAAATTCTAATTCTGCCATTAACCACTCAACTTACTAGAAATATTAGAATAAAGAAAGCCTGGGGAAACTTTTGAAACTATAAAGATTGGTTTTGTTTAGCAGAATGCAACACTTCTCTTTGCTACCTTTAGGCTACTGCTTAGAAAGGGGTCGGACTCCCTTAAGTAACATCACTGGAAACTGAAGTAACAAATATTTTTGTTTATTTATTTTTAAAGCAATCTCTTCTAAGGAGGTTTATGTGATGACTATGATTTTCATGGTGTTTTTTTGCAAACTGTCCGAAAGTTTTTGTTCTTCAGATGTTCTGAAGATCAGCAAGTTTAGGACAAACTACTCTCTTTCTACATAAGATTTGGCATTAAAGAATGAATGCGTGAGGAGCACTTGTGATTGTGTGTGTGTGTGTGTGTGTGTGCGCATGTGTGTGTTCGAGTATACATTTACTCATGTGTTTCCCTATGTGTTCATCCCCTTCTTTATCAACCAGGGAAAAAGCATCTGAACAGTGCAGAACAACAACAAAAACAAAGAAAAGAAAAAAAATGAATTCAAATAAATGAATAACCTTACATGGAAAAACCATTCCCTGCCACATTCAGAATATATTTAAATTAAATTTGTTGAAAAATTGTGTCTAGAAGAGGGAATTCCCCAATAGCCACAAAAAGAAGAGGACATTGTCCTACAATCCCCTAATGTAATGACAACACTTTCAATGTTGTGTTTAGCCTTAGGATCCACATTTCAAGATGAAAGCATCCAGAGTATGGTGACCAGGATGATGAAAGGAATAGAGATTATGCTATATGAATATCAGTCCAAGAAATGTGAAAAAAGAATACTTCAGAGCATAAGATATATCTTCAAATATTTGTTGTTTTATTCTTTATTCTTGAAGAGGATCATGACATCAGAAAGGTAATGCCATGACTTGCAAATGAATTGGATTTAAATATGGGAGAGTTAAGCAAAATTACCAGCCTCACTTTCTCCTCCAGAGTAATTCGGTCCAACAGCAAGCTATAAATTAGGACAACTGGAGATGTTGCACTCTGCCAATCAAAACCAACATTTCCAACTACAGTGGAAGACCTTGGTCTTTTTAAGCTAAGATCTTTAATAAGTCTCAGTGTGACTGAAATAACACTCAATCAGTGATTATGACTAGGTAAGAAATGAGGCAGACAAAGGCCTCTTACCTAGTCAAAGGAAATCAATCTGAGAGAGGAAGAGCACCAACTATTTGAAAAGGATTATTACAAAGATGATCAAGCATAGTCTATTTGGCCTCAAAGGACAGAACTAGGACCAATAGATAGAATTAAGGGATAGATATTGAGTCAATATAAAGAAAGTATCTTTCTAATTAAACTTGCCCCAAAATAAAATAGATATATTATGGAGTGAGTTTTATATGATTAGAGGTTTCCAAGATGAATCTGAATATTCCTTTATGAGGATTATTGCAGGGAAATTCCTGTTTAAGAAGAGACTGGACCTTGTGACCTTCAAGATATTCTCCTTACTCTCAAAATCTATAAGTGTAGGATAAATAGATTATTTTCATTAAAAATTAATATTAGCTGGTTATATATATAGTATTGTATGGGTTAAAATCTTTAAATGTTCTAATTTGATTATTTCTTTTTTAATATTAGTTTTTTTATTTTTAAAATACATGCAAAGATATTTGTCAACATTCATCCTTGCAAAACCTTGTGTTCTCAATTTTTTGTCCTCCTACCCTCCTCCCTCCTTGCCTAGATAGCAAGTAATCTAATATAGATTATAAAGAAGCATAATGTTATGAAATTGTATTTTACATATTATAAAATTTTATTCCCTTCAGTTGGAATGGACAAGCAATAGATTATCCTTAGTCAGATAACCAGAGTGAATGTCTTAACAAATCTGAAGAAGCCTCAATAAATTTTCTGGACAGATCTAGGAGTAAAGACACACTGCTTTGCACACACTGACAACTCAGCTGAGTTGATTCTAGGCACAGAGTTAGCTACTAGTTGCTTCTATCCCCAAAGGACAGCTTTACCCACCAATGCAGTCATATTACACCAATTTAGGTACCAACGCTTCCCTGATATTCAGTTACAAGTTTTTTCTCACATACTTTTTCTCGCAAGATTGTATTTCAATCTTGCACTCATTGTAACCTTCCCTGCATTTTAATTAATTAATTTAAATTAATTAATATCGTAATCTCCATGAGGGCAGAGATTCTATATTTTTTGTAGTTTCAGTGCCAAATGATTAAGCACACATCAAAATCCTTCTGTGTGCCAGGTATTGTGCTAACTATAGGTGATATTAATACAAAAGTGAGAAATTTCCTGCTGTCAAAGAACTTATACTTTACTAGAAAGTAGTAATGCATTCACAGATGAATAAAGACAGAAGGATGTAATATAGAAGGAATAGCAAGTATAGCTGAAACATTTATTGCATGAGACAAGATAATATGTAATCAGTCTGAAGAAAATAAAAGCTATCTAACTTGACTGTTGATTATCTCTAATTTATCTTGCTAGTATATTTTTATGCACAATTGTTTTCATGTTGTATCCCCATGTGAGTGTCTAAAACTATGATACTCAAAGGAGTATCAAAAGTATCATAAGTATCAAAGAAATTTTGTTTGTCTTTCTTTGTATGCTAAACCTTTAGCACAATGCTTAATACACAGTAAGTACTTAAAATGTTTACTGATTAGAATATAATAGAAATCCTAATATAGAAAGTGATTTCAGCTTTACAATTCAGTATATACAATTATAATACTTCTTATGAAAAGGTGAATGTTCCAATTATTCAAAACCTTCATAGAGAAATTATCATATCCCATATAGATCATGAATCATGTAATATATATTTAATCATTTTTCTTATATAAATAGCATATTCCCTTCAAAGATATTTCCTAGGGCCTCTCATACAATGGAGTAGACCTGGAGATAAGAATATGGAATCCTATTAGTTCCTGCTGTTATTATTACTATATTTGATGTTGTCTGGGGGGAAAAGAAAGAACATTAAAAATGATAGGGGTTAGATAAAACAAGAAGTGAACTATTTCCTCTCATTTTATGTAGAAAGAATAGAATTGGTTCCCAATAAAATCACATCCATTTGTCAACTAAAAGTTCTAATTGGTCACATTGTATCACCGATGCTAGGTCACTTTGTCAAGATAAACAAATAAATAAAATAACCTCAGAATGGGAAAGCAATTCAGAAATTATCTAGCTACAATATGTGAGCTTGAATATTCCCACAACCTTCTCAATAAGTGGTTTGTGATCTTTCTCTAGATGACCACCAGTAATGGGCAACACACTGAATTTTGAGAATCTGTTCCACTTTTAGAAAATAAGGAAATTTTGTTTATATCATATCTAAATCCATATTGTAGCAACTTTTACCATGATGCCTAGTTTGGAGCCCTTTAAAGAAAATTAGAAAATTTAAGTCATATTTCCTCATGATAATCCTTCAAAAATTGAAGGCAACTATTAAGTTTTCTCTAAGTCTTTTCTTTTTCAGGATAAATATTTTAAGCTGCATCAACAACATTACAACATGGCCTCCAGTTCTCTTTCTTTTTTATTTGACCCCTTAAGAACCTATCACATCATGTTAGTATAGTTTCCAAAACATTGAACTACATATAATGCTGGAGATGTGAACAGATCAGTGTACAATGCTATGATACCACTATTTCTTTCATTCTAAACACCAATGTTTCTATCAAAAGTGGCTATCAAAATTTTACTTTGATCCTTTATTCCTGTGTAAAAATGAGACTAGATCCCTAAAGGCTATTCCAAAATATAATTCTTATTGGTCTTACTAATATGAAAAATTTTTAATATAGAATTGATGAAGTACTTTATGTCTGTTAACCACAGAGAAGTTTAGCCAATTGATATTAGCCACCAAAACTCTTGAAATCCATCTCCTAAGTTAAAGAAAGGTTACAGGTGGCTTGGGGGAAGAAGAACTAAAGAACTAAATATGAGTCAATTGTGTGATAGGCAGTTTAAAAGGGGTTTTCATCTGATATTTCAAGAAATCATAGTTCTTTAGTTCTTCTTCCCCCAAGATTTTTTTCTCGCACAAACTATTATCTAGCCAGACTTCTCCTACCCTTTTTTTGTACATTTTATTTTTAAGATTTAAGTGTAGAACTTTTCATTTATACTGATTAAATTCAGTTCTTATTAGTTTGAACCCAACATTCTTATCTGCAAGATATTTTTGGATCTTGACTCTGTCATCCAGGATATAAGTTCTTCCTTCCATTGCTGTTTCATCTTCAAATGAGATAAATGTGCTAACCATGCTTTAATAAAAATTACTGATAAAATGTGCAATATTGGAAGGTTAAGGATAGATTTTATTGTTTCTTAACCTTTTGATTAAGACCAAGTGGCTAATCCCTGTCTTCTCAAAAAAAAAAAAAAAATGGAGTAGCTAGCTATACAAGTTAAAAATAAGAATAAAATGAATAACTTTTCAAAATAATTTACTTAATAGAAAGAAAAGTTGCACTTGATATTATGCTTTTTTCTTAAAATAATTAAAAATTAAAATACATATTTTTTTAAAAAAATAAAAGAAATATATCAGTGAAAAACTATTTAGTCTACATCTCAGATAAGGGACTTTTATCAAGAATCTATAATACACAAATATTTATTAGACTAATGGTTCAAATTTCTCAGTGAAACAATGGGCAAAAGATAAGGAGAGACAATTTATAAAGAACACATATAAACTCTTTAAAATTACAAGTAGAATGCTCAAATTCCCTATTTATCATAATAACCTGAATCAAAACATTCTTAAAATATTGCCTTATACTCAGTAGAATACAAATAGTGTAAGAGAAGAGGAAAAAAAAGAACAATGATCTTAAAACTAAAATTCAATGCTGTTGGGACTACAGGGAAATACTTCATTACTGATGGCATTGAAAACTTTTGGAAACATTTTAGAAAGTAAGATAGCATTATTGCAATGAGAGTTACAAAACTGATCATACCTCTAAGTCCTGCTATTCCATTGCTTGGACTTTATAAATATATATATACAGACATCAGTATATTCAAAATTGATTTATTTATATTAACACAGATTGGAAAAATCCAGTTCAATTCGGTTCAGCAAGCAATTATAGATAAGCCAAATACACAAAGCCAAATAACAAACAATTCTTACCTTCAAGAGGCTTATTTTCATTATGGGTACATAAATCTTTAATAAAGTAATTACAAAGTGCTTATATAGTAATTTTAAGAAGGAAAGCAGTAAAGGAAAGAAGAAAAAGGAAAGGCCTTAGGAAGATATAATTTTTAAAAAATTACTGATTATATGAGGCATAAATGTGTACATATACACATATATTTATATCTATCTATATGTCACAATTGGATAATGACTAAATAAATTATTTGATAACATAGGGATCAGGTTATTAAAATAAATATTAAGCACAAAATATATGATAGATGTCATTATGGCAGAATGACAATTTCATGTCAAAAACACTGAATTTAGAATCAGGGTACTTGAATTCCTGTTCTAGTTCCTGAATTTATGACCTGAGTGACCACGAGCAAGTCATTTAACATTTCTGTGTGAAACTGTTTCATCTTCTATAAGTTAATTCAGATGACCTCTCAGGTCTCTTCCAATTGTGAATCTATGATCATATGTGACACATAGGAAGATTAGTGGAAATCTCATATTATGAAACAAAGAGTAAAATGTAAAAAAAAGGAAGAAAAAGTATAAAGAGGAGAGGGAGAAAAAGTGACTAAAAAAGAAGTGCAGGAGAATACATTTATAGAAAAAAATAAAGGGGAAAAGAGAGAAAGGAAGAGAAAAGTGAGAGGGGGGATAGGGAGAGATTGAGAACAAAGCTTTTTGAAAGAAGTAAACTGAAAAAGGGAGAAAAAGAAGGAGCGAGAAACAGAAAAAAAAGAGGGAAAAGAGAATAAAATGAAGTATAATTAAACTTCTGATAGACATGGAAAGTGGTTCGGATCATATAGGTCACTTTGTGTATATTTGTTTGCATATTATCTCCACCAATATGATGTCTGTTTCCCAAAGAGATCAGAAAAGAGGGAAAGGGATCCATATGTGCAAAATTATTTATCTCAGTTCTCTTTGTGATGGAAATTTTAGCAATGCACATCAATTTAGGAATGGCTGAACAAGTTATGCTGTATGAATGTGGAGGGATACTATTATGCTATAAGAAATTATGAACAGAATGAAGTGAGCACAAGCAGGAAAACATTGTATAAAGTACCAGTAACATTGTGCAATGATCAACTATAATAAGACTCAGCTCTTTTCAGCAACAAAATGATCCAAACAATTCCAAAAGCCTTGTAATGGGAAATATTATCCACAGAGAAAGAACAATGGAGTCTAAATGAAGATCAAACATACTATTTTCATTTTTCTTTGCCTGTTTCTTTTTTTGTGGTCTTTCTCTTTTATCCTGCTTCTTCTTTCACAATATGACCAATGTAGAAATGTGTCCAAGATTGCACATGGATATTCTTTTTTTTTTAAATTGTTGTACATGTATATCCTTAAAAAAAAAAGATAGTCCTTGTTCTCAAGGAGCTTACAAAATAATGTTGGAGATAACATGCAACCAAAGGTATACAAAGTGACCTATATGGTATGTATTACTTTCCATGTGTATCAGAAGTTTAATTAAATTTCAATTTTTTTCTCTTCTTCATCCTTTTTCCCTTCTCATTCTCCTTCCTTTTTCTCCATTTTTTCTTTTCCCATTCCCATACTACTTCTATTTAAGATAAAAATAGATTTCTAAGTGTGTATGTTATTTTCTCTTTGAGTCAAATATGATGAAAGCAGTTTAAAAAGGGCTCAACTTCTCCTTTCTTTCTCTTATAATGGTCTTTCATGCCTCCTTATATCATGTAATTTACCCCATTCTACTTTTCCATTTACTCTTCTCCCAGTACCATCCTTTTAAAAACTCTGTGTGTGTATGTGTGTGTTTGTGCTATTCTCAGTAAATTTATTTTCATACTTTATGTTTAAGTATATTCCTTCTAACTGACATAAAAGAGATACAATTCTTAACAGTTTCAAATATCATTTCCCCATGTGTGCATGTAAACAGTTTATTGAATATCATGTTTTGTTTTATTTTTCTTCCTGATTTACCTTTTTGTGCTTCTCTTGAGTCAATATTTTAAAATCAGATTTTCTGTTCATTTCTTTTTTTTTTTTCCATCAGGAAAGTTTGAAAGTCCATTATTTTTTTTTTTTTTTTTGAATTTCCATCTTTCTCCCGAAAGATCACTCTCAATTTTTCTGGGTGTTGGTTCTTGATTGTAATTCAAGTTCCTTTGGCTCTTGGAAGATCATATTATAGGCCTTATGATCCTTTCTGTGGAAGCTGCTAAGCCCTGTGTAATCCTAACTTGCTCCTTGATATTTGAATTATTTCTTTCTGGCTGCTTACAGTATTTTTTCCTTGATCTGATAGTTTTGGAATTTGTCTACAATTTTCTCTGGGGTATTAATTTTAGGATCACTTTTAGTAGGTGATCAATGAATTCTTTCAATGACCATTTTACCCTCTGGTTCTAGCATATCAGGGTCCTTGATAATTTTATGCTATCCAGGTTCCTTTTTTATTATAGATTTTGGATTGTCCAATAATTCTTAAATCATCTGCCTAGATCTATTTTCTAGTTTAATCATTTCATTTTACTTTTTTTCTAATTTTTCATTCTCTTGATTTTGTTTGACTAATTGTTGATGTCTCATAGAATCATTAGCTTCCACTTGCCTTTATTAATTTTTAAGAAATTATGTTCTTCTCAATTCTAGGACATCTAGACAGGGCCCCACTGTTCAATAGTAGGAATGATTTCAGTGATAGCTAGTTAGTAAGAGACCTGTGCTACATTACAAGATAACATACTGGCTCATTGATTTTCCTAAATGATATAGATGTAGATCAAAGTTAAATAAAAATTGTGTTGGCTGGAAAAAATATATATTCTCCAGTTACCTTTGTAAATCATTTTCCATTGATCAGTTTTACTTTTAAAGGAATTGTTTTCTTCAATGAATTTCCCCCAATTTGCCCAGATTTATTTTATTTTTATTTATTTATTTTTTCCTGAGGCAATCAGGGTTAAGTAATTTGCTCAGGGTCACAACTAGGAAGTGTTAAGTGTCTGAGACCAGATTTGAACTCAGGTCCTCCTGACTTCAGGGCTGGTGCTCTATCCACATACCACCTATCTGCCCCCAGTTTTATTTTTTAGGGAATTGTTTTCTTCAGTCAATTTTTGTACTTGCTTTTCAATAGGTCCTAGGTCTTTTTTCATAATTCTCTTGCATAACTCTTATTTCTTTCCTCACTTTTTCTTCTACCATTTTTGTTTAATTAAAAAAAATCCTTTTTGGCTCTTCCTATAGGAATTTTTGGGATTGAGACTAATTTATATTCTCCTTTGAGATGTCATATGTAGACACTTTGACATTATTGTTTTCTTCTTAATTTGTGTTTTGAACTTCACCTGTATTTTTCTGTGCTCAGGGATCATTTTCATATTTTTACTCATTTTTAAAAAAAAATTATCTCTGCTCCTAGGGCACAGGGAGAATTGTGCCAAATATTTTGTATTGGGGATCAAGGGTTTGGTCTCTGGCTTCCTGCATTGGGGCATTAGGCATTTGCAGTTTGTACACTGAACCAGGATAGCCCAATCTAATAGTGCTTGTTGTGTCCTTGACTCTAGAACTGCCAATTTACTTGCAATGCTGGGACTAGAGTTCTAACAACTGGCTTGTTATTCCACTGACCTTCTGAGCAATGATTCAGGCCTCCATTGCTGATCTGTGTTGTGGATAAGAGCTCCCTGCTTTGTTGTGTGGGCATTTACTGCTTTAGGCAGTGTTCTCCTTTTACTTAATTGAAAAAGATCTTCCCTAAAGTCTTTCTAAGTTCTCTTGATCTATAAAACTTTCTCAGTCTGTCTTTTTGTGGATTCTTTCTCCAAAATTCTTTTAGTGGCTTTATTTAATTTTGTTTATGAGGGAATCTGTGGAGAGCTCAGGCTACTTCCTGATCTCTCATCTTCATCTTGACTCCATATAGGTACTATTTTTTTGGCCCTTTTTTGTATCCGCAGCAGTTAGCACAATGCATGGCACACACTAGGTACTTAATAAATGTTTGACTGACTGATGATTGTTTTCTAACTAATGTGGTACTACTTTGTTAATAGTAACAATTTTATGTCACATCTTATCCTTCAATTTTGTATGCTTGACTATTTTTGTTAAGATTATTACACATGATTTAAAAGAAGAAGCAGTTGGCACCTAACTCTGATTACATTTTAAACATGGATAGTCATGGGAGAGTTCAATTCTAGACTCCTTTCCTTGGACATACTTAGGATAATAATCATAGCTTTAGCAAATGACTCCAACAAATCCATACCTACAATTCCATCTCATAAACATAACCACCATTTGTTAGCATTTTTTTTTAATTTGCTTCCAACCACTATTCAGAGAAAAACACAACAAATAGTCACCCAATCCAAATAGTATCCTTTTGGGATGTCCCTGAATATTTACAAGTTTTCACATGTATTTTTTGAACATAAAATATTGGTATGAATTTCATGTTTTCAATAAGCCAAACTCTCCTAGATCATTGCTTCCTACTGTTTGTCCTATTGGCTTCTAGTATTTGCCTGTGGGAGAATGAAAACCACTCCATATAAAAGTCACATGTCAAACACAGAATTACTTTCTACATATATATATATCACTATAGACCCCTGAATAGATTACTACTGCCAAAATCCAGTCAGTTTCATTTGGCCTGTTTAGTCATTGAGAAAACTCTTCCTCTGAACTACTATAATTATGCTAGATCAGTGGGTACAAGCAACGTTTAGGGTCAGTGTTTGTATTTGGTAGTGGTGGAAGTTGGCTTGTGAAACCCTGGATGTGATTATTTTAAAATTCAACTTTAGAACGGAATAATTTGAATAATTTAACAGTGATCTACATGAAAAATAATGAATAATTTCCAACCTCAAGAATCCTCACCCAAACCTCAGATAAGTCATGTAAAACCAAGTTAAGTCTTTTTCCTCCCAGTATCTGATTGTGTGATTGGGTACATATACTTTGGTTCCTTAAGTATTCACATATTAGTGTGCCAGCTCTTTCATCTGATTTCCTTCAGAGAATGTGGCTTGCTTTTTTGGGATCATGGCTACTATTGAATCAACACATTTTCACCCATAATATTATGGTCATTTGACATTCACAATGGAAGAAATTGCAATAATTGGAATATTAATTTATTGCTGCCTGACAATGCCTTGATATTTTTTGCTAACAGTAATAAGAAGTACTCCTTCTTATTCTTCTTCTTAAGTATTCACATATTAGTGTGTCAGCTCTTTCATCTGATTTCCTTCAGAGAATGTGGCTTGCTTTTTTGGGATCATGGCTACTATTGAATCAACACATTTTCACCCATAATATTATGGTCATTTGACATTCACAATGGAAGAAATTGCAATAACTGAAATATTAATTTATTGCTGCCTGACAATACCTTGATATTTTTTGCTAACAGTAATAAGAAGGAGTACTGATTTCTAAAATATATATGATTAAGGCTTTTTAAGAAAATCACAAAAATAAAGTTTTTTCCTGGTCTGTGTTCCAGCTTAAATAAAACAGAATCTCTTCTGTGCATATTAAAGCTGAAGAGCAGGTATGTGGGTTAGTTACAACTTCCTATGGAAACTTAAGGTTTTAAAAATAAATGAGATGACAAATGGCTGTCAAAGTTTTCACTGGGAATTGGAATCAAATATATGATCAGTATTTCTCTATCTCTACTCAGGAATCAGATATTGTGCTTTATATCCTGTCCTGTCTATCCGCCATGCCTCCCCACAAATTTTACATAGCTATTCAACTCGTTCTAAAAGGAAAGGGGATAGACATTTTGAGGATCATTATCAACTCTTGCTGTACAGATACTCCCCTTAGTTCAAGTGTCACTATTATAACTAGATGTTAATTAATAGGATTAAAACATAAGGGTAAATAATAAAATCAATGAATAAACTGTCAACAAAAACATCATTAAATGATTATGTACAGAAAATGCTTTCAGGAAAGCCCAGAAGATAAAATTATATTCTTAATTCTTTTTCTCAACTACAAAAAGGTATTTTATCCACTTGTGTGATATTAAAAATAACATCAAATATACACAAAAGATAGGATAATAGCAGGGTAGCAACTTGTCCCAGTTATTTTTCTATGTGAACTCCAAATAACAAGATGATTTTTTCAATAACAACAAACAGTAAGGATGACTTCAAAGCCCAAACTCTCTACAGTGTTGTTGGGGTTAGTAAAGTGATAAGGTAGCAGAATGCCAGGCAGGGTAACTCACACTAGGGACTCCATGTGTTCTTTGAGAAGTTGTAGAAACCTTGAACTACTTGCCAATTGTATTCTGGTGTTACTGATGATTCAGACAAAAGATGAACATTTTCTTAACCTAAGAAGCAGAAGAAATGGCATAGTGCTACATTTTGGCCCTACTCAAAAATCATTGTGCTAATCTGTTGCATCAGAGAATAGCTAAGTAAGTAATAAACGGCTTTCAAAAAGAAAATCCAAATAACAAAATCATATAAAAAAATTCCAGATTCATTTTATCACAATGGAAAACAAAAGTTAAATGATTAAAGGAGATAGAGAGTAAGTGCAGCACATTTAGAAAAAACAAATAAAGATCATCAGCTAAAAGCTTAACTATAGAAGACTGAGAAAAATAATAAAAGCAGAGAAAAGGGGAACTCCCAAGAATTGTTTCCTATAGGACAAGGAGTGCACCACAAAAATACATGATGGATTAAATAATAAAAAAAGCTTAAACACCATTAATAAAATGAATGCCAAAATAACATCAAGAACATTGAATAAAATTCCAGTTTTTCTAAAAAATTGGATAGCATATGAAGGAGTTTAGGAGGTAGAGATTAGATTGATGATTATTAGCTCAAATATTTCATCATGGATATGAATTAAAACCAAGGTATTTTATCAGTTATCTTCTTTATTATTAGAAATCTATTATCAAAGGATGACTCTATCACCAAGCCTTCCGAAGTTGGACCTATTGTGTTAATGGACTTCATATGAAGCTTCTCAGATGTCATCACATAACAGAATCAATAAAAATATTAAAAAATTAATTGGATAAAATACAAAAATAGGTGATCCAAAAAGTCTCAGGATAGCTAAAATGCAAATTATTGATTTGACATTTGTTGAACAAGTTATCCAAAACTGCTACAACATATATACTACCTTTTTTAGATTATCACAAAACGTTTGGCTTAGTCTTATACTCATGGATTATTCATATACTGCATAAATATGTGGATAAATACACACATATGCATATATCCATGTGGACATGGAATATATTAATATTCTCATCGTACTTGGATATAGGGATATGTGTGTGTATGTGTAATGAGAGACAGAGACACACAGAGAGACTCAAGTACATATCTATACATATATATGTATGTGTATTTATATATATAAATGAGTATATTTACATATATAATAAAATTGATCTCTAACACATTTCAATAACAAGAATAATTGATATAAAATGTAGAATTTTCAGGGAGACATTTTAAAACCATTATGACTCTAAGATTATAGAGATTATTTTTCTAAAAATAAGTTCAAAAGGGAATCAAAACAGAATATATTAATGGATGATATTAATTATTTTTGAAGGGAAAAATACATTAACTCCTTCATTTCATGGAATCATTTTCCACTGACATGGAGCTTTAACTTGAGGATGTTTAGTATAAAATTGTTAATATGTTTCAAGAGATGGTATTAATTGAATGTTTCTGTCTTTAATCCTGAGGTCAGTTTGAACCAATAGATAAAAACAATACATACAATCATCTTGACTTCCTTCAGGCAAGGTATATAAAGGTATTGGGAAGATTGATTGAATATGTTAAGAAACATATTGGCATCCTGGAAGTAAAACTGCAGCTGAAGAAAATATTTAAACCACTGACATCTATATAATGACAGTCTTCATATACATTTTAAAATTACTAAAGACTGTAATATATATATATATATATATGTAATATTTATATATATAATATTTAGAAAAAACATTCTTCTTAAAACCCATATAATGGGAAATAAATGATCCATTACTCTAAGTTAGCTTAGGAAATAGTAACATTTCTTCACTAAAAAGGAGGAAGAAGATTCATAGGCTTAAGGGCATATAACGTACAGATCAAAATCTACACAAATATTAGAAACAAGGAGATATCACTTCAGAAAATACTAGTTTAAGCTGATAATCAATATATTCATTTGATCTGATGAACATAACTGAAAGTATTAAACCTCCAGATGAAACTTATGAAAGGGCTAAGATCCAAAGAGGAGAATCAAAAGGTATTTCTTGGGCAACATCAATATGTTAAGAGAAAAAGTTTGAAACAAATGGCTATGTCACACTGATTTGTTTTTGGAAACAAATTTTGATTTGCAGAGACAAGAGGATTTATTAGGATTTATTAAAACTTTGTAAGTTGTATAAATAGCAATATCGTAACTTGTAAAAATGTTAGCACTTAACCAAATATATAGCAAGATTTAAGATGGTAGCAAAAATTATATCTAAGGAATTAGAACTCTATATCATAGTCTCATACTACAAATATACAATTCAAATATATTAACAAACTCAACCAATAAACCATATTGTAACTGAACCATCATCACAAAGAAAATGTAACCAACAATGATCTAGATGATAAAAAATAAAGGATAACTTTAATAGATATCTCATTAAAATCAATTTTTAAGTTACATAGGAAAAAAGATATAGAGGCCTAGGAAAAGATAAAAATTCTATTGGAATAGAAAGAAATACGTATAATTACAGTTGTCTTGCATTCTATTGGGTTTGTACTGATGATTCCTTCATTGATCTTAGAGAAGATATTTCTATTCTAATTTTCATATCCACCTATAAAATGTAGTTATTTTATCTGTCGGTGCAATGGTCTGTAAAGCATTAAACAGAAAAGGATAATAGCAGAATAGTTATTTGCTTCAGAACTTTTTTTTATCTGAACCCCACAAAAGATGTGAAAATAAGATCATAATAATGACAGCGGCTGGTAACTAGATTATTTTATAAACACTTTAAACATAATATCAACTTATCAACCAGTATCATGAATTCTTCTATTTCCTCAGTACTTCTATTAACATAGCAGAGTTTCACCAGTCTCTCTTGATGTTTAAAATAGAACTCATTATTTTTTCTGTAAAATGTGGCCCTCTCCCAAACTTCTCTATTTCTACTGAAGGAAGTAGTAAACATATAATCCTATAATTCCATCATCTCAGAATCTTATTCTCAGTTTCTTATTCTCTCTCTTCCACCACATCTAATTCATTGCTAAATCCTCTTAATTCTACATCTTTAATATCTCTTTAATATATTTTCCTCATTTAAGTCACATGATAGCCACATTAGTTTTGACCTTTTTCACCTCTCACAAGGATTATTCCAATAGCTTGCTAATAGTCCCCTCAACCAATAAGTTTTCCGGCAATCTAATTCATCCCTCGCCATCTGTAAAACCTATTAATCTATGATATAATTATTTTAATATATAGTATCATATCTCCAATTACATAAATATTTATTGAGATTACTGTATGCTAGGCATGATTTTTTGGGACTTAATTATGATAACCAAATAATCATTAATTAACAAAAAAATCATACATTTTAATAAAGGGATATATAGCATATATGTATAAATAAAAATAAAGTATGTTGAAAGAATATGCAGATAATTATTATGACTTTTTTCTCTCTCTTCAAGGAAACTCTGGGTTCAAAATTCAGTGTCATTCTTTACTGATCCCTTATAAGGGCAAGGGCCTGGCCACATCCATCATAGTTGTACTAGAAAGAAAAAGCCTCATGAAAAAGAGAGGTCAACCAGTTAGGGTATTGGTCTTTATACTCTTAGGGAATGATTCAGCAAACCCCTTATATTCCTTAACTAAAAAGGTTAATTAATGAAGATCTTGTCCCAAGCTATAAAGAAGAGAAGCATTTAAAAAAATAATGCATATTCAGGTTGCTTATAAGAATGTATCTATTACCCAACAGGTTCAGAAAGTGGTCTTCACACTCCTCTCTATATAGTAGATTGAGATTGACATAAAAATCCCAATAAAACTTGTTTATATAATGTTTAAAGGGGGATAATGAGCTTTCAGAGCCATTATCTCATTTAATTCCTATAATATTCCTGTGAGACACTCAGGGCAACACTATTATTTCCATTTTGAGGAAGGAGAAACTGAGATTCAGAGAGATAAAGTAATTTATCTAAAGGAAAATAGCAACTCAGTGATAAAATTAGGATGAAAATTAGCATCTCGTTTCCTCCATCTATGGAAGAAAATCCATCACATTATTAAACTGTATATCTGAGATAAAACTTCAGATGCTGAGAAGAGATTTTCCCTATCTCATTTACAGGGAAAGCAATTATCTGGAAGTTTGAAGGTAACTCCAGACTCAAACTTAGGTTTGAGTGAATTAAACACATAAAGATTTTTTTTAAGTAGTTAGCAATAAAACTGAACACATCTTATAGAAAGAAAAAAAAATTAGTTTCAAATTAGATCCCTCCTTTTTTTCAATTCAAAAGTATTTATTTTTTCTCCTTTGCAACTCCCCCACACACTCCTTGACACTACAAAAAAGAGCTGCTATATGTATTTTTGCATATTTGTGGCCTTTTACTCTTTTTAAAGAATCTCTTTGAAGTACAAGCCTAGTGGTGATATCTTTCAATCAAATTTAGTGATTTGGGGGGGGGGTTCCATATATTCTCTAGTCATAATGCCACAGTAAGAGTGAAGAATTTGAAGTTAGATGGTATGGATTTAAGTTCCTGCCTAACTAGTTAATACTTTTGTGGATTTGGACAAGAAAAAAAAAACTTTCTCATCCTCAGTGCACACATCTAATTCGTTAAATAATTATATCATTCTCACTCTCAAAACTTCACAAATATTTTATGATCACAGGGAGAATAAGAAAATATATTTAAATAACTTTATGTTCAGCAACTCATTAGATACTCAGAAAACCCTGTGAGGTTGGTGGAAATATTATCATCTCAGTTTTACAGATGAAGAAACAATAGCAGAGAGAGACAGAGAGAGAGAGAGACAGACAGACAGACAGACAGACAAAAAGAGAGAGAGAGACAGAGAGAGAGAGAAACAGACAGAGAGAGAGAGAAAGACAGTGACAGACAGACAGACAGACAGATAGACTACCTCAAGCTTAGGCAGTAAGTGTGTGAGAGGATTGCAACTTGGGTCTTTTTTTTTATTTCAAATTGAACATGTTATCAGTCACCATTGCAACTAGATGCTTAGCTAAACTAGACAGTATTTAAGATTCCATCCCATTTTAAATCCTATGATGCAACATGAAATATCACAAGGATTCAGCAACAGAATTGTCTGCATTATAGCTGCTTAGAACCAATCTCAGATTTATGATAGCCATTTTTCCCAAGGGTTCTATCTAATACATTTCAAACTGCTATTTGCTTCAAAGCAAATTTGACTATGCATTTTTACTATATGCCTGGAATTTTCTTCCTCCTCATTTCTGCTTCTTGGTTTTCCTAGATTCTTTTAAGTTCCAGCCAAAATTCAACCTCTTACATGAATAAAACCTTTCTCAATCCCACTTAATGCTAGTGCCTTTTCCCCAGTAATTCTGATTGATCCTATATTTATCTTGTTTGTACATAGTTATTTTCACATTGTCTTCCTCATTAACTTCTTGAAGGTAAGAATTGGTATTTTCTTGCTTGTCTTTATCTTCCTAGTGATTAGCACAGTCTCTGGCACATAGTAGGCACTTCATGAATTCATGTTGTCTTGGACTGAATTGAAAGTACTGTAGCAAGAGCAGTCTGAAAATAAATGTAGTTTCAAAATCACTTATCCTAATGGGAGCAGAAAGAATAATTTATGCTTTTGTGATATGCTAAAATAGGAATCTGGGATTTCAAAACAAGATTAGGAACACATATTCAGATGATTTCTTGTCTGACAGAGAAGTCCAAATGGATATGTTTTTTTTTCCTTTTCCAGGAGGAAGTGTCTCCAAAATGTAAACAACAACCACCACAACAAAGACTTACTTCCATCTATTTGGGAATTATTGCTACTCAGCTGAATTGTAGGTCACCAAACACAGAGAATTGTCTATCTGTATTATTCTGGTGGAAAAGCAAAAAAAGCATTCTATTAATGCTGGGTCAAGATAGAAAGAAATCAATGCATATGGGTATACCCTGGTTAAGATGTAATGATCATTTGACTTGCAAAACTCTTCTTAACAAATCTTGTTTACCCCAAAGATTTTTTTTTCCGTGTGCCAAACTGAGAAGTCATTGCTTTGTTTTTAGCCAGGAAATACATCTAGACTTTCCCCCTTCAGTTGGCAACATGTTACAGGAAAGAATCCTCTCCTTCACTAAAAAGATACTTAAATAGATTCAACAAAGATTGCTGGTTGATCAGTTCTGTTGCTTGCAGTATACATTAAGAAATTGATGATTATCTACTGGTTTGGTTTAAGTGGCCAAGTCATTTAAGGTCAGTATGTATTTTGTTGGCAACAGAGGAATCCATGGAACGAGAAGAAAGTCAGGACATTAAAATCAAAGCAATATATAGCAATCAATAATTAGATTAAAAATACTTTTCTATCTTTGTTTCTCTTAATTGCTACTCTCCTCTACATGTTCTACATATAATCTAGCTGTCTTCTCCCTTTCACAAAGTCCTACAATTGGCATTTTAAATTTGCTGCCTCATTTGCTTTCTTCTCTCTCACTCTTCCACCTTTGCAATAGGATCAGAGCTTTGTCAGTCTCCTGAAACTTCTCTTTCTAAAATTACTAGTAATCCCTTAAATGTAAAAGATTTTGGTCTTTTTCAGTCTTCATTTTTTCCTTAACCATTTACTCAAATTGTAACTACTGACCACCATTTTTCTCTGGGTTGTTTGTGACACTACAATCTCCTAGTTCTGTTCTTATCTATAATTGTTTTCCATCTCCTCTGCTAGTACATCATAACATCATGTCCTTAATAACAGATATAAGCCAAATTTTTGTCCTAGACTTTCTCTCTCTCCATCAATCTTTTGGTAAATTCATGAGCCTCAATGTGTTTAACTACCTTTGCCATGTAGATGACTCCCAGATGTACACTTCTATCTCCACTGTCTCCTCTGAGTTTCAGTCCTGTATCCCAAAGAAGGTGGAAAAGAAATTGCATAAAGTATACAAATGAAAGATTTGGCTTTTGCAAGGATAAGGGCTATACCTTGATCAGAACGTGCAGTAATGGAAAAGAAAATGAGAGATGCTATTAAAGGAATTTGAAATCTGAGGGGAAAGGGAGCTCTCATGGTAGATAGCCCCAATTTTGGCACTATTTTTGTATTACATTTGAGCTGAGGTACTTTGCTAAGAGTGAGCTCAAGAAGAGGGGTGCCTGTAATACTAGAAAAAAAGGCATTTGAAGAAACTGCTATAGAAAGTCAATCAGTGAAAAGTAAAAGGAATGTCAAATAGCCATGAGGATTGAATTGAAATTAGATAGCATAAATTTATAGTGGATCCAGTCAGCAGGATTGTGTGACTTCCCCTAGAACAGTTTGGTAGTAGAAGAATAAAAGTAGATAAGATAAATGGTGGAGATAGTAGCTGGCTTAGAGATAGAAAAGTGATGAGTCAGGATAATAAAATCAGGTAAGGCATTCAAGGTAAAAAGAAGTGTAAATTTGAACTAATTCAAAATTTTAAAAGAATTAAGAGAATAAAAAGTGCTGATAAACAAAGAAAACAGGGGAGATATAAAAAAGTGAGAACAAATGATAGGATTTTAAGGGATGATGTACAAGAAGAAATAAAAGATATGGTTTTGTACAAGAGGAAATTCAGAGTTGTGGATCTTAGAGGTGAAATAGTTGTGCTTGATGATTAGAACAAGGGAATAATAGTGATTAGCGAATCAGAGAAATCACAGGATCTAAGAGTTGGAAGAGATCTTAGAGGCTATCTGGTCCAACTGATAAATGGAATTAACTCCCTTTATGCCAACCTTATAAATGTTACTAATATAGAGGAGTTAAGAACCTTATTAATCATAGAAGTACTCTAAAATTATGATTCCAATTAACTTGAACATGAGTTCCACTAGTATTCATACAAGAACTGGCACATAGGTGGGATTGTCTTTTGGAATCCCTGCTACTGTGGATGAAGTAGTAACTTCTTACCCAATGAATAAGACTGACTAAATCCTCTACAATGACATAATCATCATCATCATTATCATCACTTTTCATATTTATGTAACTATTTATTTTTTCTGGAGCCCTTTCATAAAATTGCCTTGTGAAATAACCAGTAAAATTGTCTCTGTTCTTCATTTTACAAATCAAAAAGTCAGGCATCACCATGGGTCTGAAGAGCAAAAGCTGGACAGAACTTCAGAGGCCATTTGGTCCAACACCTCATTTTTAACGTTAAAAAAAAAAACTGAGGTCAAAGACCTTAGATAGATTTAGTAACACAGTCTCGGTATCATAGATTACATAGGGATCCAAGGCCTATTAGTGCTCTATTAATCAAAAGTTAAAGACCTAACAGCTGTAAAGTGACTCATTAATAGTACCTGGAGGAGTAAGTGTTAGAGATAGAATTTGAATACAGATATCAGGAGTCTAAGTACAACATATTCTACAACATATTTCTGGATACTAAGTTGGATATCTATTGAAACTTTACCTATTTAAGGTTCTGTATCATTGTGGTTTCATAAGGACCTACTACTCTCATTTATTCATCTTCAGATAGCACTCCTGGATTAGTAAGACAAGCTGCTGACCACATTTACAGAGAGAGCACACTGAATTTATTTTCAGATATGGGGAGAATCAACAAATAAACAAAATCAACAATATGGAAAAATGAAGTGGAAGTGGTTTTTAGAAACAAATGAGAGGATCAATTAAATTATAAGTGTGCGAAGTGTTGACTGCCCATATAGTCACTAAAAACACAGAAAAGTTCTTCCTTAAGTCTAAACTAATTCTTCTTTGCTATAATTGAAATGTTATTTGAATTATGCTCAGTTGGAAGAATTACTTTGTCAGCACTCCTTTAACACCCTTTAAAAACTAAACCTCTTGAATTTTCATTCTACAGTAAAACACTTCTAATCACCCAGTCAATTCATTTTTGGAAAACAACACCTGACCATTGAAAGTAAAGCAATCACTAAAGATCTCTCTTTAAAAAGCCTATATTGCTATGTTTAAGTGTCCTTTAAAATATAATATCAAATGTATTATATATAATATACATATGCATATATATGTATATACATACACAAATAACAAGAAGAAAATTTCTGTAACTTCATGTACCTTCTCATACTATCCTTCATTGTCAAACTTTGTGAATGTTTTCCAACATACTTCATCACCCACTGTCTCTTCAACCTTTTGTAAAAAATAAAACAAAACAAAACTCTTATTCCAATTACAGCTTCTCAGACTCCCTTTTAAAAGTAACCAAATGACCTCCTAATGATGAACTATAATTATTTTCATTCTTCATTCTCCATTTTCTCTGTAGCATTTAACACTACTGATGACATTTTTCCCCTTGATTTCTCTGAGACTATATCTCTCCTACTTCTCTAGTCATTCCCTCTCTGGTTCCTTCATTTATTCTGAATTGTCCTCCTCTCAAATCCTTCTATACATGGCATCTAAAGTTGTGCCTTGCACCAACCAGAAACTCAATGAATGTTTATTCAATAAGCTTTCGCTGACAATTAGGGGACCTCAAAATAAATGTCCCATGAAATAAAAAAAAAAAAAAAAACATAGCTTTGTGGCTAAACACAGCTATATGATTGTAATAGAATATTACTGTACCATAAAAAAACTAAAAAAATTGAATGTGAAGGAATTTAATGAAGCATGAGAAGATTTATATAAACTGATGCTATGAGAAATAATCAGTTTCAAGAAACAAAATTTACCTAATGACTGCAATATTACAAATGGAAACAAAATGAAACTGAACAGTGTGTAATTAAATTGACCAATCATGGACTTGGAGAAAATTTGAGAAAATGTATCTAGTTCCATTATACAAAATAGTGACTATAAGACAGGGTGTAGGTTGTAGAATGTGACATATGTTATAAAGATAGATAGACAGATAGACAGATGGATAGATAGAGAGAATATAACTATATATATATATATATATATATATAAATGATAAATTAGTATTTTTTATTTCTTCTAAACTTTTTTTTTAAATTGGGGACAGATCGACTTTGGGATGGAATAGAATGAATATAGTCATAAATA
Source organism: Sarcophilus harrisii (assembly GCF_902635505.1). Classification (NCBI taxonomy): domain Eukaryota; kingdom Metazoa; phylum Chordata; class Mammalia; order Dasyuromorphia; family Dasyuridae; genus Sarcophilus; species Sarcophilus harrisii. Next base: position 121,341,825 of record NC_045427.1, on the reverse strand, counting down.
AAGTGAGTTTAAAACAATAGGCATCTGTAAAATAAATGTTTTTCCCTCCAAGGAAAAGCAATGAGGACCATCCTTTAGGCCCAGTCAGTTCAATTACTACTTATTCTTTAAAATCCAACTAAAATTCTGCCACTTCCTCCAAGAAGTCTTCCCTAAATCTCTCAAGTAGAATAGCCTTTCATCTCTCAAATCTCACATAGAAATGGAACTTATGGTATTCTTATAGTTATTTTGTATTTGAATATTGTAACATCTTTCTACAACAAATAAGCTCCAGAAGATCAGGAAGTGTGTCTTCTCTGTTTTGCAAGTGTCCACTGTCACTTGATTATATACACAAGCATAGGAGGTGCATAAAACAAAAAAATTATTTAATTGAATAATGAAATCAGCTTCTTAAAAAAATTATTAATCATTAAAAAAACCCAGGCTGCAAAGCTCATTTGCTAAGGGGAGTTAAGAAGGATGTTTAACCAATTGCATAGAAATGCTTTATCAATCAATACCACAAGGAAAAGCAAAGCTTACATCAGTTCCCAAAACAGTTTTGTTTCTAAGGCAACTCTCTCTTGATTGGAGAAGGAGAATGAGAGGAGAGAAGAAAGGAGAAGGGGGAGGTTCATTCAGAAAAAAGGAATTGCTTTATAATGTAGTTCCCCACCTTCTGACTACATTTACACAGTGAGAAGAAAATGTAACTTAGAAATGTAACTTAGATGGAATATTCACAAGGTTCACAGGCAGTTCTCAACAAACACACTAATTTTTTTTTTAACATAATTTATAGTTAAAGGAAAGCAAATGGGAGGCCAGACTCAGTTACCCTATATCTGCTGTAGTTAATATTTAAGGACTCTTTCAATACTCAGTACTATAATCTTGTGTCAAGAAATTTTAAAGTGCAGATACCAAAATCCACCTGATGACATCATCAAAATTCCAAGAAGAGAACTTAGGTTGAAATGAAAGGCTCTAAAATAAAAACCTTATGGATTTAATAAGGAAGTAATGACAAATTTCACACTGAGATAAAGACACATTTTCAGAATGAATTGCTTACAATAAGGCAAGAAAGATTAATGGAGGGAAAACAACATTGGATATGCAGTAGAAGAGTTGGGGGGGTCAATCTGGGCACTGCCATTTACAACTTTTTTGACCTTGGGAAAATAATCTCTAAAGAAAGGCTTTTCAGTTTCTTTGTCTATATCATGAAGAGCCATGGTGGATGAACTTTAAGGTTTCTTCCAATTCTAAATCATAAGATCATAAGAAATTAATTTCTGGGGCCTTTACTGAAAATGTTTACTTTTTTACCCCTGACCTATCCTTCTGGTGGGCAATAGTTACAAAAATTGTGTTCCCATTATTATTTTTGTCAGGTCTTAAAATTTATTTGTTGTTGGGGAGAAAATTCATTTTTAATAATCATTTTTTGGGTGTTTGGCACACGTGATGACATTGGCAAAGGAAAATTTCAAGGAGGGCACTCTCTCTACAAATGAAAATAAATCCCTGATCTTCAATGTATGGAATTAATATGTGGCTGACACATTAAAATATTAAACAATATTAATAGTTGGTATGTATCAGAGGCAGTATTTGAATTCAGGTCTTCATGATTATGATTTCATTCTCTCTACTATTGCATTAGACCTTTCAAAAATTTCTTAGTACCCTTAATTTATTTGCATATATTTCTACTGACTAGCTATCAGCAACTGTATTTTCCTTGGGAGTATAAAATTGAGAGAAAGCTATATATCTAGTAGAGATTTCAAGAAAATTTATCAACATGAATAATATTTATGCCTCATTTTAATGTTTGCAAAACACTTTATAAAACTTTTCATTTCATCTTCATAACACCTCTTGGAAGAAGGTGCTATTATTATTTGAAATTTACAGATGAGGAAACTGATGCAAAAAGAAGTTAAGTGACTTGCCCAGGTTACTAAGTTATCAAATTATTATAGGGCAGATTTGAACCCAGATCTTGATTTTAGGTTTATTGTTCTATGCATTGTGCCACCTGGTCATCTAAGATTTTTTTTTCACCTTTCAAAGCTGCTGTACAGACTATGGTCTTTGTTTTGCTACAGCACACATTCTGCTATTTCTTTCATGGTTAATAGATCTATGACATAGTCAATGGGAATTTCATTATGTCCCTTTTACGAGAAGCCTGAGTCAGAAAAATGAAGATATTTTTATGTATAAAGGTAGATTTAGAATGGACCACTGAGGAACTGTGAATATATCCAACCATTCTGGAGAGCAATTTGGAACTATGCTCAAAAAGTTATTAAACTGTGCATACCCTTTGATCCAGCAGTGTTACTACTGGGCTTATATCCCAAAGAGATTATAAAGAAGGGAAAGGGACCTGTATGTGCACGAATGCTTGTGGCAGCTTTCTTTGTAGTGGCCAGAAACTGGAAACTGAATGGATGCCCATCAATTGGAGAATGGGTGAATAAATTGTGGTATATGAATATTATGGAATGTTATTGTTCTGTAAGAAATGACCAACAGGATGATTTCAGAAAGGTCTGGAGAGACTTACACGAACTGATGTTGAGTGAAACGAGCAGGGCCAGGAGATCATTATATACTTCAAAAACAATACTATATGATGACCAATATGATGGACCTGGCCATTCTCAGCAATGAGATGAACCAAATCAGTTCCAATGGAGCAGTAATGAACTGAACCAGCTATGCCCAGCGAAAGAATTCTGGGAGATGACTGAAAACCATTACATTGAATTCCCAATCCCTATATTTTTGCCCACCTGCATTTTGGATTTCCTTCACAGGCTAATTATACAATATTTCAGAGTCCAATTCTTTTTGTACAGCAAAATAACGGTTTGGTCATGTATACTTATTGTGTATCTAATTGATATTTTAATATATTTAACATCTACTGGTCAACCTGCCATCTGGGGGAGGGGGTCGGGGGAAGGAGGGGAAAAATTGGAACGAGGTTTGGCAATTGTCAATGCTGTAAAGTTACCCATACATATAACCTGTAAATAAAAGGCTATTAAAAATTAAATTAAATTTAAAAAAATAGAATGGACCACCGAAGACATCCAGTACAAGGTCTGACAAAAATCACTTGATTCTACAACACAGCGGAGAAATGACTTGGTAGTGTTTTTTTGTAGGTTTTTAGTGATAGATTATTCATCTGAAGCAGTCCACTCCTCCAGCTCTGTTTGTTAGGACATCCTTATTGAGCTAAAATCTAACACTCTAACTTCTATCCAATTGTTCTAATTTTGTTGTCTAGGATGAGGCAGAATAAATATAATTCTACTTCCATATGGCAATCCTTATAACATTTGAAAGTAGCTCTCACATTCCCACTCATTTCTTTTCCTCACTATAAACATGACCGTTTCCCTTCCATCAACTTTCCTATGGCACAGTTTTTATTCTGAAGCATTGACTGACTTTGATGACCTGACTGAACTTACATTTTCAGTCACTGAGAAAAAGAAAAGGTTTGCTTTGGTGAATGAATACTTGTATACATATATGTGCATTTTAACTGATTTTTAAAGAGCCTTTAAATGAGCTTTTTAGTTACTTTACAAAATGTTAAAGATCCCAGGCCTCTAAAGAGGCAGTTTGTCAGAGCAGAGAGCTGAATTGAAAGTTAGATAGACCTGGTCAAATCTCATCTTTGAAATATACTGCCTAGAAGGTTCTAAGCAAATCATTTAAATTGATGGTGTTCTAGAAAATTCTCTAAGGGTATAAATTACAGAGAAAAAGTCATGCCATATTGATAAAAATCGTTCTCACCCAGCAGTTTCTTATACTAATGATCTCCCATGTCTAAGCTTTATTCCTATCCATGAGATCATAGATCTTTAGACTTGTAGTCCAACCCCCCCTTATTTCACCGATGAGAAATGTAGGTTAAGTGACTTACCAAAGGTTACATAGATAATAAGCATAAAAGGAAGGGTATGAATCCCGGTTTGCTGATATATTTATCATGTATATATCATGTATAAAATATGCCTTTTCTTAGTAAGGTACTGTACTCTATTGGCATATCAACGGAACATACAGGCAATCTATTTCTGCTTATGCTGACAAATTTATATTGTATTTTCAAGGTACTTTACAAACATTATCCGACTTTGGTAATAGGTACTAAATAATTTTATAATAAATAGAACCACAGGTAATTAGAATTACTATTAAACAATTAATGGAGGTACAACAATGCTTTATCTAGTATAGAAAAGGTATATGAAGATCAGGTAAACCATCTAAGGATGTTTAGCCTGGAGAAGAGAAGAATCTGGGGAAGACATAATAATTATCTTTTATGTATTTAAAGAGCTGCCATGGACTAAAGGCTGCAATCAGGAAGAGGAATTGAATTTGTCTTATCTGAACCCTGACAACAGAACAAGGAATGATAGGTAGAAATTACAAAGAAATTAATTTAGATTTAAAAGTACCTAAAAGTTAGAGCTCTAATAAAATCCAATTGACTTTCTGAGCAGAAGTTCTAGTCAAATGGGATGCCAAAGTCTTCAAGGAAAAAAACTTGCTGCCTGGCACTTCAGGAGGCAATAGGGAGCCACCAAGAATATCTGAGCAGGGAATTACCTGATCCAATTTATGCAAAATTATTTTTTCTGACAATGATAAAGGATAGGAAGATATGTTGGAAGATTATCACAAGAATCCAAATGGGGGCTTGAGGAAGATTTGTATTAGAAAAGTGGCATTGCAGGATACTTCAGGAGATATTCTAGAGACTGAATATGACAGTTTGAGAGAGAAGAATAAAGACTAAAGAAAAATCTTAAGCTTGTACATCTTAAAAATTTTGTTGTGCATTTACAAAGCATTATTTTATATTAAAAGTACATGCACATGTGCATGTATATACACATGTATGTGTGTGTGTGTATATACAGTACTTTATGTATATAAGTCATATCATTCTGCTAATCTGGACATTCCATTATGGCAGACACTGTCATTCCTCAAATGTTTTAGATACTAAGGGAGATATACATGAACTGATGCTGAATGAAATAAGCAGAACCAGGAATACATTGTACACAATAATAGCAAGATTGTGCAATGATCAACTATGGAAGACATGGTTCTTCTCAGTGCTTCAGGGGTCCAAGGCAGTCTCAATAAACTTTGGAAAGAAAACACCATCTACATCCAGAAACAGAATTATGGCGATTGAATGTAAATCATGTTATGTACACGTCTTTTTTCTGTTTTTTTCCTCTCTCTCTTGTTTTTCCCTTTTGTTCTGATTTTTCTCACCCAATGTGATTTTAAAAAGTTAATATATATATATATATATATATGTATGTGTGTGTACATATGTGTGTATATGTGCATACACACACACACACACACACACATATATATATATATATACATATATAATTCTATACTTGAAGTGGGTGAGTTCCATACAAAGACAAAAAGAAAATTAGTCTTTCTTTTAAGAAGTTGCTAATCTATTAGGATGACAGGAGACATATTTTATGATTTTTTGCAGATAAGAAAATAGAAAATCATTTAGGAAATTCCCTGTTAAAAATAGGGTAGCAGGGAATAGTCCCTTCCCAAGAAAAAAATCTTGAGATGAATGTTGAGAGAAGCTAAGAAATCTATAAGGCAAAATTGAAGAGATGTGTTGCATACCTGACATGTGTGGCAGCCTAATATACTAGTTTGTCTAAAAAAGCAGAATAGATGAAGGAAAGAAGTATTAAATAAGCATGCAAAGATAGGATGAAGTGAGCTTTGAAGTCAAACTAAGGAGTCTGAATTTTACTTTAGAAGTAGCAGGAAAAGTATTAAACTTATACATAAATGTTAGTTATAAAAGATCAAAGGACGGAACTTGACCCCATATCTCTCAACCCCATGGGCAATGTTTTTACCACTATCTCACACTGTCTATATAAAGACAACTCTCAAATAAACTCAGATCTCATGGTTAAAGTATTAAAATATTTGAAAAGAAATATTAAAATCAACTAACTGTTCATTATAAATTGTAAAGATAAAGCACTTGAAAATTCAGACAATTATTACACTTGTCTTGAGGAATCACAGCAGAAATGCTATGATATGTCAAAATAAAACTAGAAAGTGATTATTTGGGGCTATTTATTTCTATTTCTTTTCCCTGTCAGTGGTGCTTTAGAATAGCTAATATATTAAATAAAGTTAAAAATTTTGAAGGGGAACTTTTCAATTTCCCCAAAGCAATATTAAAATCTCTTTCAGAAAACCTAACATCCAGTATACAAATAAATTGTTACTGATAAACCCCAAACCATTTTTATCGCATCCAGCTTTATCAAGCAGAATCTTCAAACCACCCAATAATATAATGATATCACAGCCTGGAATATACCTTGGATGATATCTTAAAGAAGCCATTCACAAAAAGAAACATACAACAATCTAATTATAGCAATATTGTGTATGGTTGTGGATGTGGTTGACAGCAAAGAGATGGAGGCATTCCCCATATAAGTAAATAAGGAATAAGTAAATAAATTGTGGTCCATGCATATAATACAGAATATATAAAGGAATAATGAACACAATGGACATAGAAAATATGAACAGACTTGTACGAACTTATAAAAAGCAAAATAAGAAAGATAGGAAAACTATAAATAATGATGACATCAATGCAAATGGAAAAAACAATCACCACAAAAACAACCAGAGGTAAATGCTGTAAAATTATAAAGAACATGTTTGTCGCCCAAAAAAAGAGATATGCAATTGCTATTCACCAAATAAGAGATATACAATTGCTATTTTTCTGAGGTGAAAAGTACATGAAGGTGAATATTGCATATGATAACATTTCTATCAATATATTCATGTATTTTTAAATTTTTCTCTTCATTCTCACTTGTAATTTTTAATTCTTTGTTATAAGGAATGGTTTGCTGGGAGGGAAACAGAAAGGGATACTCAAGGAAAGCTAATTAGTATAAAGAAAAAATATATCAATAAAATATGTTTTCAAAAGACGACCCAAGAAGAGACACAAACCAAAAGGGGATAAATGAAATATCATTTCAATACTCCTTTATTAAAGCTATTTTATGTTAATTGTTTAGATGAAACTAGAGTGCTAATCACCAAAGGATATCCATAACAAACCAAAAGCAAAAATCTTCTATATTTTAAATTTTCTTATCAAATTTTTGAGCTTTCTATTTGCCACTGTTAAGCTAAGAAATGTTCATTCATATGTGTCTCAGGATTGGGAAATAGCATGAAAAAAGGACCCAACATTAACGTGCTGATTTCCATCTTTTCATTAATAATTAACATAGTCTTTTCACTAGATTGCTAGACTGCCTGAATAAAAACCTTTTACCCCTTTCAAGTAAAAAACATAGATTCCCTCCACCCCTCAAATGCAACTTGATCTAAAGAAGAATGTTTAGCACAGTCTGGTAGGCGCCTTGCTCTGCTTACTTTTCAATAAAAAGAAGCTAATTAAAAAAAAAAAAAGCTTTTAATCCCAGGGCAACTGTTCATCAATGTTATCTGAGCCAATAGATGCAGTGATATTTAATGATGAGGAGCACCTGAAATCATAGGATGGGGATCTATTCTGATCTTCCATTCACTAGTTATAGGAAATTCTCTCTCTGAACCTCTCCTTTCTCCTTATGAAATTGGGAGAATAATACTAACCTCCCAAAGTTGTTATAAGAACCAAATTATGATAATCATACAAACCTCAGATAATAACACAAAGAATATGACTAAACAATAAGTACAAAAACAAAAAATGTGTTTTTCAATCATATTTCAATACTATATAAAACCATGTTTCAACAACATAGATGTTCAAAATTGTGAGGATCAATTGAGTATCAATCTAGCATTTGTAAGTGCTGATTACTTGCTAGATACTGCATTAGGAGATGAGAATACAAGTACAAATAATGAAAAAAAATCCTGCTTGCAAGAATTTTAAATTCTAATGAAGTAGATAAGTACAGAATATACATTTACATATTATATACACATACAATACAAATACAAAATTAATAAATATAAACAGGTAAAAAGTAGTTAAATATAAGGTAGATAGGGAACACTAGATTTGGGTAGTCTTTAGAAAAGGCTTCAAGGAAAAAGTTACGCTTGAGTTAGAAAGAAAAGATGGGATCTGTGAAGTAGAGATGAAAAAGGAGTACATTCCAGGCATGAGGGATGACAAGTGCTAAAATGCAGAGAAATGATATGGAGTGTCATGTGTGAGGAACAAATGGAAGGCCAGTTCACTGGATTTCAGAGTATATAATGGGAATTAATGTCCAATGAGTCTAGAAAGGTAGGTTGTAATGAAGTTCTGAAAGGCTTTAAAAGTTAAAATAACAAGTTTCTATTTTATATGGAAAGCAATAGGAAACTACTTGAGTTTACTGAGTCAGAGAATTATGGGGTTAGATCTAAGCCAGAGGAAAATTAATTTGGCAGTTGCTGATTATTCATGTAGTGTCCCAAGTTTTGAAATCATCTTACTTATATTATGATGTTGGATATTCTTATCAATCTTAATAGACAGGTGCTATTTTATCTCATTGGAAACAAGTCTCAGGGAAGATGAGCAATTATCCAATGGTCACAAAACCTGTAAAATAAGCATCAGAATTTGAATCCACATTCCTGTAGGTGCTATGATCTTAAGTGTTGTTGAAATGTAAATTTATTAGTTCTATTGCTGTTGTTAGCATCGTTCTCACTTTCATCATTATTAATAAAGTACACTATTTAATAACAGGATAGTGGCTAGGTGGCACAGTAGGCAGAGTATCAGACTTGAGGTCAGGATTTTGTGAGTTCATCTTTATGAGCTCAAATTTAACCTGGGCAAACATTTAGCACTATTTTCCTCAGTTTTCTCATCTGCAAAATGAGCTAGAAAAGAAAACAGCAAACAATTCAACTATTTTTGTCAAGAGGGAAAAAAACAACTAGTCATAAAGAGTTGGACATGACTGAAATGACTAAGCAATAACAATTAGTCACTCTTGAAAGATGAGAAATTATGTGTGCAACATTAATTTACTTCCAAAAAGACATTTTTTCCCCTCTGTAACTAGTCAAACATATTCAAATTAACATCTAAAATATAACAGGAAGAGATTCTAAGAGACCCATTAAACTTACCATTAAAGAGCTGTGAAGGAAGGAAGGAAGGAAGGAAGGAAAGAAGGAAGGAAGAAATAAGATTGTTCAATTATTTAAACTCAGATTTTTTGGCTCCAAGTTTAATGCTGTTTCCATTCTACTAAATTGCCTTAAATGGACATTAAATAATAGAATTTTTTTAGAATTTACAACAGGATTTCTTTCTTACTAGGAAATTCTTAATTTCTCAATTCATATATTTTATTCACCTTAAAAATTAAATAAATTTAAATTAATTATACTAAATATATTAAATTTAACAATTAAAACCTTCTATCTTATTCATTTCCTTTACAACTGCCTTTACTAATGATCTCTGATGTATTTTTGATCAATTTAATGCTTAATAAATTGTAGGGATAAAAGAGATTCTGAAACAAACAAAAATAAAGTTTAGGGATAAACAAAAGATACCATGGAAAAATTGTTTGTTTTCTCTTAATGTCTCAACAATATGATTTGGAAAATACTAAAAATCTGGGTAAAAATAATATTAATATTTTTCTTTTAAATATGAAAATCAAGCATCAAAATCTTGCAACATCTGCCTCATTTTTATGATGTTGTGAGTCTTCTTGGCCCATTAGACATAAACAAATATTATAATATTTTTCTGTGATTGTGCATTTCAGCTCTAGTAAAGTTCATGTGTTGTACTAAAATGAAAACAAGATTCAGTGTTTAAGGGACTTAGTTTTGGATCTTGAATTTGTGAAAACATTCAATTTCAGAAGTAAATTATTTCAGGTGACAGAGTTATGGAAATCTAGCATGGTACAATGCTCACTTGTAAGACCTTGGACAAGTCACTGGATTGATTCCTTTAGGTTTTGCTTTCTTAATATATCAAATGAGGAGGTTGGAATTGATGCACTCTAATTACTTTTGCAACTCTATATTTATAATAGGGTATAATTTTTGTATATAAATTATACAAAATTAGACATGTCATAGAAATACACAGAGCTAGAGCTGAAACAGAACTTAGAGATAACTAATCGGAACTGCTACATGCCAAAATGAAATTGATATCCAGATAAGAGATTGTTATGTGAATCCACCAACAGTAAGCAGCAGAGTTAAGGTTAGGAATTAGATTTTCTGATCCCAAGTACAGCATTTATTCCTTTCTTAACCCACTTAACTGCAAAATTTTAGAAATGTCTACAGTCAATTTTCAAACAGTAATTTAATTCTACTTTTATTAATTTATTTTATTTTTAAATTTGCAAACACTACTACTATTTTTACTACTACTACGTATTTACTACTATTATTTATTATTACTACTATTTACTATTTTTTCTTTCCTTCTTCTCTTCCTCCCTTTTTCTTTCTTTGTATCTTTGTATCTTTCTTTCTATCTATCTACCTATCTATCTTGAGAGGGAGATAAACTCTTTAACACAGAGGCATTGTCAAGCAAAGCAAATCTCTACATTGTCCATTTCCAAAAATAACATATTTTATTCAAAATCTTGACTAGTCAAAACCCTTCACCAATATCCTAAGACCCTTGAAGTTCTTACTTTGGTGAAAATATAAAATCATTAAGTGAGGTGATAAAAGTGGGCTGTTATTTTATTAACCACTGACCCATTTTCCTCATTTGACCTTTCCCCTATACACATCAGATATGTAATATTAATCAAATAACGTCCATTGTCCCTAGGAAGCTTTTTCCCCCTTCATAATAGAATTTCAGTAATTGTTTACATATTCATTGCTTCTTTTTGATGTACAATTAATTGTCTTGTAGAATAAATCAGCCAGTATCTTTAAAATTAAAAATATATTTTTTAAAAAAAATTGTTAATAGTGAAAGAACACCATCATGGATAGTGTGGTGTCTTTAGAAACAAAAATGGAAAGTATTTTTAAAGAAATTTTTCTTGACATATTTTACCCTGCTAAAAGTTTCTTCTAAGAGATCCAAAGCATCCTTAACAGACCTACACAAAAGAGAATAAAAATAAATAAAGACCATATTTATCTTTAAGGTACTGTTATCATTTTTTTTTTTTGGAATTGTGCATCTATTGAGTGAAATAGCTTATCTTAAAACTCTAGAAAGATTAAGGCAGAGAAGGGAAATTATAAAAGCCTACCTAAGCATGAAGGTTATGGCCAGGGAAAATGCATTTCTTCCCCAAATTCCAAAAACACTAGGATTAAGGGTTAGCTTTTGAAGCTTGAAAAAAGTAGTTTTAGGACAAATAAAAGTCGGATTACTTTAATGCAATGTATAGTGAGCTTTAGTAAATCATTACTCAAGCAGCATTTGCAAGCCTAAAAGGTTGGAAACAAAAATAGATTTTAAAGTAGTTTGGATAAATTATTGGATGAGAAAATCATAATGAGCTTTCAAGAAAATCTGTAGATATATTTGTAGTGTATCTTTATGTTTTACTCAAAGAAAAATATAGCCTTTCATTTTTGTCCCTTGGTGCTATGATCACAGACTCCAAACTAAATTGTTGTAAATTTTATGAGAACAAATGATTGGAGAGCTCATTGAGAAAACAGGGATATATGAACAATTTCACATAGACACATTTTTCCATAGATAGTGTGATACAATAGAAAGATCATTGAATTTGTAGTCAGAAGACCTGATATTTGTTGCCTGTCCCAATTTGGGCAAGTCATCTAAAGTTTCTAAATCTGTTTCCTCATTTATAAAATGAGAAATTTGAACTAGATGGATCACAATGTTTCTTAAACATAAAATTTTATATTCTTTAGGAGTCCATGTTTCTAAAAGAACTAACTTTTATCTATATTTGTCTTTTTGTTTGCATGAGTTACCTGTTCCATTTTCTTCCTGGGGCCAGTTTTATATCAGTAATAAGAAATAAGAAGAAAAAAGATATTGAATTGGATGCAATTTTACTTCTGCATTATTAAAAATCAACAAATATACTTATTTTTCCAAGTTAAAATAAAATAGGAAATAATAAGCAATTGCCATTTTATTGCTATCATATTTCCTTTGAAATTTTTCTTTCTAACCAATAAATACTGACCGAAGTCAGTTGTTTCAGGACAAATAGATTTATAGACATACTTGATCTTAGAATTTTTTACTTGCTTACTTGTTTATTGGAAGGCTGTTGATTAAATATTTGCAATATGCCTCAGTCAAGCTAGGGAATTAAAGAAATTTTCTGAGTAAGAAGCTGGAGTCTCCAGGACATGAAGTGTAAATTGTATGGAAGACTTTCAATTTACACATTGAAATCCTCCTTTATTTTCCAAGTATTTATCTGTGAGAAGCAAGATATTTTTGCATAACATAACAAATTGAATACAGAAGCAGAAATGAGAATTCAGCTAATTTTTGTTAAGAAAGTTGAAGAGATATGAAAAAATGAAGTATAACAATGTCATTCTTTTCAGTAAAATGCTAGATTTGGAAAAGTCATTTTTCATAAACTATGTTAATTATATTAACTTCAAATTACTTTATTATTTTTATTTTAAGGTTCTAAAATGATGTTTTTATTTAAAATGTAGTAATATCAATAGATACAACCCATATAAGCAAAGGAGTTTTGGTATCCTCAATTATTTTTGAAAGTGTGAAGGGTTCCTGAATTTAAAGTTTTGGAATGGCTGACATAGTATTTGGTCTTTGTCCAGGGGTTCTCTAAGTGATTTTTCCATATCACACAACCAGTTCATGTTAGAAGTAGAACTGTCTTATTCTAGAGGACTTGAGTCCTCTATCCACTCTCAGTTTCAAGGTCATATCTTTTCTTATTTACAATATGATGAATACTTTTTTCTGAAATGTGGGTATACTAGATACCAGCACTTGCTATGCTTTTATTCTCATTGGATATGTTAGAAATATCTGATGTTTATCTCTAATTCTCATCCCTCTGATCACCCCAAACTTGACTATACTCCAATTCTTTACACATAGTGCTAAACCATATATCAATCCCAAAACATCAATGTCATCCTAAGAGAAATCATCTCATTAAAAAAAATTATATCCTGAGTCCAAAGTTCAGAAATATCATTTACTTTTGGAAGTCATAAATTTAGGATGAGAAAGAGATGGTGAATCTACTATGAATGAGTAAACTACTTGAAAGTATCAGTAGGAAACAACTAAAAGAAAATCAAATTTCAAGAGAATCAGAAAGATATCTGAATGAGGTAACACTATGGATCTTCAGAATAATTAATAAACTGAATTTAAAACATAAAGGCTATGTACATATATATATGCATATAGATGTGTATAGATGTAGATAAAGGAAAAGAAGGAAATAAAATCAATGTGATAGTAATCAAAGAAAGACTCAATAGCATGAAATGAATGAAAACCAACAAATTATTTGATGAATAGAAACTAGATACAGTTTTAAAATGGGAAGATTGAAGAATAAATAATAAAATTCAAATTTAAAAACACTGAAGCATAAAGAAAATTCGAAAAAAACTGCAAATTATTGAAATAAAGCTACACAATATTCTTTAGGGAGATAACCAAGAATTATAGATTTCTCAAAAACTGATACTAAAAGATAAGTATTTTGAATGCCATATTAAAACAATTGTGCAAGCAACTGTCAATAGTTCTTTTAAATGGGAATATTATAGATTAATAGAAATCAGAGGGTGATATCAGAGAGGAAGTCTGGATTTTACTTACCTAAAAAAATTATTCTAGAGTGTAAATGAAAAAGAGAAAATCCTACTAGTAGTCATGAAAAAAATAAATTCCATATGATAAAACAGCAATTCAAAATTTCAGGATATGAGAAATGAAAAATATTGATTCATCTTTATAAAAAAAACAAAAGGAGTTAGACCATCCCAGGTTGCTTTGCTATTAAATCTAGATGTTTCACTATAAAATGTATATTTTTGTATAATCAAAAATTTCTTGACCTTTTTATACAAAAGAAGTTTTTGACATGTAAACATTAACAGGATAAACAAATTTTGAAGAAAGAAGTGATAAGATATTACTAATAATGTTTCCATGCAATCAGAAATAAAAAAGCTAATGTCTACTTGAACTATTGTCTTGTAAGAATGAATGACACTAAGAAAATAATGACTATAAGTTAAGGAACAAAACTGATAGAAAGAAAGACAAAAATACATAACCTTGAGGGAAAAGGGTGTAGGAATACAAAGAGAATTATTAAACCTTCACTTCTGCTCCATATAAAGAGGAGGATATTGAAGAGCTAGTAGAGAGTAAGTGATTTCTAAGCTATCCCATTTCATTCTAAAATTATTAAGACTGGGATGGGATGTGTATACATACATACATACATTTAGATAATATATATGTAAAAGCAGACCAGGTAAAAGTGTTTTCTGTGGGTGTTGGGAGGCAAAGATTTATGTCTTTATATGCGTATTATGTCTGAAATTGTATTGAAATTAACAAAAGAAGATGTACTTACTATGCTAGAGTCTACACATGAAAAGCTAGTTATATAGTAGTATATAGGGAAGAGTGCAGCTAGGTGGAACAGTGATAGAGAGTCCGTCGAGGAGTCAGGAAGACCTGAGTTCAATGTGGCATCAGACACTTACTAGCAGTAAGCCCTTGATTCTGCTTGCCTCAGTTTACTCATCTGTAAAATGAGCTGGAGAAGAAAATGGCAAACCACTTAAATATTTTTGCCAAGGAAACCTCAAATGGGCAATGGAGTGTTAGATACTACTGAGCAACAAAAGTAAAAACAAACTATAATCATGTCATTGATTGGGAAGGGAACAAATTTAACAGGTAAAGAACAGATCAGGAGAATACAACCAAATTATATTTACTTATAGGTAATTCACATAAAACAGAGGTAAATATATAATTTTAAGATTAAATGTTATAATAAAATATGTTATACTTCAGCTAAAAATATAAAAGTAGGAATTTCTATTAAGATTTGATCCAAAATCATAACAGATAAGATATAGACAAACAGGGAGTTTATAATGCATAAATTATGCATAAATAATCAAAGTATCAATATCAAGAATGGCATAACAACCAAGCAGTTAGAAGAAAATTTTACTGAATACAAAACCCCAAATCCAAGCAGTAATGAATTGAGGTTCCTTTAGAAATTCATGAATCTAACAGAAAGATAAATAAGAAATTTTAAATAAACTGGGTGGTCAAAAATCTATATTTCATTGAAATATGGAGTGAAATGAAAACATATTGATAAGGATTCATGCAAGATACTTTTAGGAAAAATGATTAGGTTCCTGACCACAATGTATTACAAAATTAATGTGAAAAGACAAAAATCTTAAGAAATCTCTTCTAGACCACAACATAATAAAGTTATAATATATAAAGGAAAATGACAAGAAAAATCAAACCTAAATGAAAACTAGACTGTAATCTCCTAAATAATGAGTGAATCAAAGACCAAATCACAGAAACAATAAAAATTATAGTAAAGCTGATGACTAGAGAGACACAATATTCCAACATTTATAGGACATAACTAAATCAGTGCTTAGAGGCAAATTTATATTCTTCAATACTTATATAATCAAAAAAGAAAAAAAAAAGAGAGAAGTCTAATGAAATGAGCATTCATTTTAGCAGGGTACAAAATCATCAAAATAAATTCAAAAGCAAGTGAAGTAGATGAGATTTTGAAAATTATAGGTGAAATACACTGAAGTATCTCTTTTATTCAACTAATTAACCAAAAACTATAAAATGCACATCTCATTTAATTAGAAAAAGCAGGGAGAGGAAAATAAAATTAACTAAATCTCAAGTAAGAGGAAAGCAAAACAAATAGAGGGGAAACAAATAAAACTATTTAGAAATATACACAATTATGTTTCAGTAACAAGTTATAGGCATTATATTATGGGAAAATTAGAAAAATATTTAAAAGTAAGACTCATATAATATTCAAATTTTTGAAACAGAATTAATTAACCTAAATGACCTTATTTTAGAAAGAAAATGACCTTATTTTACAAGAAAATTAAGCAAGTGATAAGATAAGTGATAAAAAACTTTCTATGGAATAGGGATAAGAAACAATTCTAGAATCCCCTGGTCTTTTAAGTTAATTCTATCAGTTGTTTAAAAAACAATAAATCCTATGCTATATTATTTTTAAAAATAGAGAAATATGGAATTAAATCAAATTTCATCTGTAATATAAATAGTGTCTGGATTCCCAAGGAGAGATGGATAGATTAGATCTATAAACTACAGCCAATATATGACTAATTTAAACTTATAACAGAAAGGGTGTTTTGATATTAGGAGAATATGTAACATAAGAAATCACATTAAAAAAATATTATAAATTAATATTCCTATGTCAAAGTAAAATGTTTTTAATAGCAAAATTTTGGAAAATATATATTCAACAATGAGAGATGGCTGAATAAAGTATGGTCATTAATTGAGTGAAATATTGTGATGCAAGGAAAACAAATCGGAAGAAATCTAATTCAGAGAGAGGAAAGCAAAAAATAAAATGACAGCTATGAAAATGAACACAATATTAAAAGGCTAAAAAACACTGTAAAAACAGCATACCATGCAATCTATATTTTTAAAGCTTTAAATTTTACTTTCTTTTAATAAATCACATAATTATAAAATTGTCTAGTTGCATGGATAATTTAAGAGTCACAATCACTCTTTTGTGTGGTTTTGCTTAATTGTTAAACTGCTTCAGTATTATGATTTTTTGGTCTATTTTAAAATTATCAATCACCAGTGTTCTCTTGTAAGAAAAAATTTACTATGTTTATATAATCACAATAATATGGTAAATTAAAATTATTATTATAGATGACTTTTATACAGCAATTTAAGACTTGTAAAATAATTTATATATGTCATTTCCTTTGGTCCTCAGAACAGCCAAATAATATGAGTAGTACTATTACACATATTTTACAGATGAAGAAACTGACTAAGTAAGTGACTTACACAGTTTTAAAGTATCTAAGACAGAATACAAACTCACCTTCATCACTACAAATACAGTCCTCTACCCACTTTTTTTTTTTTCATTTGTTATAATACCCTTATTTCTAGGTCAAAGTTTTCAGGAAGGAATTTAAGTTAGAATTCAAGCTGATGACAACTATCAGAATGGTGAAGGATTTGAAAACTATAATATATAAGCTCTAGATAAAGAAATTAGGGCTGTGGATCCTCAAATAGAATATACATAAAAGGGAGATGATCACTGCATTAAACATTTAATAGGGATAAGACCTTTAATTGTTGTTGTTTTGCTTGGTTTTTTCCCCCCCGAGTAAAGAACTAAGAACAGGCCTGGCAGTTAAAGAAAAGTGAATTAGTTTCAACACAAGGAAAAGAAAAACAAAACAAAATAATAAAGCAAAATCAACCAACCAACAAACAGAAACAACTTAATTTTTATGTCTATATGTTATTGTTCATTTGTTTCAGTCATGTCCAATTCTTTCTGGCTTCTTCTGGGGTTTTGTTGGCAAAGACAGTGAAGTGATTTGCCATATCCTTATGCAGCTTATTTTACACATGAAGAAAATGAGGGAAAACTGTTAAATCACATGCTCAGGGTCACACACCTAATACATATCTGAGACCATGTTTAAACTCATGAAGTTGAGTTTTCCTTATTCCAATCTAAGTATAGGCTTGTAAATATAGTGTGTAACCGTCCATATGCATATTTTCTCTTGAGAAGGAAATGATGTGTCCAAGAGAGGGAAGAAAAGAACAAGTGAATCTTTTTTTTTTTTTTTTTAACAAAATTGTCATCACATCCCAAAATATACTTTTATTATTATGCAAGTTCATTCTTCACATTTGATAGAGTAATTCAAAAAGACATACATACACACACACACACACGCAAATCCCTGAATCCTCCATAAGGTATCCATTTAAAGTTGTATATTCTCCAATTCAACCAAAAGCTGTTTTGTCAGTGGAAGAGGAATAAATCAGGGAAGATGTATTTCACCTTTAGCAGAGCAAAGTGATTGTGAGAATCAACTCGTTCATCATCTTCCATCAGTGAGAAATTTAGTAAATAGCATCAGAATAGGAGTCGATAAATGTGCTTAAATAATGCCCTAGCTTTTACTTGCTGTGCTTTTAATTTGGTAAATAAATGCCTTCCAGTGGGCATGCACCCTAGAGTCCATGCAATGACGTGGATTAAGTGCTCTGTTAGCTCTGCAGAGCTGAATGCATCTCAGAGGTCTAGCTAACTCTAATGGCCCTAGAACATTCAGCCTAAATCTCCCTGCTGTTTAATTTCAAACATTAAAAAGGGGCATGTGGGGGTAACAAAACTGTGAAGTTAAAAATATAGCCCTTTTTATAGTTTTAAATCTGTTAACTGTACAAATAAGAAATGTGAATCTTCAAGCTAAAGAACACAAGCTTAATGATATCTTCATGAGATTCTCACAAATTATTTTTGCTAATTAAATCAGGTGGAGTTCAAAATGACTCCCTTTATGGCTTAACTAAAAAAGGAATTTTTGACTGATGGTAGAGGGACAATTTTATTCTGCCTAGATCTTATAAGGAAATAAAATGGATTGGATAAAAGGAATATATAAGTCATCATCATAATAAATAAAGATGATTATGGCAATAATAATAATAATAATGCATGTTTCTCTAACTTTGTGACTTATGAAATTCTACCACTATACAGTCCTGTGACGTAGAAAGCTCAGATATAGTAATTATATTTTTAAAGGTAAGGAAACTAAAGTTCACCAAAGTTAAATGATTTGTCTGCAGTGACATAATTAGCGTCAAAAGGGAAATTCAAGCCCCTATTCTCCAGGCTCTAAATTGAGGCTCATATACACGTGTGTTCTTTAGGTAAGACTATTTATTTAAAAAAGATTTTTTTCTATTATCAAGAAATCTGAGAAGAAATAGAGTCCTTCATAAATATGGTTATTGTCTTAGCTCCTTTAACTATTAAAATCTGTTGTAAAACATTTTCAGTACATTATTTATGAAGAAATACAGAAAGCTAAAGATTCATATATTGTTGCTCACTGGTTTTCTAAGGATCAGTTCAGGGACATTCATTATAGAAGAGGACCTAGATGATGGGTGGCTTCTTGTCTCCCCAAGAAAACAGAGGATATATGCAGGAGATTTTCACAATTTAGCTCAATCACCATTTAACTGGGAGTTCTGGGACGAGTTATCTAGGTCTTACAAGGTTCTTGCTCCAAATTATTAAGGCACTTGACATTTCCAAATCCATGGATTTGTTGTAGAGGCTTCATAAGCCTCTACATGGTATGTTAAGCAAAAGAGTGTTTTAACCTTGGGATTTCAGATGGTGTGTAAGTCAGCATTTACTCCATTTTGTGGCTGGATAAGCAAAGTCACCTGAAGAGATTAGCATGGATCTCACTTTTAGCTAGAAGTTAGGTTGAAATCAAGTTGGAAGTTTTAACTTCTAATTGGCTCTTTTGGTGTTTGGATACGTTTGGCATACCCTGGGTATTTGAATGAAATATAAGGAAGCAAAGAAGAAAGAACAGAATTTCCCTCATAATTTGCAACATCTTTAGCTATGGTTCCTCTACAGAATAATTTTAAGCCTCTGTTTTTCATCCTAACAATTAAGTTTTCTTTAATTACCTCCACAACATTGAATTACTTTTTAGGGGTTTGGAGTCACAGTAAATTTCAAAACAGTAACTCCAATCTTTTTTCATGTATAAAGAAGTAACAATAAGAGCAGTTATTGAAATTAATCTAGTACTTTCAAGTTTGTAAAATATTCTACACATATCATCTTAATTGAGCTTCATCACAACCTCACATTCCAAAAGGGGCACATAAAAATATATTATTAGCCCATATTCTGATTAGTAAATTGAGTCTTAGAGAGGCTGACTCATTAAGTAGTTAATTCTGCAGGGTATCCTTATATCACAGCAGTCTGGTAGATGGTATTGACATAGAAAGGAAAGTCTTCCATAGCATACCTCTTCTAACCTTTTCATTGCAAGTGAGCAATACTTAAAAACTCCAGATCCATAACTGATACACTGTCATTAAAGACAACATGAAATGGTGTTTTAATGGTGGTTTAAGAAATTTCACAGAGTAAGAACACAGTCGCTGACAAAATATAACAAAGCACACAGCTTGGTGTATTTTTTTAAACAATGTGTTTACTTCATAATACATATTCAATAGTGAATACAAGAATTGTTGTTCCATTTTTCTAGATATATTAATTAAGGATCAGAAACATCAAGTGTTTTGCATTTGCTGTGCAGCAAGTAAGATGTGCAGCTAAGACTCAAACTTAATTCTTTCAATTCCAGGTCAAAATTTTGTTACCTTGTTTGGAGAGTACCAAAACCTTTTGAGTCTTAAATGAACAGTTCCAGTGATTAAAAGGGGACAACTAGGTAGAGTTCTGGGCCTGGAGACAGTAAGATCTGAGTAAAAATTTAACTTCAGACATTTATGAGATGTATGACTATGGACAAATCAATTGACACAATTTGCCTGAATTTCCTCATCCTTGTCAATATCCCCACCTGGAAGAGTATTTGGAAAACCTATCTTTGCCAAGAAAATTTTACATGGGATTGTACATTTTAAATAAATGGAATCCACATGCCAAATCAGGAATCTTTTGAAATTTTCTTCTTATCCTTCTTTTATGTAGGACACCCTTAAGAACTTAAATTTAAGCTCTAAACTTAAACTGATTCTGTGCATTCTCCCTTCTTAAAGAGACCTAATTCTTTGTTCTTCCTCTTCCTGGATATAGAGGAAAGAAAAGGCTTCTAACTTCCCCTACCCTGCTGACAACTTAATTTTACTCAGGAAATTATCCTGAGATATTTCATACTAAAATTTTTATTTCCACGAAGCTATAGAAAAGAGTATATATATATATACATGTGTGTATAAATATGTGAGTATATACATATATACTCTATATATAATATAATATATAATATATATATTATATATAATTATATATAATATATACATTATATATTATATATAATTATATATAATATATATAATATGTGTGTGTGTATATATATATACATATATATATAAAGAAATTCACAGAGTGTTGGAGTTATCAAGAAATGAGGTACTAAATAATCCTATTCTATTCAGAACATATTTATTCATATTAATTCTATTCAGAACATATTTACAAACAGAGACACATAGAACCCTTGGTCGCAAGGAGACTTCATCTCAACATTATCAAACTGTGAACTTAGCAGTTCTTGAGTAGCAATAATAATAAAAAGACATTAAGAATGACCTTAATAAATATGACAATGATAATGGCTTGAATTTATAGAATACTTTACATTCACAAAGTCATTTCATATACTTTATCTGATCTGATCATTATATCAGCTCTGTGAAGACAGTAGTACAACGATTATTGTCATTTTAAAAGTAAAAACAAACAAACAAAAAAACCCTGATGTCCAGAGAAATAAAATCACTTACACAATGTTCCAGAGTTGGTAACTGTCAGAACTAAGATTCTAACAAAGAAGCAAAATATAAATAGCTCTAAATGGTTCAATTAAGCCTTGATTAGGGCAAATAATGAATTCAAATGAATTGGTTGTATATATTTGAATTCACATTATTCAAAGATACAATTATGTAAAATATGTCAATTGGCTCAAGCTCAGTAGGAATGCATAGTACACATTCAGTAATGTTACCACTTCAAAATTATTTGCATTATTTGAAACTTGATCCAAAAGTTATATCTATTTAGTTTAGGAACTCTTGTAGTTACACTATATGGCCAATAATTCATGATTGCAAATCTTACTTCCTCAACTAGATTTTTGAAGGATACAGACCACATCTTGTTCACATTTATACAAGAGTACAACATTGGCTCAGTGACATACTGGATACTGGTTGGCCTCAAGCCCACTTAAAAGAGAATAGAATGGCATAGTAGCAGCAGCAACAGTAAAAAATAGGCTAGTCACTTAATGATGATATTTTTCAAACTATAACAACATTGTAAAATCATATCATAAGATAGAGAAAGACTTGGATGTTTGTGGGGATAAAATCACATTTCCAGATGCATGGAAGTAACACAACACTCAACATTATTTTTATAACTCTTCATTTATTCATTCATACTATGTGCACTATTCCTCCAATATTTATTCAGAAAAAAACTGATAGAAGCATACACACATTCATTCAAAAATCTAATAAAGTACTAACCTTCTCTAATTTCACAGTCATAATTTTCAAAGTCTAGTAGTTAAAGGGATATCTCCTAGGCCATATCAGTTAGCAAAAGCTGCAAGGACAAGGTGAGTAGCAAATTGCATTTGTCAATTGACTTGCCTACAAAAATTCAGGGAGGCTTAACATTAGGTTTATGTTTGATCACAGAACCCACAAGGTTTGTATGCCAAAATATAGGGAGAATGTTAATTGTAGGCATTCAATTATTGTTCACATTGATGAATCTTGAAGCATCAAGAAAGAATTAGTAGGAAGACCAGTTTTAAAATCGGATTATTTTACTATCCTGATGGTACTGATATCTAAACCAGGAAGAGACAAAACAGAGAAAGAAAACTATAAACCAATCTCCCTAATGAACATCGATGCAAAACATTTTAGTAAAATATTAGGAAAGATAATACAGGAACTTATCAGCAGGATAATACACTATAATCATGTGGAATTTATACCAGCAATGTAGGGAGGGTTCAATACTAGAAAAATTATTACCATAATTGACCATATCAATAACAAAACCAACAAAAATCATATGATAATCTCAATAGAAGCAGAAACTTTTGATGAAATACAGCACCCTATTATAAACAATAGAAAGCACAAGAAAAGGGAGCTTTCCTTAAAATAATAAGTACCGTCTCTCTAAAACCAACAGTAAGCAGTATTTATAATAGAGAGAAGCTGAACCCATTCCCTAGAAGAACAGAGGTAAAACAAAGATGCCCATTATCATCACTGTTATTTAATATTGTACTACAAATGTTGGCTTTAGCAATAATAAAAGAAAAAGAAATGAAAGGAATTAGATTAGACAATGAAGAAAGAAAACCATCACTCTTTGCAGATGATATGATGATGTACTTAGGAAATCCTAGAAAATCATCCAAAATCCTACTGGAAACAATTTGCAGCTCCAGCAAAGTTGAAGGATATAAAATAAACCCATACAAATCATTAGCATTTCTATATGTTACTGACAAAGCCCATCAGCAAGAGATGGCAATATTTCATTTAAAATAACTGTAGACAGAATAAAATATTTAGAGTCAACCTGCTGAGACAAGCCCAAGAACTTTATGAAAACAATCATAAAACACTTCTCACACAAATAAAGTCATATCCAAACAACTGAAAAAATATCAATTCCTCATGAGTAGGCCTAGCTAATATAATAAAAATGACAATTCTGCCTAAATTGGTCTACTTGCTCAGTGCCACACCTATCAAACTGCCAAAAATTTACTTTATAGAACTAGAAAAAATAATAAACGTGATCTGGAAGAACAAAAAGACAAGCATATTAAGGGAATTAATGGAAAAAGCATACAAAGGATGATGGCTTAGCAGTACCAAAACTAAAACTATATTATCAAGCAGCAATCAACAAAAGCATTTGGTAGTAGCTAAGAAATAGAGTGTTGGTTCATAGCAATAGATGCAGATGACACAATAATCTAGTACCCCCAAACTATAGCTTCTGGAATAAAAATTCACCATTTGACAAAGATTGCTGAGAAAACTAGAAAATAATATGTCAGAAACTCAGCATCAACCTACATCTCACACGCCATACCAAAATAAAGTCAAAATGAGTACATGATTTGGGTATAAAGAATGATACCATAAAAAAAAATTTAGGAGTACTAGGGATAATGAACCTATCACGTCTTTGGAGAATGGAGAAATTTATGATTAAAGAACTAGAGAACATTATGAAAAGCAAAATGGAAACTCTGTTTTGGGTAAAAGTTTTTACCCAAACAAAACCAATAGAAATGAGATTAAAAGAGAAGTACAAAGCTGGAAAAAATATCTTTACAACCAGCATTTCTGATAAAGTTCTCATTTCCAAAATATATAAAGAACTGTGTCAAATTTATAAGAATACAATTCATTCCCTAATTGATAAATAGTCAAAGGATATAAACAGAAAATTTTCAGATGACAAAATTAAAGCCATCCATAATCATATGAAAAAATGCTCTAAATCACAATTGATTATAGAAATGCAAATTAGAACAACTCTGAGGTATCACCTCACACCTCTCAGATTGGCTAAGATGACAGGAAAGGATAATGAAAAATGTTGGAGAGAATATGGGAAAACTAGGACACTATTACAGTGATGGTGGAGTTGTGAAATGATCCAACCATTTTGAAGAGCAATCTCCCCAAAGGGCTATAAAACTGTGCATGCCCTTTTATTCAGCAGTTCCATTACTGTTTCTGTATACCAAGGGAATCATAGGGAAGAGAAAAGGACTCATATATGCAAAAAGTTTATAGCAGTTCTCTTTGTGGTAGCAAAGAACTGGAAAATCAGTAGATGCCCATCAATTGGGGGTTGGCTGAATAAGTTGTGATACAGGAAGGTAATGGAATATTATTATTTTATAAAAATGATAAACAAGCTGATTTTAGAAAGACCTGGAAAAATTTACACAAATTGGTGCTGAGTGAAACAAGCAGAACCAGGAATACATTGTACAATAACAGCAAGATTGTATGATGTTCAACTATGATAGCTTTGGTTCTTCTCAGTGTTTCAGTGATTCAAAGCATTTCTAATAAGACTTTGGACAGAAAATGCCATTTGCATCCAGAAAAAGAAGAATGGAGATTGAATGTAAATCAACACATGCTACATTAACTTCTTTTTTCTGTTTTTTCTCTCCCATTTTTTTCCTTCTTCTCTCCCAAGATGATTCATAAAACAATGGGTATTAAAATAATAAATTAAAATGAAAAATCAGGGTATCTAGTTTCAAGTCTTAGATCTAATTCTTGTTACTTGTAAGATTCTAAGGGGGAAAATTCTGAGTCACAATTTCTTCATCTATAAAAAGAAGAAACACTTCTCCATATTGTTAGTCCTATTCTAATATGTCTATATGATAATATATAATAGGATGTTAATATGACATATAACAATATATAATACATAATGCATAATATTTATGTATTATAATGTATTGTGTATATTCATTCAGTGCTATGAAAACATATTAATATTAGTATGTGTATATGAAAGTCAATTTACTCTGCATAGTACTTAATTAAGATAAAAGAAGAGAAAATAAAGGAAAAGGAGAAGGAAAAAGAAAAGGAAAAGGAGAAGCAGATAGAAAAGGATACAAATATGGAGAAGGGGGAAAGAACAAAGAATAAACTGAGACAGAGAAGATTGATGGTACTTTGAGGCTCAAAACATGGGCATCACTCTTGACACCTTACTTTTTCACCCTTCCATGTCCAATCTGTTGCCAACCCCTGCTGATTTTCTTCAAAATATCCTATTTAAAAAAACATTTTCTCCTCTGTCACTGTCTTCATCCTAATGCATGCTTCATCACCTCACGTCTGGACTATTACAGCTGACCTTTAGATGTTTTCTCTGCTTCAAGTCTCTCCCTATTCCTGTCCATTCTTCACTCAGCTTTCAAATCAATTTATCTGAAGTGAAGATATTCCCAAATAACTACTAAATTGAATAAACTTCACTGACTCCCTCTCACCATTTAAAACTTTCTGGTATTTAAAAATCTTTACAGCTTGGTCCTCTCCCATAATTCCAGTCTTCTGATACCTCACTTTTCCCTGTGTCTTTTATTATCCAGCTATACTCATTGCATTATTCTCCTTGCAAAAAAAAAAAAAAAAAAACTCATTTTCTCCAAAATCTAGGCATTTTCACTGGCTGCCCTCTGTTCCTGAGATTCTTTTCATCCTCATATCCTCATCTTGGGCTTTCAGTTCCCTTCAAGTCCCAACTAAAAGTCCAACTTCTACAGTTATCCTTTCTAAGTCCTTTTTCTTTCTAGTACCTTTCCTTTGCTAAATGTCTCAATTGTAACTTGTTTATTTCTGCTTTATGTATAGTTGTTTGCTAGTTGTTTCCCCTAATAGACTCTGAGCTTCTTAAGAGGAGAGACTGCTTTGTTTTTTTTTTTTTCTCTCTCTCTCTCTCTTTTTTTTTTTTTTAACTTCGATGATTAGCATATTGCCTAGTACAGTGTAATCACTTAATGAATGCCTAACTAAGTATGTATAGGAGTAAATAAAATCCTGTTATTGAATGTGTCACTTTCAACATGCTGTGGATACAATATTCTTTTTCATATATCAACTTTGAACCCTAATTAAGCTGAAAGCATTCAATGGTTCTTCCCTTATATGATGAGGAAATCATATTTGAATACAAAGAGACCCATAGAATCTTAAGATTCAAAGAAATCATATGGATAAATAGAAAGACATCCTCTCATTGAACAAATCCCCTTTATACTACTTCACTGATAGGTATTTCAATTTTGCTTGAGGATATAAAATGATGGAGAACATACTTCTTAATAAGGTATTCCATTCCTTATTTACATAGCTGTATTATAAAGAAATTATGTTACATATCAGTTCTAGGATAATAGGATCTTCTATTTAAAGATGGGAGATATCTTTGAGTCTCCAGAGTCCATTTCTTTTATTTATTAAATGAGGAATTTCAGGTTTTTTAAGTAATATGAGCTGAATAACATAATGTCTGAGGCAGAATTTGAGCGTGTCTTCTTGATTTCACGTCAAAAACTGTATATACCACACCACATTACATATTTAAAGTTGAAGTTACCTTTCATTCATTGCCCTTTTCAATGTACAATGATGCTTCTCAATGAGTTTTACTTATTTCTGTTCTGCCCTCTCTCTACCTTTTAGCAAAATGATTCTAAGCTTTTCTCATATATATGAAGACAGTGAATATTTCTCCATCCAAGTCACCTCTCCTCTGTCTTAAAAGGGAGTGAATGAAGTACCATTAAATACCTCTCATTTTATCAATCTTTGTATGATCATAATTATGAGATACTCTTGAGTTTGTAAAGAGCTTTACAAATATGAGTTTATGTAACAAAATAAGCCTATGAGATAGGTGCTAAATATTTCCATTTATAGTTGAGGATATTGAAGAATACAAAAATAAGTGATGTAGCCAGAGTCTCACAGCTAATATGTGTCTGGGGCAAGTTTGAATTCAGGTCCTCTGAACCCCAGGCTCTTCACTTTCCCTATTGTGTCCTCTACTTGCCAGTGGCAGCCATACTGGCCCCAAAGAATTTTTATTTTCCACTTCCAAGTATTTATCATCACTCCAAAGATAATATGTACAAGATTTACCCAGAAGCTAAGTAAAATTCATTCACCTATGGACAGAATAATCCCCCATTTTCTACCCATAATTTTTTTCTTTTCCAAAATTGTGGACATTTACCCAATCTGGTCTTATGGTCCTTGGCCATTCTAAAGCTGATTCAACTTATAAAGTATGTAGTATTGGTTTAAATAATAGTCACCTTTCTATCCTAAATATTCTTTATTTAAAAATTGAATCTGGTTTATAATTGAATATCAATAAAGTTATTGATTATGACATTGTCAGGAAATTATTAAGAAAAGAAAATCCGTGTCATTGTTTTCCTTTCAAAAAATGCTTTAGTTTTGTTTTCCTTCTGTATTCAGAAATATCTTTGTATAGTTTATTTTATACTTTCATTAAATAAAAGTACATCACTACATACCCATAGTGAGTAATTATGTAAAGTTAAACCAGAAGAATATTAATCATTATGAGAATTTCCACTTAATTGAGGTTAACAAAGGCAAAGGGATTTTCAATTGGTTTTTCAGCAATTTCCATATCTAACTTCATTAATTCAAACTATCTAATGAAGTATTTGTGTTAAGTGGGGACATATGTTTTCAAAGGTTGCCATTCATCCCCTCAAGCTTTCATTTTAGGTCTTTCATTCATTCATCCCCTCAAGCTTTCATTTTAGGTCTTTCATTCTTTCCTTGGCCAGATTTCTCAGGGAGGGGAATAATTCTGCATTAATTGTTTCCATCTCCTCATATTCTATCCATTTATCAACCCCTTGTAATCTGGCAGAGAGGAGAAGTGCATACACAGGAAATTATTTGTGAAAAACATGGAAGTAAGAAATAAAAGACTAATTTCACTAGGAAAAAAGTGTGTAAGGAAATTAATATAAAATAAAAATTAAAAGATAAATAGGATCCAGCTGTGAAGAGATTGAAATGAAAACCTTTTTTAAAAAAGATATTAGGGAATCCTTGAAGAGTTGAGCAGAGGGATTACATGTTTAGATCTATGTTTTAGAAATATTATTTGTAAAGGCTAGATTGGAGAGGAGAAAGAACAAGAGAATGCTAATTAAGTGGCTTCTGAAGTAGTCCAATCAAGAGAGGATGATGCCCTGTAATAATTAGATAATGTAAGAGGACATAGAATAGAGCAGATTCATTTATATTGTGAAGGTAGAACTGATAAGGCTTGGCAACTGATTGCATGCGGAAATTGAAGAGAAAAGGAAGATTCAAGATGACTAATTTTTGTAATCTGGATGACTAGATGAATGCTTGTACCATCAAAATAAATGGAAAAGCATACAAACAGGAATGTTTTGGATCAAATTTAATATGTTAATTTTTAGAATACTATTGGGAATATAGATATGTCCATCAAGATAGTAGAATCAAAGACATAGTTTTAAGTTATATATATGCTTAATGGTCATCTGCATAAGATTATATAATTCATAGATACTAACAAGATCTTCATGGGAAAGAATGCATGTAGAAAGTGAAGAACAGAGAAGAAAATCTTATGAGACACTTAGGCTAAGGGGATAGGAAATGTATAATGATCCATCAATAGATATATAAAGGAAATATCCAGACAAAAGATCATCTAGAAAGAGAGAATCATGTGGAAATGTCAAAAGAAGGTCAAGAATGATGAGAACAGAGAAAGGATCTTTATATTTAACAGTTAAAAAATCACTTCCAATGTTGGAGAAGGGTAAGATTGCAAGGGATGGAGAAGTGCCTAGAAATTTAGAAAGTAAAGGAACAAAAGAAACATTTTTAGGAGTTTATCAATGAAATGTAAAATAAATAAAAGGCAATAAATTGATAAAATACAGAGTAAATGAAAGGAATTTTACTAATAATGATGAACTCAACATGTTCACAGGTGAAAGAAAAAGAGTCAGTGTTTATAGACAGATGAAAGAAAGGAAGTTTTAAAGGAGATGAGTTTTTAGAGAAAACCAGAAAGAATGAATATAAGAAGATGACTTAACTTATGCAAGGAAAAGGCCAAAATTGTTTTCTGAGACTAGAGCAAAGTAGAAGAGCCTGGGAATAAAAAGGGTGGGTTTTCAGAACCTGTTTAAAAGTAATATTTCAAGAAAGTTGGCCTCTATTCTCTCAAAGTCAGAAACAAGGTTCTCTGTGAAGGCAGGAAGGTCTTTTAGAGAGGAGATTTGGAATTCACCTGTAGTTAATCAGTTACGAAAGTATAAATCAGTCAGGAAAATATAAATGAGTGTCATGCAACAGTGAGGGCCTAGTTGAATTTGATTAGTATGACTTTGTAATTGAGGACAGGTATATAACTTAGTGATTTTTTAATCAGTGTTTACTAGCTTGTGAGGAGGAACAGAGATGTAAGAAAAAGGAAAACAAAATTGGAATTTGGTAAGGAATAGTTATAAAATAAAGAGGAAAGAAATGAAATGATGATTGTATATAGTTAATCATAATATATAAATTGAAGGGAAGAAAAGGAGACTAGAACATGAGAAATAGAAGAAAAGAGAAGTGTGGAGAGGTTAGAATAGGAAAAACAAAAGAATATATTTATGAGCAATGAAGAAGAAAAAAGAATTGGAAGTCTAAAAGATTATCAGACTAATGTACACTTTCAGAATTCTAGCTCATGAAAGTGATCCATTTATGTCCATTCCTCTATATAGGTGTAATATAGTGAATATAAAAGCCACAGGAGTTTACTAGTTGAGGAAATTTATACCAAAGATGTTCAAGGAGACACTAGTAGGTATATTAATTCATATGTGTGTGTGTGTGTGTGTGTGTGTGTGTGTGTAATAGGCTATAGAAAAGATGAAGTCTGGAACTTTCTCAGTTTTTAGGAACTGAGAAAATACTTGATTTAAATATTATTATATACTTGAGAAATCAGGAGGATTGCAGATAACTGGACTGGATGACAAATATGGATTGAATGAACATCAAAAGGAAAGTAGATTTCTAAGTGATAATGACAAATGATCATATGGAAATAGTAATGAGGAGCAAAAAGCATTGTTTCCTTTTGTCCCAGGGCCATATTTTGAGGGGAAGAGTGAGGAGGCATGAATGAAGCAGTAATTTATGAAGAGGGAGACCAAATTATACTGTCTTCTTTGAAGCAAGCTTTCCATTGTTTAAGGATAGAAATAATTTGAAGTGCTGTCATCTGGTATTTTTAAAAACCTGAATTTGTTAACAGAATAAACATTCAACAGAGTTCAATACATTTGCATAGCAGTTCATGATATGGATTGTAATAGAGTAGAGCTGAGGTGAACTGGAAGAAGAAAATATTTTTATCTTAATAGATTTTGATTCAAAAACTGGGATAACGTGAATGGGAGATGTCAATAATATGATATGATATAGGCACTTTTGCTCTAAAAAATGTCATAATCTAGCTCCTTCCTATTTTTCTAGATCTAATTTACATTTTATTTTATTATTTTTTTCCTGCAAACACGACTATGTAATTCATTCCAACTTAACTTCTATCTCTTCCTGAATTTCACATCTAATATAATTTCCATGCACCTTTTCAAAACTGTCTTGGATAATTGAAAATGCAAGGCCTCTTTACCTTTTCCTTTTAAAGATCTTAGTTACTTAATGCCTCAGTTAGGGTGCCATTTTTACTTACTGAAATCATCCCTGTTCACTCTCTCTTCCTAAATTACTTCATATTTATTTACCTCTGTGCAACCTCCCTTGCTCCTAGACACAGAAATTCCCAGAATTTCTAATAAATTTCCTAGAAATTAGAAAGTAGATTTATTGGGGGGCAGGGGTTGTTATGCTTTTTTGTTAATATATTTGATCTAAGTATCCCCAATTCCTACAAATTGTCCCCTGAGCACTTATAAGTCTAAATAAATCAAATTCAAAACTTGTAATGGACAAATTATGGAACATCTTGAAATTTGATGAGTATGCTATCAATGGCTTTAAACAAAGTCACTGACAGAAGTTGTTCAATAGCTTGTGTTCAAGCAAGACCACAGAATACACATTATCATAGAACTCATTCCACATGGACACAAATAAATTAATGTGTTGTTCGGGACTAGATGAACTTGAATCCACCTAATTTTATTATCACCTTCATTGTGTTCATAAAAATTGATTTTTATCAATTTTTTCTTTAAATATAGTTGAAGAATATAGCATTTTTGATCTATATAATGACACTGAAAGAAAGAAAAGAAATGCATTTAATATATGCTGTCATGTATGTGTGTGTGTGTGAGAGAGAGAGAGAAAGAGAGAGTAATAGAGAGACAGAGACAGACAGAGATAGACAGAGACAGAGAAAGAGAGACAGATTGAGAGGGGGGAGAGATCACTCCACTTTAGTTGATCTTTTTAAATCATTTATTTACTAATATCTTCTAGAATCTTATGAAGAACCAAATTAAAGGTCCTTAGCCAATAGTTTACAAATTCCACTTTCCTTCATTTTTAAAATTGGGATATATATTTTTCATAATTCTCTTTCCCTCTTTTATGCTTAGTCAAAGACCATTAGCAGTGGCTTGGTATACTTGTATTACTTTAAACTTCCCAAGAGATATAATAGCTAGATAAATAAATGAAGTAATTATTAAGAGCATGCAGTGTACACAGACTGTCTTTGTTCTAAAGAATTTACATTCGAATACAACAACATATACTCAAAATTTCAGAAAGAAGACAGAAAAGTTCTGTGATTCCCTAGGTTTCACCAGCAAAGGTAATGATAAAAAATCTTCTCTAGATATTCCACTAATTAAATCATATTAGTTTCTGAAATTGAGAACTTTGACTATGCCAAAAATATTGATAACAACTTTCTTTTCTTGATTTTCAATAGATATGATCATAGTATATACAAGCTGTCAGCCTTCTCCATAGATATTGCTTCCAAAGATGACATCTGTGGACATCAACTGGAAGCATTGATATTCCAGAGGCTTAAATTCCTGGGATTAAATTCCTGATCTGTTTCCATCAGATTTTGAGGGAAGATAGTTAAAGTTAGAATGATGATTTGATTTTTGACTTCCCGGAATAATATATAATATGTTTTATGTCTCTTCTTCAAAGTACCTCATTATCTTGACTAGATAGCAGTTAGTTGATGATTGGTGGGGATGGTTGGATCCTTCTCTCTGAAAGTTGCTTCCTCAGATGCTGGCTGGGTTGGAAGTAGAATCAGTGGTTATGAGATAAATGCTATCTACCACTCCCAGTTTTTGTGAATTCCTCTGATGGCTGGTGGCATTTGGTCAACGGTTGCTATTGGTGGTGATAAAACAAAAGCAGAACCCTTCGTCACAATAATTTCTACCCTTATTGATACTTTCTGGGGCTCTGCTGGAAGCAGGTGTAGTGATTTGGAACACTATTTGCTATTTATTTGCTATTGACAAGATTCTTGTGCTTAGGATCCTGGGTTGTTTCCATTAGGATTGGTTGAATCAACTAATTACTCAATTAAAGAACTATAACTGTCATCTTATAGATTTGGATAGTGTCATCAATAATTTGTAACACAGTCTATTCATGATTACCCTTTACAACTTATGGCCATGCTCTCCACACAGCATCCAGTCAATGTTGTAACACTTTCCTCCCTTTTTCCTAAGACTGGAGGTCTTAAACTTTCAACCTTTCATTCCTCAATTCTGTCATGTTGACTAGCCCATTACCCATTGTCACCATTAATTTTTTTCTAATTATATTTTTTACTTTTCTTGATTAAAGTTACTCATTGATTTTATGTTTGCAGATTGCTCAGACTCATTCTGCAACGTCTATTGTGTAATATTCATTTTTACTTCTTTAAAGACTCTTATGTTCTATTACAAACTGCCATTCAACATCACTAGTAAAATATTGGTCCTAAAAAGGATCCTTTGAGAGAAATTTAGAGTCAATAAAGGAAGCATATTTCTATTCCTTTTACATATATTGTGGATATTTTTTGAATGGTTACTAATCCATTCCAAGAGGTTTTTCATTATCTTTATGATTGAAGACAGTAAAATAATGCTATTCCCAAATAAGAGAACTTAGCAGAATTTATATCCACCAGGAATTCATTATTAATTTAGACTGAACTAAGATATCCTCTAACAGAGTGGTATGATGTTTTGGAAAGAATGTATCTCCTCACTTCATACCTCACTTAATATTTGTCATTAGAGTTAAAGAACAAAGTTATTTCTCTTATGAATAATTATGATATATAGTTAAGATAAGCCTTGTTTGAGTATTGGGTTTTATGGTAGCATTTTACTTCCTGCCCCCATGTCTTTAATATCTCTATGATTTTGCTAATTCTGAATAAATTCAAAATTAGTACTGTACTAATTCAAAAATTTGTTACTATACCTTTTTTTTGCTTCCATCATGCATATTTTTTAAATGTAGACAGTCCAAAATAAGTGCTTCTCTCATCTTTGTCCCCTTTTTACCTCTTCTATGAGCAAATCTGGGACTATGACATTAAATTCATGTATGTTACCTCAACGCTCTTCATGAGGAAAAAAAAAAAACAACAGATTGTTATAAAACTTTTTTTATATAAAAGACGATTTCTTTTTCCTTTTGGTTGTACTCATATTCATCCTTGCATACATTCATAAACATCTGAAGAAGTAAGTTCAATTCAACAAGCATTTAAGTACCTATTACATGCCATTACAGAGCTAGATAAAGGAAGAAAGAAAGGAAATAAAGACTATAATAAAACAGTCATCATTAAAGAGCTTATATTCTGAAGTAGTACATTCCCATTCCTAATTCCCAGACAAGAGAATTTGCTCCTATCAAGGTATAATCAAGATGTTTGAACTTCTTCCAATGCTTCCTGCAGGATTATAATCTCCCTTTCAAACCTCCTTCACTTTGAATATGAACTTGAGGATATAGACCAGTGGTTCTCAAAGTGTGGTCTAGAGAATCCTGGGGATCTCTGAAACCCTTTTAGAGGGTCTACAAATTCAAAATTAGTTTTTATTTCCAATATGGTAAATGTCTATAAATATAATCCATATAAACAAAAACGCTTTGGAGAGATCCTCAATAATTTTTAATAGGATAAAAAAACTGAAAACAAAAGTTTGGGAACCACTGATACAGACCATTCCCAATAAGAAAATTTTCCTCTTCATTTCCATAGATCTGTCAAAAATTAAAAACAAACAAAAAATCTCTTTCCATCTATTTCAATATATTTTTTGATTAGTCCAGTATTTTATCCTAATTTTATTTATTTTATTCTGAACTTAAGAAATAAAACAAAAAATCCATAACAGATTAGAAAAAATATTGCACATTACTGAAAATCTATTATATACAACTTAATATTCCTTTTAAAGGTATCATGTAACTTTCTTCCCATTCCCTTTTTCTTTTTCTTCCCCTGCCCTAGAGATGTTTTCAATTAGATACAAATATGTATGATATATACGTGTATGTTTACATGTATATGTGTATTTCTATATACACACATGTATGTATATATATGTATGCATGGTAGAAAAAATGCATTTCTATTTAGCAGTTCTTTTTTTGTATGCACCTATCATTTTCCTTCATATGTCCTTTGTAGTCAATATGTGTATTTATAACAGTGAAAATTACTTAGTCACTCAAAATTTTTCTTAAAACAGTATTGCTCTTACTGTATACAAAATTTTCTTGATTTTACTTATTTTGTTCATTATTCCATGTAAGTCTATGCATTTTTTTTTTTAAAAAGATCATCAGGTTGATCATTTCTTACTACACAGTATTGTTCTAACACTATCCCATACCACAACTTGTTCAGCTATTCCATAGCTAAAAGCCATCTCTATACTTTCCAGTTTTTTCATACTACAAAGAGAGCTGTTATAAATATTTTTGAATATTTAGGTTCTTTTTCTTTTTCCCTAATCCTCATAGCATTGGTATTGCTGGATCAAAGAGGAGGAAATTAATAGTTGTTTGGGCATAATTATTATAACTCTTCAAAATGGTTCTATTCACTTCAAGATCTACCAAAGGTGAATGTGTCTCAATTTTTCAACATTCCCTTCAACATTTGTCCCTTTTCTCTTCAATCATTTTAGCCAATCTGATAGGGTAAAATATCTCAGAGTAGTTTTAATTTGGTTTTCCCTACATAGATTTGTCTTAAAACCTAATATCCCCAGGACTGGTGACACATTCATTCAAATTCCTACTAAGAAGCTCATGACTTAAAACTGTATTGTGTTGTGAGAGAAGGATTTGATGGGGAGAGTAGGGAAAGCACAGGGTCAAGGAATGTATATAAGTTTGAGTTGGATGAAGTTAGTGACTAAATTATGCCTGAGAAGAAGACAAGACTTAGCTTTACCTTCTTCACAAATTTGCCCACAGCTGTCACTAATCAAGGAGATAATAGCAGGAAACCTATAACTTAAATTGCAGTCTCAGGTAATGCCAGAAAAATAAATAATCACCTATCACTTCTGACCTGAATCTCACTTGACTTGTCAGGTACTTTATATAATGGTGATTTTTATAGATCTCCTGGGTCTACACATTATGTACTAAAACATGAAAGAAATACATAGACTCCTTTCCAAGGAAATGGAACACCAATCTCCTTCAAAGCCCCATACTATTAATGCCAGTCATTCAATTAAGATGGCATCAGTATGATTTTCCACTCATTTACATCCTAAATTATAGGTTATTACAGTAGGGGAGAGGGTTGAGGAGGGAAAGGAGGAGCATCTGGTTCCCTAAGGGAAAAGTAGTGTGTTCACAAATGCATCTGCTACTCTGTTCTTGAGATACTGCTTCCCCAGACTCAAAACTAATTGTATCCAAATTAATGGGGATTACAAACACTTTAGCCTGAGATTCATTTTCATACTCTTTCCTCAGTGCTTTGCAAAGCAGCATGTGCCATCCCCATAACAGCAAGCACCCCTGTGTACAATGAGAGAGCATTAACAGAAGAGAAATAAAAAGCAAAGAGAGTTGTTTTAGTGAGCTATAATGAGGTGTTTCCTAGGAGGTCAGAGCTTGTCCTTAAATTTCTAATCAAGAGAGCCTATATGAACCATTCTCCAGGATTGTGGATGCTATTAAAAAGTATAATAATGCAAACTCGACAGCTTTTCCAGGGTAGTTCTTTAATTTTAACCACTTTTCTTTTTTAAAAAATTAAGTAAAAATCAAAGTCAGATGAAAAGAAAAGATTGGCCAAATGACTCTTCATTAGTTGGTTGCAAAGATGTGAAATATAACTCCCCATGGGAAGTCTAGTCAGCCATTTAATTGGCATGACTGGTGATGCTACAGCATTTCAGCAGCCTTGAAATTCACATGCAATTTGTGCAGGGCTTACTGCAAGCCAGTGATGGCTGTTTATGAAGTGAATTGGTTAGAAAGTAGGTGCTAATGAGTCAGTTTGTTGTGATCCCCACAGCTGTATTTTGGGAGTCATGTGGAGTGGAAGGATTCTTCTAATAAGTGTTCCTTGAAGATTCCCAAGCCACTGCTGAGACTTATTAACAGCCTGTTCACAGAGTCTCCCACCTGGACTACGTAGCTGTATCAGGAATCAACTGCAGAGGTACAAATCAGAATAGTACAAAGGAGAAAGTAAGCAAGAATTCATCCATGAGATAAATTTAAAAAAAAAAAAAAAAGAGTGAGTTACTTCGTCCACTGAAAAGATAGTTTGTCCATGGCACCAATATTTATCTTGAGAGAGCAAATTTTTCAAGTTCTCTATTCTGCTTAATAGAGAGTAGTTGTTTATATCTGCGTGGTTTTAAGAGTTCCATTAAAAAAAAAAGACTTTCTTTTTAAAAAGAGGTTTGGTATTTTGTTTTCACACCATCTAGATTTCTACTAATAATTCCTTCACATAGAATTAATCCATATCTCTATCTCCATTTTTCTAGATTATGAATGACAAATAATAAATCTGTCTATAGAAACTGTGATAGATATAAGAAGATGGAGATACTGCCATCTTAATTTTTTAAAAAAGCAACAAAAAGAAAGAAGAGAATCAATAATATGCAATATAATAGTTAAGGATCTCACTCTTTGAGAAGGGACAAGAATAGGTCTTCTTATTGTGAATCTAGCAAATTCTTTATAATTTTACAACATTCAGTTTTGATTACTTTGTTGTGGTTTTTTCCTTTGACATTGTTTTAGTTGTGCATTTTTCTCCCTTGGTACTGCTTGTTTCACACAGCAACAGTATGGAATTCTTTCCATTTATCATGTGCAGTAATACTTCATCATATTTGTATATCCCAATTTGTTTAACCATTCACAAATCAATCAGTCTTGATTTTGTTTCTATTTCTTTTCTATGAAAATAATGTATTTTGAGGGCTATACTTTGTTAATAGTCTCTGTGGGTTATATTCCTGGAAGTATAATATCTGGGTCAAATTATTAACATAATTGCAATGTGTTTTCTATAACACCAATAACTCAATTATGAGAAAAGTCCCTTGTTTGGTAACTGTTAATGACCAGCTTATCAACCTCATTCCTTTTCTTCTAAAGATCTTCTCACTATGTCCTAATGCTCATCAATTCTAGTCATTTCTTCTAGCCTACACAAAGAGTTTGTCTCCCATTCACTTCCGAGTCATAGCTAGCAAGTGTCTGAAGTCATATTTGAATTCAGGTCCTCCTGACTTCAGGTCCAATGCTCTATCCACTGGATCACATTGATATATTACTGGTGGGAGAAAAAACAAAGCCAGTGTTGTGATAGGCAGTAGGTAGATAAAAGGGGAAGAAGGAAAAAACTGAATAATGAATCAGAGAAAGAAGAAATTATACATCTACATCTACACCTACTCTTCACATTCCCTCCTTACCACTACTTTTAAGCTTTTCCCCATCCATTTCTGCAGCACATATAGGAATCCCAAAGAGTCTGATGGAGAAGAAAATAGCCTTCCAAACCCCTTGTCTAGTAAAGAGGAGATAAGTTTTTTCATATTAAATCATATCTCTTTTCAAATGGGAGGATGACATGTAAAAATGAGAACTGGAAAGGGCATTTAAATGATTATTAATATATACTTGGATTAATAGTTTAAAATGTACCTCAAACACCATCAAATATCATGTGAAATGGACTCCTACAACTGGCAGTTGAGACTGAAATGAAATGCTTTCAACAGCATTCTTAGACCTGTAAGGGAACAGGTTGAGTCTCTGATGGCAATTGCTCCCTTGGGGCAGTGAGATTGCTGTTAGCAAACGAATAGGGGCAGGGGTTACTATAATAAACTACTGAGATTATTTCAGGAACACCATGGGTTTGAGCAGGTTCTGAGATCTGATAATGGGGCAAGAAGGAACAAGATAGAAATAAAACAATACAGACACTATGGTCGAATGTACTCCTGCTAAGATAATTCATCCCTTTGCTAGGAAGGGAGGTAAAGGGAAGTCTTCTCCCAGCTCCAGCTGATGCAATCAGTAGCCACCTAGCAGTTGGTCTAGAATGGGGAGAGTTTTCAGTATTTTGTGAAAAATTAACTTGATTTCATCCTAGCCACCTGTGCACTGTTCACTGGAGTAGAAAATGAGCATGCTTAAAATACAGGAACGGGAGTCAAAAGTCCAGCAATTTGAGCATCATCATTTCTCTCCCTTAACTCCTGACTTCTTTCATATTTTTGAAACTGCAAGACAGATTATTTTATCAATTTCTTTCCAATTATGAAAACTGAAGCTCAATCTTCTGGCTCTGTCTTTTCAATCAATCATCATGCAAAAATAAAGATACAATTTCCATGTTGAAAAAATAACAACAAATGAAAGGTAAATTAATGTCACAATAAATAAATAAAGACATTTACAGGTAAAGGAAACACTGCATTTAGCTAATATAGACTAGAAAGGACTATTAAAAATTGCACACTTCTGAACTCAAAATTCTAAAAATCTTGACCAGTTACTTCAAACAAAATCAGAATGGAGTGCTACAGTAGCTATTTCATTTCATGTTATATTGCTTTTCTGCACACTAACTTAAAAAAAAATAGATCTGTTGGAGAAAATAAATCATTTGTATGCCTTTGATCCTTGGCCATATCAATTCTACTTAAAAAAATATAGATCCAAACCTAAAGCAAGTAGCAGCCCTCGTGCCCCCATTGAATCTCATGTGAGAATTCCTGTAAACCATCTGTCCTCAACAAGAAATTACTTGGGATAAGCTCTTCAATGTCTGAAGACATTTCTGCAAATAGTTAATTTAAAAGACACTTCCAAGAAATAGGACTCTTATCAACATCAGCAAAAGTAAATGAATGACTGGTATGATTCTTGAGTCACAGAATTAGACAATCAAATCACCATCTTATATTTATCTTCCTAGCACTTGACATAAATTTGCCTATAACTTGAAGGCAAAAGTAAATGTGGCATTGTTATTGTCAGTAAATCAAGGTCATTTATATTTCTTCTTTTATGGTTGTCATAGCTTTTACAGTAAAAACTCAATATTTAATTTTTATAACATTTTCTTTAGGAGAAAAAATGTCAAGAATACAATCCCTTATTATATACTAAGGAAAAGACAGTCAAGTCATCTGTGTCTTATTTACACATTCATTCAATTAGCCATTTGCAAAGTTATCATTAATCCAACTTGCCTCCAAGAATTAACTTAATCATGTCTGATATGCAGAACTGCTGATTCTTTGACAAATCAAGCTATCCATATATTACATTTGAAAACAAATTCAGGGAATACATACTTCTTTGGGGCAGATAAGTGGCATAATGGATACATGCAGACTTGGAGCCAGGAAGATTTATCATCCTGATTTCAAATCTGATCTCAGGTACTTAACTAGCTGTATGAACTCTGGGCAAGTCAATTCTATTTGCCTCACTTTCCTTATCTATAAAATGAGCTGGAGAAGGAAACAGAAAACCACTCCAATATCTTTGCTAAGAAAACCCCAAATTAGGTCATGAAGGACAGGACTGAAAATTGAAATAAACAACAAAATATATTTCCTCAAATGGCCATTTTCTTTTAAAATTCATATCAGTACACTTGCAATTCAACGTTCTTTTCCCCTTTGGGTGAAAATGGCCAGATGGAAGTGGTTCCATTTGTACAGTAAAATTATCAATGGGTGGGAAAAAAATTCCCCTAAGGTACACAATATTAGATCCAATGCTATTTAACATGTTCACTGGAGTGATATGGAAATAGACCTTATTGATTTTACTGCCAATTCACAAATACTGAACAGAGATTTAAGAAAGTTACATGGATAGAAACAGATAGAAATTGCTAAGAAAATTTCTTCTAAGGTAAATTGAAAAAAAAAAAAATTTTAGTACACGCAATCAGCCATTCCCCAGATTCTGTATGATTGTGCTATAGCAGTAGTTCCAACATATCCTATCAAGTCAGAAGTATTTGAAATATAAGCCTGAAGAAACACTCTCTGTTTTGTTGTCCAAGGATGGGTTTTTTTAAAGTCCAAAAGAGCTCATAGTAAATCAATCTATAAGAATTAATTAAGCATCTTCTGTGTTCCAAGCACTAGAAGGTATACCTATGCTGTTCTTCTTGCACAACCACTATTACAGTCATATGAACTGCTACATGTCTTTTTGTTCTTTGACTCATCTATGAACATGAAGATGGGAATCTATCAGCTGTAAACATACATCCAATAGTTCTGCTGCTTGCTAGCCCTTTGTAGCAGTAGTGATAGCAGA
Organism: Sarcophilus harrisii; assembly: GCF_902635505.1. Taxonomy (NCBI): domain Eukaryota; kingdom Metazoa; phylum Chordata; class Mammalia; order Dasyuromorphia; family Dasyuridae; genus Sarcophilus; species Sarcophilus harrisii. Next base: position 121,300,397 of record NC_045427.1, on the reverse strand, counting down.
GCAGCGATAGTAAAGAATTGGAAACAAGGTAGATGATCATCTTTTGGTGAATGCATAATCAAGTTCTGCTATACAAATGAAATGGAATATTATCATATTGTGAAGAAATGATAAATATTAAGAATTTAGTGAAATTTGAGAAGAATTTTTGAGTTGACACAAAGTACATTAAGCAGAACTAGGAGAATTACATGATGATCATAATAATAATCATAGCTACCATGTTGTGGAGACCTGAAAACTGAATTCAAAATCTACTTAAAGACACTAGCTGTTTGGACGTAGAGAACTTTTAAATTTGCAAGGTGATTTGTGTCTCTTATTTTGTGTGATTCTTATAATAGTTTTATTAGGAAAGTGCAATTTATATCTTCTTTGTGAAGGTGAAGATAATGATGCTGAGAAAAGTTAAGTGACTTTTGCAAGGTCACACACATAGTAAATGACTGAGACAGGATTTGAAATCAGGTCTTTCTAATTCAAAGTCCAGTTCTCTTTTCATTTTTCTATAGTAAATGGTTGATGGATGCAGTAACCAATCATTGCTTAAAAAGGCTGATGGGGAGGCCAGCCTCCTTTTAGCACAAAACTGGCAGACTAGAATTATAGAAGGAAACACACATTTTAAGACACAACCAATTTGTTTTATTTTGCTATATTATTTAAAGAGATGGTATGTGTGGCAGAAGAGGTAGTAAAAAAACATCAATAAAACATAAAACAATAAAGTAAAATTCAGGAAAATTTGAATAAGATGTCCTCCAAGTTCCCTTACAGATCTCATATTCAGAAATGATTAGACAATCATCTTAAAATTGAAATGCTTAATTTATTTAGCAAGTATTTATTAGCTTCTCTTTTGTTGTTCAATTGTTTTAAATATGCTGCTCTTGAGGAGTTTTTTTTGTTTGTTTGTTTTTTGGTAAAAATAGTGAAATGGTTTGCAATTCCTTTTCCACTTCATTTTATACATGAGGAAATGGAGGCTGAGAGGGTTACGTGATTTGCACTGGGTCACACAGCTAAAAAGTATCTAAGAACAGATTTGAATTCATGAAGAAGAGTCATCCTGTCTTAAGCCTGTGGTTGTATTCATCTAGTTGTCCCATTAAAAGCAGTCAAAAACAATAGGCTGTCATTTTAATTCTACAGACATATTAAAAACCTAATCTATACAAGCTAATGTACTAAACAGTGAGGCTAAAAGGATAGGTAAGACACTTACAATTTAACAGGGAATATATATACATACACACACACACACACACACACACACACACACACACACACATATATATATATATATACATAAAACGATGAAAGAAGAGCAAAGGAGAAATTCTGGCAAAATGCAACAAAAAGGAGGAATTTGTTCACCTATGCTGGACACCATATAGAGTAATGGATAGGAAAGATAAAGACATAATCTTTTTCCCTTGAAAAGTTAATACTCTTATAGGGGCAGTTATATGTGTGTATATGTGTGTTTATATATATTTATATATATAGGTTTATATATATGTATAGGTTTATATATATGTATAGAGATATACATGTATATATGTAGATATCTAGTTAAAATGAAAGAAAATTTCAATTATGAACAACATGAAATGCTAAGAGCTTAGGAAAAAAAAAAGAGATATAAATCACTGCTGATGGTAGTGGATCAGGTAAGGCTTCCTGATAGAGATAGCATTTGCATTTATCCTTGGAAGCCAGATAATATTTCACCAGATAGAAAGGCAAAGATTGGAGATGAAATGGGGTACAATGTAGAAAAAGGAAGAAAAATAATGCTCCTATTGTAAATCTAAGAATTGAAATTTTTATGGGTGAATTTTTCATCATTCTCAGAGCTGTCCTCTCTCTGTTTTTCATCACATAGTTTGTACCATGATCATAACATTCTTAAAGCTGAATAGGTGATTCAGGGTGCTTTGAATAATTATTTCAGGCCGAGTTCATTATTGCCAACTTTTGGAGCAGTGGGACCCTTTCATCAAGACTGCTTTAGGAATCTTTTCATTTTCTTCTAAGATTCATATAGCTGGAGAATGTCAAAGGACATTCTTGTCCCTCTTCCTCTTCCCCATATTTATTAAGGGTTTTAATGTTCAACACATGGTGTTAGCTGCTGCTTTTATATTCAGGATGGATTTAAAGACTTCTGGTAGCATCAGGTTTGTTTTTTTTTGTTTTTTGTTTCCAAAAAGGATGAGGAGACAGCAGAATAGATTTCATGATTTCCTTCCTTCCCCATCAACAAGATTGTAAAACCTTAGTCTCCAAATGCCAATTTCCATTCAGCCACAAGACATTGCAAATGGTACACAAGGACAAATAAAAAAAATAAAAACAAACACAAGCAAATACAACTAAAAGGAACCAGCTTCAAAAATCAGAGATATGTTTGTAGATTATCCCTAAGAACCACTTATGTTTTGGCATTACCTTTCCAGTTCTTACAATTACATCTGGATGTTAGTAAAACCATTGCTGAAAAATTCTGTATGCAGCTCTAAACCTAAATTCCCGACATGGTGCATTTGCAGCCACCCAACGTAAACAAGTGAGTGCCTTGACAAGGAAACTCAATTGCACTGGAACATTTTATATGCTGAAGATGAATCCAGTGAGGCCTGAATTCTTTCTTTGAAGCTCTCTCTGTAGACCTCATGCCTACCCTTCCTTGCAAAACAGTTTTCCATAGCCCTCAGTGAAACAAGAGATAGGTGCATTTCCCAAATCACAAGTCCTACCCGGTAGAACACACATAACCAGTTGTGCATGATAAAGAGTAGATCTTAAGAGTTTCCTGCTGTATCTGAGAACAAGTAGCCTACTCAGGGGATGTAGTGCCAAAAAATGTGGGCAATTCAATTTAATTCACTTCAGTAGGCATATATTAAGTGTCTACTGTGTGCAGGGCTCACCAGTGAAGAAACTCATGCTACAAACCAAATTTTCAAAAAGTTTACAATTAGGAAAAAAAGACATGAAAACTAAAATCAAATTGAAAGAGAGAATAAAAGAATGCGAAAAAGAGACCCAGAAAATATGTTGTCAGAATATTAATGAGAGAAAAATTTATTTTGCCTGAAGAGTTTCGAGAAGATTGATTTCATAAGCAAGTAGGCCCAAGTCTCAGCCGTTAAGGAAAATCGAGACTTCAAAAGATAGCAGCCTTTTAGGGGAAGAGAGCACTCACTCTAAGTAAGAAGGAAGGGATGAAAAATGGCATGAAAATTGGAGAGGTTATGTCAGATGACAGGAAAAAACAGTATTCCAAATGGGCTGAAATTTAACACATGTGAAGGCTATTATGAGACATGGCTGTAAAGCTGGGCTGGAACAAAACTATGTAAGTACTTAAATTCAGAATTAGGGATTTCTCTTTTGTTTTGCAGGTAATGGAAAACAATTGAAGGTACATATGAATCATCCCACATATTTATTGGGTTTTTATGATGATTTTCTTCCTAGAGTGTTGATTTTTCATTTTTACTCTTTTTTGGGGACTGAATTCCTATTGTTCATTCTGCTCCAGTATGCTCTAAATTCTAGTCAAAATGACCAGCTTATCATTCTTTTATACAGAATAGTCCATCTATATTGCCTTTATGCTTTTGCACTATTTCCCATACCTGTAATGCTTTTCCTTTTCAACTCTAACTTTAGGAATCCCTTAGCTTTCTTCCTTACTTCCTGCAGAAGGCCTTGTTTTCCTTTGCTGACTGTCACTGATTGTGTTTGCTTGTTTGTTTGTTTTGGACCAGACCTGCCAATTTACTTGACTTAGGAAACTGCTGGTAAAGAAACTTTCTTTATCAATGCAGATAGGTACCTCGTACTAAGCAATATTTCTCAGAGATTTTCCAGGATCACGGAAAGTTTAAGCAGCCTATCCAGGGTCATGCTGCTGTTACTTATTAGATTAAAGAGCCCAGGTGCTCCTCCCTGCTAAATTATCTCTATTGAATATACCATAAGACTTTTCATAATACCCTTAATTTTTAGGGAACCTGATCAAAAGTTACTCAACTTTATATATATTTTGCATTTAGTTAAATATGAACATATATCTGCCAGGTTATAGTTCTGTCTTTGTATACTCATAGCCTATAAAAACAGGCATTCAGCAAATATTTGCAGTATTGAATCCCATCCATGCCTAAACTGATGCATATCATCAATTAGGGCTAGAACTAAAAGTGTTCTTAGCCCAAGCCTTTCATTTAATAGAGATAAAGAAAAAAAAACCTTCTCCAACCCATCTTAATTCTAATGTTTCTCTCTGCTATTTTATTTATCCTATATTTATTCTATACATAGCTTGCTTTGTACATATTTGTATGCAAGTTGTCAATCTATTAGATGGTATGCTCCTTGATGGCAGGGATTGTCTTTTGTATCCCTAGTGCTGAGCAGAGTGTCTGGCGCATAGTAGACTTTTAATAAGTGTTTATTGATTGATTGAAGTGAGGCTGAAGGAAGTTAATTTATTCATCTAAGATCTGAAGACAGAATGTGATGTCAAGTCTTCTGAATCAGACCAAATGTTATTTACAATTACTCACTATGGTTCAGGACCTCCATTTTTTCATTTATAGCAATAAGGACAAGAACTATGATTTTATTCGTTTAAGATACTCTTCTAAGGAAATGTCTTCTCTTGTTTTGTATTTAGTCTTAGAAAGTTGCCTAGAGCACTAAAATCTCCAGAGATGGCCCAAAGTCAGACAGCCAATGATTGCCAAAGATAGCATCTGAACTCAACTATACTTGGGCTGAATTCTGCTCTCCAACCATTGAAATGAGGATTACAATATTTGGATTACCCATTTTGTAGTCTCATCATCTCCCAAAATTCCAAATATATTCATCTTAATGAGATATAGAAATATACCTTTATATTCACAGATGAATAAAATTCCAAACTTTCCCAAACTAAGGAAGGAAGAAGCAAAGCAGCTAGAAGAATAATTTTTTGGGAACCAGGACTTAATTGTTATAACTTCAATTAAATAAGCATTTATTAAGTTCTATGGTGATGTACAGTTAAGAAGTGTAGTGGATAGTGTGTATGGCATAAAGTTGGGAAAACCTGAGTTAAAATTCAGCCTCAACTAGTTATGTGACCCTAGACAATTAACCCCCTTTGCCTCAGTTTCTATACCTACAAAAGGAGTTGGAGAAAGTAATGGCAAATCACTTTAATGTCTTTGCCAAAGCCCCAAATAAGATCATGAAGAATCAGATATGACTGAAACAATTAAATAACATAGTACTCTGCTAGGGCTAAAAGACAAAAGGAAAATCTTAGGTCACATTCTCCAGGAAGTAGATTGAATGTCAATGAAAAATTTTATCTTCCTAACTCAGGTCAGGGTTCTTTTCAGTAACTCACATTAATTCCCTGAAGGAGCAGAACAAAAGTTCACTGCTTGGTTAATATAAAGTGGGTAAATTCTGTATCTCTAGGGGGCATCTCTACTCCCTCCCTATCATACCCTCTATGCTTTCCTGAAAGCAATGATGCTTATTTTTCCAGAATAGCAGAGCAGAAGAGCCAGTAGTATGTTACAAATAGAATACTTTATTCCCATTAGTGTCAGTATGGACAAGTTAAATACACCTAAATGTTGCATTTTAGTGTAGTCTCAGAATAGTACCAAAGATACACACCCTGGGAAGTTAATATCTTCTTTTGCATCCTGATGCCATGGCACTAGGGAGGCTGAGGGCTGGAAGACCAGGGGCATAGAAACAGACAGTCTTAGGGTTAGTGCAACTGTGAGAAAACACATCGAAGATTACACAGGAAATGGGGCAGCCTGATTTGACAAGCATTAAGCTGATTCACTTCGTGATAAAAGAAGTCATCTATTATGGGTACAAAAGGGCTTCTTCATTTTTCCATCAACATAATTACAAAATAACAGCACTAGAAAACACCTTAAACTATTGTTTTCTAAATCCCTTGTCTTTTAGTAGGACCACACAGAAACTGTCCCAAGCTATAGAAGCCATTCTATTTTTAAAGCCCTCACAGGAAAGGAGCTTCCATAAACTCCTTTTGTAACCAGGCCAATATTTAACAACCCTCACTTCTAGGAGATGTTCCCTTATATCACTTAATATCCTCCTTGTTGCAGCTTAAAGCCATTTCCTTTTATTTTGTCTTCACTGAAAATGGAGAGCAGCTGTTCACTGTCCTCAGGTACTTGAGTGCCTTTCTCTCTGGAATAAATAACTCCTTAACCTTTTCTTGTAAGTCCTTGTTCATAATTATTCTATCATCTTGGTCACTCTCTCTTCCAAACCTTCTACCAATTCTAAGAAATGCTTTAAGCTGAGTCATTGAAAAGCCTCAAAGGAGAAGATATATATATAAATTCATAGGCCAGACCCTGGAGCCTCTGCCCACAAACCTCTAACTGAGAGCAAAATGCTCATTCATTTAGCATGTGTAAGATTGCTGGTTGGGCAGAAATCTGTCCCTAGCAGTCCCAGTACTTCTCAGGTGAACGAGAATGACCTGACTGGAAGTTAGGAGACTTTGTGAAATCTAGTACTGGCTCTGTCACAAATTAGCTCATTCATTTCACTACAGCAACTTTCATTTTATTTCTTTGTACAATAAAAACATAAGACTTAAAGCATGACCAACATAATCAGCATGTATAATGTGGATACAGTTAGTCTGTAAGTAAGGAAGAAGTGGATTCATATCTTGTATCATATATATCACGGTTGTGTGACCCTGGGCTGGTAATTTAGCTATAATTTCTCCAGACAAGTCTCTAAGATAATTAAATTGATGAATAAGGGGTCTGCAGTGGTGGAGGAAGGTCCTCATACAGAAAAAAAGGAAGCATTTATTAAAGTATAATTATTTGCAGGTACTACACTATTATAAATATTATCCCTCTTGATCTTCACAGAAACCCTCAGGCGTAGGTACCATTATTATCCCTGATTTACAATTAAGGAAATTGAGACAGTGTACTGTTCATCTAGCCGTTTCACAAAAAAAATCATAGAGAAGAAATGTAGTTGAGGGAAAGTGTCAGCTAAACTTGCAAGATCAGAAGAGAGCACAAGATCAAAGACTAAAGCTCCTTGTATTATCTTAGATAGCAAAGGAATCATAGTTCTCCATGTGGACTATAATATTACCAAAAGTTTTCTCTACTTAAAACAGAAGTCCAGGAACTACTTTTATATTTTGATAAGTATATTTCAATATAATTTGTTTCCTTAGTCATCCTATCAATAATTGCATTTAAAAATGTTATTCTGAAGAGGTGCAAGAAAAGCAAAGAACAAACAAAAACAAATATCTATTAAATCTTTTGTTACTTAAGAACAAAACAATTCTAAACTACCCCAAGCAAGTCTCCATATTTTAGAGCAGGCTGCAGAAACATAATAACAGATTAATATTTATTTTGACATTTTGTTCCCTAGTATATATATATTAGAGCCTTTCATCTATGGGATGAATCAGCATGCAATTCAGGGGGTTAAAAAAAACCACCCGTATATCTGCCAATTCTCACTGTTTTTCATCTGCCCCTTCAATGCCTTATCCACACAACCCTGTTGTATCCTGGGATGTTGCATTATCTTTCCTGTCAGAAATTCAGAATTCTGAGAAAACTTATTCATTCTCAAGTCAAAGACAATGTGTTACACATGGGGAAGGGGGAGTTGACATTTTAAAAATAGGAGGAACAGAGGGTGGTTATTAAAGTTCCTGAAGGTAGAATATCTGGCATCTGTAAAAGGAGATATTTGGGGTACAAAAGGAAATTCAAGAACACCTCATTCCAAACATACTATGAGGCCCACTCTTCAGATAACTACAAAGCACAAAAATGTCAGGTATGGCCTTTCCAGAAAAAGGTCCTAACAGAACCTAGAGAAAACAATCAGCAGGGATACAAAAACTGCAACTCAAAGTTTATTTTTGTTTTGTTTTTTAAATTTTGAATGGTTACAAATCTAACATAAAAATTATCTCTTTTCTGGGTCTTGTAGAAAATCTCCTTGGAGTCTGTACCTTGGGATGGGGTTTTGGGAAGAATGTGAATTCTCTCTTATAATTTAGGATTCCATCAATCCCAACAGCATCCTGCCACTGTTATGTAAAACTAGAGGATTGAAAAATCCAGAAATATTTTTTATCCTATTCTTATACTGTTCAAGAAGCTATTTCTAAGTAACTTTAATTATATAAGATATATAGTATCCTATTCAGAGCATTTATAAAAAATCACTATTGATAGAACATTGCATCCAGAACCAGAAGAACTGGATTTCTAAGATAGATATAGATATAGATATAAGATATATATTTATATATATATCTTAGAAATCCAGTTCTTCTAATTATATATATATGTATGTAATTTTGTATTATATATGTCATATATTTAATATATTATATTCATATATATATATATATGTATGTATGTTTGTTTACTACTGGCTAGCTTTGTGAACTTGGAAAAAAGGATTTCTCTAGCTTTAACTTATTTCTTTACATAGAAAAATGGAGGGAAATGATTAGATAATCATCAAGGATTTTTGTATCTTTGAATCCTGGAAATTTATTTTTAAAATGAGGACAATATGATATATTTCATCTCTAAAGGGTTACTATAATCCTGAGCTCCCCCAAACCATGTCACTCTAATGGAATTTCCCACAGGGTCTATTGAGAGAAAAAGGCTTCCTGTTTGAGCCTGGCAAATTTGAGATTTATCTGTCACTGAATGGCTATTGAATAATTAAATTCCTCTCTCCTTTTTTTTTCCTTTCCAGCTACCAGAATTTAAAGACTAAATGTGAAGGTACAGATTATTGAAGGATGAATCCAGTGCCGTGAAAGATATAGCATACAATGATTTATTATGCATGCTGCTTCTTCTTGATTTCCCAGTTAGACAAAATTAGATTAGCCTAATAGAATGGGAAAGAACAACATGGAGAGAAAAGGGGCCCACAGAGGCTTTCATTGGCTTCTTTATGATGTTTTGAAACTAGATCTTTCATAAGGCAGCAAATCTCCTTAGAGATTCTCATGTTATCATATCATTTCATTTTTTCAAGGAAGCAATCACTTATTCTGTTCCTCTATCCTTTTTTTTTACCCTACAGATGGGATAAGTGGCTCTATCTGGAAAACTGAACCTGGAATCATGAAGATCAAAGTTGAAATCCGTACTCAGATGCTTAATAGTTATGTGACTCTGGACAAACCATTTAACTTCTGTTTCTTTCAGATCCCTCAAGTAAACAATGAGGATAATAATACTACTTATATCCTAAGTCTTTTATGAGGATCAAATGAGATGATATTTGTAGTGTTTAGTTTAATATCTGGAAGTTACTAAGCCAATAAATTTGGGTTTCTTCCCTTTTTTCCTTTCTCTTCTTTCTTTTGTTTCCCCCTCCTTCCTCCCTCCATTCCTTCTCTTCTTCCTTTTCCTGTCTTTTTTCCTTTCTTCGTTCTTTCCTTCCTTCCTTCTTTCCTTCCTTCTTTCCTTTTCTCCATCCTCTCCCTATTTTGATTGCTAAGAGAACAAAATATTGAACACTGTATGTCACCAAATACTCTCTCAAGCTCCTCCTTCCTCTACTTGAAACAAAACTTAGCTTTTTTTTTTTTTCCACTCTAAATTCCCAGAACACACATGCCTCTCTTGACTGTTTGATGCATAGAATGTTTTGTTTTATTTTGGTGTTGTATGTGGAGTTATTATAGTGGTTGATGATGATAGTAGGTTGTGGTTTTTTAAATCTCTTTATCTCATCAGATACTTTGATTCCCAGAGTCTGGGTAGGATAGCATCCTTCCTTGCAGTTTATTAATTTGCTATGTTGATCCACTACCTTTACTAAGTATCTACTTAGTGTGTACAAGATGCAAGATTTGGTTCTGGGAGTACAAAGATAAAACATTTTGCAAAAACAATATAAAATAAACAGAAAGCTATTTTTAAAGATCATATCAAATGGCCAAATAGCCAACTTTTTGATAACGTCTCTTCAAATTTGCCAAAATTATATAGGAAGCCTTTTCCTCTCACTAACCCCTGTGGGAGCTTCCATTTGAGTGAATAGTTTAGGGGCAATCAGTTCTTTTGAAAAGCTTATTTTTAACTCATTGTGGGAGACAACATGTAAATATATGAGTGTACACACATATGTATACATACATATATGTATTATGCATCTATATATATGTAGATATAGAGATATGTATATTCCTATATATATATACACACATAAATGCATATATATACACATGCATTCGTGTGTGTGTGTGTGTGTGTGTGTGTGTGTTATCAGCAATCTTTAGAGGGAAAAGAAAGGGCTTCATGCAAAGACCATACATGAGCTGAGCTTTGAAGAAAACTACTTTAAAAAGAAAAATTGACCAGGGTGTGTAAATATGCAAGAGTACCAAGAACACATTTGCTTGTGGTATTTATCTAAATACACCATGCAGATTTTTCTCAGGCAATATCCAAGTTCAAATTTTATGACTGCTCCATGGAGGAGCCATTTCATTCTCCCTCCTCCCACCTTTTTCATTCAATCCTATCTCCCTTCAGCAAAAAGGTAAAGAAAGGAAGGCAAAAAGCACATTAAGTACTTTACAAATATTCTCTCATTTTATTTTCAAAGCAACCCGACATATTTTTCAGTTGAGGAAACTGGGCCAAACAGGGTCTCACAGTATCTGAGACTAAATTTGAATTTGGGGATTCCTGACTCCACGCACAATGTCACCTAGTTGAACAAAGGTAAAGGGGATGTGCAGAGCCAGGACAAAAGAAAAAGTGAGAAGGTAGATTATTAGAAAGCTTTGAAATCAAAGGACCCAGTGAACTAAACTCCTTGCCTTTGCTTGAGGTAAGGATGCTAGGGTGTATTGGTTTAACTGGAGGACCTCATACAAAATCCTTTCCAAAACACACACACACACACACACACGCTTACACACACGCTTACACACATGCGCTTACACACACAAACGCTTACACACACACACACACACACACACACACACACACACACAAGATGCCTTCTTTCATCACCCTAGCCTGAATCAAGCTTTAGGTTATCTGCTTTGTCCTGAATGAAGCTTTTCCTGAGCCCCCTTGAGATAGTGTTTGCTTTTTGCCTCCTTAAATTATACATTATATATGATGTCCCCAAGAAGAATGTTAACCCCTTGAGAACAAGGATTATTCTGTTTTGATTCTTTATTTCCAGTACCTAGCACAGTGCACAATAAATTATTGCTGGCTTGAAACTGACTGTTTTCCTCCACAAAGCTCTGTGTATGTGAAAGAATAAGACAGAAACAGAGGAACAGAGACAAGAGAGAGATAGAGACAGAAAATGCAAAATGATAGTGTCTTGGTAGCTTTTAGGGACTGCTCATGCACTTCAGCATAAAAAGTGAAACATTTCCATGCTATTTTTCTTTTTCAATAACACCTTTTAACCACACTGATAAAAAGTGTGAATGAGCAGCAAATACCCTTAGTGTAAGAGAATGTCATTAGGGCAAATCATTTGCTTCTCTATCACTTGGTTTTTTCTTGTAATTGCAATTTACCTCAATGTAAGAAAATAACACCCATACACAAAGCAAGCTTCCCTAATGGACTTATAACCTTTCAAAATACAGCTTTGTCCAACCTTCACTTAATTTCAATTCAGACTTTTCCATTATTAAAATGAGTGAATTTGTTCCTGGCTTGTCGTTATCCTGTCATGATTGGAACAGGGGGGAAAATCAGGAAAATTACTAAGTGGGAAAAAGCTCTTAAGAATTTTTAACTTGGGTCTGACCAAGAAACAGGATGGTGTGGAAGATATATGTTGCCACCAAACCATTTATTTCATGGTCACCTATCAAATGGATCTAGAAGAATAACCCTTCTCACAATATTACTGACATTTCCACATCATGGAATGAATGAGATATGAGAATGATATAAATTATCACTAAGTTTTTTGAGCAGTGACCTCATTCTAAAACATCCTAGGAGGCAGAAAATTCTATTACCCAGAAAGAAGTCTTATAACAGAGGCTAGATAACATTATAGAGGAATTCTTTTTCATGTTAATGTAGATAACTTCTGAGATCCCTTATACTTCTAAAAATCTATGAACAAAGAAGATTCGGGGCTTCTATAACTTTTTACTGCTGTTTATATCAGTACTACTCACAAAAATCTTCATCATTATTGCAAGCAGCATTGATATAGCACTTTACAATTTACAAAACCTTTTACAAATATTACTTCCTTTAATCTTTACAATGACCTTAGGAGATAGGTACTATTATTATTCCCATTTTACTGGCATGTAGGCAAACAGAGGTTAAGTGACTTGCCCAAAGTTACATAGCTAATAAGTATCTGAAGCTGAATTTGAACTCAGATGTCAGATGTCAGAACTAGGGATCTTTGTACTCTAGCTCCAGAGTTCCATCCACTAAACCTCCTAATCAATTGCTTTACATATTTTGTCAAGTCTAATGGATATTCAATGATACTGTGTCATGATGTAAATTTTAGTATGAAGTACTAATGTGTGCAATTGGGACTTCATTCTAAATTCTAAGAATTATATTCTTTGCATAGTTGAAGAATGTGTACTTTGCACGATGAGTCTCTTCCTGTGAATCCTTCTTAAGATTCCATAGTTCAAGCAATTCTTTGTTATTTTTCCTTTTCATTTCTCACTCAGAAATGTATTCCACTTGAGAATGAAGCATCTAAATTATGGATGAATAGTAGTGATGGTTTGATATTAACCTCCAACCTCCCACACATCTCAACACATTTTTCTATTTACAGCATTCATAAACAGTACCTAAGAGATGGGTTGACAGTCAGGTGTCTAAGAATTAATGAACAGGGGCAGGTAGGTGGCACAGTGGATAGGGTACCAGCCCTGAAGTCAGGAGGACTATCCATTTGATAGCTGACCATGACTTCAAATCTCGCCTCATACACTTAACACTTCCCAGCTGTGTGACCTTGGGCAAGTCACTTAACCCCAATTGAAATAGCAAAAAAAAAAAAAAAATAAGGAAAGATAACACATCATAATGGCAGAACTATAGTGATAAAATTTCCTGTGGTCTGGTATAAAAGATCATGTAATCAGCTTGAGTTCACACTTAAGCTCCTATTAGTCATAAATTGTATAATTTTAAATACATCATGATACCTTTCTAGATCTTAGTTTCATCTGTAATATGGAATAATGACACCTGATTGAGTTACTGGATTTATTAAAACCAATATTCAACAAACTTTGGAAATTACCTAAAAATAATTTTCATGCTTTGCTAATTTTTCACCAAAATAATTATATTAGAGATTAAAATGTTCATCAAATTCTAAGAAAATATGTGACTAGTCTAATACTCAAAGTTTCAAGAATAAATAATAAAATATTTCTAATCAACCACATCTTTCATTTAATCACTACATCTCCTCATGACCAAATGAAAGACCTGGAGCAAAAAATTTTACTTCTTTGAGATTCAGTTCCCTTTTCTATAAAATTACATTATTAGATTAGATTATTGCTAAGGTGACTGAAAGTTATAAATACTTGCATCACACCATATACGACTTCTCCTGTTTCTCTGTATTCATCATATTTCTTGTTTCTTAAAGCACAAAACCATTACATTAGATTCATGTACCCTTTTATTTTGCCATTCTGTAATCAAGAGATATCTATCCTGTTTTTGGTTCTTTGTTATTGTAAGAAATTATTTTCTAAACAATTTCATGTATTTGAGGCCTTCCTACTTATCATTGATCATTTATGAATTTGTACTAGCAATAGAATTGTAAGAAATGCTGAAAACATTTACTTATTTTTGTTGTTGCTACTGTTATTGTTCACATAATCTCAAATCACTATCTAGATTGGTAGGTTATTCCACAGCCTCACTAACTTCAGTGTTCTCATTATCCCAGAAGTCCACCAACCTTGTTATCCCAACATTTGTACAACAATATTCTTATCTATATTTATCTTGGACGTATTTCCAATATCAGAAAATATATCCATACCAAATTCCATATTTTGTGCAAGATATATTAAGCTTCATGGAAATTTTATATATTTTTAACTTATCAAAACCATACACGTACACACACACACACACATATATATATACATACACACATATTTGTAAATATATACATATATACATAGATATATATTCATACATATATAAATAAAAACAAACAAATGAAATATATGTCTTCAATGGAAAAACAACTTTGGTACTCTGAAAATGCAGTAGGGCTAAAAAAAAACTATATTATATGACTGAGGATGATTCAAAGTTCAATTACAAGTGTTTTAAGATGTATGACAATCAATCCTAAAGAATTTCAAAATAATAGGAACGAATTATTAGAATGTAAATTTGGTATACCCTGAGGGGTAGACTCAAAGTCATAAACATATAAGATAACCCCATGCTGTTTCATTCTTATTGGACCTAGAATTCACAGTGTCCCAGACCACAACTTCAGAGAACAAATTCAGGGACTATAGAAATTCCCTGATGAAATTATGCTGACTAAAAGAGAATAAACATTTGGTTAGCTGGCTGACTAGTCACAGACTCTCAGATTTCATATTTGAAATAGACCTCAGAATTCAACTACAACGCATACCTGAAGCTGTAGTCCATCCACAATTCCCATTTTCAATAATGTGACAAGCTACTCACAACTCAACACAATAATTTATTCTTCTCAGCGACAATTCTAATTGTTGGTATGTTTCTCCTTACATTGAACCATAATATGCTGCCATGCCATATCCATCTATTTTTTTTTCTTTTCCTAATTCTTCCACTCAAGGATCTTCAAAACAAGTTTAATCTGTCTTTCATATGAGAACCCTTCTAAAGTCTGAGGATAGCTATTATTCCTACACCCTAACTGTTTTTCAACAATTTAAATATTCCAGTTAGAGGAAAAGATGTTTTATTATCACCTTTCAGTCTGAAGTTACTCTTGATATCAGTGTGGTCCTTCCTGGTAGGAACTCTCTGATACCCACTCAAATAATGGAAGGATGGGTTAGTTGTTTTTTATGGGGTTTTCTTCTGTACCTCTGCTTTTTCACATTTTTAATGATAACTACATATGAAGAGAAAACTAGTCTGAAAATCTCTTCTCATTTCTCTTGTCCTATAGAATTGACTCAATCTACTGGAATTTTTGTTTTAACATAATGGCAATACAGTTCTAAATTTATAATAGAAAATAGTGGCAAAATTGGATTCAAATTAAATAATTTACCACCAATTTTGCTGAAACATACACTTTCTTAAAGGCAAGGTATATTGGTAATTCAGAAGCATACTCACAGTCCTTCAGCATTCTCCAGAATGAATATAACAGCTTGTTCTAAGGAGAAGAGGGTCAGTTCACTAATTAGAGAAGGCCACCATATGGGGACAAAGTAGCATAAAATAAGGTGGACCTGTCCATGTTTCATTAAAAGCCTGTTTCTGTCTCATTGTGACTATCTTGCAGCAGTGGTCATAGTTAATTCTGAGGCTGTTTTGTATACATAGCACAGGTATATAGCACTCCAGCTCTTCTGTTAATTTTTCTGACTTCTTCCAAAACTATTCACATTCTTATTTTTCTATAGATTCTTAAATACATGGAATAGAATTCTCCTATTCCCAGTCTTGCCTTTCTTAGTAGGGTTACCATTTGTCAGAATGAAACCATTCTATTTCTGAAAAAAGAGTGGCCATGGCAATTGTAACTTAACTGATAGACTATAGTTTGCATTAAAAGATGCTTAGAAATTTGGCACAGTTGCATGTGGTAACATGGCACTATCATTCATTTCTATGTCTCTTCTTTGAGTCTGTCCACAATCCCACCACTTGCCTTGTTGCTATTCCCTTGTTTCTGACTACTATTATCTCTTTCTGAATTTTAGTTTCCTAATGCCATAACTTTACCTGCAGGAAAAGACAGAAATATATTTCTCCCTTTCACTTGTGTTTTTTTTTCCTGTAAGCTATCTTTAAGGTTTTTTAATAGAGAGAAATAGGCAGTATATAACAAATAAAAGAAGAAAATTTTACACATTTTCACAATCTTTTAAAGTTAATCACAATATACAATCATGTGAGAAATGAGCCTTCATCCAATTTTTAAAAAGTTATACACAAGTTCCAGCTTTGCCACTAATGGCATATAGGAAGAAACCACATCTCTAAAATCTAAACTTTGGTTTACTATGTGTAAAATGTGCAGCTGTAACAATATGATTTCTTAGGTAAAATTGAAGTTTTGGTCAATTAAGTATGAAGGTATACACAGAGCAACAGAGTTGTGGGAGAGCAAACTGAGAATTGGCAATGAATGAATGGCCCAGTTTGGTTGTAGTAGAAATTATAGGAAGATAATATATAATAATAAATATAAAATAAATTTGGAAATGTAGTTTGAAATTTCGAAAATCTTGAATGTTAGTCTACAAAGCCTGAATTTTTATTCCATAAGCAATAGGGAAATACTTGATTCATTTGAGCAATGGAATGATATAGGAGAACTTGTACATGAGGAAGATCATTTTGGTGGCTCTGAACGATGCATAAGAATGAGGAAAGACTGAATTCAAGTAAAGAAGTTTAAGTGACATTAATACTCTATCCTTTTATTATTTTTTTATTATTATTTTTTCTGAGACAATTGGAGTTAAGTGACTTGTCGAGGATCACACAGCCAGGAAATATTAAGTGTCTGAGGCCAGATTTGAACTCAGGTCCTCCTCCTGACTTCAGGGCTGGTACTCTATCCACTACACCAATTAGCTGCCCCTAATATTCTTTTTGCCCAGGTAGGCTTCATTTTCTAGTTCTTGTCTTTGACATCAATTAATCTGATCTCATCTATATGGAATTGTAATGATAAATTGGATTCTAGATGACACATATAATTTTGTGTGGGAAAGACATGAATTCAAATCCTTCCTTTGGTACTTATTAGGAAGACTTTGGGCAAATTAATCTTTCTGAACCTCACTCTCTTTATATATTAACCAGGATAAATGTCTTAAAGGGATATACTCCCCATGGCTGTAGTGAAGATCAACTGAGATAATGTTTATGAAAAATTTCATATAACTGAAAAAATTAGTTTGCTCTTGCTATCATTACTGCCTTTCTGACATCACTGCCCCTAAAGTGAGGAGGCATGGGTTTTGCATTTCTTTCTATTACCAAAGTACCATAGGTTTTATTCCTCTAATTACATCTTCCTCAGTCTATATTGACTAGTATTCCTAGATGGAAGACACCGTGAATGCTGTCACTTGAAAAAAAAGAAAAAAAGGCTCTTGTAGGTTGGAAACTTAAGTGCTTTTTTATTCTGCTCCTTTCTCTGAGGAGGTGCCTGCCCTGAATACAGGTTTCATAAATGTGACATTGTGACACTGTTTGTAGGCCAACCTGCCTCAGCTCAGAGACAAGAGTATTATAAATGGCATACTTTCCCTTCATTGATTTACACTGTGTAATGTGATGGCCTAGGCTGATTAATAAATACAGGTGACAGGGAGCAGAAGCAGCAACACCAGGGCAATGTTAACTCAGGAAATAGCCATGTACAGACTTACTAGTAGAAATTGATAATGACGAGTGTGTACACAGCCACAGTTTTATCTACTGAATTAAGGAATGAGTGGAGGGGAAGTGAATGGAATGTCTTAGCCAATGAGGCAAAATTAAGATGCAACGAGGCACAATTTCCCAAGGAAATGTGATACTAAAGGACTTAAAGGAAGTACATTCTATTATCATCAATCCCCAATTCTGCTCTACATGGAGATCCTATATAAAATAAGTAGTCATTGGATGATGTGATTTGAAGGATTCACAGAAGTTTCTTCTTCAAGTGGCCTTCTATAGGGCAATAATTTCTGCCTTCAAACACATTTTTAACATTAAGGAAAAGACAAGAAATGGAGTAGAAATCAGGGTATATGGAAAAACTACAAGAGGAAGCCAGAAGACAGAATGATATAATTAAATGCAAGGTCAGGATGAAAGAAAATGAGAGGCTTTAAGAAAATGATACACTAAATTAACCTTAAGTACTTCACAAGTGTGTGTGTGTGTGTGTGTGTGTGTGTGTATGTGTGTGTGTGCGTGTGTGTGTGTGTGTGTGTGTGTGAAGATTGGCCTTCCTAATAATATAAACATACATAGTGATATTTTGCATGAAACCTGAAAAAAGAAAAAGCAGGATAAATAGCTAAGTAAATCTTCAGAAGCTCAATACAGAATACAAAAACAACTGCTTTGATCAGAATCAAAAGTATATTTTTGATTTCAGAGAAACTCAAGAAACACAGAACCACCAAGAGGAAAGGGCTCAAAGGTCATTTAATTCCAACCTGTAATTGAATTAGGAATCGCAAATCACATTTCAACCTCATTAGTGCAGGGCAACTGAACACCTAGTGAAGAAACTCATCCCATTGTGAGAAAGTTTTCCTTTCTTACAAATCCAGTGCTCTTCTTTTGTAAATTTTGCCTTGTTTTCTTTTTGGGTCTAACTAAAGTGAATCTAATTCTTCTTCTGCACACAAAAGTCCCTTAAATGGTGAATAAAATTACCTTATGCCTTTTCTTTTCCCAGTTTAAAAATCCAACTGTGATCCTTCTATGGCAGAGTTTCTAATCTTCTCCTCTCAGTCACCACATTCTGGATAATATCTTCTTGTTAATGTGCTTCCTGAAATGTGGCTCCCAGAATGGAAAATAATATTTTAGAAGGACTCTGATCAAGATAGGCTGAGTATAATGGAACCATCTCTTTTCTTAATCTGGACATGAAGTTTAGTCTGATCTCTAAGATCCATCATAGATCTGTACTTGTATAACTTTCTTGGATTAGTAATCTCTTCATTGTCTCTTTGGAGCTAACTCAATTGAAAAACAAGACACTCTCTATACTTTGAGGTAGTTGTGATCTGAATGGGGTCACTGAAGTTTATTTGTCCATGTGGAGGTTTAGGTGACTACTAGCTTTTTTCCCTACATTTAGATGGTAAAGTTTTCCATGGATATTCTTTTTCTATTAATTTTAGATCTGGACTTTAGGATAGAATGTGAGATTGGGAAAAAACAAATCAGATGGAGAATCACATTTCCCCAAAAATCATTCTGAATAGCATAAAGGGAAGGGTGCTAATTAGATTTAAAGTTACAAACTTTCTGGGCCTTCCAATGACCCAATTGAAGTAAGGTAATGGAGCAGAAAAGCAATGTTAAAAGAGGCTGATAAAAGAGAGAGACAGAGACACAAAGAAAGGATTCATATACTTCTCTGCTTAAATCCATTATTTATAAGACAAAATTAAGATCAATATTCCTCACATTTCACTAAGAGAACACTGAAACTGCTGAAAGCAAGAGCTAAGAATGATAGTGTTTGTCTAAGATAATGCAGATTCCTTCATGTGTTGATTTGGTGGGCATCCTTGCCACATATTTTTATCAGTGTAACATTTTGGGAGGCTCCTTGACAGTAGACACATTTTTCTCTTCACCTGATTCTGGGGGGGGGGAGGGGGATGCTAATCTAGTCTGATTCCATGCAGTGATGAAATTAGGCATCGTTTACTTTTAAAACAATCCATGTTGCCCATATTTCTTGGTTTATTTCTTTCACACCTCCATGATAAAGATCAAATGGAGCTGAATTAAAAAAATTTTCAAGATGTTGGAGTAAAATCTGTCCTTTTTCTTTTCTGTTTTTGAGTAAATGTTTTTAGATATAGGAAAGAAAGATGCAAGATTTGCTTTGTGAAGTTCACATAGAAGAAAGTAAGAGGGAGAGAAACTGTCTCTCTATAACAAATGTGCTTTTATGTCCAATGTTTTTCTCACTGTGATGGAGAGGTTATCCTATATTCTGCAAGGCACTGTGGGCCAAAGGCAAGCACTCAGGTTCTGTAAAACTAGAAAGATTTTGCATATAGGCTCAACAATGGACTATGTATCTATTGTCTGAGAAATAGCCTCAATATATAGATTTACATTACCAAAGAGATGGTCTCAAGTAATGATTTTCAAAATATTATTATTAGTTAATTCTGTGATAATTTGTGTAATTCATGAAACCATTTACTAATTTGGAAAAGGGATATGTTCTCTCTTCGTGTGAAGGGTATACTCTTACTGAAGAAGCTATAGAATCTAATTCCAAGTGAAATGAAGAAGTGCAAAATGACATGGAATTTGAAGTTGGAGATATTGGATTCAAGATCCAGAATTGTCATTCTTCCTGCCTCCATCTTTTTATCTGTAAAATGGAGTTGGTAATAGTTTCCCAAGAAACTTTAAAGAGTTATTGTGTGGAAAGAACGTCATTAAAATAACTTAAAATAATATAGAAATGTTCATTATTATCTTACCACTTTGTACTTCAGAAGGCAACAATGAATCGAATCAACTAAACAAACATTTATTATGTATCTACAATGAGAGGCATCATGTTAAGAGCTTTAGATGTTAAGAATGAAATGAATCATTTGCTACTTTCAAGGAATTTATATTTTGTTTCTTCAACATAGAGAAGACCAGAGACTGGCCCCATCAAACCAGGGACAGACCTTGGAGCAACTGAATCAGTAGCAGTAGTGGTGACCAGACCACTCAGTCCACAAATAGTCAAGTGATTATACAATAAATGGTCAAATAGAGATTTACAGAGGTTCCCTTTCCAGGGACTAGAGGCAGGATTTTGTTGCATTGCTTATATTTGCTCATCATTTATCAGTGTGATTCAGGTCACAGTCCTGAGTCTTTGTCCCATTGTAAGGAGAAGTAACATTAGCACAGCAGAGCTTGTGGCCCCAGGGAAGCAGGGATTATAGTCACAGTACCAGGATGGAAAAGAGTGCTTGTGGTCATTCACAAAGCAGTGCACAGTATAAGGAAGTAGTAAACACACCTCTCTCTAGATAACACCAACTTAGAAGATTCAAAAAACTTACAGGTCCCCAGAATTACTTCTCAAAACAACTGTACAGAAAACATGAAATTTGGGAAACTGCCTCCTCCACTTGGGAGGCAGAGTCCCACTTTAGGAAAGAATTAAAAGTTAAAAAATTAGGCTGGAAAATAAGCAAACAATAGGAAAAAATAATATGAAAAGGCAGTTTTTGTAGAGGGTCACAGACAGTGGGGAAATTCTGGGTGAGGTATAAGACCCTTCAGTCCAGAGAGAATCTGCTAACAATATCTGGTTTGGCTCCCCATCTCCCCTAAGGTCTCCTAGCCTTCCTGAGAAGTCAGTGGCAGTGATTGTCTGTGTTGTGATTGAAGCAGAGTGATACCAAGTGGCAAACTACATACAACAGCAAGTTGTTTATGTGGTCCCACGTGCACAGTATATACTTAGTGCATGAGCAGTGTTGTTTTGGTTACATAAGGATATGAGGGTATGTAAGGGTGAAAGATCTGGGAATAAACAGACTCCATATTTCCACCATCCTCAGGAATTTCACCTCATTACTTCTTCACCAATATGCTCTATTTTAATCACAATTCCCTAGAAAGCATGGTACATTTTGTCACCTCAACTTGGGGACTCTAGAAAGCAGGACACAATATTTTAATCACCTGGGTGTGGGGGCTCTAGAAAGCACAGTAAGTTTTATCACCCCCAATTTGGGGACTCTAGAAAGCAAGACACAACAAGTTTTCACACAAAATAATTAAACTATTTATTGTTATGTAAAAATATTCTAAATCACTATTGAGGAGAACAATGCAAATTAAAACAACTTTGATCTTGCAACTACCAGATTGACCAATATGACAGAAAAAGAAAATGAGAAATATTGGAAGGGATGTGGGAAAATTAAAACACTATAGTAGTATTGGTGAAGTTGTATACTGATTAAATCATTCTAAAGAGCAATTTGCCCAAAGAGTTATAAAACCATGCATACCCTTTAACCAAGCAATACTCCTGCTAGACCTTTATTCCAAAAACTTAAAAAAAAGAAAAAGTACCTATGAATACAAAAAATATTTACAGCTGACCTTTCACAAGAAGCAAAGAGTTAGAAATTGAGACAATATTCATAAATTAGGAAATGACTGAACAAGTTATTTATGGTTTGTAATTTTTGTTTGTTTGGTTGTTTTGTTATGTTTTGTTTTCCCGTGAGGCAATTGGGATTAAGTGACTTGCCCAGGATCCACAACTAGGAAGTGCTAAGTGTCTGAGGCCAGATTTGAATTTAGGTCCTCCTGATTTCAGGGCTGATGCTTTATCCACTGTGACATCTAGATGCCCCATTATATGTGGTTTTTATGGAATATTATTGTGCTTTAAGAAACAATAAACAAAATTTCTCAGAAAAAAAAATGTGGAAAGACATATATAACCAGATACAAAGTAAGTGACCAGAATCAGGAGAACAATGTAAATAGTGATAGCTATATAGTATGGCAACCTACCATGAATAATTTAGCTATTTTCTGCAAGTATCCAAGAAAACTCTCTAGAACTTAGGATAAACATACTACCTATCTTCAGAATTGATAGACCCTGAAGGGAGATCAATGATACTTTTTTATTTCCTTTTTAAATTTTCATTTGTGTTTTCATTCACAGAATGACTTACATGGGCATGTGCTTTACATGACTACACATGTATAACCTGTAAAATTGTCTCTTTCTCAATGAGGAGAGAAAAGAGAGGGAAAGAATTTGGAACTCACAATTTGAAAAAAAAGAGAAGAATTTGTTTTTATATGCAATTGGAAAAATATAAAATTCACAAATAAATAAACATATAAAAGATGAATACAATATTGTTCTTATTATTAAGAAACTTAAAAGCTAGAGAAGGGAGTAGAGATAATACAAATGGCTAGAGGACAAGAGAGGATGCAATTAGGATCATAAGATATAGAATTTCAAGAAACTCTAGTAAGCATTGAAGTAATAGTTCTCTTTCTTTTTTTCCCCTTTAAAAGGTAATTTGTTTGTTTGTTTATTTTACAGAACTTGAGACCCATAGAGGGAACTGTCTTGCCTAAGGTAAAATAAAGATGATAAGAAGATGTCACACTTTGAACTTTATCACCTGAGTCTAAAATAAATGCATGAACTGGAAGCTGTGGTGAATTCTGTTTGGAAATTGAGGAGTGAGATTTTTTTTTTCCTTCACCATATCTAAAATCAGATATTGGTAATCTGTGACAGCTGCTGCTAGGTTCTGGTCAAAGCTGCCAACTTGGCAAAATTTTATATTTATTACTTGTCATCTCTTTATTTGAATCTTCTGGCTATTTATTTAAGACTTTTAAAAAACACATCAAAATCATTTTTTTCTTAATTAACTTCTTTGTAAAAGCACTGAATCAATAATGAGTGATAATAATCAGGATTTGTATAGAATTCTACATTTGGAAAACACTTTATATTCTTGATCTCATAGCTTAAAGAAACCTTCAAAATCATCTAGGAAGATTCCCAAATTTTACCACATAGATAACTGAGGCACAGATCAATGGGAGTAAATCACAGGGAATCAATAACAGTTAAAATTCAGGAACAATGTTCTTTCCAATATTCCACTCTATATTATATTTCTTCCTTATAACTTGTAAATGTCCTCTACACTAATTTGGTTGAAATTCTCCATAAGAGTCAAGTTTAGTATTCTTCAAAGGAGATAACATATATTGAATAAATTCATTTTGGAGATGTGTGTGTATGTGTGCACATTCCTATGGTGTACATATGTGCAAACACATCCACACCTCAGCACTCAAATCTTGCAATAGAAATGTGATTTGAGACCGTGCATACTCACTTCTTCATTCTGGGCTGATTCGTTATGAACAGAACAAGAGCTCTCACTCTCTAGAGAAGAGCCATACCAGAGAAATGATGTTCAACAAAATTCTAATTCTGATCACAGCTTACAAAAGCACTTTATCTTTGCGTGCCTTTGAAGTCAGGGTGGATATTGTCTCGATCTTCCCACCAAATGGCTTGAAAATGTGCCATCCTGCTTAGCATTTTGAGTATATTGCTGGGCTTCTGGGACATATACTGAGGCTGACCACTTATAAGTCATAAGATCACAGAGAATTCATAACTGTGGTGCTGTGAGGTTTCATTAATTGATATGTAAAATATGCGATATTCTCCTGCTGAAAAATTTCCTCCCAAACTGTGAAGAATTTCTTTTATTGTCAGCAGTGAAGAGAAGAGCAGGTGGGAGAATGTGCCATACAACACAGTTCAAAAATTTCCACTGTATATAAATAGAAATATATAGATATATACACATATATGTTTGTATTATATATATAATATAAAGTATTGACATAGTAAGTTTATGCATTGTGTATATGTATTTGTGCATATAAGTGTATATGTAGCATTTATATAGTAAATACATACAAAATTATATTTATGTATAATAAATATATATCTATATATACCATATATTGTAAGTATATGTTATATATATATATATATATATATATATATCAAATGTATATAAACACTAATATATATATGTATATAGTATATAGCAAATATTTGTATATTGCATGGGTCTATATGTGTGCATTATTCCCACATACAAGTATATATACATTTATAAGTATATGTTTATGCATATGTACATACAAATGTTCCTATAGTTTATTCATACACACGCACACACATATATATGTGCATATATATATGCTTACTTTTCTGTAGTGTTTTTAAGGTTTGCAAAATATTTTCCTAGCAATAGCTCTGAAATGTAGGTTCTTCAAATATTATTAATCCCATTTTGTAAAGGGGGTGAGTTAAGTTCCGGAGAACTTAAATGACTCAGTTTCCTTGCTGTTCCTCAAATTTGAGACTCTATCTCAGGGCTGAACTTTTTCACAAGCTGTGCTTGAGGGCTTGACCTCTTTCCCCTCACCCGATTTCTTCTTCCTAGCTTCCTTCAGATTTCAGCTAAAGTCCCAGTTCTTTTTAATCTTAACTGCCTTCCCTCTGAGATTATATCTAACTTGTCTAGAATACTCTCTATATCTTTTTTTTTTTTTGTACATAGTTATTTTTATCTTGTATATAAGCCACACAGTCAAGAAATATTTATTACCTGCTTAGTATGTTCTAAGTACTGTACTAAAGACTGGGGATATATAAAGGGATAAAACATTCCCCACCCTGAAGAACCTCACAATCTAATAGGGAAAATGGATAAATAGGCAATTATTAATAGAGGGAAGGCACTAGGATGAAGAGGAGTAGGGAAAGGCTTCCTGCAGTATGTAGGAATTTATCTGGGTCTTAAAAGGAAGTCAAGGAAGGCATTAAGTTAAGGATGAGGAAGGAGTGTGTTCTAAGCATGGCCTACAGTAAGATAAAATGCCTGGAACTGCGAAATTGGCCAGAGACCAATGTTACTATATAGAAAAGTACATGATGGAGGATAAGGGAGCTGTGGGAGTAAGGTATAAGAATCCTGGACAGGTAGGAGGTGGCTAGGTTATTGAAAGGCTTTGTTTGCCAAACAGACTAATTTGTTTTTAATCCTAGAGGAGATAGGGAAATAATTGGACTTGGTAGGGGTGCTGATATAGTCAGACCTGTGCTTTAGGAAAGTTATTTTAGTGGTTGAATGGAAGATGTACTGCTATGGGGAGAACCTTGAGACAGGTAGACCCACAAGCAGGTTATTATAATACTCCAATTATGAGCTGATGTAGGCCTTCCAGCATTACACAGTAATTTCTTCCATACTGCAATTTTTTCCTATCATTGTTACAATATATCACAGACAAGCAAAATAAATTAATGGAAATTTTGAGGGAGTTTGGTGGAAGCCAAAGATGACATCCAAAGACTAGCAGACATGCACAAAAAGTTTAGAAACTCAGAAATATATAAAATTTGTGTTTAGTATTACATAATATCAGCATATTATCTTTTAGTACCACAACAATTCAGGCTTCTGTGGTATGAAGGTAGAGCCAAAATTTTTTACATGGATTTTCCAGATTTGGGGTATACTGGGCCCCTAATCCCTACGATGTAGAAGGGATTACTATATTTGAGGATATGAAAAGAAATGTTGTAACATCAGGTACAAGTGACAGCCAAGTAGTTGATTGCTTCTTACACTTGATCTTTTATACAGATTCACAACACGACTCCTATTTTCGCTTTCTCTCTAGTTATACCACTCTAGTTCATGCCCCATGTCACCTTTTACCTGGACTATCACAGCAACTTTCTCATCGATCTTCCTGCCTCAACAATCTCCCTACTCCAATTTTTACTCTTCTCAGCTGCCAAAGGGATTTTTTTCTAAAGCTGACCTTGTCTCCTCTCAAACTCCAGTGGTTGCCTATTACCTCAAGGATTAAATAAAAAGGCCTCTGTTTGGCATTTAAATCTCTTCACTACTTTTACCCTTCTTGCCTTTCCAATTTCCCTTTATGAACTCTATGATACGCTTGATCTCCTGTCTTCCTGTCTTTTCTCTGGCTGTCTCCTATGCCTGGAATGTTCTGCCATTTCAGCCCTATTTATTAGTTTCCCTAGCTTCTTTAAGACTCAGCTCAAATCCCATCTTCTACAAGAGAACTTTTCTAGCTTTTAATGCTAGTGCCTTCATTTCTAAGACTCCCTTCTATCTGCTATGTATGAGTAGGTATACAGAGATAGAAAAATATCGATTTAGATATTTTGATATATTCATATATAAGCATTACATATAGCTGGCTTTTATAGTTAATACTGATAAATTAAGATATGTACATTTCAATATATCATTGTCTCTATAAATCTATAAATCTATGTATTAACATAATGATCTATCTATCTTTTGTTGTTGTAATTCTGTCGGTTCAGTCATGTCCAACTCTTTATGACCTGATTTGGATTTTTCTTGGCAAAGATATTCCATCAGTTTGCCATTTCCTCCTCTTACATTTTAAAGATGAGAAAACTGAGGCAAACTGGTTAAGTGGCTTGCCCAGGGTAACACAGCTACTCTGGGTCTGAGGACAGATTTAAACTCAGAAAGATGAGTCTTCCTGATTTCAGGGCCAGCACTCCATCCACTGTACCTTTGTAGCTATTTAATGTTGTCTCTGGTGCAGAATGCTAGTTCTTTTGTCTTTCTTTGTATTCTCAGTAGAGCAGCGTCTGGCATATAGACAGTGCACAAATACATGTTGACTCATTTGAATGTTTGAAAGCACCAATGGACCATAAAGTTCTGCTGAAGATAGAGCTTATAACAACAGTTTTTCTTGCAGCACATATTATTTTATCCAGTTGGAGAGGCTTACTAAAAAGACTGGCGCACAATATTTGACATATATCAACCATGAGTCAAAGGACAAGTAGAACCTATGAGACTCTTAATCAGTTTGAGATTCTTCAACAGTATACTATTGATCCATGATAGAATTGATCAAGAATGTTGTCTGATCATTCTTACTTGAGGGAAGTCAATATTTCTTGATTTGGGCTGATAAAAGAAAATATCCAAATTAAGCTTAAAGGACATATAAAGAGTCTATTGACATCCAGCAAAAGAACTGATAAATAGAAGTATGTATATAAAAAATTTACACACACACACACACACACATACACACACACACATCTGTAACATGCCTACTTATATCTAATGATAGTCATCTTTTCAGGGGAGAGAAGAAAAAAGGGGAAAAATTACATAATTTTGTGCTATATTTGAAAGCAATAGTAAAATATGCATAGTAGATTTGCAGTTTCATGTGAAATAATATTTTTATTGTACTATATTATGGAAATTCTTATTTATTCCATAGATTAAAAACATTATAAAGGGGACCCACAGATTCAAACTCAAGCACACTATTGGTGTAGCATGATCACTGGAAGAGAATACAGGAAAAGTAAAGCTTCAGTCTTTGAGGGAAGGCATCAAATCTGACTGGAACATATAAAGTTTGCCATTGCTCTTATTCAGTTGTTCAAGTCTTTGTGATTTCATGGACTTATATCCATGAGGTTTTCTTAGTAACAATACTGGAGTAGTTTGCTGTTTCCTTCTTGTAGGGCAAACAGACATTTTGTGACTTAGTTACATAGATAGGAAGTTCCACAGCTGCATTTGAACTCAGATATTCCCAATTCCAAACTTAGAACTGTCGACTACACCACCTAGCTACTTAAACTACATATGCAGCTAGGTGGCGCAGTGGATAGAGCACCAGCTCTGAATTCAAAAGGACCTGAGTTCAAATCCAAAATCGGAAACTTAATACTTCCTAGCTGTGTGACCCTGGGCAAGTCACTTAACCCCATTTGCTCAAGGGGGGGGGAACGCTATGAGATACAAGGTAGTATTGTTTATGTTAAAAAGAATGCTAGTTACCAGGTTAAATGGCAAATAAGGGTGCCACTAGAAACTTGATGAAGGACAAGATGATAAATAATGGAGGTAGTATGTATGATAGAAAGAATAGTCAATCTGAAGTCAGAAGGCACAGCTTCAAATCCCAACTATATCCCAATTATGTGGACACTTGAATAAGTTGCAACTTCCTCAGGCATCAGATTTTCTATTTGTATAAGAATGAATTTGACTAATAGCTTCTAAATAACTTCTAAGTGGTTCTTTTTAGATCTAGATTAATGATTCTTTGTTCCATGTTTCAGATCATAGATTCATTATTATAAAGTGATTCTTATCTTACAAATAAGGAAACTGAGGTACAAAGGGGCTGTGATTTTCCACAGCAGTATCCTCAAGGGAGATAGCTACCATAGTCACGTTTCCCTTCTATATCTTTTAATTCTTTTGTGTCTTGCTATGACATCTCTGACTATAGGACACATGCAAGAATCCCTTGCATATTTATAGTAATAGAAAAAAATCACTTCTAGTATTCCGGTGTGCCAAGGGGAAGGCAGGTTTTTTTGACTATAAGATAAGATGAATATAAATAGATGCAACTGATGGCTGCCTGCCTGAGGCTTCCCACTGAGGGCATTTCCCTTCCTCTAAGGCCCTAGGTACCAGTCCTTGACACCCATTTACAAGTATGCATAGCTGCTTTATTTATTAGCTAGTGCTTAGATGAAAAATAAGCAAGATTACTCAGGCATGGAAATTATGCATTGGACCCTCTGCCTTGCTATTCATTTATGTGTTGAGTCCTTAAAGAAATTACTTACAGATTTACAAATCTCTCTCAAAACCATATGCCCACCATTTCCCCCTTTTTTATCTTCAGAGGTACAAAATTTCATCACTAAGTCCTTAACATATCACCAAATTAATACTTTATTTATTCAGTGCTGCTAAACAAACCACCACCTGAAAGAGAAGCCCTATAATTTATTTAAGAGCTTCTCAATTACAAGTAGAGATGAAAAAATAAATTAAAAAAGGCTGGTAGATCAGAAAAATAATTCATCAGGCATCACCCAGTAAAGGACCAATATAAACTGACCAATTTAATTTCAATACATGGCTATGAGTCCCTATGAAGTACCTAGTATGGTGCTTCTTATGTTTCTGAGGCTTGGGAGTCAGGAAGACTACTTTTCTGGAGGTCAAATCCAGCCTCAGATACTTACTGGCTTTTTCATCTGGGCAAGTCACTTAACACTGTTTGTCTCAGTTTTTTCATCTGCACAAAATGCTCGACAAGAAAATGGCAACCAACAAGCCTCAAATGGGGTCACAAAGAGTCATTCATGACCAAAATATTTTTCTATGTGTTCTATTATATCCACACAGTGGGTCTCACTGTGACCATGTGTGATTAATGCAAATCAACAAAGCATTTATTAAATATCCACGGTTCAGCCACTTTGCTAAGCACTGGGTAGTATGGACAGGTAATTGAGGTATTACTCTCTCCACTGCATGGAGGCTGACTGAAGTCAGGTGACTTATGCATAGTTATTTGACTATGTCAAAGGTCAGTGTCAAAGGTAGGATTATAGTTCAGTTATTCCTGAGTCCAAGTTCTCCCCTTGCTTATGCTAAACCAGGCTGCTTCTTTAAAAATGAAAATGCCTTGTTCATGATGAGTTTTTAGTTTCTGTGGGTTTTTTTTTTATTTTTGTTTGGTGGGGGGGGGTATTCAATATGAGGCTGATATTGAAAAGTACACAAAAGAGTTGAGTATTACAATATATAATAGAAGAAAATAAAGACAAATCTGAGAGAAAACAAGATAAAGGAGAAATTAGAATTGAAGACTAAATGTGTCACAACAGAAAATAATGAGAGCAGAATTATGATTTCTGAGGTACTCTAGCTGCTTACAGATTCCCCAAATACTGACTCCTTAGATGTCAGGGTTGAACCCTTCTTCCCTTGGGAAGATGATTCCATCCTTCAAAGAGGCATGTCTGATAAATAGAAACCTCCTTTCTTCTTTGCAGAAATGTCCCCAGAATTTCAGGCCTCTTGTCTCTGCCTCTGAACTTGATGGGGAAATCTAGTTTGATAGGCTCCAGCTATGGGCTACACACAAAGCATTATTTGAAAATAGTGACAGAAGAGGAAATGCAGCACTTAGTGGTGGTGGAGGAATAAGGTTAGTTAAGATATAAGACAAAATGTTGCTAAAGAAGGGTTTCTAGATTTTTTGTTGAGTGGGAGTTGCGATCTCATCTCAATCATGATTAACAAGAGGATGTCAGAGGTTGCCCGTGGATTCTGTGGGACTGCTCCAGGACAGGAACTGGCATAAAGAAGAGTAGACTGGGCAGGCAGTGTTGATTATGGAGGTTCTGCTTTTTTCGCTATTACTACCACTCAGAGAAAGGATGCATTTTCTGGCACTCAATCTAAAAAAGTATTCTGCTGGGAAAACCGATTTCAAATGCAAAACAACAACAAAAGAGAATCCAACCAAATTCAGAGACTAATATAATTATGCTAAGATACACACCAATTCTCCCTCTCTCTCGTTAAATGAAACAAATGGATTTTTTCCCCATTTAGTTTGTTGGATTTGCAAATGCTTTTTAAAAATAACCCTCGAGACTGCTGGAAACTACATCTTCAGGAAAGACAATATTAACATCACTTCTTCATGGCTGTCATCAAATAGTATTTACTGTGTTCAAACATGCACATTCCTGGGCTCAGCTGCTGTTTGAGACAGCACTTAAACAGAGGAGCAAACCCCATGCCTTCCAAAAATGTTTTAGGGAAACTCCCTCCACCCCTAATGAAGATTGGCACCATTGCTGCAATGCCTAGTCATAGAGAGTTGCCAGGAGCACTGGAAGATGAAATAGCTTGACTGTGGTCAAATAGATATTCTGTGTGAGGAGCAGGCCTTGAATCTAAGTTTTCCTGAGTCTGAAACAAGCCTTTTTTTACCACCATACAGCCACTATACCACTATACAACATGACCTCATATTCCAGGATTTCACCATTTAAAAAAGGCTACTATCTCTTTTCAGGAAACGGGAAGAAATCTCTCCTTGATCTACCAAAAAAAAACTCCATATAATTATTCCTCATTCCAATAAAAGAGAAAGATCAATCATTCCCATTATATGAACCAAAGTAAATCAGTAAATCCAAAAGGGGATTTTGAGGCTTGCAGAATGCTTTAAAATATTATGTCTTATTATACCTACAAAGATTCTACTTGCTATTGTTGTTGTTCAGTTGCAACCACTCTTTGTGATCCCATTTGGGATTTTCTTGGCAAAGATTCTGAAGAGATTCACTATTTTCCTTCTCCAAATCATTTTACAGATAAGGAAATTGAAACAAACAGGATTAAGTGACTTGCCCAGGGTCACACAGCTAATAAGAGTCTGAAATTAGGTTTGAAATTAGGAAAGTGAATCTTTGTGGCTCCAAGGCCAGCTCTCTAACCACTGTACCATCTAGTGCTATTATTATTATACTCTTTATGCAGATGAGGGATCAGAAGCAGAGAATGGACTTAGCAATATTGTACAATTAGAAAATTGACCTAGGATCCAAATATAAATTTTAATATTCATCTGAAAGATTACAAATACATCATTTCTCCCTCATTATTAAGTTTTAGGATGAAAAATGATGGTACTAATAATACTTCTTTTGAATTCTACAGAACCTTTTCTTCTTTTTTTAACTACTACAGTTAGTCTTACCCATTCCTTAATTGTAACTTCCTTTGCCATACCTCAAATGATGTCTCAATTAATTTCAAGTTAAGACACAAGTATGAAATGTTTGTTATGCAAAATTCCCCTTGAAGACCTAATAGCAATGGACTCATTACCTCCCAAAGAACCCATTTTTTTTGATTAGTACCAAATTCTGAGAATTACTCTGAATTTATTTTTATATAACTTCTATTCACTGTCCCTAGTTCTATCCTTTGAAGCCAAGTAGAAATAATTTTTAAAAAGACTAATGCTTTCCCATGTGATAATTTAAATACTTGGAAGACAGCTGTCATGTCCTTTCTCCTAAGAACTAATTCCTTTTTCAAAGCCTTTTTGCCTTTCTACCTACAGCTATAGGCTAAAAACTTCAGTCCCTTCAATGAATCGTTTCATGGCATAGTTTCTCTCACTAAGATGGTCCCTTTGGTTATATGTACTACTTTAGATTTATGTCTATATATGTTGATGTCATTTTTAAAGCCTGAAGTTTTATGAAAGACAAGCATTTTTTAAAAATGAAATTTATAGTAGAGTTATAAGGACTTTAAGCCACCTAGTACAATTTCATTATTCTACAAATGGGCAAACTGAGGCTCAACGACTTAAAATGAGTTGGCCAAGGACAAACAAGTGGACTATCATGGAATGAGTATCTACTAATGCCTCACTCCAAAGTTTCAGTATACTCATGACCAAATATGGAGATAATTTCAATCTTTGTCAGTAGAGGAAAATCCCTTGTTTATAAAATTTCTGACCTTTGAAAAATCTAAGCATTATTACCAGTTATCATTATTATTATTATTACTATTATTGTAAGGTGGTAGCAAGTGGTATTATTCTCTACACTTTCAACAGGGAAAGGGTGAAGCACAGAGTTTTATTCAAAATAGGACCTGGAACACTAGCAATAAGAAATAAGCAATTTATTCCCATGCTATCCAAACGCCTATTTGGGATTTAAGTCATTTCTCATCCAAATCATCACTTAAAAAGGTCAAAATTTGCTACTATCCTTGATTTCAGTGCAATAATTTAAGCTTGTCTGTTAAACTGCCAAAGAAAGGTCTTCTTTATTTGATATAGTAATGGTAAAATGACTGGGCATCTATTTATTGGGACATCTATTGGGTAAAAAAGCATACTATCACTAAAGAAATTAGAGAAAAAGAAAAAAGAAGAGAATATGAAGATGTTTTCATTGCATGACCATGAACATTGGTGCTTTTAATTTCTTGCAACTAATGAAAAGACTACAGCTCCATATATGTCATTGGTGCTTTCCAAATTATATCCAGATCATGCTGTTTGCACTTTTAATTTGGCGAGACCAACTGGCAGCAGTGAGCTTGCAATGGGGGAGGACTTCTAATTTATGTAAAGCATTACTGAAAATGATCTATACGACAGTTTGATATAAAAAGCTAAATGCAAGTCATTACTCACTGAAGATAATTTGAAACAGTATCGTGTCAAGGGAGACATTAGATTATAGAGGATAAAAAGTAGGAACAGGTATTCAGATATTTAGTTGTATTTGCATAATCATGTAAAGTAGGTTGTGTTGTTCTCTGGGGTCCAACTAGAAAAACAAAAAGTAGAATAGTGCTTTGACAACCAAGAAATGTATCAACAAATAAAGTAACATATTTGTACATATATACATACATATATGAAAATAAACATACATGCAAATATCCTTCATTAAAAACTACTGTAACTCAATCTTTTAAGAGAAAAAAAGGATGATAATTAATTATGTCACTTGAGACTCAACTATCCCTTCTCTAAGTGATAGAGACATAATATTTCTTCTTTTCTACACATATAAATAATGTATTCTGGTTATTGCCAAGGGAGTTATATAGACACCTCAAGGTCATTTTGGCAGCCAGATGCTGCAGGAAGATGAGGTGTTCCCCATGGCTGGTACATTCATCTTCCCGTTACCTGACTCAGCACAACTCTTTCATTAGCACAATTGAGATTAGACCAAACCAAAAGAACATGAATAGTGTTCATCAGAGACATTCTAAGGCAGTGTGAGGTCATATAACACCAGAAAAAATGAAACACCAAAATTACTTTAAACAAGTCTTTTAGGAATCAGGGACTACATATACTTGATTACACACAGAAAAAAAATATTAATAAAGGCATTCAAACAAGTATGATGATCTCTGATATTTTGGAATGAAAAGATTATTAATTCATAGAAACTGACTGGAAGGGAACATATGCATATGTAGTCCAACCCCCATATTTATTAATTCATTCTGAATTTTATTCTTAGTGCCATTTTCCTCATTCTTATTCCAACAGAATCTTGGACTGTGCCCTAGGACCCTGGGCTCTGAGAAATGAACTTTTACCATATCTTGTCTTCAACCAGACATCCATATCATCCTTAAATTACTCCCAGTCAGAGTTTATCTTGATTTCCGGCATTTATATCTCCAATATTAAGTATAGTCCCTAGCATATAATCAGCACTTAATAATCAATATGTCATTAATAATAATGATGTATTCAGAACACTTACTCCATATTTTTTGGACATAACACTCCATCTCTCACACAGAAATTGTTGTTTATTTTGCATTCTCAAAGAGGACCACAATATTAGGTAGGCAATGCCATAACATGCAAATGAATTGTATTTAAGTGAGAGAGGGCTGTGCAAAGTCACCTGTCTCCCTTTCCCTTCCACAGTCACTTAAGTCCACTCACAAGAATCAGATCAAGATGACTGGCATTGAAGCAGTAAGTAGAAAGGCAAAAAAACTTTGACAAAGGAATTAGTTCTTAGGAGAAAGGAGTTTCAATACTAAGAATTCTACCATTATTTTATACCTGACTGCAATTCTATATTTCATCACAGTCCCCAGAAATTAATCATCCTATGTTTGTTTTACAGTGATATCACCTTTTAATATTAATCTACTACTCCATGGAATCCCTTGAAGTAAAGAAAATCACTTAAACAAATCATCACAATGACCACATTTGGCACTTTATACAACAATCTACAAATAAATGAACCATTCTCCATCAAAGAAAGGAAGTGTGTATCATCATATAGAATAAAAGTTCGACCACTGTTTTAAAATAAAGAAACTAAAGTACAGAAAGGTTATGTGATTTGTACAACATTACACTAGTAGTTAATAACATAATCAGGATTCATAATAGGGTCTCTTCCCTCCAAATTTAATGCTTTTTCTACTTTCTTTTGTAAAGTGAGTATGATCTATTTGAAAGAGTACAAAGACTAGGAATCAAGAGACTTTGGCACAAAACATTGTCCCTAGTTTACTGTGAAACCTTGAATAGGTCATTAATATCTTAGTAGTTATTAGTAATATTGAAGGGTTGGACCAGATGGTAATTTTAGGTACATCCCAGTATTGCCATTTTATAAGGGTATAAAAATCAAAATAGCTAGTCAAATTAAAACCATCAATATCCTACTGGCAAGGAGGAGAAGAATCCTATAAACATATCCAGGAAGAATAGCAGAGTTTCTTCCTTTTCCCCCATTAAAACTCTTGTTATGTGTACAACAGGAAGTGAAGTGTATGTGATGCACAGTGATACATCAAAAGCCCCAGTTCCCAAATAAGGCAGATCCATAAGCATAGTGGAGGTCAACAGTACGGAGGTGACCCTGGATTCTCAAACACTATTCCAGGAGAACATAATATTTGAAATGTCCTTTCAAATTTGAAAAGCTTCAAGTATAGAACTAGTGACAGATCCTGCTACTATCTAGCCAGCCTGGCTAAGTGCAGAGGGAGTCACCTGGGGATCAGGTACTGAAATCCATTGGCCACAGAGACTCATAATTGTATTATAAGATACCTATAAGGTTATAATAGGCATTGGAGGAGGGAATATCCATGCATAGGGATAAAATCACAGATCTGAAATACAATGGAAGATTTATCAACAAATTATTTGTTTTATATTGTGTTTATTTTTTTAATACATACTGCTTTATGAATCATGTTGGGAGAGAAAAATCAGAGCAAAAGGGAAAAAACATGGGAGAGATTAAAAAACCGAAAAAGAAGTGAATATAGTATGTTGATTTACATTCAATCCCCTTAGTTCTTTTTCTGGATGCAGATGGCATTTTCTGAACATAGTTATCAATGAATTATTTGATCTTTTTTGAAGAACACCCCCTATCTGATTATATATTTAGCTATGTTTTAAGATTTCAAAGATTCATGATTGCATACATATAGTCTCTCCCTCATTTCCTCTCACTTTCTCCTCCCCCTTTTCCTTCTTTCTCTCTCCTATATTTCATCTTATTTATATTCTCCAGTTGTGCATCACAGAATTTTAAATGATCAAACATGAAAGGATAATACGGTAATTTCTCTTTACACATGTTCTATTTGTAAACAACACCAAAAGGTTTAAAGAGCCTATTAAGTTTGGATAAAGCTCCTCAAAACCTGCTGACTTTTCCTTGGCAGACTCCTTACCCTCCCTCTTACCTACCCAGAAGAGTACAGAGAATAGTTTGATGTAGTATTTGAGCCAGCTTAGATGACAACGAAGAGGAGTTAAAATCCATTACAGGCCAATTACATCTGTCAGCTGAAGCACTGGGCTTTCACCAGTGAACATCAGCATTTAATCCATAAAGGGGAACTAATGAGATATTTGAAAATGGAATCCACACATCAGTAAATTAGGAGAGATTTTGCTGGGATTAATGAACTGCTGGAATGTTGTCAACATACTAGAAAGCTCTTTTCTTTGGATTAGTTTACTGATCAAAAGAAGCTACTTCACCTTTTTTGGAGTTGTTTATTACTATTACTATTACTATTATTATTTAACTTGGCTTTTGACACTGTGAAGCTTTTGCTTCTCTTTTTCTTTTGAGACTTCTTTACTGAATAGACTTTTTTCCAGCAATAACCAGACTTAGTCCCATAAAGAGGTCATGAGAGAGAGCAGAATATAGGTTGTGTAGAAGGTTGGCATTGGAGTCAGGAAGAACTGAACTGAAATATAGCTTCTGACACGTAATATTGTATGAGTGTAGACAAAATACTTTTTTATCAGTGCTCTAAGAAATCTTTAAAAATATAAATTACAAGTTTGTTGATTATTTCCAAAAGTGAAAAGTAGAAAAGGTAGGAATTTCTATAACAGAAGTTCTCTCTACCAATGAAATCAGAGGTCCAAAGATTCACATACTCCTAGAACAAAAGGTTTTTTGGGAGTCTTAATACATTATTACTCTATTTCTATCTCTGGCTCTATTTTTATTTTTCCATCTCTCTTTATATGTATCTCTATATGAGAGTATATACTTAGCCATACTTCAAGATTTCAAAAATCATATATACACACACACACACACACACACACACACACGCATACATACATAGTTACTCACTGCAATAACTCCTAGATACTTGTACTCCTTTCACCAATATCTATCTATTATCTACCTATACCTATCACAATTAATCATTGCCTCTAATATTCATAATTTATTGAATAACCTTCTGCAGACTAGTTTTATATCTAGTACATCTTACATAAAGTTTCTTAAATTGAAAGTGTTTTGCTATATTATTGTTGTTTAGTGATTTCAATTGTGTCTAACTTTTTGTGACCTCTTTTGGTGTTTTCTTGGCCAAGATACTAGAATGGCTTGCCATTCCCTTCTCTAGTACGTTTTACAGATGAGGAAACTAAAGCAAACTGGATTAACTGACTTGCCCAGGGTCACACAGCTACTAAAGATCTGACACCAGCTTTGAACTCAGGAAAATGAATTTTTCCAATTGCAGATTCAGTGTTTTGTTCACTTATCTATCCATAATATCATTAATACTATATAAACTGAGCTACCCTAAATCATTTGAATCCTCAATATAATACTTTTCAGAATAGTGGTGAGCCCTCATGATAGGTCAAAAGCATTAGGAGGAATTGAATAAAATGGTTTTCTAAACTGGCAAGAGGCATTATACTTTAAGTATAAGTGTAATATGATTATAATTGACATTGATTTAGTGTTTTAAGGTTTACAAGGCACTTTTGCATACATTATCTCATTTGATGCTTATAATGATCCAATGATTTAAATGTTACAGATATATATCATAATGCCCATTTTACAAATGAGGCAACTAAGATGAAAAGTTTAAGTGATGTGCCTAGCCTTAGATAGCTATTAAGTATATGAAGCAGAATTTAAAACCAGGTTTTCTCCAAGTCCAGGATTATACTATCTGTGTATGTGTATGTGTGTCTCTGTGTGTGTGTGTGTGTGTGTGTGTGTATACACCCATACATATTCATACAATATTTGATTCAGCTTCTGATTATCCTTTATAGCATCCAACAAAACCGAGTTTCTTATCAACTGAGAGAATAACTTCCAACATTCTATTAAGAAATTTAACTGTGGTTGCAACATTCTTGATATGGTGCATTACAGTTCTCAGCCACTATAATGTTATTTTTTCAGTGTGTAAGGAAAAAAGAAAATGCCTATCCTCAGCAGGAAGAATTCATCTCTGTTCATTATAAAAAGAGAGAAGAAAAAACATGACCTTTTCTACAGGTTAAAGTGGTACTAGAAATTCTTACTCATTTATAATCAGTGATATATTTGGCCAGAGTGCAAATGATGCCCTATTTATCTTTTAATGCCTCAAAAGACCCTTGAAAAAATAACAAGCATAATACATCCAAGACTCAAAGAATCCTGCTTCTACCCATTTCAGAAAAAAGTCAGCTATTTCATAATCTTTTTGTTCTTTCAATATCAATATCAATTTTGTGAGAGAAAATTTTCATACCATACTATAGATTTCATAGTAGGTGAAAAATAGAACTGAAAATCCCAAATAAATACTTCCCTTCATGCTGCATCATGAAAACTACTTTCTTTAAGATGGTGGTTATGCTTTTCCTGTTTAATGGCAATGTTGGATTTCAGTTGGGAATAAGAATGGAAAGCATAGAATCAAAGAACGATAGAAGTTTTGAACTGAAATGGTTGATTAAAGATAATATTATTCCCTTCGTTCTGTGTACATGAGGTACTTTCAACCTATGCTACAGAAATGACTTGAACCAAACCATACAGAAAATTAATGTCAGACTCAGGACCAGTAGCTAGTATTCATTTTCCAATAATAGCACGAATCAACTCTTAGAGGGGAAAAGTGAATTCATTCATTGAATCTTTCAGTGAATATTGATCAAGAACCTATGATGTAAAAAGACAACAATGAACTGAAATCTCTCAGGAATTTTGGAAATTAGTACAGCCACTACAGTATCTTCTAGAGATTCTCTTTAACTATTAGAATTGATTCACTGAACTATATCTCCCAACTTATCCCCTAATTATACCTGACATCAGAAGAAGTCAAGGCATACGATATGTTTAACAAATGAATTCTATGATCAACAAAAAGACTAGAATTGACTGGCAAAGCTACTACTCCTAAAATATGTTGGTGTCTTTGGCAATAGGAGAGAGTTTCTTATAATACTCACATTCTTAGACGTCATTTTCATGATGGAATTTATGGGCTAAGCATAATATCAATTCACATAATTCCCCAAAATATACAACTTCCAGGGTTACAAAAAGTTTCCCTAGAACAAATCAGGTAATTAGAAATTCTTCTGGGCTAAGGACTAGATTTTGTTGGTCTTTGTATTTCCAATGTATAGAACATGCCCCCATAATTCATGCCCCCAAACAAATCAATTGATAAATCAACAAGCATTTATCAAGTTCTTACTAAGTGCAAAGAACTATGTCAAGTATTATGTCTATAAAGACAAAAGTAAATTATTTCGTGCTAATATTCTATAAAGGGAATCACCAGCTACATCAATATAATCTCTATGCATATATATACATATTATACAATGCATACTCGTATGATATAAACACATGCATTTATATTGAAGACATATACAAGATAACTATAAAGCATTGTGGAGGGAGCTATTAGCCACTTGGGAAATCAGAAAAGTCCTCAGAGAGTCTTGTTTGAGTAAAACTTTGAAGAAAAATAAATATTTCAAAGTAAAGGTGAGGATACATCAGACTTTTAATAAATCATTATTGATGTGACTTGTGAGTGTCCCTTATTCTTGGCTGAGCATAAAGATTCTCTGGTTGTATCTATTTCACAGGCCAAAATTGTCTCAAATATAGTTCATAAGGTCTGAATCGTGCATTTTACTTCACGCCAGTCAACCAGATCACACACTTAGTTCATTTGCTGTTATTATTCAGTCCTTTTAGTCATCTTCTACTCTGCACTTCCCCCCCCCCCTCATTTGGAGTTTTCTTGCTTAGAAAAAAAATGATGGTATAGTTTCCCTATGTCCTTCTCCAGTTCATTTTACAGATGTGGAAACTGAAGCAAAAAGAGTTACATGGCTCGCCCAGAATCACCCAGGTACTTAGTGTCTGAGGACAGATTGACCCCAGAAAGACTCATCTTCTTCACTACAGATCTGGCACTCTACCACCTAGCTGCCCATTTAGGTCATAGCAAAAGAATTGAAATCATTAATAGCAAGTGTAAAAATATTTTACCATAAACTTTGAATTGATTATTCCAAAAATACATATACATTCAGTGAAAGACTATCATGAAGATCACACATGGAGTGATTTTTTTTTATTTTTTATTGAAGCTTTTTTATTTTCAAAACATATGTAAGGATAATTTTTCAATACTGACCACTGCAAAACCTTGCATTCCAATTTCCCCCCACTTTCCCTTGCCCTTTCCCCTAGATGGCAACTAATCCAATATATGTTAAACATGGTAAAAATATATGTAAATCTATTACATATATTTATACAATTATCTTGCTATACAAGAAAAATCAGATCAAAAAGGAAGAAAACTGAGAAATAAAATAAAATTCAAGCAAACAACAAAAGAAGTGAAAATGCTATGTTGTGATCTACACTCAGTTCCCACAGCCTTCTCTCTGGGTGTAGTTGGCTCTCTTCATCATAAGATCACTGGAACTGGTCTGAATCATCTCATTGTTGAGAAGAGTCATGTGCATCAGAATTGATCATTGTATAATCTTGCTGTTGCTGTGAACAATGATCTCCTGCTTCTGCTCATTTGACTTAGGATCAGTTCATGTAAGTATCTCCAGGCCTCTTTGAAATCATCCTATTGATTGTTTCTTATAGAACAACCATATTCCATAACATTTATATACCATGATTTATTCAATCATTCTCCATCTGATGGGCATCCACTCAGTTTTCAATTTCTTTCCATTATAAATAGGGCTGCCACAAACATTTTTGTACATGTGAGTCCATTTCCCTCCTTTATGATCTCTTTCAGATATAAACCAAGTAGAGACACTGTTGGATCAAAGGGTATGCACAATTTTTCAGCCCTTTGAGCATAGTTCCAAATTGCTCTCCAGAATGGTTGGATCCCTTCACAGTTCCACCAACAATGTATTTAGTGTCCCATTTTTCCCACATCTCCTCCAACATTCATCATTATCTTTTCCTGTCATCTTAGCCAATCTGAGAAGTATGTAGTGGTAACTCAGAGTTGTCTTAACTTGCATTACTCTGATCAATAGTGATTTAGAGCACCTTTTCATATGATTAGAAATGATTTCAATTTCTTCATATGAAAATTGTCTGTTCATATCCTTTGACCATTTATCAATTGGAGAATGTCTTGAATTCTTATAAATGTGAGTCAATTCTCTATATATTTTAGAAATGAAACCTTTATAAAAACCCTTGAATATTAAAATGTTTTCCCAATTTAGTAATTCACTTCTAATTTTGTCTGTATTAATTTGACTTGTACAAAACTTTTTAGCTTACTGTAATCAAAATTATGTATTTTCTGTTCAATAATGAGCTACAGTTCTTCTTTGGTCACAAATTCCTTCCTTTCCCACAGATCTGAGAGGTAAATTATCCTTGTTCTTCTACTTTGCTTATAATATCACTCTTTATGTCTAAATCATGAATCCATTTTGACCTTATCTTGGTATATGACGTTAAGTGTGGATTAATGAATAGTTTCTGCCATCCTAGTTTCCAATTTTCCCAGCAGTTTTATCAAATCACCTTATTTATCAATAAGTGAGTTCTTATCCCAAAAACTGGGGTCTTTGGGTTTGTCAAACACTAGATTACTATAGATATTAACTATTTTGTCCTGTGAACCTAATTTATTCCACGTATCGACTACTCTATTTCTTAGCCAGTACCAAATGTTTTTGATGATCTCTCCTTTATAATATAGTTTTAGATCTGGCTCATCTAGGCCATCAGTGAAGATGAAGGCATTTTTTTCCCATTAATTCCCTTGAAATCCTGACCTTTTGTTCTTTCAATGAACTTTGTTAATATTTTTTCTAGATCTGTAAAATAATTTCTTGGGACTTTGATTGGTATGGCATTGAAAAAGTAGATTAATTTAGGTAGTATTATCATTTTTATATTACTTTGGCTTACCCACACATGGCGTTTTTAATATATGGGTAATATGTGTAGCCAGGGAACTTCTGGGGGAAAAGGCACACACAAGGAACATGGACAACCAGAGTAAACACATGGAAAAGTGAAC
Source organism: Sarcophilus harrisii (assembly GCF_902635505.1). Classification (NCBI taxonomy): domain Eukaryota; kingdom Metazoa; phylum Chordata; class Mammalia; order Dasyuromorphia; family Dasyuridae; genus Sarcophilus; species Sarcophilus harrisii. Next base: position 121,257,484 of record NC_045427.1, on the reverse strand, counting down.
TAGGCCCTCAGTGCTTAAGATTTCTTCTACTCGTCACATTATGTTGCTCTCAGGTGAACCTGCTCCCTGCCAGGTTTGCTCACTTCCTCTTTACCAACAGTTACCACTCTTACCTGCCAGCTGATACTACTTTTGATTCCAACTGACCAATTCCAGTCACCTAATCCTTAAAACAAAGTTCTTTGGTTAAACTGCTACTATTAACTTTTTAAGCCATCTAAAGCCTGCAGGCAAGATTATGGTTTTCTCCCCAGGAATTCTCAGCTCTTTCAGTCAGGCTTGTCAGACAGTATCAATGAAGATTTTTCCTCATTGATATTCATATCAACCAATGGTTATGAAGATTTCTTGCTCTCATTCAGGCTAAACAATAGAAAGTAAAAAAGCTTATAACAAATGAGGTCTGCCTTTCAACTACTTCTTATATTCTTTAATTAATTGTTCATCTTCTTCTGAACTCTTCTCAGCTGTTCTTAGCTTTTCTCTATTATATCTAAGTTGCTCTGTCACCCAAACTCTGTTATATTCCATTATTGGGTTTCTTGGTTCTACTGTCATTTAACTCATGTTCAAAAAACCATTTTAGGATTTACAATAGCTCATCTCCTGGCTGAGACAACTACTTCCATAAATAGAGCTACTACTTCCACAAACAGAAAAGAGTTTAAGGGAAACTTGGGTAAGAAAATGTTTTAACCTCACACTATCAGTGTCTGTTTGCTGAATAATAATCATTATGCTGGCTATGAATTCTAGAAAGTGACTATATATAAATGCCAATTACCATACTGACTACAGAATTCTGAGTGACACCATTGGCCTTTCTTACTCTTTTTCCATAACCACACTGCCGTCTGTATTTCTCACTTTCTAATCTCTCTCCACTGAACTGAATTCTACTATCCAGGGTTTCCTAAAAGTGTGAATGCAAAACTTTTTCAACAGCCTGTATTATAATATCTGCAAGGTTGGAAGATTTTCTTTTCCTTTTCTGTACTTCTGATGAGCTGAACATAGATTTTTCACTGGTGACTCCAAAGGAAGATTTATCAGGTTTTAAAAACAGATACTAATTGATAATATGATTTCTACCCTTTTTACAAAAAGAGTATTATGTTTCATAATTTCAATTTAAAATTGTGTTAGTCTCTCTCTATATATATTTTTCATAGTAAATGTTTATTGATTGATCAATTGATTAATGATTGTCATTAAGTTAGAAACTTTTTTGATAATCTACAAGCTTAAATAATTTTAATTAAATGATATTTTTCTCCATCTCAAGCAAAATTATGTTTTTCTTAGGGTTCTTGGATTCCAAGTGTTTTATCATTCTCTACTGGAAATATTCCTAGATATAAAGAGCATTGGCTATTAACAGACTTGGCTATTAGAATGCCAATAACAATTCTTGGTGGAGAACAGTAGGTACTCAATTCAATACTTCTTGAGTTCGTTAATAAAACTTCTGTTTGGCATTTAAAACACTTCAGAGTCTAGCTTCCAGGCTTACTGTATGTTGCTCACAAACTGCGTAGTTGGCAACTATAGTATTTATATACCACTATAATGTGTGCAAAGAACTTTACATGTATAATCTCATGTTATCCTCGCAATAAAATTATGATGTTGATGTTATTGTTATACTTATTTTATAGATGAAGAAATGGTTAATTAACTTGACCAAGCTCACATAATAAATGAGGCACGATTTCAAATCAAGTGTTCTCTAATTATCAATCTAGTCAAAGGATTCTGCTTGTTGTTTCTTATGCTTCTTATACTTATATTATTTTCTTGCTACTTATAACTCACTTCTTCATATAATTTTAGAGACTGCACCACCTTTATCCTCATCTCTACTTTTTACAATTCCTAGAATATACCAAGAGTCAGAGTTAAATACATCTTACAGGAAACCAATTCTGATACTCTAGCTGCTATCATGTTTCCTATTTCATGTGTTATTAGAAAGACATTTTGATTTTACTTAATTATGCTTATTTTCTTTCCTCTTATTAGAATGTGACCTCCTGGAATACTTAGGCTGTTTGATTTTTGACATGGCAGGCACAATATCCAGTACAGTTTAATACTGTTGAATGAATGAATCCAGTTGAAAAATATGGTTGACTAATAATATAAATGAAATGTAGAATATCTGAAAAAAAATTACAATGCTTCCAATGATCTCATAAATACTGCCAGAAATTCATACCAATATTAATCTGGTGACACCATTTGTAATAGAGGAACATCATTATTACCAATGAATCAAAAGTCATTGGGAATATGATAAATAAACAGCAAGGCAAAATATCTAAAATGATTAAAAAGACCAATGATGACAATGATAAAACAAATAATAACAATAATGAGAAAGGATATGGATTAATCAGTTAGTTAGAGCAAGTAATGGACCACCCATATACTATATTATTACCCACATAACTTAGAAGACTTAGGAAATCTTCTGCATGTTGAGTAAAATCTTTATGGTACATTTATGGGAGAACATCATCAATAGTAAAATAAGATGAAGGGATGGGGATAGTTTCACATGTGTATCTAGGCCAATGATATAACTAATCCTTAGGATTGTCAAAGTAAGGACATAATATTGGCTATCTACTCCTTGCTGTAATATTTTAACTCTATTGAAGGTTTTTATATTTTAATTAAAATGGGGGGAAAAAAACTATTTTCCTGAAAGGAAAGTCTTTGTCCCCTGTTAAAGAAATCTTAGGAATCAGCAAGCAGATGGAAGAAGTCTTTTTTGAGTAGATCAAGCATATATTTTGGGGGACAGAAAGGCTCTCCCCACAGATACCATATATGTGACCACCTACTCCACCTACATGCCATTCTCATGGAACAAACTTTTTATTTCACCACATATAATTTTCCAATTCTCCTATTTTCCACAATTAAGGAAATGGTTTACTGATGTAATTTCCCACCTCCAGCATCTAAAATTAGACTGAGGGGGAAGAAGATGCTCTCTACCTCTACCAATATTTTCAACAAGAAAGCAAAGTTATTTTGTCCCTTTCCAATCTCACAAATTCAATGACTTTCCTGATTTATACATTTAAGATGGAAAAACCCATCATTTGCCATCTTAATGAAGAGTAACCTGAGATACTTTTCAATGCCATAGTCTCAATTAAATTTTCTTTGCTGTTCAAACAAGATAAATGAGGGGAATCCAAACAGTTTTTCATAGGTCAGAGATTTGGAACACCTGGTACAGCTGGGTTTGGTTAATAATTCAATAATGCCCCATTTATCTATCTCTCTATATACCTATATATCTATGTGTGTACACACACATATAAAAAAATCTACCCCACCTATACACATACATACACACACATATATAGAGAGAATTACATGTATTTTTCCTCTTTAGATTTCCTTTTTCCTTTTGATTTCCTTTTCACAATGTTACTTACTTTTACAGAAATATTAACAAATAAAACCAGTTAGTTTTAGAATTAAAAACAAAAACAAAACAGGACACTGTAACTAGAATGCAAACAAATAATTTACAAACTTACTGGGCTGAATGATTTTCCTATTTATATCTTATATGCACATTTGTGTTTGTTTCTCTCCAGAACAGGAAATGATACATTTCTAGATTGATGTTCACACCCAGAATTTAAAAAATCATAGGACCCTAGACTCAATGAGTACTGACAGCCTCTGCTTGAAGACCTCCAATAAGTTTTATTCCTATTCTTCTATTTTGCATATGTGGAAACTGAGGCTTATAAATCTGTAGTGACTTGCCTGAGTTCTTATGTGCTAGAGAAAGATTTTGACAGCTTAAGTCCTCTTGACTTCAGAGCTAGTATTCTTAAAGTGATGCTTCTAAAATTGAAGAAGATGCCTTTCCACTCTGGATTGGCTTAATCTTCTCAGCAGTATGTAGTACATGTATTATTTTTTAAATTTCCTTTGATTTGGATGTGATGTGTTCTACTTCAGACTTGGACCAAATATGTCAATATTTCAATGGCTCAGTGATTTCAATGGCATGCATGCTCAATCTGCTAGTATAGATCACAATTCATCTATGTCTTTTCATTAATATGGCACCTGTTCACATGCTTATTTTGAGTGTTCACAAAGAAACTATTCAAAATGCCAGAGATCTTTCTCTGGTTTATATATATATATATATATATATATATATATACATATATATATGTATATGTGTACATAAATACATGAATGCATATGTAAACACACATATCTATGTATACATACTGTCTTTTCATCATTACATATTTATTAGACAACTCATATACATCGAACTTTGATATTGTGGATACAAAGAAAAGCCAAAGGTATTCCCTGGTCTCATGGACTTCAGAGACTAATGGAGGGACAACCAGAAAGCAACTATATTTAAATAAACTATATATAGGATATATCCCTTACAGAGGGAAGGGATTAGGATTAAGATAGATGGCTAGATTCTGGTTTAGGTGGGATGTTGCCTGATACTTCCAGGAGGTCAAAGAGACAGGATGTAGAGATGAAGAAGGAAAACATTACACACATAAGGAATGACCAATGAAAATGCCCCAAAATAGGAAGAATCTCACAGAAGAACATCAAGGAGATGAGACAGTTGAATCACAGAGTACATGTTTTACTAGAAGTAACATGGCATGGGGGGAAAAAAAACATAAAAATTACAAGAACTGATATTTAAAATGACAATCTTCTTTATAATTCTGACTAATAATTATTATTTAATCAGTGCAATTGCTAGGGCCAACTGAAATCCATCAATTCTCTAGAGGTGAGAGACTCTTGAAAGTTAGAGAATTCCTAGCATTGTTTGGGTAAACAAGTATCTTCTGTCATGCTATTGCCACTCTTTAAACTTTCCTCTGACTTTGTAGTTCCTCCAACTTGTCACTTTCTGAAGTTTCCTGCCTTCTATTTCCTATTCAAATATTAAGACATGCTAGATCATCACATGAAGAAGAAATTTTCCAGAAAGAATCTGTATAGTTTGAATTTATTAATCAACAATTACTTATTAAATACCTATGTTGTGCCAAGCTCTATGAGAGAGGCTACTGAAGATGGAACAAAAATTAAATAGTCATACGCCAGATATTTATAGTCTTTTAGGGGAGATAAAATAAAAGTGTAGAAGTAAATTTAAGACATATAAAAAGACAAGGTAATTTTATGGATAGGGTCACTGGTAGCTATTAGGAGCTAGAAAGGGTCCACTTTAAAATTGACATATGAGCTAGGATTTGAAAGTATCCAGCAATTTCAGAAGGTGGAAGTAAGAAGAGAGTGTATTCAAGGCAGGAGGGTCAGGGGTCTTTTGGAAGTTGAAACAATTTACTAAATCAAAATAGAAAAGATCTAATTGGAGTTATCCTGAGAAAGCAAAATTTTGAGAAAAATAAAAAATCCAATCAGGAGTATGCCCATTCTACTTTTCCATTACATATATGCTTATAAGTCTGAAGAAGGAACTTACTCCTAATTCAGCAGAATTGTGAAGAGGAGGAAAAAATATATTAAAATTAAAGGACATGATCCTTCTTCTTAAAGCCACAATTCACTTCTAACTTGGCAACTAAAGTGCTTTTTTCCAGGGCGGGGGATGGGGAAGGAGAGAAATCCTTGGAGATAAAATATGAGTTTTTGTGCAATATGACAACAGGAGAAAATCAAAAGAAATTCTGTACCAGAAGAGATCAATACCTTATTACAAGAATCACTAAAAAGCAACTGGACAGAGCATTGGTAACTAAACTGGAAGGAACAATCTCCACAATGCCAGAAAGGATGGACAATAGACTTTCCCCCTTCTCTAATTTCTGTGATTTCACAGCATAATCAGAGCCAAGATAATTTCACTAAGAAAGCAGCCTGTTAGCACTGGCTTCTTGCCCAGCACTATTCTGAGTTCACATTGGAGTTCTCAGTGCATCCCTTTCCTCCATCCTCCCTTCCCCAACTTCTTTGATTGCGTGAGTTTTTAGCTCCATATCTACAACCACCATGCTCTGCTGATCACTTCTACCTTAGCACCTGTCCAGAAGAATTCCTGTGCAGTTTACTAATTACATAAAAAGCTAACAACCAAGCATTAAATGACAAGACTTCCAATACTATTTGGACCTTGTCATGCATAACCTTGTAAGGTTACCCACTCCAATGATGATTACCTCAATTCTGCTAGTTAAAACTCCCTCTGGGGGGAGGTTAAATATTTCTGTCCAGGTTTTCAAATTAAAAGAAAAAAAATTATATGGGATGAAATTTCTGAAACTCTGTATTTGCTAATTAACATGATCTTTAAATTTGGGTCAGTGGCTCCCCTATTTCTTCTTGATGTCCCAGTTTGGGTTTATGCAACTGGCACCATCTGTATCTTTGATTAAGGACTCTGCATTTCATTAAGAAGACAAAAGTGCTTGGGGGAACAGGCAGGCAACTGCAGAGTAACAACAAAAGATAAGAATTTAAATAAGGGGCAAACACTGGCCCAGAAGATTGACTCCATCCGTTTAGTTGTTAATAGAAAAAGACTGGAAATGGTTTGCAAGTTAACAGGGCATAGATATGGTACAGGTGGTTGGGAGTGAATCCAGTCTTATCTTTGTGCATCTGCACCTGGATGATATGGCATGGGCACTACTGCAAAACATCTCTGACCTCAATCTCATCAATTTGTGTACTCCCTCCAGCAATGCAAACATCCATGACTTCCCCTCCTAGATGGCTCTTTTCCAAGTTCTTCCATAAATTCACGATGGGGATTCAACCAATGTTCTGGAGGCCTTTCTCTTGAAATCCTCAGTGTAATTGTGTGGTAAATGGGCTTTCCATTCACTCACTTTGACTCTTTGAATGAAGAGAAACTTAATATGTGGGTTATGAGGTTCAGTTAATCAGCAAATATCTATCGTCAATTATCTAATCATATTTCTCCCCCGCTAATAAATTTTCTGTGAGTCCTTATGTTCAAATAAGTAAAGTTCAGATTTCTTTTCTTGGAATTAAAGGACTTCCACAAACCCACATTTTCAACTTTAGGTTATGCTATTCCTTTCCATGTACCCCAAGATTCTCTGCTGGACTAGATTATTCAGTGCCTAGAATACTTCCTCTCTCTTTACTCACATGATTAACTGGAACATCTTCCCTTTTCATTTTCACCAATCTGCATTGCTACTTTACACAAAAACTTCCCTCATTCCTCTGAGCTGATATTAACTTTCTCTCTAAACTTTATAATGCACTGCATTTTGAATGTAATCCATTTATTTTGTAATATCATTATATAATAAAAATAACATATTGATGAAGCGCATTAAAGATAACAAAGTTTATTTCTCAGAATAAATCTGTATGTTAATTATTTTTGTCTCTGATCTCATGTCCATTTTTAACCTTGTTATCTTTGTACATAATGGACAATTTACATACACATGTTTTACGTGCCATATTTGTATATGTATATGTGTGTGTGCTTATATACATATGTTGTCTTGAAATAAGTTGAACTTTTATTCTCAGTTCTGTTAAGCACCATGAAGGATGGAAACAATGGAGAATATATGACTTCATCTTTTAAATTGACCTTTTACCTTCCAGTGGCCACATAGCAGCTGTGAACAGATTCCTAAGTAGGCCAGTTCACTCATGAGAAAAAAATGAAAAAAAAGAAAACAAAAACACGATATACTATTTGCAAAGCCAAAATATCCGATGTTCAGTTAAACACACAGCAGTTTTACAATACTCATCCCTGAGTTGCCAAACTCAAAATCTTTTTTTTCCCCTAAACTCCCCATGGGACAGAAGAGGAGGGGGATGGAAAGATAGAAGAGAGGAGAGAACTGAAAGAAAAAGAAAATCTGGTCCCGGCTATTCTTGGCAAGTTTCAGCATGGCTATGCCAAAATGACTTCAAAAGATTTTTTATTCTTCATTATTCTCCTACTTCCTAGTCGCTAGAGGACTGCAACAAAGACTAATTCTTATTGAACAGAAGGTCTGTCCAGTTTGCCAGGAGAGAATCCCATGGAATTTCAATCAAACCTTAACTACAAGTTTGTGAAAATAGTGGAATTATTGCCAAAATATTACCTTGAGATCAAGAGTCTGAAAACATAAGATATATTCTTCTAGCCTACTTATTCACAGGCATCAAAACCACAGCCACAACACATAGTTGCGAGTAGCTCTACCAGGAGATCTTGGCTCTATACATAAGCAATGTTTAAATTGGCAAATGGCACTGAAGCTCTAAGAGGTGTGATACTGCAAGCCAAATTCAGTTGGAACCACTATAAATATACAAGGAAAAAAAAACTCTTTTTGGAATCTTATTCATCTTCTGAAATTTATTACCAATGAAATATTAAAGCTCTGTCTCAAGACAATACAGAATATAAAATACTTGAGCCAATAAACTTTAAGGTGAATGGAAAACTTTAGTTTTTGAAAATAAAATCACTTTTAGAACCTGTATCAGCAAGAAGAAATATGTTATGTATCCTGATGCAATTCAGCATGCATTTATAAAGCAAGACAATACTCAAGGCATATGACCAAGTTAATTTTGAAGCAGAAATTTTAAAATAAATTTCTCTGTTTCAAACTTCCTGGGTAATAGATATTAAATAAAATTATGTCTTTAATATTAATGATTATTATGCTAATTATAACATGCCACCTTCTACCAATGTAGTGTTTTACAGTTTACAAAGCATTTTCCCACTCATCATTTTTTTTTTTTTTTTTTTTTTTTTTGCTTCTTGTCTGGTACAACTCCCTGATGTAGGCAAAGATTATTACCACCCACTTTGCAGAAAAGAAAATTAGTGCTTAAAAAAGGGAGGAGATTTAGTCAAGGTCACATTGCTTGTAAGTTGCAGAAATGGAACTAGAACACATCTTTTGACGTTTATTCCAATGCCTTTTCCACTATATTTTGCTGACTTGCAGCAAATAAAGTTGAATTTCATCTTATGTCTCTTTTCTATTATGTCTAAGGAAATCATAGACACTTCAAAGTTGGATAAAAAATACAGTTGTCTAGTCTGTGTTAGGTATCAAAAATGTCATCAACAGCTGTAGGGAGAAAAACAGGGCCTCAAACTCAGAACTCCTTAATGCCTTTTAATTCACCTTGATGGATTTTATCATACTCAGAGCAGAACTGGGAAGAACTCTGGAAGGTTATTTGAGATTGCTTTGTGCAGAATTTACTGTGGATAGATTTTGGGCATTGGTTACTTGAAAGTGTGTTGGTCTGAAATGAGCCTCTATTACAATGTCCTTTTAAAAGCTCAAGAGACCAACAGTATTCCTGTAAAATTCTGTAATCTTAATTTCTGTTATTAAGAAGTTGTGGCTTCAAAGATACCATGCTCTCATTAATCCTGAGCCATATCAACTCACCTTTCAAGTTAACGAGTATTTAATGTGAAATTAAACCTTTGGATTGAAACAAAAGCAACAGAAATGCATGACAAGGAGGGCAATGAGAAGGAAAGGAATGCCTACTTTATTCATTTCATTCTAGGCGAATGTGCAAAGCACACCCTGGCCGCATGCTTTATGATGAAGGTTTTATGTTGGAATCAAAGTAGCAAAAATTCAATATTTCATGCTACCACAGTGCCTTGGCAGGGCTGGGAATTTAATAAGTGCTGTCTAAACTAATGGCAGTGCTTCAGACTGGCAAAAAGATGCATGAGATTAGGCATTTTAATGACTACTTAATCAAACTTTTAAAAAATAGATCAGTTTCTCTTGAATTAAGAAACTCACCCTAAATAATGAGAGTGAAGAATAAAGGGCGAAGTTTGAGAATTGGAGAAGGATTAGCTGCTTTGTGGGTGGTTGTAATAGGCTACAGCCAGGCTGAATCAGTGAGTTAGGGAATCATAAGTTCTCAGGGCTAGAAGGGACCTTTTAACATAGCATACTTATACCTCTCCTTTTTTTCCTGTGGATTTTCAAGATCTGTTATTAAAATCCCCACTATTCAAGGGTTCTATAAAAACGGGAGAAAAGAAGTGCTTAGGTAAATGATGTTGAGCCTCCTTCAGGTCAAGGAACCTGAACTTTTTTTTTTTTTCCATTTTCAAAGACTAACAGTACTCTACACAGATTGTCATTGGTAAATGTTTGCTGTTATTTATTGTGGAGAGAGTGAAAGGGCAAGCTCAAGTCCCACATGCTCTATGAAGTCTTTTTGGACTTCAAAGCAGCAGCACCATTTTGGAATTTGAGGGAACTGGAAGGGACATCATTCATAGTCAAAAGGTATATACTATAATATATTTGAGAAGTAGCTTTCAAGTCTCTGAGTGAAGATGTTCAACAAGAACAAGACCACCATTTCCCCTACAGAAAGAGAAAGACAGAGACAGAGGGATGAGAGAGAGAGAGAGAGAGAGAGAGAGAGAGAGAGAGAGAGAGAGAGAGAAAGGCAGGTAGAGAGAGAGATGGGGGAGGGATGGAAAGGGAGGGAGACAGAGAGGGTGAGAACACTTTTTTTTGGAAGGGTATTAACCCATTTTGTTTTAGGATAATGGCAATTATTAAGACTTTCTGTTTTCATTTTATATTAAACCTAAATTTGTCTAAACAGGCAAACATGCAATTTTCACCCATATTGTTTTGCCCATGAAAACAGATAGAATCTAATATCTTATCTACATGAGAGCTCTTCAAATACTTGAAAAGAGTTATCAGATTTCTTTAAACCCCATTCTATTATTTTATATTCTCTTAACTTGTCCAGTGCCTTCAACTTCCAATTTACACAATATGGAGCCTGAAGTCAAAGCTTTTCCACCCACCAGGTTGCCCCCTTTGGACACTCTTCAATTTATCAAGGAATTTCTTAACCCATGTCATCCAAAACTGAACACAATGCTACAAATGAGGTCCGATGAGAAGAATTATCAGATTACAGTAGAGCTATCATTACTATATTTGTGAAAGTCATGCCTTTCAAGGAAGCCAAAGATTACCTCAACTTTTATGATATAATACCACACAACTGACTTATGTTGAGTTTACAAACTAATACTGCTGAATCTCTTTTAGAACTATTATCTAACCATTCCACTCCTTTCTTGTACTTATGAAGTTGGCTTTTTTTTCTAGAACACACATATATGTGACCTTAACTTTTCCCTTTTAAATTTCATCTTTTTAAATTCATTCTAATGCTTTAGATGTCAAGGATTTTTTGATTCCTGACTACAGTGTGTTAGCTATGTCTCCAACATTTGTATCATCAATGAAATTGATAAAGTGTCACCTTTTCCTTTATCAATATCATTGATATCTATGTTAGACAATAGAGGGCCATCTCTACATCCTGGGGAAACTCACTGGAGATCACTGGAGACCTCTGCTACACTGATTATTCTTTAAATCCAACTAGCTACCAGTTCTGAATCCACAGAATCAATTATATTATCTAGTTCCCATCTTTCCATTTTCTTCCCATGAATATCATGAACTACTTTATCAGAAGCTTTGCTAAATTTTAGGTCAATATAACTACTAGATTTCCTCTTTGAATTCCCAAGAGAATGTGTCTATAGTATTTGTTGAACACTTAGCATCCAAGGCAGCTTGGTGTAGTAGAAGAGTTCTTGACAGCAGCTATTATCCTCAATAAAAGAATATCTTGGAGAGTGGATTTTAATCCCACTATTGATGGTATGAGCATAGGTAAATCTCAAAGAGAGGTTAAAAACACCTTAAGTCGCTATCTAATTCAAATCAGATCGAAAAAAAAAGAAGTTGACTAAAATATTTTCAGAAACATAAGGGGCTGTGAGAAAATTGATACACTGATGTACTGTTGGTAAAGCTGGGAACTGGTCCATTTATTATAGAAAACAGTTTGGAACTATGCTCCCAGAGTTATTAAATTCTACATATACTTTGATTCAGCTATAGCACTGCTAGGTCTAAACTTCAAAGAGATCAAAGAAAAAAAAAAGAAAAAGATCCATATGTGCAAAAACATTTATAGCAGCCCTTCTAGTGTTGGCAAAGAACTAGAAGTAAAGGGGTGTCCCTTCTGTTAGGGAATGAATGAATAAATTATGATATATGAATGAAATAGAATACTATTGTTCTTCAAAAGCTAATGAAGAGGATATTTTTGAAGAACCATGGGAAAAAACTTGTATAAACCAGGGTAGAGTGAAGTGAACAAAACTAAAAGAAAAAAATTTACAATAATAACAATATTGTAAAGAAAAACAACTTTGAAAGACCAAAGCCTAATGCAGTGACCAATCATGACTCTAAAAGATTCATGATATCACATGCTACCCAACTTCCAAAAGAAAAGTGATGGACCCAGGATATAGACTGAGACATATATTTTCTGGAAATGATCAATGTGAAAATTTGTTTTATTTGACTACTTCTATTTATTACAAGATTGTTTTTTTCTTTATCTTTTCTTTTTCAATGAGAAGGAAATAAGATTGAGAATATAGATTTTTGATTTTTAAAAAATAAGAGAGGAGCAAAAATATGTAACAAACATTAGAAATAAAGCATATCCAATTAAAACACCAAATTTTAAATCAGACTATATTTAAGACTATGACAACTCATGTAGTCTTTGACAAATTACTCAGCAATAATGATGTTAATAACAATAACAGAAATAACAACTAATACACACACACACACACACACACACACACACATATATATCACTTTTCACATTATCTCAATTAGGCCTCACAAAATTCCATAAGGTAGATTTTTACTATGATCCTCATATTTTTAGAGACAGAACTTAATTTCTATGGGCTTCAGTTTTCCCATCTGAAAATAATAACAATGGTAATAATAAATAATTTTCCTTTATATAGGACCTAGTATGTACCATAACATATATGTGGCTACTATGCTAAACACCTAACAAATACTATTTTAGCTGATCCTTAAAACAACAATGATAGGTGCTATCATTATCTGCATTTTATAAATGAAGAAACAAAGAAATAGAGATTTCTCTCACTCACTACAACTAGTAAATTGTCTGGGGCTAAATTTGAAATCAGATATTCCTGACCAGTGCTCTATTTATTGTACCAACTGGCTATATAAATTTAGCCAACAGGCTAAATAAACATAGCCTGTAAAATACCTTCCATTTCTTACTCTATGGTACTATGCTCTTAGAACTATGTAACTTCTAAAGAACCTTATAATTCTAAACATATAATCTTATTATCTATGGCCAAATAACCTCTCTGATCTCCAGTTATCCATAAGATGAAAAAATAATACTTGCCACACTACTAACCTCACAAAACTTTTGAAAAAAAGTACTGTCTACTTGAATTACTATTTTAAGGTGTTGCTACTTAATTTTTCACATAAAACCCTTATTTTTCCATATAGATTAGGGGAGATTCAAGAAAACAGATATGATCACATATTTCTTTGCTCTCAACAGAGGCTGCAGCTCAGAATCTTTGTGTAGGAGAGGCAAAACACATATTTGATGATTAGTTGATTCAAGATGAACACAGTGGATTTTGCTACAGGGTACAGCCAAGATAGTGGAGTAATGCCAGAAAGCTGCTGGAGCTCTCTCACTTTTGCTCAAAAACCACATAAAACCAAACCTCTGAAAAGAATCTGATGGAATGAAACTCCTCTTCAGCTCAAGATAGACTGGAAAAACTTCAAGAAAGGTCAGTGTCATTGGGGTGAAAAGGGCATTCAGCCCAGCTCAGATAGAGTCTGGAAAAGCCAGTGAGAGGGTCTTAAATCACACCAACTCAGTAATTCAGACCCCTTGTCCTGGATCAGTAGAGAAGCAAATCAGGGGAAACCTTCCAGTCCCAACTCAGAAGGCAACTTTGGGAAAACAGGCTGTTTCCTAAAAAGAGCAGGCAAAGCTATCCCCTGCAAACACAAGGTCTCTGTGCTCAAAGGCAAAGCTCAGAGTTCCACAGGAAACTTGGGACAGTGCCCCTTTTACCTCAGGAGCAGAGCTCGACCATAAAAGTACAGAGAGAGGAAATACTAAAAGAAAAAGAAAGAAAATAAGCAAGAAACAAAAAAGAACATTGGCCATTGAAAGTTACTATGGTGGCAAGGAAAAATGAAACACCAATTCAGACAAGGACAAAATGTCCACAGAAGAAATCTCAAAGAGTAATATGAATTGGTCTTAAATCCAAAGAGATTTCTTGGAAGTGCTCATAAAAGATTTTAAAAGACAAATAAGAGAGGTAGAAGAAAAAAAGAGAAAGGAAGTGAGAGGTATGCATGAAAGAGTCAACAGCTTGGAAAAGGAAGGGAAAAAATTATCTGAAGAAAACAACTTGTTTAAAAAGTAGATTTAAACAAATAGAAAAAAAGATACAAAAGCCAACTGAAGAAAATCACATATTAATAACTAGAACAAGGCAAATGGAAGCTAATGGCTCTGTGAGACAGCAAGTATCAATTAAACATTATAAAAATAATTTAAAAATGGAAGAAAATGTGAAATACCTCACTGGAAAAAACAGCTGAGCTGAAAAATAGATATAGAAGAGACAATTTTAAAATTATTGGCCTACTTGAAGGCCGTGACCAAAGATGTAATTTAGAAAGCATTCTTCAAGAGAAGGAAAACTGCCCCAATATTGTAGAAACAGAGGGAGAAATTCTTATTCAAAGAATTCATTGATCATCTTTGGAAGGAGATCCCACAAGGTAAACCAAAACTAATATTGTTGTGAAACTCCAGAACTACAATCTTATGTAAAAAATAGCGCAAACTGCCAGAATGTCAAGGGGAAACAGGCAGGATTGTCCAGGATCTGGCAACTTCTACAATAAAGAATCATAAGGGCTGGAATACCATATTCTGGAAGGCAAACAACCTAGGGTTTAATTAAATTACTCCGCGAGACTCAGCATGGAGTTTGTGTGAAAGGCAGGTAGAGCTGGAGATAGTAGAGCACAGTTGGTAAGATGGGGGTTCCACTTTCACTGAAGAAGAGAGATTTTAGTAAGAATCTCTATAATAATCCTGTCCCGAACTTGCTACCTATATTAGGAAATATCATCTTGGCTGAAGTCTATTTTCTCTCTTTGTCTCTGTTGCTGTCTCTCTCTCCCCCATGTCTCGCTCTCCTTCACTCTCTATTAAGAGAAATTATATATCCTCATGGGAGATGATGAGAACAACAAAAATAAGAATTATATGCACCACAACTTTAAGCATTCTATAGTTCAGGTGGCTAATAAGAACAATGAACATTAATGATTTCTTTGATTCACTGACAAATTTGATCCAAGAATCTCATCCCACATGTAGAATTTGATTTTTATGGTAAAGCTTTTGGTGTTGGAAACTTTAAGGTTTAGATCTCCATTCCTATAATGTAAAAAATACTGCTACAAAGCATCATTTAGGATCATAAATTCATAACTGGGAAGGGACTTCCACTTAAATACCCATGTTTACTGGTATAAATTCTCTGCTCATAGAATATGAACTTCATAGAGGTCGAAGATTGTGACTCGTCTATATCTTAAGAGAGAATGTTCTGGAATTGCTATTTTTGGTGAAAAATGGCCACCTGATAGATAGACATAATAAAAAATCTTTTTGGATTGAGTTATGGTTGGGCCACAGATGACAAAGAATAGGCTTTTGACAACCTTAACTTGACGCATTTCCAGATTGCTAGTTAGCATCTGCTCATACAGGTGGAATTAGCATGAGTCAATCTGAGCTGCATCCTACATGAATATATCTTGGGAGGTGGCATTTTTCCTATAGTCTCAGTCTCTCTGTCTCTGTCTCTGTTTCTCTCAATCTCTCCCTGTCTCTCTCTCTCTCTCTGTCTCCCTCTCTCTCTATCTCTCTCTGTTTGTCTGTCTCTTTCTTTGTCTGTCTCTGTCTGTCTCACTCTCTCTCTGTCTCTCTGTCTCCCTTTGTCTCTCTGTCTCTCTCTTTCTCTATAACTCTCTCTCTGTATCTCTCTTTGTATCTCTCTCTGTGTTTGTCTCTCTCTCTCTGTCTCTCTCCCCCTCTCCCTCTCTCTGTCTCTTCTCTGTATCTTTGTCTCTATCTCGCTGCCTCTATCTGTCTCTGTGTTTGTCTCTCTCTTTCTCTCTGTCTCTGTCTCTCTCTCTCTCCCCTTTGAAAGCTCTAAGATACCCCATCAGGATCCCATGTAGAATCATCCTTGGCTACTGTGTCCCCTCTCCCAGAGCTCTTCTTATTGGTTATAATGGACTAGTCTTCTTCACTATCCAAAAAAGATCCATCTGTCTTGACAAACTTAGGTAGTCACCTGGATCACATCAGGTCCATGAAACAGCTAATGAGATCTGCTTCAAAAGCTAATTATTGAAATCCCTGCCTCTCCTAAGTCTTCTCTTCTCCCTCTTCATCAGGTCCTGAGAGCCTTCTTCTGCTGAAATATAATTAAAAGATTGTTAGATTTGCTTAAAGGCTCTAAGTTTCAGCCCTGATTCTACCACATATGACAGTGAACAAATTGCTTCACTCTATGGGTTTCCATTCCCTCATATGGAAAAAGGAGGGCACTGAATTAGACAATATCCAAAGTTCTTCTTTTCTAGCTCTAAATCGATGATCCTATAAATTTTCTTTATCTAGTCTTCTGGAACTCACTGACAACTAAGTTTATCCTGAAGAAAACATCTCTTGGCACCTCCAAGGCAGATTGCATACTACTGTTCCCCGCTGGCACATCTTGGTAAAGATACTGGAATGGAGATGCCATTTTCTTCTCCAGTTCATTTTATAGACATGGAAACTGAGCTAAATAGGGTTAAATGACATTTCCAGTCATTGCAGTCCAGAGCTAAAAGTATCTGAGACCAAATCCAAATTCAGGAAGATGTGTCTTCCTTAATCCAGAAACAGGTATCTATTTCATAGCATCCCCTTTTATATCTCAATTAAATTTGAGTTTACAGAACAAGAATTTCTCATTACAATGGGGCCTCTTACATCTTGTACTCCACTGGCATAGGCCACAGGAGTAAGGCTTCAGTTAATGAGAGGGAATTTTAGAGCTCATAAAATCAAAAGTTAATCCCAAAGGAACACCTTCAGGACAATGATGACTCATTTGAATGAATTCTCTTTTTTCTAGGTAACACCCCTTTTGTTGCAGCCTCTGAACACATATCAGCAACTCCCCTAATTAAATACCACACTTTACCTGTGCAGTGTGCAGAATAATACTTGTAATCACACTCCACTATGATGCTGAGAAAGAATGTGCTCTCATGGATAAAGAATTAGCCTTGAAAACAGGAAAACTCCTTTAACAACTGGTATTTCTTCCTCTAATACATAATGCCTGTGAGATTCTGGACAAGTTGCTTAACCTTTCAGTGTTCAAGTAACTGTCTAAGACTAGATGTTACAAAGAAGTTTTCAACTGTACATTTAAAGGGACACATAAAGCAGTTGAGAAAACTGGGAGATCCCTCTTAGACAAATGAAATCACAGGCTTAGTTCCTCTCTCTTCACAATAAATATAAATGAGCTCACATTCAATGTAACAAGGTACAGCCTGGCCAAAGGCTATCTGAGAAATAAACTTGTATTTTCTTTTGTTTAAAATGGGTTCTTTACTCTTTCTGCAACTAGCATCACTTCTCTTGTTTCTACTTTATGCCTATAGTTTTAAACAGTGTGCAAATCTCAGCTCTTGGTTGGTTTTATCCCCTCACTCACCCATCTCATCTTCTCCCCTCTCCTTCCTTCACTCCCTTCCTTTAAATCACAATTAAATCCAGCTATAGCTCTCAGTGACAAAGCTCCAAATGTGGAATTTCCCCCTCCCAAGACTCCCTTGAGATATTCCATGTAGATAAGTTTTTGGCTTTCTCACAAGCAAACTCTTGTTTGGCTCCCATTTCTGAAAGTTATAGTTAAAATAAAAACATTTTGGAAAGCAGTAGGGAGTAGTGGAAAGAACACTAACCTGGGACTCAAGGGACTCAGGTTCTAGTTCTGACTCTGCTGCTAATTAGTTGTGTGAACTTGGGCAAAGTACTTCTCCTTTCTGAGATTAAGGTTCCTTCTCTACAAAATAGTGCTTGGACTAGGCTATGAAATCTCAAAGGCCCTTCCTAGCCCAAACATCTAATTTAATACTAAACTCATCTATATATAATCTCAATTCTAATTTAATCACTCATATTTATCCAAATTAAAAGATAGTACACAAAGAACTAATGATTCTTCTCTAGACACAAGGATAGGAAATTAGACTTTAAAGGAATCCTGGATAAAGCACCCTTGTCTTACTGCAAGAAGACCTCTCTTGAATGTGCACTCCTACTGGGAAGCTTCTTCAATAATGAGGTATCTTCATCCTGGGGCACATAATGTTAATAATGCCCAGAACTTATAAAGAAAAAAAAAGCACTGGAAAGGACTTTTTTTGGGAGGCGTGGAAATGGAGGTAAAAAAACAGCAAGAAGAAAGGCAATTTGGCTTAGATTATGATGCAGGTGAATGGATAGAATAAGAGCTATATTAAAAAATCTGCCTTAAGAACTGACACAGTCCAAATCTGGGCCAGGGCACCTTGCCTTGACTAAAGATTCTATCATCTGTTTTTCATCTGCCACCATTCTATTGGCCCAGAAGACCTTTACAATCCAGGTGCAGGAATTGGATGCTTGCATTTCCCACATCACTCTGATGTTTTTACTCACAAGATTATTCCAATTAGATAAAAAATAGGAAGCTGATTGTGCCAGTGTCTGGCATATGAGAGCAATGAGTCAGAATAGGCTAGGAGGTTCACATTGACACCTTGATTTCTCCATTGAAACATAAAGAAACCAGAACAGAAACAGGAGATAGGAAATGTAATCTGCCCTTGAAATTCTATAGTGGATAACTATAAGTCTACTCTAGTGGGGCAGCCAGAATCAATGGTCCAGAAGCCAAATGTGGACATTTCTCCCATGGTGTCACAATTACAAAAACAATTCAATTTTACAACTCCAAGCTAAAGCTCTGCAGACATACATTGATCACTTCTTGCTTTGTGGATGGCTGATTTCAAAGGGAGCAAGTTCCATACTAAATGCACCCAAAGGCTGCTAGAAGATATACTACAAATGGTTACTTATGTTGCCACAGTCCACACAAACGAAACTAGATACGTTCCTACAAATGGTACTACTTTCATTTCAGAAGGTGATGAATACCAATCTGCTGCTAGTGGAACTTGATCATTGAGTTTTTTATTTGTTGTCTCCCTCCCCCGTTGCCCCCATTAACAGTTTGTTGTGAACAATACCCCAGTAAAGTCCTCTCTCCAGATATTTCACGACAGCATGGCATTGCACCTAGATTCTCAAAGGCAAAGGCAATGCCAGTTGAGCAATTTACAGCATAAATTTCTAGGCAGACCCTTAAAGCATCTTTCTTGACTACTACTACTACTACTACTACTATTATTATTATTTGATAGATCTATCAATGGCTGAAAGGAAAAAATAGTTTCTTCCATTTTTACATATTTATTGCTTATTTCCCCTTGTAATTCATTTAATTTTTTCATTTAATTACTTAGTAACTGTGCCACTGCATATATATTGTTGAAATCAATTCATTGTCCATTTTTTGATAGTTCTAAGGAAACTAAATGTGCTTTTTTGTAACTTCCCCTCATTGTTTCAGGTTCTGTCCTCTGTGGCCAAGAAGAACAACTTTAATGTATTTTCTAAATGACAATTCTTCAAATACTTAAAGATTGCTATTGTATGCTTTTTTATAATTAAAACTCACTCCCACACCCACCCACCCCTCCTAAGGCTTCTCTTCCCCAAAATAATATCTTCAGTCTGTTCAATTATTCTACTTATGACAAGTACTGAAGGTTCTTCACCATCCTGATTGTCTTTCCCAGCTTATCTGTGTCCTTCTTGAAATTGTCTTCTGTCCAGAAATGTATATAATAAAACAGAACAAAGTACATTAAGGATATTTTTGGATATTTCCTAATGCAGTTGGAGATCACACTAGCTCTCTTGGCTGTTAGATAACACTATTTGCTCATATTGTTATTGTGGTTGGGTTGTTTCAATTGCGTCAACTTTTTGATGCCATTTGGGGTTTTATTGGCAAAGACACTGGAGTGGTTTGCCATGTCTTTCTCCAACTCATTTTACACATGTAGAACTGGGGCAAACAAGTTAAATGATGTACCTAGGATGACACAGTTAGCAAGTTAGCAAAGCTAGATTTGAATTTAGCAAGATGAGTCTTCCTGATTCCAAGCCCAGTACATGATTCACTAGGAGACAACTAAAATCTCCATATCTTTTTCTAGTCAATTGCCACCTAAACATCACATTGTTTTATTTATGAAATTTATTTTTGACCCATAATCATAAGATTACATCTGTTTTTCAAATTTTATCTTACATTGTCCAATTATACAAAACTATATTATATAACGATCAACTATGAATAACTTAACAATTTTTAACTATATAGTAAGCCAAGATAATTCCAAAGGAATTATGAAAAAAAATGGTATTCGCATCTGGAGAAAAAATTAATACAGTCTGAATGCAAATTGAAGGAAACTTTAAAAAAAAAACTTTATCTGGGGTTTTGTGGATATGTGTGTGATGTGTATACACATGTAAGTGTGTTTTCTTTTACAAAATGGTTAATATGAAAATCATTTTAATGACTTCTTTATAATTTAAAACAAATTACTTGTCTTCTCAAGGGATGGAAAGAGGAGGAAGATAATTTGGAACTCAAAACTAAAAAAAATGTGAAAAGTGCTTTTACATGTAATTGAAAGAAAAAGAAGATATAAAAATTTTCCATTGGGGGGTAAAAAGAAACAAACATGATTCTTAATTGCTTGTTACATAGGAAGGGTAGAAAATGCCCCAAAAAAGAAACACTATATTCCCTCAAAGAACTTACATTTGGAAAAGAGAATATACAATATACAAAGGAAAGTAAAATACAATGGTAGAGGAAAATCATTAACTAGTACAGCTCTGACAGAAATGGTGAAATTAGATATCCTATAGACTGTTGATGATACGAACTTGGAATTGTAAAGAGAGACCTTTGCTTGTAAGTGAGTTGTAAGTGACACTTGAATGGGATATTAAAAAAGAAAAAGAGGTCAAAGAAACATCAACGATATCCATGTTAAGCTTTTAGGAAATAAACAGAGAGGAGACAGAGAAGTTAAATATATAGAAAAAAACAGTATTGACATCAACCTATTCTTCCAGATCAACCAGTACATTTAATTATTCTCATCTAGCTAATATTGTACCATCTCTTCTAAATCGAAATTGATGACATTAAATACTTTGCTAAAACCTAGGTATATTCATAACAATCCCTTTTCTATTAGCCTCATAAACTTATTTTTAAAAGGAAATAAGCTTAGTCTGGCATGACCTGTTCTTGATGAAACACTGTTGGCTCTTAATGATTACTGCTTCATCTTCTAGATAGTCATTAACCATACCATTAATAATAGATTACAATTATATATTCTACAATAATACATTTTTGTTAGTAAGTCAAGCTCAGAGGCCTATAATTTGCACATTCCATTCTCTTCCCTTTCATTGAAAATAGGAACACTTGTCACTCTCAAATCCAGTTCTTCCTCTTCCATTCTTCATATTCTCTCATGAATCAGTGACAGGGCTTCAACAAACACATGGAATGAAATAAAACTAAATTGGGGGAGGAGAGGAGGAACCAATTATTATTGTGATATTCCAAGTATTCTATTAAGTACCACATGTGCTAATTCTGGATGTATGTCATCTGAAACAGATGACCTAAATTTATCATGAACAAAGTGTTAATTTACTATCTCCTTAATTGTTTTTAGGGATCAACTCTTTCTTAGCCATATTTGCTCAGTCTTGTCCAATTCAATAGTTATACATTCTCTTGAGCAAAAAAAAAAGAGAGAGGGAAGGAAAATGAACATTGAGCAACTAACTTTATCTTTCCTTATTCATGTTATGCTTTTACTATCCATATTGGTAGTGTTTATTTTTGCCTTCATTGACCTTCCCTCCTCCAGAATATATTGAATAACAACATGATCATTGCCATCGTTGTTGTGGTTGTCACCACCACCACCACCACCACCCTGATTATTGTCCTTAGCTTTCATAAGTAGTCTAATCGTGAGAAACTTTAGCATGACTAAAACAATTCATTTTCTTTCATCTGTCCTTGCTTCTATCTTTTGAAATAACTTTTAAAAAAATCAAATTAGTCATCGCACCTACATAAATCTATATAGACAATTTCCCCTTCCTACTCTCAATAAAATTGTTTCTCTTTATTTTTTCAGACATTTATTCTTAAATGAATCCTCTTAAGTCAACTTGCATTGTAGATTCTTATAGTACATTATCTGATTTATTTTTTCCTGAAACTTCTTCTTAAATCAATCTAACAAACATCTTCGTGGGACATATAAACTGGTTTTAAAGAGAAACCTTTATGGTATCCCTCAATCAGAATCACACCAAATCAGAGATTTTTTTAAATTAAAAAAAAAACAGCTTTTAATTTTTCTAAATACATGCAAAGATTGTTTTCTACATGGAACTTTGCAATATCTTGTGTGCTAAATATTTTTCATCACTCCTCCTCTCACTAGTCCCCTAAACAAGCAAACAACAACAAAAGGTGAAAATATTATGCTTTGATCCACATTCAGTCTCCATAGTTTTTTTTTTCTCTAGAAGTGGATGACACTTTCAATTTCAAGTCTATTGCAATCGCCTTGAGTCACCTCACTGTTGAAATGAGCCAAGTCCATCACAGTTCATTTTCACATAATCTTAGTGCTACATACAATGTTCTCTTGAGTAGACTCACTTCACTTAGCATCAGTTCATTTAAGTCTTTCCAAGCTTTTTTGAAGCCTGCGCTTCAATTCTTATAGAACAATAATATTACATTACATTACTATCCCATAATTTATTGAACTTTTCCCCAAATGAAGGGCATTCACTCAATTTTCAGTACCTTGCCACTACAGAAAGGGTTGCCATTAACAAATTTGCACATCTGTGTTAATTTTCTCTTTTCTGTGATCTCTTTTGGATACAGACCCAGTAGAGACATTACTAGATCAAAAAGTAAGCACAATTTTATAGCCCTTTGGTTATAATTCCAAATTTCTCTCCAGAATGGTTAGGTCAGTTCACAACTGCACCAATAATGTATTATTGTCCCATTTTTCTCACATCCCTTCTAACATTTATCATCTTTTCCTGTCATCTAAACCAATCTGAGAGGTATGAAGTAGTACCTCAAATGTGTCTTACTTTGCATTTATGTAATCAATACTCATTTAGAACATTTTTTCATATGACTTAAAATGGCTTTAATTTCTTTGCTGAAAACTCTCTCTTCATATCCTTTAACTATTTTTCAATTGGGGAATGGCTTCCATTAGTAGAAATGCTAAAGAATGTAAAAAAAAAAATTCCCCTAGCTTTCTGCTTCCCTTCTAATCTTGGCTACATTGGTTTTGTTTGTACAAAAATGTTTTCATTTAATATAATCAAAATTGTCCATTTTTCATTTTACAATATTGCCTAGTTCTTTTTTTTGCCATAAATTTCTCCCTTTCCCACAGATCTAAGAGATAGATTATCCCTAATTCTCCTGATTTGCTTACAATACCATCCTTTGTTTCTAAATCATGAATCCATCAACCTTATCTTGGTATAGGGTATTAAGTATTGGTCAGTGTCTAGATTCTGCCATGTTATTTTCCAATGTCCCCCAAAATTTTTGTCAAATAATGAATTTTTATCCCAGAACCTGGAATCTTTGTGTTTATCAAATACTAGATTACTATAGTCATTGACTATTGTATCTTGTAAAGTTAAATCTATTTCATTGATCTACTACTCTACTTTTTAGCCAGTACCAAATGGTTTTGATGACCTCTGCTTTATAAAATAGTTTTAGGTCTAGTTTGGATAGGTCACCTTCCTTTGTATCTTTTTTTTTTCATTAATTCCCTTGAAATTCTTGACCTTTTGTTCTTTCAGATGAATTTTCTTATTTTTTTCCAAGCCCTAGAAAGAATTTCTTGGCAGTTTGATTGGTATGACATCGAATAAGTAGATTAATTTAGGTAAATTGTCATTTTTCTTATATTAGCTCAACCTTCCCATGAGCACCTGATATTCTTTCAATTGTTTAGATCTAACTTTGGGTGGAAAGTGTTTTGTAATTGTGTTCTTATAGTTTCTCGCTTTGTCTTGGCAGGTAGAGTCCCAACTATTTTATATTATCTATATTTATATAGGATTTATGCTTTTATTTCTTGCTACTAACACAGAAAAATGCCAATGATTTATATGGATTTATTTTAAGAAATATTCTCAAGAGAATATATTTCTCAAGACTCTGTACCTCAGACTTAAACTAAGTTTGTTTATTGATTACTCTATTTCCATTTCCCAGAAATAAAGGCAAGGTTTTTCACAATATGAGGATACAATTGACACCATAATATCTCACAAATTTATAGTACTTTAATATTGCAAAACTCTTGACTGACAATAATCGTGTGATTTAAAAAGTGCAGGAATTATTCTCACCATTTTATAGATGAGAACACTGATCATTCAGGATAGTGAAGAAACTTGCCCAGCATTACAATGGCTACCAATGCATTAAAAAAATTTGACTTCGAACTCAGGTCTCCAACATCCAAGCCCAGTATTCTTTCCATTATGAAATAAAGCTTTGCAACCAGAGATGGTACATGGTAGCTGATCCAATCTAACATTTCACCAGTAGATTAAAAGCTCCAGGACTACAACAAGACCCAATTCAATTATTTTGTCCTTGAAACTTCATCTTAAAGAAAAAATATAATAATGTTTAAGACAGGGATTTTTAGCATGATGCTCAGTTTAAATCTATCTGAAAATAGATTTTGAAAGATTCTTGAGCTTAGGGGAGAAATACATCTTTATTTTTATAATCTTTAACTGAAATTTCTGTTTCTCTCAACAGACATAATTCTGAAAAGGGATCCACAGGTATAACAAGACTGTGAAAGGGATCCATGAGGTAGAAATGATCAAGAACCTCTGGATTCAGGGGTTCTGTTTATTATTACTCCAAACATTGTGCCTGGATTCTATTTATTTTAAAGAGATTAAAATAAACACATTTTGTTTTCAAAGTACTCCTGAACAGAACAGATTCAATTGTTGAGTAATTCTTCTATAGTTTAGGAATTACAGGCTCCAAGTAGTACCAGCACAATCAACAGTTTGTGTTGGGGTAAGGAGTGTATGAGAGGAGAGATAGGAAACTTAGTGACCTTTTCTTTATTCTATTGCTTTCTAAAAAGGAAAAGAAATGGTACATTTCTAACAAATGGAATTCCCACTGTTAAAATTGAATATAGATTGCAAAGCCAACTCCATTAATCTTATTTGTTACTATTGTATTGAATGAAGAATGTTATTCCCTTTAAACATAGGTTGAACCACAACATCAGCATCCCCAAATATGAAATGTGTAGTTTACAGGATATGCTGTTTCTTTGTGTTGTTTATACTGTACACAGCAAGAGTGGATATCATCAGTGTATTTAACACCAGGAAGGACTTTTTACTAGTGAACTGACTTTCTCTTACAAAGTGTCTATGACTGAGAATTTATACCTGCTTCCCAAAGGACATGATATTTCTGTAGCTAGAGCATACAATGAAAGCAAATGTAGTCCAGGGAATAAAGCTACTTTTCCTCCCTCTCCCCCCAAAAAACTAGAAAACATTCATTAATGAACTTTTTGAGATACTACCTATCCCCTTGTATTGATCTCAATTTATTTTATCCTATGGAGAAATTAATTTAATTTATTTTATGTATTTATAGAAACTGTATGAATATTGTGAAAGATTAAGTTAAAGTTTATATTTGCATTATCAAGAAGGGGAAGCTCTTGAAAATAAAATAAGGAAAGGTAAAAATAAAAATTTTAAAAGATACTTTTATGCAGCATAGTAATTTCTATACACATATTCTACCCTCCTTGAGCCTTGTAAGACATAAAATAAAATAAGCCCCACCAAATCATAAAACAGCTCTGTATGCAACATCCCATACTCCTGGTGCCCACCTTTCTAGTAAAAGTAGGGAAAGTCCATTTCCATCCTACTTTCAGAGGTCCAAGTTTGTTGATCATAATTACACAGGTGTTAAGTTTTATTTTTACTCTTTTTATTTACATACTTAAATTCATCATGTTTACTACATTCCTGGATCTGCTTATTTTATTCTAAGATATATAAAATTGAAGGGAAATGTTTATTTACTAAAAGATCAGATCTTGAGAATTTTAGAATCATTGTACAATTGATATTCTAATTACAAATTATTGTGATCTATTAATATTTGAGATATCAGAAACAATTCCTATTTCATTAGCACAATTTAAAAGTTTTGAAATAAATTGCATGAATAATTTAAAGTGTGCATTTCTTTAAAAACATATAGTTTAGTCATTTCACTAAATCAGACTGAATTACTAAGCTTTTTTAGTCTACATATCATTGTAATCAAAGGAAGGTAGATGAGGATGAGTAAAAAGTTGACATCATTCTAAGTTAGTAATTGTTCCATTTCCTGGTTCAAAGTATCCCTCTAAACAATGGAGTCAAACAACTAGCATTCTTTTCTAAAAATTCAAACTCTTTTTTTATTATGCATTCAAATCTCTCCACAATGGAATCATTCACAGAGTCTGGCACAAGTTTAGTAAATGCTTGCTGTCTGACAATAGCTTCCCTTCCACGCACTTTAAGCTACAGCTATCATCCCAACAACATACACTATACATTTTCCTTTCTTAGTACTTTTGTCCATTCTTTTTTTCTGTCTAATACCAGATAATTTGACTGCAGAATATCAAAATTATTCACCACCTTTAATATCACATCATCACGAACAGACACCTGGCTGGGAACACTCAGTGAATTGTGTTGGACGCTTTCTGTCATCATTTAAGTGAATTACTTCAAGTACCAAAAAGCAAAAGAGCCATTTACAGTAAAAAACAAAATGAGCAGTGATGGCAATTTCTCTGAATTGGAGTGCAAGATCATTAATACATATTTGAGATTGGTACTAAAGTGCCAGTATGTCACCCAAAAATGCATTATTTCTCTATAGCATTTACAATATCATTCAAAACAAATCAAATCTGTAAAAAATTAGCTTTTTAAATCCACATTGTTCATTCCCCAACTTGGTTTGTCCTTAAGAAAAAAATAAAATACAACCCATTTAGAAAAATAAAACACAGTGGAAGATGAAAGATCATCTGTGTCCTTATAATCCTGGTGCCTAGCCAAGATAAAGAAATGCCAGTGCTGTGGAATCCATCATCATTATTTTTTTCCACATGATGATAGCACAAAAATAATGATATGTTTAAACTCAGGCACCTTGGGATAATTCAGGAGTTTCAAATTCTAGGATGTATACAGCTGCATATATTTACATTATGAATCCTCACTCTATGGATAGTTAGGTAGAACAAAAGATAGAGCTCTGGCCCTGGAATCAGTGATATGAATCTTCCTGAGTTCAAATTTGGACTCAGAGACTTACTGGCTATGTGACGCTGGGCAAGTTACTTAGCACTGTTTGCTTCATTTTTTCATCTGAAAAAGAAGCTAATATCTTTGCCAAGAAAACTGCAAATGAAATCACAAACTGAAGGACAACTTCTCCCCAAATAGAGAAGAAAAACATCAATCAGATGATGACATTTGATGATGTCATTAGAATGACATCAAATCAGAAAGCAGGTAGATTACCTACTGGACCACCAAGTGAGGTGATGTTAAATTTGGGAGCTGATGTCAGTGTATTTGAGTCACAGGATGGCATGTGCTTTAATACTCCATTTTCTTTAATAATATAACAAAAGAATTTTAAAGTTAGAAAGGATTTCAATAGCCATAGAGTCCAATGGCAAAGCACTCCAATATTTTTGCCAATAAAACCTTAAAAGGAGTCATGAAGAATCAGACATGACTGAATGACTGAACAGCTCATCCCTCAAGTCTCGATTCCTTTTTAGTTAAAGCCCAGACCTAATTCTCAATGCATTTTAAAAAAATACTTCTAAAGAAGACAAACAGAATCAAAGCATCTTCTAACTTGTCCAAGTGCCCTTGAATGCAGTATTTGTCTGCCTTGTTGTACTAGAATTATTAAGTAAAATCTTCATAGGTTCATGGATATATCCAAGTCAACTGGGACCACAAAACTGCTTCAAATTATGTGGTGGCGATAATAATCATGGTGATGATTGCTATATAAAGCTTTATTGTTTGCAAATTACAATGCATATTGTATCTCATTTGATAGGCATAACAACCCAAGGAAGTAGGTGCTATTATTACTTCCATTTTACATATAAGACAACTGAGGTTTAAAGATATTTTTGAGTTATCCAGGGTCACATAATCAGTAAATGTCTAACCTGGAATTTTAACTCAGTTTTTATTAACTTCAAATCCATGATACTTACACACTATACCACCAAACTACTTCATTAACAGAAAGGCTGCCTTATTAAAAAAGGAAAAAAATAGCTGTGTTAAAAATGTGCTTGGCAGGGGAAGAAAAAGATAAATAAACACCCCATTTTGCTGCTACATATTTTTAAAAGTAAAGCCTATTGTACTGTACAGTAGGTAACATTTCCCAGTATGTTTGAAATCATTCAGTGCTACACCATATGGTGCTATAATGTCATTGAACAGTGGGGCACAAATAAATCTGAATTCATTTCACTTTGTAGTCTTGTTTGTTTAAATAGCAAAAAGAGTCTGTCATTTCATTTGTAACAGAAGCAAGATAGGGTGAACATGGGTGATTCTGTCTATTTTGACAAAGAATGACATAGAAAGCAGGTAGATTACCTACTGGACCGCCAAGTGAGGTGATGTCAAATTTGGGAGCTGATGTCAGTATATTTGAGTCACAGGATGGCATGTGCTTTAACAATCCATTTTCTTTAATAATATAACAAAAGAATTTTAAAGTTAGAAGGGATGTCAATAGCCATGGAGTCCAAATTATCCCTTCTATAACATAACCAGTAAGTGATCATCTGGACTTTACTTGGAATGAAGTAGAATACCCAAGGATGTTCATTTCACTTCAGGAAAATTATGATTTTTAGGAAGTGTGTTTTTGTGTCAAGCTCATTTTTGACTTTTTCTAACTTCTAGGAGTCTGTGAAGTAACATGACTTTTCCAGCTATCCAAGGCAACTAACTGCTTTAACACTCATAGATGGGTTTCAAAGGCAGGTACTCAGACAAAGTCCAGATGTCTGTCTCTCTACTTCACAAGTTTCCCATAGAATGGTTTATTCAGTGTCACTTAAAGCCACAGACAAACTGCTATGATTCATATGATATTTTAGGGAGTGAGTTATATATAAAAGATCTATTTTTTTGGTCATTTTAGCTGTGTCCAACTCTTCATGACCCTTTTACATGTTTTCTTAGTAAAAATATTAGAGTGGGGAGAGGACTCAGAGAAGATAATAAAGTCAGAAAATCCCAAGCTCTCCAGATATCCCCCACAAATATGACAAAAGAGTTCCTAGAAGTAGAAGTAAAGCAGTAAAAATTGAGTTGGGTAGAAAAAATAGTTCTCCTGAGAGAATCTGAGGAGGTCTGACAAAAGATACAAAACAGGTTTGGTCTGTATGAAGTCTAAATACCTCCAGGTTTGTTTCTCTGAAACAGCAAGTAGGGAGCCCTCAGGCTTATAGGGTGAAGAGGTAGCTTGGCTTCAGCCACAGGAATTTTCATTTCCCAAACAGTGTGGAGAGTCAAGGAAGTCAAGGATCTGAGTGAGGGAAGACTGAGGGAACCTCTACTGGTAACAAACATCAGCTCAGCTGTGCTGCCTGTAGGTAGCCCTGGGCAAGAAGGAATCAGTGTCCACTTAGTGAATGCAGAAGCAGTGGGTCAGGGGCTCTGCTGGCTGCCA
Organism: Sarcophilus harrisii; assembly: GCF_902635505.1. NCBI lineage: Eukaryota > Metazoa > Chordata > Mammalia > Dasyuromorphia > Dasyuridae > Sarcophilus > Sarcophilus harrisii. The sequence continues at coordinate 121,227,357 of NC_045427.1, read as the reverse complement.
GCTATCTCAAGAGAGTGTAGCTCTTGGTTTTCATTCCAGACCAGAGAAAAGAACAGGAGGAGAGGAAACCAAAGCTACCATCCTCTATACCCCAGGACTAGGAGGTGATTACACTCAACAATCTGCTATTTTTTTAATGAGCAGGGAAAGGAGAAAGAACACAACCATAGAAAGTTATTGTGGTAATAGAGAAGACTGTGACTCATCTTCAAAGAAAAATACTAAAGCACAAAAAAGGTAGAATACTACCTGGTAATGTTAAATGATCACCTGACTAAAACAAATGACAGATAGGGGTAAAACTGGGTATGATGTGATTCTAAAAAACAAAACTATATGGGAAAAAGTTTTTTAAAAAAGAGTAATTATGTTATACAAATGAGGTGTGAGCAGAAAAACTGACACACAGGAATTAGATGGAGGGGAGGCCTGGAAGTTATAGAATCCTACTCTCCTTTTCCTCTAGACCAGGAACTATGCCAGGTACTGGAACATTAAAAACAAAAATGGAATAGTCTTTTTCCTCAAGAAATTTAGCTTTTATTGGGGAAGACAACATGTCTACACATAATTATGTATACAATATATACTCAAAATAAGGATAATTCTACCATCTAAAAATTCATTTAATCCCTTCTAACAGTCTAACTACAAAACAGTTCCTTTTAGAGGATAGTTTATATATATATATATATATATATATATATATATATATCATATATATATACATATATATATATATATATATATATATATATATATACTTACATGTTTTCTAAATTTATAAAGAAATAAGATGGAAAAGTAATAGGATAAAGGGGGTATAGAAAGGCATATAGATTAGTAGGGATGGGATAGAGGGAAGAGGGGAAAAGGATAAAGAAGGGCTCATTGGAGGGGGCTAGGTTAAGTAATAGCAAGGCAAGGTAACAGGTAGAAGTAAAACGCATGAGTCATCAAGGATAAAAAATAAGTTACACGCAAACATAATGATTAGGAGTAGAATTTATTAGCCAAAAAAGTAGGGCTAGTAATCATTGCTCTCAACCACAGTTAAAGCTAAAATAGAGATCTATGTATGTATATCTATGTATATATATATATATATATATATATGCATATATGTATGTCTATACATGTGTGTATATATCCATAGATAATTGTAGTTTTCTTAGGGGGAAAGGAAGAAGAAAAGGAATAAAGTAAAAAGTGTACCGCAGTGAACAAAAGAAAACCTAGAAGAAAATAAAGATAAAATAGCTCTGAATATAACTCAGTATTTATTTTATAGACTTTCTTGAAAAGGAAATTTATTGTTTCATATTTTAAATTCTCCCTTACATGTTTTGTTTTTCTAGTTTCCATTTAAGTTTTAAACAAATAAAAAAATGAGAAAAAATACTGGAGTGGTTTGTCATTTTTTTCTGCAGTTCATTTTATAGTACCAAACAGAGTTAAATGATTTGCCCAGTGTCATGCAGCTAGTAAGTGTTTGAAGCCAAATCTGAACTCCGGAAGGTGAGTCTTCCTGACTTCAGACATGGCACTCTTTCCACTGCATAAGGAATGTATACAAGGTCACAATCCTTGGACAAGAGCAAGGAAAATGTTGATAGAACACTATAAACAGGGAACAGCAGGTATGCCAGTTTTGGTGTGAAGGAAAATAGTGTGACAATAGAAAGGAAAATAGAGAAAGGTATTAAAATAAAAACAAAGGAATTTTTCTTTTTTGAATCAAGAAGGAAAAACAGACTTCTTAAGTTGGGGTACGACATGACAATATCTGGACAAAGTCCTTTGATCCAATCTTAAACAATTATTAAACATTTATTAAATACCTACAATATACCAAGAATTATGCCAGGTGCTGGGACATTAAAAATAAAAATGGAACAGCCTCTGCCCTCAAGAAGCTTACCTTATATTGGGGAAGACAACATGTCTACACATAATAATGAATACAAAATATTCAAAATAAGGATAATTATGCCATCTGAAAATTCTTCTAATCCCTGCTAGTGGTCTAACCACAAAACAGTCCCTTTCAAGGGATAGTTGTTTTTCTTTGTTTGTTTGTTTGTTTTTCTTCTTATTCAGGAAAGATACATTTTCCTAAATCAATCTCTTGTCTTCCATTCTAGGCTGAGGCTTGTCAACATGCCTGCATATTTCCATAATATTCTTATATTAAAAAAAAAACATACCAGCCCTGCCCCCAGACAAAATAAAGAGTATTATTAGATGCAGGAGAAAATGTCACTTAACATACATTGATTGACCTAGAATCACAATGTTTTAAATTCCTTTCTTCTTTTGCCACATTAATGGGACCCAAATGTTACCACCATGATTAAGACATAGCAATCCAATGGCAAAGCAGCATGAGGTATGAATCAAAATCCAGCTTTAATTAATTGCCCAATTCTCAGTCACTCCTATTTAATATTCTGCTTTAAAAAAATTAAAAATAAACTTTGTATGAAATGTTTTAACAAGTGTCTTGTAAGTAATTCTGTGGAAATTATGCATGGGTTTCTTAAGATGTGATTGATGAGGATGTTTTAATGCTTACTAAGTGACTTTATTTATACTCTGGATCTCCACTGTGGATAGCCACTATGATTATAATCCAACTACCATTTCTGACGTTTTAAAACTATTGTTGCATTTAGCTCCAGACCAATAAACACAATCAGTTCAACAATTTAATTATGACTTTCTTCTTTTCTGCATTTTCTGAGCTCAAAGTTACTGCATTCTCTTCCCCTCCCCTCACGCTTACAAGAAATAAAGAAGAATCTGACAGACTGTTAAAAAAAATATACAACATTCTAAATGGCACAAATATAAGTGAACCATAAAAATTTCAAGGAAATTATATATTTTTTCCCAATGACGGTTTTAATTTTAACCACTCAATATTCATATGCTCTTCTAGACACAATTATATTGAAAAAAAAGCTTCATGCCTTTAAAAAGAATGACAGAATACTTATTTAAATGTTATATTAAAGATTCATTGTAAATTAAATATTAAAAAGTATTCAACAGGCCCAAGTATAGTTCAAATCCATCTGTTACTACAAACTATATTTTTTCTTTATCCTCATTTAGCCATATGCCATGGAGCAATCATCAGACTTGTTTCAGTAATTTTCACTTAGAAATGAATGGTCACTGTTAAAAGACACAAAAAGAATTCCTCTTCTTTAACAGAGAACAAACATTCTGCAAAGTGTTTTCAATGCATGCTTTTTTCCCATTTGATTCAAGCAAAGGAGGCCAAAGCCTCAATTAGATTTTAAAAGAATAGAGAAGAATCAAATGGAGTAGTGAAAGAAACTAGATACAGAGTAGAAGACCTAGATTTAAATTATCTAGCTCTGGAACCTATAAAATATGACCTTGGGCAGATTACTTTTCCCCTTCTGAAATGCCCTTTTCTCATCAGTAAAATAAGTGTCATTTTAAATCATCTCTAAAGTCCTTGACTACTTTTAATCCTATCTTCCTATGACTGATTCTATTTTGTTTGAAGTAGGAACTTCGTGGAAAGAATATGGTACATGCATGTTGCATGTTTGGGTACATACACATACACATAAAATCATATATCACAATTTATTCTCCTCTTTCTTAGACTTGATATGACTACAACTGTAGGTCATATCTTGAGTTTGGCTGACTAAGCTGGCTGCTGCCTCCCAGCCAGTTACATTCTTCCACTACTCCAATTCCCTTCTATACCCTTGAAGTTAAGAGACAAAGGAAGCCCTTACTATTAGAGTCTAATATTTTCATATTTGATTGAGTTATAGAATATTCAAGGATGCACGATAAAGATAATATCACCTATTTTGGTCCAAATTCACCCTTGAATGTGATTTGCCTCTACAACACTTTTCCTTCACTAAATGTGATGTCCTCACGAATGAGTGAAATAATGGATAAGAAACCAACAGTCCTGGAAATTTATTTTGATCACTGATGCCACTTTTTATCTCAACGGAATTGCCCTGAATTTTAAGTAATCTGAGGAATATGGTATTTTAAGAGGAGTTCTTGAAAATGACTCAATTTAGTTAATACTATTTTACATGTTAGAAAGAAAAGAAGAAAACATTAAGTGGTTCATGTTTTGCTAAGAATTATCATTTAACTGTGTACAAAACTTAGGACTAATGGCCTTCGTGGTTTTTATTGTTTCCCTTCAAAAATGGTATCTCAAACTTTTATTCCAAGCAACTTTTTGAAAAGTCATATAATTTTAATTTTTTTTAACTTATAAAAATGCTTCACCCTCTCCTAGCACTTTTATAAGGCTGATATGCCAGGTTTTGACTTTATTCTCCTGAATCTTTTTACTCTATTTTTTTTTTTTTTTTTTGCTGAGGTAATTGGAGTTAAGTGACTTGCCCAGGGTCACACAGCTAGGAAGTGTTAATTATATGAAACCAGATTTGAATTCAGGTCCTCTTGACTTCAGGGCTCGTGCTCTAAATTTTTTTACTCTAAAACTCTGTACCTTAATTGGTATCACTGATCAGCAGTATTATAAAATTTAGAGTTGAAAGGGAACTTAAAAGTAATTTAATGCAAGTATCCATCAGTTGAAAAAAAAATATCTTCTATGGCATTACTGAAAGATAGCCATTCAATATGAGTTAGAATACCATGATAGAGAGCTTACTTCTGTGATTCAATTCAACCTACTTTTTTCTTAAGCAGGGAAGAATTAGAAGAAGAGAAGGGTCAGTTTAGAATAATTTTATGGCATTTTCCAATTTTATGACTAATTCATCAGACTAAACATCTTTACTAGCCAAATCTATATTATGACTTAATTAGGTCTAAACTCTACTGGTGGAAATCTAGTCCAGAGCCAGAAACACTAGTCCCATGGATTTTCATTCAATGTACATTTAAGTGAAAATCAATGACTTTGTTAGGCCTTGGCCATATTAAAAGAGGAAGAAAACCAGAAACAAGAAACAAGAAAAAGAAAAAGGAACAAAATAACTAAATGGGAACATAAATTTCAATCTAACAAAAGGACTTTTTTGTAACAGGAGGGGAGCAGCAATTTAAATAGGAAGTTGGAACTCCTTTGCTGATTAGCAAAAATTCATCAATTTAAGTTCTTGGACAATGAGTAGATGGGCACCTTATCTAAATTCACACAACTAGAATACACTGGTGGTACCTGAACTTACATCTTCTTAACTCTTAAATGAGTTCTCTGCATTATACCAAGACTGATAAAAGTTATGTTTAAATGTTATTTCTATTTTAGTGTGAGTACCTAATCAATGAATCTTCATGTTTGTCTAGGGAAGATGTAGCATACCAAAAACCCACAATGCTCCCCAGTGCATCTGAATCAGATTAAAACATCACTGGAAAATATTTAACAAAATAAATAAAAATTCAATAAAACGAAGATAATGTCACACTTAAAAATTAAGTCAAGGTGTGGCTGGAAGGGATATATATATATATATATATATATATGTTGGACACTATTAGTAAAAGAAATACAATTTTATTCTACATTAATTTGTCTGCTATAGTCATAGGTCGGGTCCATTCACCATCATGACACAGATTCATAATAATAAGAAAACTACACTTTTATACTATCTAGTCCAGGACTTCTTAAATTTTTTTCACTCACAGCCCATTTTCATTTGAAAAATTTTTGCATGATCCTAGTTATGTATGTGTGTGTGTGTGTGTGTGTGTGTGTGTATATATATATATATATATATATATGATAAGTATATAAATCAGGCACTTATTGATAATAAATCATAATTTCATGACCTCCACATTCAGTTATGGGATGCCATATAGGGTTATAACCCACAGCTTAAGAAGTTTTGATTTAGTCTATATCCCTTTCATTACAAATGAGAAAAGGGAAGCCTAGAAAGTTTGGGCAGCTGTGTGACACAATGGCTAGAGTGCCAGTCCTGCTATCAGGAAGACTAATCTTCATGAATTCAAATTTGGCTCAGATAATTACTAGTGACCTAAGCAAGTCACTTAACCCCATCTGCCTTAGTTTCCTCATCTGTAAAATGAGCTGGAGAAGGAAATGGCAAACCATTTCAGTATCTTTGACAAGGTAACTACAAATGGGGCCACAAAGAGTTGGACATGACTGAAACAAATGAAAAAGAATGAAGAGTATAATAAGTCTTAGATCACAGAGATTTTAGGTAGGACAACCAAAATTCAAATCCAAGTCCTTTAATAAATCTATTATTCTTCCACACCGTCACTAGTGCACTCATTTGACAGGTGTGGTAGCTGATGAAATCATTTACCAAAAGTCTCCCAAGAAGAGAGTAGAAAGGCTGATCCACAATTCAGAGTTCTTTCAATTATGTCACAATAGCATTAACAAACAGAACTATAACTTCTTGGAGAACAGGAAAAGATCCAGAAAACATGCCCAACTGAACTTTAGCTTCTGTAAAGACCATTGGCCCACTTACTAAGGTATCCTGATCAGAAGTCATAATGGTTTCTCCTGGTCATTATAAGGCTCTCTTCTCTATCATCTTAGATTACTTAATTAGCACACCATGACTAACTAAATTATTAACTAAAAATGGCTTTTCTGATGGAAAATAATCCCTGGGAATAATTTTCAAAGCCTGGTCATGACTAATCCTCTGACTAACATTTGAGAAAAGAGAGGAAAATCTTGGCTTCCCCCTTGTAATTATCCTGTAAGGTTAAATCCCTGTTGCTATTCCATAAAGACAAATCATCCTGGGGCACCAGGGTCATTTGCCCTGTTCATTAGTATGACCTGAATAAAATCCTGTTTGCTTGACCTGCATGTCTGATATATATATATATATATATATATATATATATATATATATATTTGTACTGGTCTTCTAAGGTTCCATGTGAATTCTACTTTGACATTTCCAACTTCTGGTATTGCATCAGGATACTCTAATTTTGCCTAAAAAGGAAATCTAATCTCCCCAAACACACACACACACACACACACACACACACACCCTTTGTCCCACATATTTTAGGAAATGTAAAAAGCAAATACTAGGAGTGTGATACCTATATATCAAAGAAAACGATTCCTTGGTACCCTAAACAGTATTTACAATGAGACTAGGGGTTTATTCTGACTCTTACCAACTTTTCCCACTTTCTCCATTTTCATAAGAAGGCAAAAGGACATTGGCAAATGTCCAAGGTAAATGGGTATTAAGAACACTGGGTCACTGTAAAAGGGATATTCCTCCTGAACTAGATAACTAAATCCTATGACATTCAGTGGTCATATTTTGCTTATTTCATAATTCTTATCATTCCCAACACAAAAGAAATGTTTAAAGTCTACTTCAAGGAAAGAATTTGATAAACTCATTCAATGCAGGAGTAAATTAACCAACTAGGTGAGGAATACAATATTACTTAGCAGGGATCCTCAAACTTTTTAAAATAGGGGGCCAGTTCACTGTCTCTCAGACTGCTGGAGGGCCAGACTATAGTAAAAACAAAAACTTTTGTTTTGTGGGCCTTTAAATAAAGAAACTTCATAGCCCTGGGTCAGGAGGATAATTGTTCTCAGCTCCCCCATCTGGCCCACTGGCAGTAGTTTGAGGACCCCTGAGCTTGTCGTTATTATATTTGCATTTTTAACATGGGATAAAATACTTAGATTGGTTCAATCCAAATGAATGAAACCCTAAGTACTGAGTTTCAAATTCAGCAAATTTAGGGAATGAAATATATAGACATAAGGAAGTCTTCTAGGTCAGGGGCTCATAAACATTTTTGTCAGTATCATGAATCCCTTATAAAGCCTCTAGAATCCTTTGAAGCGCTATGCTTGTTGCCTCTATTCATAACAGAAAGGAAAATTTTTCAGTTAGAAATTAATGAAAGTCACACATATTTATGATCCAACTTCATCTATCCTCTCGAACTCAAGGGAATAATAGTTGTTCTAGGTTCTGAAATAGCATTTGTGTGTAAAACTAATTGTGGAAATTGTACTTTATTCTATTTGAAAGTTTCATAAAATCCTGGAGCTTTTTCATTGTAAGACTAAAGAATTCCATTTGAAAGATGAGGAAAGAATCCCAGAGATGAAGGGAAGTGATATTCTCAAGATCACACAGCAAAGTACAATTCAAACATACATATCTCCCCCCCTCCTTATATGTACAATGTTCATTCTCAACTCAATTCAATAAACATTTATTAAGTACCCACTGTATGCCAGGCACTGGGCTAAACAAAAAGAATACAAAAAGAGGGAAAGGACAGTCCCTCCTCTTCAGGAGGTCAAATGAAACTCTAACCTTTGTAATTTAAGATGTTCATCTCAATTGTAAATCATTACTAATCTGTAAAATGCTGTGGTTTGAGGCTCCTTCAAGGTCTAATGGTCTATGACATTATTGAAAGAATTTCTCACTATATCCAGCATTTTTGTAAGTAAAAAAATCCTTCCAATGAGAATTTTTAAAATTCTAATTAAGGAAAACCAAATGACTGAAAACTGGAAAGGAGTTTAAAAATCATTTGGTATGAAGCACCCATTTTATAATTGAATAAATTGAGACTCAGAAAAAGCTTAATGAGTTGTCTAAGATCAAGAAAATGTGTATTTCAAATTCACATTTTCTTACTCTCAATACTACAGATTTTTCCTCTACACTAATTTATTATTTTATCTTTATATTAATACAAGTGTTCAGAAGATTTGTTTAAAGTGTGATGGTCCCTGTTACCTAAGGATATGTTCTTTGATTTGATATTTGATATTGAATAAAATATGCAAGGAATTTTTTTAATAAAAAAAAGTAAGAGGCAGGGGAAAGAAGAAGTTACATAAGAGGTGGAAGGATGCTCATGACAAGAAATGGCTCACACAAATATCATATATGCATGAAGGTCTTTATATTTAATATTATGTCACATAGGACTGACTATAAGCAAAGTCAAAATGCTAAGCTATTGGGTTTCATTTATGCAAACTAAGGAGACCTATGAGAACTGGCAGACACTACTTCATTTATCAATATTGCATAAACAACCATGTCATAAAACATAGCTTTTTTGCTTGGAGAATATAAGATATCAGTGGCTAGAACCTTGGAAATAAAGAGACCTAAGGTCCTTTGTCACTGCTTCCTGTTTTGGTAAATTAGAGTCGCTACAGGAATGTCAAGTACCTATAGATCTAAAATTACTTCTTGCAGCTTATCCCACTAGGAATTATATAAAGAATATTGCATAAGGCTGATGATCTCTATTATGACATAAGCTGAGAAAATAATTTATATTAATCTTAGGTGATTATTAGGCTTTTATCAACCTGTCTACTCTGCCACATTGGAGAACATGCAATGTATCTGAAATGATACTAATTGGCACTAATGAACCTATTTTCTCTTTCAATTGTTTTCCAATACATTCCCATCATAAATGTTTCTTAGCTATAAAACAGTAATTAGATTTCAACCTGTAGATTTTCTAGGCGCCTGGTTTTTCTCATACTCTCTTCCTCCTTCTAGCTACTGGTTTATTTTCCTGGTATACAAATCAAGTGCATCTTTACCCAGGGATAGCCAATGGCCCAGAGAGAAAAATAAAATAAAAAGAAATGGAATATCTTCATGCTGTCAGGACCTTTGGTAAAGAACACAGCTCAAATGGAATAATGCTGCTACATTTGCAGCTATTTCGTTAAATTCTGATTACGGTAGATAGATAATAAAGATAGAGACACTATTAGAGACAGATATAGATATGTATACATATATTTGTTTGGGTATTTATGTGTATTTATGCAATGTAGAAAGCCTATTTCTATGTGAATCATATATATATATATATATATATATATATATATATATATGTTACACTATATATATTACAGAGATATATAGATATTAGGGTAGAAAGAGTAGAAGATTAAACCTGGGTTTGGGTCATATTTTTTTTTATTTAGCACCCATGTGATTTCCTTGACTGCAAAATGAGCAGATTGGCCTTGCTAAAATTTATAGTACCTTCCAACTCAAAAAAATTAAACAATTTTATAGCTTAAATTACTCCTTAGAAACTTGAAAGTCCATTAACAAGAAATTCAATTCCTCTGTTTCTCTTCTACATTTGACACAGTAAAGACATTATAAATGCAAGGGACAGTAGGTCAATAGTTCTGAATAAACTTGGTCTAGAGACCCAAAATGAAGAACATTTAACCCTAGTATTAAAATATTATAGTTAGTATGGTAAATAAAGTAATTATTGAGTCCCAATCTGTTAAATTTTAATGTGTAGGAATTTTTTTTAACAACTTACATTTTCAACTTTTAACTTTGTTATGAGCAGATAATGACAAACTCATAGTTGTGTCAAGTTCTAGATGTCATGTCTAGCCACAGAATTTACTTAGATGTTAAGACTTAAGAGATGATTTTTAATAACCTTGTGAATTGGGAAATTAATTTACTTCTTCTATTCTCCCTATTCTGTTCTGTTCCCCTTCTGTTGAGGTATAGACCAAATGTTGAGGTCTAGATTTGGGGTACCTAAATGAAATTAGGGTTTAGTTAGGTCTAGTGGTGGGTTTGGGGTACAGGGAGTCAAACAGAGCTTCCCGGCAACCCCCTTGGATTCGGCGAAAGGATACGGCAGTAAATGAGGTCTAGTAGCGGCACGAGTCCCCAATAAAAGCATTTATTAGCCCAAGAGCTAGATTGGTAAAAGAGGTTTATTACTGAGTTTAGAAGTAGGAGATAGGTGAAGGTAGAGATAAGGAGGGCACTGGACAGAGGGTCCAGTGGACAGAGGGTCCTCACATGGCTGCAATGTTTGGAATCTCTGCAAAGAGGGGTTCCCAGCATGGCCCTTTTGTAATAGGAGACTTAGCTCGAGGGGCTTTTGAGTGTAGCCCCAAAGTTGGCTCAGATCCAGGTGGGGCTGGGACAGGTCCGGATCTTCTAGTGGAATTCAAAGGGACCAGGATTTGTGAGTCAAAGGGTAATTTACATTAACTAGGGAGGGTTGGGAATCAAAGATTGGAATCTTTCCTGCAACACTTGTTCTCTGCCTCTGTAGACAATCCTCAGACTTCTTGCCTTTTTTGTCAAAATCTGACAACATTTATTATACTCAGGTAAGAACAGTAGCTTAAAAGATTAAATAGTAAAGTTCAAACTTACATGAAAGGATCATTGCTCATGTGGCCTTAACCTGGCCATAAACATTTTAAGCCTTGCCAGAAAGTTCCTCTCTGTGTACAGGATCATAAAGTGAAGGCTGGATAGGATTTTAAAAGTTATCTGGTTCAAACCATTTATTTGACAGGTGAACAAACTGTATTCTGATGCCATAGAGTCAAAGATTAGTACCTCTTGTAAATGACTTCTCTTCAAATGCTTAAAGTAAGACATTTCTTGAAGGTCATATCTCTACATTTTAAATATGTGTAGTTCTTTCAATTATTCCTAATGTATGACATGAACTTCAGACCTTTCAGCATCCTAGTTGTTCTTCTCCATGTGCTCTACAGCATATCCACAGCTTTCCTAAAATGTGGCTTCCAGAACTGAATATCATACCCAAATTGTGACTCAATCAAGAGCAGGACATTGGGAGCAAGTCTATTTATTACTAATATTTTCATTCCATGCCTCATTTACTGTAGTCTGTTGTTACTGAAAGTTGATGCAGGGAAGTTTATAGGTTTGTACACATATTCATGAATGGAAAAAGGAAGGGGAAGGAGTGAAAGGAAGGGAATAAACATTTACTAAACCCATGGTGTATGTCAGGCACTCTGTTAAGCATTTTTAAGTATTTTGAAACTTTAAAAATATTATATATGGTACAAACCAAGGTTATGTGATTTGCCCAGAGTTAGCAAGTGTCTGATGCTTTTTGAACTCAGATATTTCTGATTCTAGGCCCAGTGCTCTATTCACTGCATCACTCAGTTGTCTCAAAACATATATAGCATTATGACAAAAGGATTTAGAAGCTAAATAGTGTCCACTCAAGGTTTAGGTATATAAATTAAGCAAGAAGGGCCAAAATGTCTCATTCAAAACTGCTTCTTATGTTTCTGAAAAGCTTCCTTCAATTCCAAGGAAAACACAAACAACACGTAACACTGAGATAGGAGATGATTTAGTCTATATCATTTTGTGAATTATGGTTCAGAACATAATGGAATGTACTTGAACTCAGTGGAAAAGGTCTTTTATCTCTACCTTATTCAGAATATTATTTGGATTAAATTATCTCTAGCAGCAACAATGATAAATTGAATAAGTGTAACATAGCAATTTAAGTTTTTAAGATTCCTCATGGTCTCTGGTGTTATCTACGGAATGTTAATACAAACTATACTTTGCAGATGGCAAACTTATAGAAGCCCAACACATATATTTAATATCAGAGTCAAGACTGAGGCTCACAATTACTATTAGTGAAAACAAAAGGGAAAGGGCAGAAACCAATCATTTCAACTGACCCTTTTTTCATTGCATTCCTTCCTCTTACTCACATTTTTCCAAAATCAAAATAAAAAATATTCTAAAAACTAAAATTATTTGAGGTGTCAGTTAGACAATAATTGTATCTATAGGAAAATCAACAGTTGGATTGAAAAATGCATTTTTTTCACTACACAGCTATTTAGAATTTAATATGGAAAATAAAAAAAGATCAATAATTGGATATTTCTACCTTTTGATATAATGTTGCTGTTTTGTAGACATAGTTTGGTAACTTCAGGGTAGAACATGTAACATTAAAAAAAACAAATTTAGACTTAGAATTTTAATTCTAATTATTGATTCTTTAAAGCCTGTTATTTTATAGGTACCAACATTTTGGCCTAGAAATTATCACCATTTTGGATTTTTATTCTAGGCCTGGAAGATAGTTCAGAGGTATTCATTTTAAAGATTACTGACATAAGAACTGAGACACAATAAGATTGTGATGTCTTCAGAATCTTATAATACATCCTAGGAGTAGGATCATAAGTCCCATATGTTCATTTTATTATCTCATGTTTAAGTGGAATGACTGCTGAGTATTCTTTTCTTTCTCCCAAATGATCATATCCCTTATTTATAACTGTTCTAGACTCTTTGTCATTCGTTGCACTTATTTTTCTTTAAAGCAAAAAAAAAACCATCATCCCAGATGTGCTTTCAGCTTCAGTATTTCCATTATTAAAAAATTAAAGATTTGTATGAAAATAAAACCCTCAAAGCAATAACAATCCAGAAAACAAATTCCAATTTAAAAAATTGTATAAACCAGGCAGGGAAAAAAAGACATTTTATGTTATATGTTTTGAATAACCATAGTTTGTCATTTATCATATTTCAATCAAGATGTAGCTATAGATATATGTATATACAAATGGCTATGTGGATGCCTCTCATATATTCCAAGAATATATAGTCACTTTACTATTGGCACTCATGGTAATGCCCACATACATTTCCTATAGGATCTCATGCTAGTGAAATATTTGACCATCAAGAAGAAATTAATAGATATAATCCAAGGTTATACATAGTAGATTTATCAGGCAATTGCAGTTAAAATGCAAATCCATTGAGCAGACAGAAGTATTTTATTTCTTATAAATGACTGATAACCTATAGATACCACATTAAACAAAACAGATTAGAGAACTCTGGAATATTATCTTCATTCAGAGAACATGGCGTGAGTTGATCAGGATAATCCATGACTCCAGTGAAGTTCAAAACTCAGAGATTGAATCTGCCATAATTCTAATTTAATGTAATTCACAAAAAAGCACTTTAGAAGAAAAGACATTTTAGCCAAATTTAGAGCCCAGAGATTCACTAATTAAAGTATTTGCTGTAAAAGCAAAAGTTCTCCCTGATAGGCAGAGGAATTTGACAAATTTTTTTCCTTAGTTGGACAGGGCTAGTTATTCCAATAGATGGAATAAGAACTATAAAACAAACAAAAAACAAAAATCTGGAGATTTTTGCTGGAAAAGTATAGATGTGGACCAGTGAGTGACCAGAGGTGAAATGAATGTCTTGGAGAGAAAAAATTCATGGACAAGCATAGAGACCCTATAAAGCCACGCTGTGGACAGAAATAAAATATCTAAACCAAAAGACATACTTTCAGTATTTTATATGATTACAATCACTTCAGACTTGAGCATATAATGCTTATGGTGTGGATGTGCATGTGTGTATGTCTATATATATATATATATATATATATACATATATATATATATATATACACTCATTATTAATCTGTTAGTTGGAACAAATATAATTTTCAAATGCTGTACCAAAAGACCTAAGTTAAAGTCCTTTCTCACAAGTAGCGGAGGTATTTATTAGTTTTACCTCTTTAAGCCTCAGTTTCCACATTTCTAAAATTGGATTTGGACTGTATTTCTAGCTTTATCATAAATTACTTCTTCCCCTGCCTGTGATCCAATAAATCGTGTTTTTTTCTCTCTCACAAAAAACGCTATGTATTGGATGTCTAAGTGGCAGACACATCCTGAAGGAAGAAGCAAAAAAAAATCACCAACACTATGGGGTAGCTACCTCTTTGCTTCCCCCACCGTCCCTTGCCTTCCCTACTTGACACTCGTAAATCTTTAATGAGAAGAAAGTCCTTTCTTTTAGATGAGATAGTGAATCACCAAGTCTTACCATGTTCTCTGTCTCTGTAATCACCATGTACTGTCATTTCAACTAATTAAGCAATACATGGTCTTTGGGGCATTCCCTTTCCAATATACCCTTAGCATAACAAGAAGTGCCACCTGCCCCAAAGCTGATTTTCTTTTATGTATTATCCTTTCCTCCCCAACTTGAGTGCTGAATTCCTTGAAAGAAGGGAATATTTAAACTTTTATCTTTGTATAAAATACTCATCACAGTTCCTGGCACACAGTAAGTGCTTAATAAATACATTTTTTATTCATTCTGTCAATGGACTTCCCCTTTATGTCTGCCTCAAATCTGTGACTTTAAAGCATCATCTGCAGGAAGCCCTTCCTGATTCCTCTAAAGACTAGCTCCTTCCTTGCCAGACTAACTTATATTTAAATATTTTGCATTTATTCACTGCATAAGTATAAATATGTGTGTGTTTGTGTGTGAGTATGATGCATATGCTTATGTATGGATTTGATGTTTTTCCCATTACAATAAAAACTTCTCCTAAAGAAGTTTTTTCATTCTTTATTTTTTTTTTTTTTTGATCTAGATAAAATTGGCTGTTGGACACATAGTAGGTTCTTGATGAATGCTTGGTATTTGATTGATAGTAATACATGCCTCATATCACATCTTTTTTTTTTTTTTTTTACTACCCTTGGAAAAGACTAGAGGTTGGTTATAGACACAAAAGCCATCATTATGTCTTTCCTTTTTGTACAAAAAATGCACTATTTAGTGCGCTCCATTCTAATTCTACATTCTCTAATGACTTTTCTCACATTGTTCTCCCTGCCCAAATGAAGCTCTTGCTCCCTCTCTGATCATCAAAATAACTCTTCCTTTTAAGCTCAATTCATGTGCTGCATATTAAGTGAATCATTTTTTGGCATTTTCCTCATCTCATCCATAAGTGAAAATGATCTATCCTGAAATTCATAAGTATTTTTGCCTTTTTTTGTACTTATTTCACTCTCCTTTTGTTATAATTATTTGCATATGTTTTCTCTCCCTTATTATACCATAAGCACCTTGAGTTTGAGCATGTTACTTTTATATTACTGGAAATGAAGGCAAAGTCTTTTTTATTTCTTGGTGTAGGGAATTACTAATGTATAGATTTCTTTCCTCTGTACAAATTGAAGCTTTTCAATAATTTATACTGTGGCACCAAGAGATTAACTGTTTTGTCCATGTTTACATGGTTATATGTATCTGAGACAGAAGTCTTTCCAAACCTATCTTCCTGTCACAAAAACCTGCCTTCCACCCACTATGGCATTCTGTCTTCTCTTTTATATTGTTCATGCTTAATGCATATGTATTTAATTTAAATGAGTCAATTTGAATAACTTCTATGTCTCTGTTTTCCAGGATGAGTTAGGGGTTATTCAAATTAATTAAATATTCTACTTAGTGAAGTTTTTAAGACTATATGTGAATGCCAATTTTACAAATCAAAAGTCAAAAAAAATATGCACTAGGTCATTTTTTTGCTGCTGATTCTGGTTCTGAAGTATAGAGTGCCAGCAATGAAAAGGTCCAATTCTTTAAAGAAGGATGGCAATTCATATGCAAAGTGCTCCCCTCCACCCCCACTCAGACCTCTGTCTATATTTATACAAATGGTGAGCACACACACATGTGTATGTACACACACAGATATATATAAAGACATTATAATTACTCTTAAGGAGCTTACAATCCAGGTGGCACTGCAATTAAAATGCTAAATTTGGAATCAAAAAGACCTATTTTTGAATTCTACCACAGACACTGAGTCTGTAATCAGGAACACATCATAGAACCTCTTTCAGCCTCAATTTCCTCATCTGTAAAATGGAGTTAGATTAAATGACATCTAAGATTTCTCCAATTATGATCCCGATTAACAACCATAGTCTTTTACTTGGAATCTTACTTTTCTAAAAGATCAACTTTATATTATTCCCATTATAATCCACCCACTCTATTGTCCAAGTAGTATTCTTGATGTAGTTGACGAACTGTCACTCTTCTACTCAAAATCTGTAATTTTTCAGTGATTTCTCCATGGAATAAAGTTACAATGGTTAATCCTGGCTTTCAAGACCATTCAAGCCTATCTATCCAACTTTGTTATAATTTATTTACATAACTAGTATTTTATCCAAACTAGACCATACTCTGATCTTCACCTTCACTCCCTCATTTTCATCTTTTCTTCCTTCTTGCTAACTCTGAGAATAAACCCTTGGAATAAACTCTACATGATTCATCTCTAGCAAATGAAACACCTTTTTCAACTTTAAGCCCTGAAAATCTAAATCAGCTGTTATTTCCCAGTAATTTTATGAAATGATGATGTGTAGTAAAAAGGAGATCAAAGTTTCTACTGCTACTATTCCTCTCCTCCTCCTCAGTTACTTAGACAGACTTTGCACTTGATTAGCTGAGATTCACCTTCAACAGTTGAAAAAAACAGATATTTGTAAAAGCCCATTTAAAAAAGCATCCTTTAAGACTTAAATGCAATTCCCTTAAAAGCTTTCCATTAGTCAATGTAAAGGATTGGGAGAAATTGTGAAAGAAAAGAATGACAGAGAGAGAGGAAGGAAGGAAGGAAGGAAGGGAGGAAAGGAGGAAGGGAAGAAGGGAAGAAGGGAGGAAGGGAGGGAGGGAAGGAAGTGAGAAAGGGAAACTGTTCATTTCAAGAAACTAGTGGACTAAATTCAAATGATCTGCATTCTATTCATAGTCCTGCATGTACCTTGCTGTTGTGACCTTAAATCAGTTTTTCTCAATGAACCTCAGTTTCCTCCTTGGTTCAATGAAGAGGTTCAACCAAATGATCTGCAAGGTCCTTTCTAGCTCTAAAATTTTAAGACTCTATAAATGGGGGAATTATTTTTAAAATTTTTGTTTTGTACCCTTAGGTCTGCTTCTTTAACTGACAATCATGTTCTTAAAGTGTCTATAAAACTACAGGGGTCTCTCAAGTCGCAGGTTTACATTTGAACAAGGACAGTGGTGTCCTAGAGTTATTGCTGTCTCCTTAAAGCCTTTTAATCTCCTGTGAAATGGGGTGTGAGAATCCGTCTACTAGCAGGAGAGTTCATAATCATGTTAAAAAAAAAAAAATCAGCAACCAGCTGTGTGTGTCCTCTCACCAGAACAGCTGAGGAATATAACAGAGTTTCTCTCTATAATCTTGAAGGGATTGTTACTGGGAAGGAATAAATTAGCTAGTTGTGGCTTCCTGTTCTGGACTGGTGTTAAGGAAAAGTACAGATATTTAGACTGTCTACGTGATGCCAAAGCAAATTTTGGAAAGGCAAACAATTTAGTTAACAAACCAGGTGTTTACAAGATACGAACCAGCCAGTTGGACTGATTTGTTTGCCCTGAACAAAATCAACCAAATTGAATGGTTGTTTTGGCATCTTGTACCATGCTGCAATAGGGATAGCAGCTGGGCAAGGCTGCCTAGGAGGGGCCAGGACCAAGAGCCCAATTAAGCAAGTAGAATCTGGCAGGAATCACAGGTCAAAAAGGCACTGGGTGAAGTACAGAGAGGTATATAGGGCAAAGAGAATCAGGCTGATATCCAAAGCTAGGCAGACAATTCCAGGCTAGAGTATTACCTAAGGTTGGAATGATCTTTTAGATCTGGGCGGGCAGGATTCAAGTGTCCCTGGAAACAGAGGCAGACACGTTAGTCCACGTGAATAGGGACATGAAGGTGAATCCTTCCTCTCCCTTAACAGCCTCATCCCACCCCATATCCCCCTATCAAATTCTTCCTACTGTGGGAGTATGGTTTAGAATTATGTGTTTTGAGTCATAGGGGAGTCAGAGCTGAATAGCAAAAACAAGCTTTTGCTGATGAATACAGAGGAATGACTTATTTTAAAAGTCTTAGCTTGTCTCAAACACAGCCTGAAAGGAGACTACCTAGGTCCTTAATCTCATTGCTTTTATAAGCTTGCCATTCAAGTGCAAAGCTGACAGAGCCACTTGTTCTGGAGGAAAAGAAAATGCAAGAAATGGTTATCTGTAAATTTTAAAACCCAGTGTTCAGGCTTGATTGCTTGATTATATCCTACTACCTTGGCTCCTAACACTGATTGTTTTGGGGAGATCTATCGTTTTGCCTTGTGGAAAATTCAATTCAATTAAAATCTATTATACATCAATTGTGTGTCCGACACTGAGGATACAATAAGCAATTGTCCTTGCCCTCAAGGAGTCTCTAGTCTAATAGAGGTTATGGCATGTAGACAAAAAATATGAAACAAGTATGATGAGATAAGGGCAAAGGAGAGATATCTAGACATAGTGCTCTAGGAAACAAACTCCTGATAAAAAAGGATGCTATTTTTGAATCTTTCTAATCATTAACAAGCAAAATCGGCTTCCCTTTAATTAACACCCAATGGTCCTTTGAAGCAATACAGAACAAATCTAATCCCTCTCACACATGACACGACTTCAAATGATTGATGATGGCTATCATGACTCCACAACTATTCACTTCTTCAAGTTAATCATTCCAAGTTCCTTCTATTTGTTTCCTCTGACATTGATATTCATCTACGTGTCTTCATGGCACTCAGGTAATACAGTAGAAAACTGATTTAGAATCAGGAAGAGAGGTTCAGATCCACACAGAGACACTTACAGATTATATAATCTATCAGATCTGCCTCAAGAGGCAGATCTGGGTAAGGCACTCGGATCTTTGCCTCAGTTTCCTCATCTGAAAATGGAGAGAACAGTACCTACCTCCTAAGGTAGTTGTGAGAATAAAATGAGTTATTATTTGTAAAATGTCAATTTTTAAAACACTATATACATAAACATGTAATTATTATAGATGTTATATTTTTATTTTGGATATATCTTTTTCTTAAAGAGTGCTGCTTAACACAGAACACAATATTCCAGATTTGGATGGATGAAGAGTAGACAAATCACACACACACACACACACACACACACACACACACACATTCCCACTCCCCTTCCCACCCACCCCCACATACATACGACCTTTCCTTGTTTGGGACAGAACAATAACAATAGCTGATATATAATACTCCAAGATTTAAAAAAGTACTTTATTATCTCTCACTTGAACATAATTTCAAAGGGGAAAGGTATAGGAGCTGGATGGGACCAGATAATGCCTCTTATAGAAGGTGGGATTTGAGCTATATCTTGAAGGAAACTGGGAAAGCAATATTGAGGCAAAGAATTCCAGGCATGGGAATCTGATGATTCTGATGGGAATCTGATAATGATGATGATGAACAAAACTATAAAACACTTTCCACACAAATAAAGTCAGATTTAAACAATTGGAAAAATATCAACAGTAGTCACAATGGTTCTGCTGGTACACATTATGGGAACAGGAGTGACTTGGGACATGATACTAGTCTCAGATTTATAATTTCAATCCCTAGTTGTATCAGATCATTTGACCTTAGTACCTTTATTACTTGTATTGCTTGGTTCTCCCCAGTAGTCTTGCCTATGTATTGAGTTCTAGAGATTACCCAAGTTAGAGGGCAATGTTGGTTTCTAGCAGGCAGAATTCAATCCTACATGTTTGTATCAATTGATTTTCTTCTCTCAGTGATATTATGATTGGAATTATAATGATAATAAAAGCTAGTATTAATATAGTTCTTTAATGTTTTCTAAGTAGTTTATTTTTTCTCCTTTTTCTTTTTTTGTTTATTTTTGACACACATTACTTTATGAATTGTTGGAAGAGAAAAATCAAAGCAAAAGGGAAAAACCAAGAGAGAAATAAAAAATTAGAAAAAAAGAAGTGAACATAGCATATGTTGATTTACATTCAGTTTCCTTAATTCTTTGTCTGCATGCAGATAGAATTTTCTTTTCAAAGTCAATTGGTATTGCTTTGAATCACTGTACTACTGAGAAGAATCAAGTCTTCCATAGCTAACCATTGCACAATCTTGCTCTTATTATGTACAATATACTCCTGGTTCTGCTTGTTTCACTCAATACCAGTTTATGTAAATTGTCCCAAGCCTTTATAAAATCAGCTTGTTCATCATTTTTTTTATAGAAAAATAACATTCCAGTATCTTCATATACCACAACTTGTTCAGCTATTCCCCAAATGATGGACACACATGAGTAGATACTCATTTTCCAGATTTTTGGCTACCACAAAAAGAGCTGCTACAAACATTTCTGCACATTTTCCCCTCCTTTATGATTTCTTTGGAATGCAGACTCAGTAATGGCACTGCTGGGTCAAAGGATATACACAGTTTTATAGCCCTTTGAGTATAATTCTAGATTGCTCTCCAGAATGGTTGGAACATTTCACAATTCCACTAACAATGCATTAGGGTCCCAGTTTTCCCACATCCTATCCAACATTTATCATTATCTTTTTCTGTCATTTTAGCAAATCTGAGAAGTATAGGATGGTACCTCAGAGCTGTTCTGATTTTTTAATTTTCATTTTTCTAATCAATAGTGATTTAGAGCATTTTTGCATATAATATCTAAAAATTGTCTATTATATCCTTTGACAACTGGGAAATTACTTGTATTCTCATAAATTTGACACAGTTCCTTATATATTTTAGAATTGAGACCATTATTAAAAATATTGGCTGTAAAGATTTTTTTTTTCTGCCTCGTATTTCCCTTTTTAATCTTGTTTCTGTTGGGTTTGTGCAAAAACTTTTAAATTTGATGTAATCAGAGTCATAATGTTCTCTAGTTCTTCTTTGGCCATAAATTCCTCCCTTCTCCAAAGATCTTATAGGTAAATTATTTCTTGTTCTCCTAATTTGCTTATGTATCATCCTTTATGCCAAATCATGCATTCATTTTGACTTTATTTTGATAAGATGTGCAAGATGTAGGTTTATGGCAATTTTCTAACATATTATTTTCTAGTTTTCCCAGTAATTTTTGTCAAAAACTGAATTCTTATTCTGGAAGCTAGAGTTTGGGGGATTATCGAATACTAGATTGCTATAGGTCTTGATTACTGTATCTTCTGTATTTAATCTACTCTCCTGATCCACCACTCTTACCAAATGGTTTTGAAGATTGCTTTATAATATAATTTTAGGTTTAGTACTGCTAAGTCACTATCCTTTGAATTTTTCTTATTCTTGACCTTTTGTTTTTCCAGATGAACTTTATTATTATTATTTTTCTAGTCCTATAAAATAATATTTTGGCAGTTTGATCCATATGGCACTGAACAAGTAGACCAATTTAGGCAGAATTGTCTGGGCCTACCCATGAACAATTGATATTTTCCCAACTGTTTAGAACGGACTTTATTTGTGTAAGAAGTGTTTTGTAATTGTGTTCATATAGTTCTTGGATTCAACATAGTTTAAATATTTCATCCTTCATTACCCTCAAAATAACCATGTGAAGTAGGTGCTATTAACAAAATCAGTTTTTCACATGAAGAAGTTAGGATTGGAGAGATAGTAAATGACTTGCACAGGGTGATGCAGCTAGTAAGTTTCTGAGGCAGAATTTGAATGAACATCCATCATTATGACTTTGTGAAGCATTGTATTGAAAAAAAGGTGTGTCTAAATCTTTCCTAAGAGCCACCCTTTCCCCAAATCTGGGCAAGATGATCTATGAACATTATCAGTCAACAAATAAATAAGCATATATTAAGCTTTCACTATGTACCAAGAACTGGAGTGGAAAAACAAAACAAAACAAAAAAACTATAATAATAATAATAATAATGATAATGATAATAATACCTCTTTTAAAGAGCTTGAAATCTATTGTGAGAGAATGGTTAGAGATCTGAAGGAAAGATGGCTGGAGAACTCATCTCAGAGAATAAGACCTCAAATATCCCACTTCTCCTTTTAAATAGCCTAGCCTCAGAACCCCATTAACCCCTTCCTTGATTATAAAGTGAGGAAAGGAACTTAACATCTCTGAAACCGAAGAAATGACATTTTTCATTTCTATCCGTTTATCACTCTTATTTTTTTTCTCCAGATTGATAATCAGATCAACAAAAACTTTGTTTTTTAGAAAGAACTATGTGCTAACTAAGACAAAGCTCCCTTCCGTGACCTTTATTCCATTTCCTGTTCCCTCTAATCTATCCATCTCAGTACCATCCCTCCGTTGTTCCTGTCACAATTTTGATATTTTGTAATTGTGACCTTTGAAACTTCCTTTTTTCTTTTTTCTTTTTTTTTGGTTAACAAAACTGGTGCACTATTGTCCATCCCCAACAATTATGCATATATATGTGTTTGTGTGTGCTTATATTATGCATAAATTTGCTTACATGAATATACATTATTTTTTCCCTTCTTTACAAGAAAATGCAAGCTCCTTGAAGACATGAACTGCTTCAATTTGAGTTTGTTTCTTAGTCCCTTGCACATTCTTCTGTATGTGTGTGTGTGTGTGTGTGTGTGTGTGTGTGTGTGTATGTGGGATATATATAGTCCTTAGTACATAATATAGTCCTTAGTAGAGAGTACCTTAATAAATAATTGCTTTATGGAATCATATTGAAAGCACAAAATAGCAGAAAAATTTGCCTAAAATCTTTCAATTTGCAAGTTTTACAATTTTGAGTATTTCTGATATACACATTTTAAAAATAGGATTAAAAGAGGGAACAATATTTAACTATGCCTCTAGAGCTAAGAAGAACAAATAGGATCTTAAATATAAACTTGCTTAATCTTTCACATTCTCAGGTGTATTTACCACAGAGATACTCAAATGAAAAATCACAGATAGGTAGAAACTTCACTTTGTCGTTTGTTTAACTAGAATTGTAAATATGGTTCCATAAAATAGGCTGACATTTTCAAAGCTTTTAAATTTTTTCTTTCCTCCTCTACAATTATTTTGTATATCAGACCTATGTCTAAAGAAATAATATTACACTCATTTAGGTATCACTTCAGGGGTTGCTTATGTCATAGGACTTTCACACAAAAGAACAACAATCTCAAAATTTAAAATGCTTATACTCGAGTCTTTCATGTTTTCATGTACCAATGAAATATAGCTGCAGCATAAAATTAATAAAAATTCACATTTATATAGCACTTTATGACTTGCACAGTGTTTTTCATCAAAACAACTCTGTGAGTTAGTTAACAAAAATATCACTCAGTACATTTTACAGATATGTCTCAGAGATGTGAAGTATCCCCATTGTCATACTATGTAATTATGTGAGGTAGACAACATAACAGGTTTCCTGATTCCAAATCCATAGTCTTTGCCCTAAACCATATTCCTCCTCTTAGATCTAAGTTCTCTAACTTTTTTGAGCAAAGTACCTTTCTGAATTCCACTCATAATTTTCTTCCCTAAACTCTGCTCTTTTGCGTATTAAATATGCCTTAATATCAATTTTGTATTGATTTTTCAGCTATTCTCTACAGAAGAAAAGAATATATATTTAATAATGACTATCCACCTTTAGATTTCTAAATTTTCAATATTCTAGGTAAAAATATTCCAAGGTTTATTTTTTAAATGTACAAAGAAATGTTTCACAATTTAAATTAAATTCTTTCCCTTGTTACTTAAAAATACTTACAATTAATTGTCATCACTATAACAGCCTCTTAATTTAAAGGTAATTCTACACCAAGTCTTGCTGGTTCTCTTCAGCTTAACTAAAAAAAATCTGACACCATTGACAAATTTTGCTTACTACATCCTGAATTAAGATTCAGTGATTCTTTTCCCCCAGGGATCTAGATAAACCAAGATAAGAAATGTGGGTGCATTTTTGAATTAAGAGGAACTATGCCCTTTCAATGATTTCAACCTGAAAATGAATTCAGCAACTAAGCAAGTGAAATTTAATGGAAGAAAGATGGACTACACAAAGATTCTATAGCTAACTGTGGAAATTAAAACCACAAATCTTTTTTAACCTCCACTGGGCTGACAGTCTTCACAAACAGTTGAATTTGCCATTCAAACTTAATTTTTCTGACAGAGTGAAATTAGAGTCATAAAATCCCCATTCTTAACTATGGATGATATTAGTTTTACTAGACACTTTTGTGGCATTTCTTTTATCCCCCCATTTTTAAGAAGAAATCTAATGCATAATCTCTAATTTTTTTTTCCTATTTTGTGATTACTCAGGAGGATATTTAAAAATAAAACTTTATAGGGAAGTCTCAAGGATATAAAGACAGCAGATTGTGTTGCTGAGCATCTAGCCTATACTTAAAATGGATTTACTAGTCTTTCTGTGTCTTATATTGCCAAAGATGACAAATGCTTCAAAGATAATGCAGTGTATTTCCTTTGTGATTGAAAGATACCAGCCTCCTGCAAATGAAAATTTAGGCAGAACCCAAGAAACTTGCTCACATTGAATTGCAGAAAGAAAATGCAGCTCAAACAAGTTCTATCTCCAGAGGTATTTCAAAAGCCACTCCATCTCCCCTAGTCAGAAGTGAACATCCCATCCCTGGCTCCCTGGGAATGAATTTAGTGTGACCTCCAAAAACACTAGAATCTCAGTCTTATACTGTTGTATATAAGATACTTTATTTCCTGCTCTGATTGAAGAAAAGAGTGTTAGGGAAGGTTTAAGAGGAAGCACACTAGCAGAAGATACAGTAGGTCATGAATAAATATAGGCAATATGAAATCCAAACATTATTGGCTACTATCAAATATAATTAGAATAGAAAGCATTCATGTCTCCACTGGGGAAAAAATGTTTTCTGTGGTAATGTCTTGGACTTAGCAAATACAAAAGTTAATATACAGATTAAACTCTGCCATGAGTGTTACATTAAAAGTAATAGACTTGCATTGCAGTAATCCTTTTTGCATTTTGCTCCTACAACATCCAAATTATCCAATAGGCCAGAAACATCCAAAGATTACAATTATATTATTTTGTATACAAACTGGAAAACCTACTTATACTAACATCTAATATTATCTGGGGCATTAAACACTGTAACATAAACTAGGAGATCATTTCATATCCTTAACATGGGGCTTCTTAAAGAAATCCTGCATTTCTTAAATGATAACATGCCTGCAAAAAGCAAAAATGAAAAAAAAAACACTAACATAAATAAATAACATACATTACACCTCCCCCATCTCTACCACTAATTTCTTCTAAGAGTTTTTCTGTTCATGGAAAAGATAAAACACAGCAAATAGTTTCAAGCCCCTAAATTCCAGATAGCCATTCAGAGAAGCACAAGATTCACTGCTGTAAAGCCCTTTATGAGACTAGTAGTTGGGGATGAATGAGATTGTAAATGAAGAAGGCTAGATTGCTTTGATTTAGAAAATTGTTGCTATTAAACAGTTTACAAAGAGAATACTGTTTCTGCATCATTATGCTCAATGTGTCAAAGTCAGCATTTTCCCAATATTTAAAGCACTCTCAACTTCCTCATAAATATTATTTATTTTTCAAGAAAGCTATTTGGCATATCAAAAATATAATTTAAAGTATTCAAAAGTTACATGGTATAATTATCTAAGTCCAAAGATACAAGAGTCCATAGCTCTCAATGTTCAGAACCATATAGCATCATGTCATATGACAAAGAAGAGTCCTGGAATATTTTGCTGATATTCCTATACAATGAATGGGGTCAGCTGGGTATATTATAAAAATAATGTTTTGATGCCCTTGGGAGTTATTTGCAGGTTTTTTTGGTTGTCCATTATATGCGTCTTTGATTTTCCTTTTTCTCTATTCTTTAGAAGCAAATAAAATAAATGAATTAAGAAAAAGAAAACTTATATGTTATTATTAATTACTTGCTATGTGTCATATTGATGTCTTGCTATATGTGTATGATATAAAGTCACAGAAAGAACAGTATGCATGAAGCAAAGGGTGTCCTGCTTTCTAAGTGTTTGTTTTCCTGTACCGCCTTGCCAAGTTTCAACCTAAAAGGGCTTCTTCCACAAAGGACTGCAGCTTGTACTGACAGTGGATTTCTTTCTGGGCTAACTGGAAAAACTGCTGGATTTAGAAACCAAAAACCAAAAACTAATAAATTTTCCCCAATAAAGGATATAGGTTCAAATCCCAATTTTGCCATTTATTATTAGTTTCGTGATCTTAGGCAAATCATTTCCCTGATGAAGGGCCAGTTTCTTAATCTATAATATGAGGAATGAGGGGACTGAATAAAATCTTTAAATTCTCATCCAGTGCTAAATATATGGTCCTATATACTTCTCTAGCAATGTTCTGTCTATACTATCAATTTTGGTACTTCATTGCATTCAGTGTCTTCCTGAAGTGCTTTGATTTATTGTTTTTATGATGGCTACTACCTAAATTCTGAATCCACAAATGTCATCAGAAAAAAGAAATGGAATAAAAGGTCTTTCTACTAAATTGTGATTTTGGTGAGTTATCATCAGTATCCTTAACCTTTTGGTCTCAAAGACAAGCAATATTTGACAGAGGGTTCTATCCAAATGGAAAGGCTTTGAATATGAAAATAATGAATGATATTAAAATATAACTAGAAAGTTCAGGAAGAACAGAAAAAAGCATGCTATATAGTGGGGATATCTGATTTTTTTTTCTATTGAAGTGAACCAAAGAAGACTAGAATGACTATGATATTCATGGGATATGAAATTACATCAATGAAATCTAAAATCTTTGAAATCCTATTTCAAGTTTCAGAAACTACATCATTTGATTACACTGTGTTCTTTAAAAAGAATGTCATTACTTATTTATATAATAATCATAATCATTCCTGTATGCTAACATCACTCTCTTTCTCACATATGTTTCTCTCCAAAACACAGTGATCTATATATTAGAAGTAGAATAATCAATTGAAATTCATTCAACAAAGCTATAAAAGCCAATGGCATAAGTAGCTCTCTGCTACAATCTCATGCCATTTAACCCAGAAGAAAGAAACTGAAATGTATATTTCTATTTTACATTTTAGGAACAATGGAAAAAAATACCTGTTGAGGTCAAGAGAATAAGAGCCCATGATTGGTAGAACCAAAATCCATAATGACCAGGAGAACATCATTCAGTTTTCATAGGCAGAAACAATCCAGATTGTTTCTAGCAAATCTATTTCTAATGCCATTGGTGGTGAAATGAGAAATGTGTTTGAAACTATCATAAGGACATGAGATGTAGAGGGAAAGGAATATAAATTTATTTAGTACTAATGTATAAGATTCTGCTAATTACTTTACAAATATTATATACTTGATAAATCAAATTATATTTATTATTTTCATTCTTATTCCTGTTTTGTTTTAGTTTATCTGAAAGTAAATTTCTTGAAGACAATATCCAATAGGGTACTGTATTCAAGGTATACCCTTAAAAGTTAATTTTGATTATTTCATGGCTATTGCTATACAGGCTGTACTATATATTGTACAGTATATGTATACATTCCTGCCATCCTTATCCTACCTCAAAAATATGAACATTTTAGATTGTTACTTATTTCTCTTCATGGCACTTGGCAGATAGAAAATAATCCTGGATTTCAAGTCAAGACCTCTGTTCTTCTAATCCTACTTCTTACCTTCATGGCAATAGTAAATGATAACTGTCTGAGACAACATTTCTTCATTTTCAAAATGATAAAAGTTGTACCTCTGAGAGAGTGCTTTGTAAACCTTAAACATTAAAGAAATGAAATTCCTTTTATTTTATGTGGCAAAATGGCATAGCAAGTTCTGAGTACAGAATAAGGAGATTTGAATTTCAATCATGCTTCAGATACTTCCTAATTTGGGGATGCTAGGTAACATAAAAAGGATATCTGGGATTTCCTTATCTGTAAAATAATACTGTATGCAATCTAATAACAACATTTTGAAATGGCCAACTGTAAATGACTTTGAAATTCTCAACAGTACAGTGATCCAAGACTACTCTGAATAACTTATGATGAAAAATCCTATCTATACTCAGAGAAGAAACTGATTATGTCTGAATACAGATTGAAACACTTGCTCTATCTCTCTTCTTTTAAAACTTTATTTTTTCTTGAGGATTTTTATTTTCATTAGGGTAGAGATCTATGTTTTCTTTCACAACATGACTTATGGAAATGTTTGTATTACTTCACTTATGGTTTCTTAATTGTGGGTAGGGATAAAGGAGAGAACACAGAACTTAAAAAATGTAAAAACAAATGTAAAAAAAATTTAATATAACTGGGGGAAATATTAAGTAAATAAATCAAATACAAAAAGAAAAGACAAATATCCAGATCAACACTACAACACTATATACATTTTCAATAGTGATATAAATTTGCAACAATGATGGCTGAAAGTATGAGAGGCAACCATAGATTACTTACTGCCAGATAAGAAGTATTCTAGACCAGCAAGATATCCAAAATTCTACCCTTCCAGAAGACAGTGCCCATGTCCTATCACTTCTTTTTTTTCCTAGTGTCATACCAAACACATGATGATGATGATGATAATGATGATAATGGCATTTATATGTCACTTTAAGCTTTTTAGAGTGTTTTATAAATTTCTTATTTTCTGTAAATACTTTATAAATTATATATAATCTTATGTATACCAAATATATTTTATATATCATATTCTACAGTTTATATAAATCTTATGTATCATATTTTTCCTATCACACATAGCTATACCATATATATCTTGGTAGAGCACCAATATTCATCAAAATTAATTGAACTTATGATATTATTCCAACAGAATGTGAGAGATATTCTGCTAATTTTTACTATACAATTATTCAAAAGAAAAGGGAAAATACTCTCAAAATTTATCCCAGATTACAGTCAGCTTTCCCTTTTCCTGATTCATTGTTTATTTAATATGGTTGCTTTGAGGACAATAGAAATCAGTACAGTTTAAATAAAAAATACAATAAAAGCCAAAGTATACAGATCCTGTCTTCTCAAATCTAAATAGCTGAACAAAAAGGCAAAAAAGGTGCAAGAGAAAGAAATTAAACCAAGAAGAGATTGAACAGGAAAGAAATATTTTGAGATCATTAAAGCAAAAAAACCCAAAACCTATTTTCATCTGACCATATTTTTCCCTTTTACTTTTGTAAGATCCTGCTAGATGACAATGTGGTGGGAACAAAAGTCCTGTTCCAGCTGGGATAAGAAGCTTTTCAGATTTGACAGATTCAATAAGGTGGATGCTTTTCTTACCATTTCTTGTCCCTCCATGCTCCATACCTCCTGTCAGTACATGATTCTAAAACACTTCTCATGTGACCACTGAGTCGCTCTTGTTTTTCTACACAGATTTTAGGTGTTTTTTTTTCTTTTTTTTTTTAATCTAGAAGATAACTTAGCAAATAATTTCATAAATTCTTGCATTGCCTGTCAGTACTGAATCTACCCCACCACAATGAATAAGAACAACTTTCATCTATTAGAGAACATGAATTAATCTGTTCTCTGTTTGTCTGGGAGGCACAATCTGACCTAACTTGTATTCTGAGGTTAGTCAGAGAGGTTATTCCATGTTGGACTTGTTCCACACAGTGTTATGTTATTTACAAAATGCCTATCTGTGAGCTCCCTTGTGTTTTAAAAATGCTATGAAAGTCTTATATTGACAGCAAATTAATATCCTAATTCGTAATTTAAGTTCTTTGGCATGATGTAAGGGTGATTGCAAAGACACTTGAAGGGGAAAAATACTATCTGCCCCACATATTTATTGATATTTCAAAGCCATGCCATAAGGGATACTGCAAAACAAAAGGATTTGATATTGTGCCCTTCTTCCCTCTTCCTAAATAAAAAGAGATTGGGAAAATAAATCATACATTTGTCAACTGAACTGAGCAAAGAGCTTCTTTCTGAGACTGGTCTTTTGACCTCAGGTCATTGAATTGGATAAATATGACTTAAGCTTTGCCTTTTGTATTCATCTGCCTGTGTCACTGCATCATTTCCCTTGTAATAGCATTAATACTCTTCCTCATTTGTGTCTGCAAGAAACCTGACCAGACAGAAATATCAGTTATTCCTCCACCTCTTAAATTCATAGATAATTGACATGTTTTAATCTAACAGAGATGGGAGAGATAACAATTGGACTGTTCAAATGTTGCAATTTATGTTTTGTTTTGTTGTTGTTGTTTGTTTTTGTAAGAGGGAATGAATTACATTAATGTGAATTCTGGTTTGTAAAAAAAATTCTGGGTTTTGTTTCTGTTTTTGTTTTTTCCCATGTATGCAGATCAACAAATTGCCTATAACTATTTTCTTGGTTGGGAGTTATGAAAACTTAAAAAAATGGTCCACATCTAAGGGACACATGTTGAAAGTGTAAAGTTAGCTTTCTACCTACCTACATTGTCTTCCACATTAGTATTAAACTATTAAAAGTTAAGAAAAAATCTAATATGTAAGTAATCTATAAAATATATGGAAGAACATGAACAAGGATCGTATATGATGATGAGAAAGCATGAAGGAATTACAAAAAGTATTCTCTTTCCACATTTCCACTATGATGGATCCTTTTAAGTATTACAGTCCTTTTGTTGAAGAGGCCTCTTCTATCCTCTAATAAAAAGTAACTTCTTTGAAAGTAGTGATGATTTATTGCCCCTTCCACTCCCACATACATATGTACATCTATATATAAATGCACACATAAACATATACACATAGAGCCCACATTCTTCAATTCTACTCATCTATATACTATACATAATTCCAGTGAGGAAGGCATATGACAAACCAAAAAGTTAAATAAAATAAAAAATGATAATTACTATTATTATTAATATTAATGTCATTATTAACATAAAAGGTGAAGCTTAATCACCCAACTTAGTGAATTGCGGTCAAAAGGCTAGCTTCAGAAATATAGTAGGTTTCTGCTTAGTGTATATGACAATAACAGGTAATAATAATAATAATATGATATATTATTGTTATTGTTATTATTTATCCATCAGATTAGAGCCATTCTAATTCTATACAGCTTGATCTATGTTTGTTATGTGACTGGAGAAAGAGAAGGGTGGTGTATGTCTGCTGCAATATTTGATACTACAGAAGAGATCTATGAACAGATCTTGAATGTCCCTATGTATCTAGGTATATGATCTTCCTAGTTTATAGTAGACAAGTAGATTAATGTTATGAGCCTTTTTAAATGAGGATCTCACTTTGAGTGTTTCTTAAAGAAAAGAAAAAGGATACACTTTACTGCTGTATCTATACCACCTTCTCAGCTTGGGTTAATCTGCCAAAGCTTGTATTTCTATTCACATAGCTTCTGAGAGCTTATACTTTCCTAAGAAATCAAAGAATATCTTTGTTAGATGATTTTCAATATGAATACCCCTTCCAATGGTATAGATTGCTACCTGTCCAAGCATTTGCAAAATTACCTCATTTCAGTGGTACAAAAGATCAAAGAGGTATTCTGGCTTAAGCCTTCTTAAACTTTTTTTGTTAGTGACCCCTTTTCACCTATAAAATTTTTATAATAGCCCAGTCATGTAGGTATATAAAATAGGTACTTGGATCAAACACTACCAATAATAAATCATAATTTCACAACCTCCACATTTAGTTATCCATATAAGGTCATGATGCACAGTTTAAGAAGCTGGGTTTTAGTCTAACCCATACCTAAACAAAAATCTCTATACAAAACCAACTGTCAGTCACCCAGTCTGCATTTGACCATCTAAGTCTATTATATTTGATCATGTTCTCCCGCAAGTTTGGCCCATATAGTCTTTATCTACTCTGCTGGAAGCCATCCACATTCCCTTTTAATAATCAATGGATGATTTGGTCATGCACTATGTCTTCTGTCTCTACTAGCAATTTATGACTAACCCATTTTTTCTGATAACATATTCCTGAATAATTTATTTTAAAAATTGTTGAATACAAGTTATGCTTGAAAGTATGTTGTCTAGCACATATTTCTGCACTGTCTTTTTAATTTTTTGATATTGACTAGAATAGTCAAATAATACCCAATAAAGTCAATTTTATTGAGTGCTATGATCTGTGGCCATATATTTTTACCAGAAAAGTACTGGTTTCACAAAGATGTGTGTATGTGTGAAGATACACACAGGAAGAGCTTTAGGATTTCAGGAGTTTTTTTTCCTCCTTATAGTCTGCCATCCCCCGCTTTTTTTCTCCTCCTTTGATGTCAGTTTTCCCAGGGATTGTTTCTCAAAATCATCTCATATTTCCCTACTCCATGCAGTTCATGTTTTGATTTTTGAGTTAGAGGGAGGAGAAACCATTTTCAACTAGATGCTAGTTCCCTTTGCTTCAGATCCATATATGTTGATGCTATTCCATCTCCGGTAAGCATTGTAGCAGCACACCTACTACTACACTGCTATCTTCTATTGTGCAACAATCTGTTTTTTGTCTTTCCACAATCCAGAGAAAAGAGGGTAATGCAGAATTTAATTCTTTTCATGCCCATAGGTTGGTTTATTCATTCCTACTCCAGTGTGATAGTTCACTGGGTACTAAGTAAATGGATAATTAATTAGCATACTTTTAGTAATTCATCATATCTTTTCCTTTTTAGTGTGTTTAGTGTTAGAACATGAAGATAGCTGAATTGTTTTATCTCTTGAGCATAATTATTATTTAAAGGAGGCTTAAGAGGTCAAAAGATTAGGGAAAGTGTCTAGTCTAGTCCTCCATTTTGATGGTCATGTGTACCAGAATACTAACCAAATATCAGTAACAATAACAATAAATGGATCTTTCAATCAATTGTGAACTATGAAAATGTGGTCTCATAGAGAAAGGTGCTTGCCAAGGATTCATTTTTTAATATGCATTTTCATCTAAAATTTCAGAGATACACATGCAGATTATTCTCATAACAATTCAGTTATTCTGTTTATGATCAAAATGAAGATTATAATTTTTCCATATGACAATATTTTCCATAAGATCATCAAATCAGAGAATCAGAGAATTTCTTCATTTTGTAAATGAGGAACTGACCCTAAGAGAAGAAGAATGTCTTACACACACACACACACACACACACACACACACACCCTACAAGTGCCTTCCCACTCAAATTCATCTTCTAGTCAATTGTCAAAGTAATCTTCCTAAATCATTTTTCTATTTCACTAGCTCCGCCCCCCCACTCATTCAACTCCAGTGGCTTCCTCTCAACTCCAGGATCAGATATAAAAGCATCTATTCTGCTATAAAACCCTTTCCTCCCATACTTTCCAGTCTTCTTACCTCTTACATTGCCAGGTATTCTGTGATCCAGATTCAGTAGTCCTGCTGTTCCTTAATCATAACAATGCATGTGCTGTTTCTGGATATTTTCTCTTCCTGTTGATTGATTCTTCCTCAAATATTCTCTTCCTCCATCTATCTCCTCGTTTCCCTTGCTACTTTCAAGTCACAACTAAACTCTTATCTTCTACAGGAGACTATTCTTCATTATAGAGTCTTCCCTCTTTTGATTACTTCTGAATTATAAGGTTTTATTTATAGATAGATAGATAGATAGTTGTTAGAACACATTTATTTACATTTTGTCTTTCATATTGTGAGATCCTTGAGACAGGGATTGACTTTTACCTTCCTTTGTGTCCCCAGCACTTAGCTCAGTTCCTGAAATATAATAGCCCCTTAAAAACGTTCATTTTCACAAGTAGGTGGTAGAGTGAATAGCTTCAGACATTTACTAGTTGTGTAAGGCTGGTCAAGTGATTTAACCTCTTTGCCTCATGTTTCTCATATATAAAGTGAAGATAGTAATAGCACCTACCTGCCAGGATACTGTGAAGATAAGATGAGGTATTATTTTTAAAGCACTTACCACAGTGCCTGCTACATAGTAGGCACTATAAATGTTATTTATTGGTATTATTTTAATTATTATTATTGACTAATACAAATTAAATACATATATTTGTATATGTGTGTATATACCATTTATACATAATGTCTTATATGTACATATATATACATGTATACCCATATAAGTATATTCTATGCTCATACATATATGTGTGTATTAAATTCTGCAAGAACTGGAAATAAGATTTCCAGGTTTAAATTACTGAAATCTAGCTAATTCAATTTTTTAAAAGTTTTTCAAAACAGAGGGAGAGATATAATTAAATTCAACACAGAAATGTGTTATTATATTTTCATGGAAAATGAATGCTGAATGAGTGTTAGTCTCTAACATATTCTAAAAGAAGATCAGAACCTAAAATTCATGTAAGGAAACCCCAGCTAAGTTTTCTAGATAAAGGAAATGATGATTTTTCCAAAATAAGTTCTTTAAGGGCTGAATAGAATTCAGTGTTTGCCAAATGATGCACCACAAAGCTAGTGAAATCCACTGCTGATTATAGAGACAGATTTACACACAAATTGAGGGCAAATTCTTTTAACCTAGCAGGAGAAAAGGACAATTTCATGTAATTATTGAAATCTCATGTCAATATAGATGCCTAGTCCCGACAGTTCTCTCAAATAGATTAACTGCCTAAAAAACACTTCCATGGTGGCCCCTACAATAGTACTGCTATTGTTTTCTCCTATTTCAGTATGACAAACAAGCCTGCAGTTTAAAAGCAATAACCAAGTGAGATCCTATCTAATGTGTTTTTCACTAATAAAGTCTCAAAAAATATACCTGCTTGTTATTTAGGAGACACCAGTAAAAATCTTGGTAAATATCACCAAAAAATGATGTCTTAACCACCACTGGATGATAGGAAAAAAAGGTGTGTGACATGATGAAGGGTGGGGCAAAGAATATAAATTTATCAAATAAACTGATGTCTCCTCAAGCACATATCAAAAAGGAAGCCCAAATTCATATCATTCAGCAGTTGAAGTCTCTGATGTACTAAAAGTCAAAATTTATAACCACTGCGGTATTTCTAAATCATTACACTCATATGATGGGGTCAGCATTTTGAATGTTACTTGGAGAATAATAGATGTACACATAAAAAAAATAACTATGAAAAGAATGTAAATTCCATTCCTGACAGAATCAAGCCTTTCATGTTATTGGACTTTACTTCTTCATTGGCATTTGTTCAGGCAGCTGTTAGTTGAGCAGAAAGAAAGAAGGCATCAATTTAAATTCAAAATTATAGTTAACTTTATATAGTGCTGAGAAGAGGTAGAAAAGAAAACTAAAGTACTAGTCAGAAAGAACTTGTAACTGCAGGAACCTTGAACTTAAAACATACCATTTTATAGAGTTATATTTTCTTTTAACATATTTTACATGTATTTAAGGAAGGGTATCCAAATATTATAATGTCTAGGATGCCCTAAAATGCAGGCAGCAAAGAATAATAATCAAATTATTCATATTTCTCTAGGTTTATTTTTTTTCTTTCACAACTTGCAAAGTGCTTTTCTCACAACAACCCTGGAAGGCAGGTAGGGCAAGTATGATGTCCATTTTACAGATGAAAAAATTGAAGTGAGAGAGATGATTTGTCCAAGGTTACATAATGAGTTAGCAACACAGACTAAATCTGTCTCCAAATATTATTATTATTCATAGTTTTAATTTCTTTCCATTCCACTATCCTGAATTTTGAGATTTCAAATTAGCTCTAAACCTTCTCTGAGTAAATAGCTCAAGCATGTCTCCTATAACAGGAAATAGTATGGAGATGTTCCATGTTTTGACATACTAAATATGTTTATAAAGATATCAAGGATGCATTACATCTTTCATTTGGAAATAATAAAGCTTTCAAAGGGCATAACATAGATTTCAATTCAAATACTCAGGTAGGTCTATGATTTTACTTTATTTGTCTACTCCTTCTTTTTAGACATAATTCAACTCATCAGTGCCTTCCCATCATATGAAACTCTTGTCTGTGCCTTTCCACAAGTTTTTCTGCAGGAGTTCTCCAAATATTTGGGGGGCCTTATCTTTTCCCAACATTACTAAGTATATCTTCTCAAGCTGAGTTGGCTACCCTCATTCTTACCATATGATCAAATTCATTTAGTACCTTCTGATCTATATTCCCTCAATTTAAATTAATAAGTGAACTTTCTGACGATATATTCCCACATCAACTACTTTGTAGTTCACATGCATATCATTATTTGTAACATGCAAATCTATTGTATATACAATATAAAATAGATATTTCTCCATTTCAATCTGGCTTTTTGATTCTTTGGCTATTACTTGATAAAAGTAAACAAAGGGAATAAGCATATATGCAGTACCTACTGTGTGTCAGGTTATGTGCTAAGCACTATTTTTACAAATATTATCTCATTTGATCCTCACAGTAATCCTGTGAGGTAGGTGCCATTTTTATCTCTATTTTAAAGTTCAGCAAACTGAGGCAAACAGAGAGTAAATTACTTTCTCAGGATCATACAGATCATATAGTCTGAGGATAGATTTGAACTCAGGTCTTCCTGAATTAAAGCTCAGCATGTTCTCTACTGCATTATCAGCTGCCTCAAATAGCATCCTTTAGCCCAAAGCTTTGAATTCCCTTGCTTGTTTCATCTTGTGGGCTGCTCATCAAAATAATAATTGGGGATTGTGAATGGTTAGGGAATGTGAAGGAATGCCAGCACTTTAATTAGATTCACTCTCATCATATTTTAATATAAAAATATCTTATTTTGAAAATGAAATCTATCATTTCCAGAAGGATTGCCCTTGGGGCTTACTTGCTACATTATCTAATTGCCTTGGTCTTAGTTCACATTACAAATAATCATGCCTTCTTAGTTCAACAATACTTTATTTATTTAACATCCTCAAAAATGAGGTATTATATATATCATCATTTTTCCCTAAAATATCTCATTACCCCATTGAAGTGCCTTCAGTGGTTCCCTATCATATATTGAATATAATGTGAGCTTCTATCTTTGGGCCCTCTGGTAGTCTTATTAAAATCTATATTTACAGAACTATTTGCATTTTTACCTTTTAAATATTTATATATTCCAAGATCATACTAAAATGCCATAGCTCTGTGTACATGTAACCAGGCCCCCCCATTTGGAAAACACTTTTCTTTCAAGGCTCAGCTTAGTCTATAAAATCTTTCCTGATAAATCCAGTTGAATGGAATTGTCCCTTATTAGATTTTCTTGGAGCATTTTGTCCAGATTTTACCTTTGCTCTTATTATATTGTATCTCACATTATCTTAATATTTGTATACGTGCCTTTGTTTTTATATTTGTGACAAGCACATTGCCTTGTATTTAGTAGGCCATTAATAACTGTTTCTTAAGTTAGTGTGAATTAGCCCATTAAGCATGAACATTTAATCTAATCATTTATAAAAAAAAAAACAAAAAAAAAACTGAAGTCTATTAAAAACATGCATAATCCTGTCTCAGGAAACAGAGTAAAATGAACACTTGTCTCACGATGTATGCAAAATCAGGTAATAATGGATCTATATCTGAAAAAGCAAGAGTGCGTCTCTCCTATGTGATAAAGTACAAGAGTATTATAACAGCAAAATTTATTAGGCTCAAATTTTCCTGTATGTGTAACAACAGGCTCTGTTCTAGATCCAAAGCTTTTGAAAAACAGTTAAATGGAAGGCATTTGACAAAAGCCAATTAATTATTAATTTTAAAAAAATTCATTTAATTCTTCATCAATCTTTCAAAAATCAAGTCTTTGTTCCACATAGTAAAAATTATAAGCTAAGATATCACATTCACCCAGCTTTTTAAATAATTTGTTTTTGAAATTCTGAGACTTTAATGAAACACATAGGTGACAAATAAAGCCCAAGGACTGTCTCCATCTAAAGAAAGCAGTTTAAGTGATTTTTATTTTAATTTTGGGGTCATATGCCAACATGTCTTTTATCAATTTAAATGAATTGTCAGACTTTTTTTTTTCAATCATAAATCTTTAATTTTATCCTGGAGATTTATGTTTAAAGACATTTACTTGAGAACTTTGTAACAAAGCTGTTATTAAACCTAATTTTCTGCATTCAACTAATTCAACTGATAAAATATCTATCTATCTATATTTGGTTTTGCATATATATATATATATATATATATATATATATATATATATGTATATATAGAGACACACACATATATACTTAAACACACACACCTGACATATGTGTGTTCATGTATATATGTGTGTAAATATGTATGTATATGTGTGTATATGTACATATATATCATGGTTTCATGAAAATCTAAAGAAACCTGTTTAGACTGAAGTGGTAACTAAAAACTGGAATAAGGTACATATCAATTCATTTTTTATTGATTGATTCATTAAACTTTTACTTATGTATCTATCTACTTGCTTAGTTATTTATTTTTAATACACATTGCTTTATGTATCATGTTGGGAAAGAAAAATCAGAAAAAAAGGGGAAAAACCTTGGGAGAAAAAAAATAGAACATAACATATTGATTTACATTCAATTTCTCTAGTTCTTTCTTTTTTCTGGATAAAGATGGCATTGTCTATCCTAAGTCTATTGGGATTGCCTTGAATCACTGAACCACTGAAAGGAACCAAATCTTTCATAGATGATCATCAACATTCTTGCTGTGATTGTATACAGTGTATTTCTGGTTCTGCTTATTTTGCTCAGCATCAGTTTGTGCAAATCTTTCCAGGATTTTCTAAAATCAGCTTCTACATTTTTTATCAAACGATAATAATCCATTACCTTCATATACCACAACTTGCTCAGCCATTCTCCAATGGATGGGCATCAACTCATTTTCTAATTCTTTGCTACTGCAAAAAGATCTGCTACAAATATTTTTGCACATATGAGTCCTTTCCTCTGCTTTATACTTCCTGAGATACAGACCCAGTAATGAAACTACTGGGTCAGAGTGTATGCAGTTTTATAGGCCTTTGGACATAATTTCAAATTGTTCTCCAGAATGGTTGGATCATTTCACAACCCCACTAACAATGTATCAGTATCCCACTGGAGGGGATTTTCCACATCCCCTCCAACATTTATCTTTACCTTTTCCTGTCATTTTAGCCAATCTGAGAGATGTAGTTGTTTTAATTTTCTGTTATGGGCCAGAACTTGAAATAAGATGTTAAGTCAGTGGAATTGATAGAGACAATAGTTATCTAATTTAGCATGATGCTTAAAAGTTCTCTAGTTCAGTACATATACTTAGTACTTACTATAGTTCTACAAGATTCACACCTTTGATAAGAGACCATATAAGCTCAGACAAGCTCAGCCAGAACCAGAATGAGGGAAGACCAGAGAAGTGGTGGCAGGCTGTCCTTCTTCACTTCTCCACTGAAACCAAGCTCCGGAAGGTATCCAGAAAGCTGCCCAGACCCAGGAAGGAGATGATAAAGGATCTGGACTATAGGAAAGCTCACCAAGCTCCAGGAAAGGAGACAAGACTTTGAAAGAGATAATAAAGGATTAATCCCTGACTGCACTTGTGGTGATTACTGAACTGAAATGAAGGCTGCCTCCAAAGACCCCAAGAAAACCCCAACAAGAGAATATTACATTTTAGAGAAGAATATTACAATTTTCATTTCTCTAAAGAAAAGTGATTTATAGCATTTTTTCATATGACTATAGATGGCTTTAATTTCATTATCTGAAAATTGTCTGTTCATACCCTTTGACCATTTATCAATTACAGAATGACTTGTATTCCTATAAATTTGACACCATTACATATATATTTCAGAAATGAGAACTTTATCAGAAATGCTGGTTGTAAAGAATTTTTCCCAGCTTTATACTTCCATTTTAATCTTCATTCTGTTGTTTTTGTATGTGCAAAAACTTTTTAATTTAATGTAATCAAAGTTGTCCATTTTACCTTTCATAATGTTCTTTAGCTCTTTAGCTATTAATTCTTCCCCTCTTTCCTTGGCCCTTTACTAACTGTAATTTTTATTGCATCATGGGTTTGAAAAGGAAGTATTATACGATTTCTGCCATTTTGCATTTAAATATGAAGTTTTTAATGCCCTAATACATGGTCAGCTTTTGTGTAGATGCCATATCCTGCTGAAAAAAAGGTATATTTCTTTCTTGTCTCTATTCAATTTTCTTCAGAGGTCTACCATATCTAGGTTTTTTAGGAGCCTATTAACCTCCTTAGTTTCCTTCTTGTTTATTTTGTAGTTAAGTCTGTCTGATTCCAAGAAGAGAAGGTTGAGGTCCCCAACTAATATAATATTGCTATCTCTTTCTTCTTAGAACTATCTTACTATCTTTTCTAGGAATTTGTATATTCTATTACTTGGTGCATGTATATTGGTGCATGTATATAATATCATTACTATTTCATTATTTATGGTACCCTTTATTAAGATGTACTTTCTTTTCTTATCTCTTTTAATTAGATTTATTTTTACTTTTGCTTTATCTGAGATCAGAATTGCTACCTCTGCTTTTTTTTTTAATTCAACTGATGCATAATAAGTTCTGTTCCAGCCTTTTACCTTTACTCTGTATATGTCTCTCTATTTCTTGTAAACAACATATTATAGGATACTCTTTTTTAATCCACTCTGCTAATTCACTTCCATTTTATGGTAGAGTTCATCCCATTCACATTCCTAAATTATAATTACCAGTTCTATATTTCCCTTTATCCTGTTTTCTCCCTTGCATATACTTTTGATATCTCTTTACATTCTGTCCTTAGTAGTGTTTTGGGTTTTTTAACCCACCTTACTGACTATCTCACCTTATATTACCCCTCTCTCTTCTCTCTAACCCTCCCATGGATTACCTTATCTTCTTTCACCCCTGCTCCTTCTGTTACCTTTTTTCCTCAAGTGTTTCTGTCCTCCCTTCTATCTATGAACTGGTCTCAAGCCCAAAAAGGTTTCTTGGAAGTGCTCCCTTTTCTCTTCTCTTAGTTGTCCTTCTTATAAGAGTTGGATAGATTCCTATGTACAATGGAATGATTAAATTATTCCCTCTTTGACCCAAATGGATAAGATCAAGCTTCAGACAATGATCATCCTCTCCATCCTTTCCCTTCATTGTAATAATTATTTTTGTGTGTGTGCTTCTTCAAGTGATCTTATTTTTCCCATTATACCTCCCCTTTCCTCTTCTCCCAGTATAGTCCTTTTCCCAACCCTTTTTCTTTGACAGTATCACATCAAAATACATTCACAACCACACTTTCTGTTCATTTGATAATCCCCATTGTCTGCTCCAGTAACCGAAACAGTTCTCAAGAGTTATAGATATTTTTTCCATCTAATGATGTAAACATTTTAACCTCTAAATAATATCTATTTTTCCCATTTACCTTTATGTGCTTCTCTTGACTCCTGTATATGAACATTGAATATTCTGTTTAGTTCTGGTTTTACAAAAGAAATGATTGAAAGTCTCTTACTTCATTGAAGATCCATCTCCTACCCTGAAGATGTTCATTCTCACTTCCAGATCCTAGATAATACTGACTGTTGCTCC
This sequence comes from Sarcophilus harrisii, assembly GCF_902635505.1. Taxonomy (NCBI): domain Eukaryota; kingdom Metazoa; phylum Chordata; class Mammalia; order Dasyuromorphia; family Dasyuridae; genus Sarcophilus; species Sarcophilus harrisii. Next base: position 121,185,118 of record NC_045427.1, on the reverse strand, counting down.
TTGATATTTGAATTGTTTTTATCTGACAGCTTACAATTTATTTTCTTCCTAAGGTTGTAGTGCTGGAGTTTTACAACAACATTTCTTTTGGGATCTCTTACCAGAGATGATTGATGGATTCTTTCAATTATTATTCCCCCCTCTGTTTCTAGAATATCTGGTTAGTTTTTATGACTATATCTTGAAGGATGCTATCCAGGCTCTTTTTTTGTTTTTTAATTATAACCACTGGGTAGAAATTTTTTAAAAATTATTTTCCACGTAGGCTTTTTTCCCCCAATAAGATATTTTACATTTTCTTCCATTTTTTTTCATTGATTTTAGTTTGCTTGATTGTCTTGATGTCTCATACAATCATTAGCTTCCATTTGCCCCATTCTAGTTTTTAACATATGATTTTCTTCAATTAGCTTTTGTATTTCTTTTTCCATTTGATTAATTCTAGTTTTGAAGATATTGTTTTGTTTAGTGGATTTTTTTTTTTGCATTTGAGCAATTGTATTTTTTAAATAATTGCCTTCCTTTTCCACTCTATTTTCTTACTCTTGTGTATCTCTCATTTCTTTTTTGATTTTTGGTTTTACCTCTCTTATTTACCTTTGGAAGTGTTTTGTGAGCACTTCCAAGAAACCTTTTTGGGCTTGAGACCAGTTCATATCACTTTGAGGTTTCATCCTCAACTCATTATATTTTGTCCTCATCTGAATTGATGTTTTGGTCTTCCCTGTCACCATAGTAGAATTTCTGTAGTTAAAGTTTCTTTTCTTGCTCCTTTCCTTTCCTTTTCTTTTTGCATTTTCCCCTTTTTCATTTTTATGGTTGAGCTATACTAAAGGGGAAGCTGTCCCAAGCTTCCTGAGAAACTGAGACTTGGCTTTGAGCAGAGGGTCCTCTTGTGTTTGCTGGAGGTAGCTTTATCTGCTTTTTCCAGGAAACAGCCTTGTTTCTCTGAATTTACCTTTAAAGCAGGGAAGGAAGCTGCCTCACTGGTCTACTCCTCTCCTAAGCCAGGACTGAGAGTGTCAGTTGCTGATGTGGTGTGATTAAGACTCTCTCACAGTCTTTCCCGTATTCTGTCTGAGCTATGCTGAAAACTCACCCTTTCATCTCAGTGAGACTGACCTTTCTTAAAGGTTTTCCAATCTATTTTGAGCTGGAGAATGATTCCATTCCATCAGACTCTATTCAGAGGCTTGGTTTCATGTTGTTTTTGAGAGAAATTGGGAGAATTCGAGCAACTTCCTTGCTCCACCCCCAGAAGTTTACATGTTTATTTATTTAAAGGTCTGGTCATTACAGTCATTCATATTTCAGGTAATTTTAGAACATTTAGATATGAATTAGAAAACTAGCCTTTCCACCACAGGGTAGATGATCCACTTATGATAAGTTTTACTGGGGCTGGACACAAACTTAAATCTTCATGTTGAGTTAGGAATAGACAGAAATAGTCTTCCACCCAAAACAAGTATTTAAGATTCTGATTATTCTCAAGTTGATTTCATCATTTGTTCTTTAAATGAGAAATTGTTATCTTCTGATGATAGCAAAAAAAAATCAAGGAATATTAAATGTTCTCTTTGCTTAAAATAGATCTATACATAGATTTTAGCAAATTATTTCCTTCTCACATTATTTCTGTGCCTTTCTCTACCTCCCCCTTCCTCTACTTCCTTCTTAGGCTTTCTTTTTTTTTTTAGCTCTCCTATTTATCCTCTGTTCCTCTTTCTAGCTCTCCCTTGATATTTCTTATCCCTTCTCAAAGCCTTACTCCAAATTTATCACACAAATCAATTTATTGGCTCTTCCCTCATAAAGTAGAAAGAACACTAAATTGAATGCAATGTTCCAGGCTTCAAAGCTAAACATTGATATTAAATAATTATGTGATATTGGCAAACCTGTTTCACCTCACTAGATCTCAGTATGCTTACCTGTAAAACAGGGAATGAATTTTCACATACCGTCAGTTTCTAAATTGATGTTTCCTCTCATTTTCTTTTTTCTATAGCTTCTTTCCTATATCTCTGTCTCTCTCTGTTTGTTTGGCTGTCTTTCCTCTCTTCTTCTATCTCTTCTTTCCTGTTCCACCATATTTCTTTGTATATTTGCCAAATACTCTGGACTGAAACTAAAATACTTTATTATAAGAAATGCAATAGTGCACATGAACATAAACACACACACACACACACACACACCCCCCCCAAAACTTTCTTCTAATTCTAAAACCTTAGGCACTTTGAAGAAAGGAAATGAGACTGTTATATTTTTTCTGATTCCCCAGGGCAAAATGCTTTCCAGAATGACAATGCACTTCACTTATACAATCATTTTAAAATTCACTTATCACTTCATCCACATTTGGAATAATACAGTGAAAGATTCCACTTGAAAGCTAGAGCATCAGCACGTTAAGGAGGCCTGTCATGGTTCATATCAAGTTCAATTTTATAGGTTTTTATATTACAGCCCCCAGCTCCACCACTCTATGGTAATCAAAGTTTGAATGATATGAGCAAGCCTATGTATATTTCAGGTTTTCAGACGGAGGGTTAGAAGCCTAAATGTATTTTGTTTTTCAAACACTCTAAAGAAATGATAGTGCTCTGGCAGAAACGCATCTAGATTAGATCTAAATGGAATGATGTTACTTTTGCCTAGCAGATAGAGCTCATGGAATTATGCAGTAGTCTCTGCCCAGTCATTTTTGAACTTGAACTGATTTTGAGTCATCTTGCTAGCTCTTGCCTCTGCTCTTATTCCTTTAAGTCCAGACGCTTTCCTTCTGACCACCTCTTCATGTGAAATCACTTTTGTGGCATCTTCTAGTGTGAGTCTCCTTTTTTCCTTCTTCTGGGACTACCACCTACTTCATCATTTCCATTGGGAGGAGGAAGGTACCATAAGCCTTTTCAACCTGTTTTCAGTTGGGACATGAACTAATCAAAAACAGCACTGGAGGGTAAGGGAGATGTATCACAGTATGTAATAGTAGTAAAGACTTTAGAAGAGAATCAGCAGACGTGGCTTTAAGACCCAAACCTACTCTTCATTAGCTGTGTTGCTTACAGAGGTCCTCAAACTTTTTAATTAGGGGGCCAATTCACTGTCCCTCAGACTGTTGGAGGGCCGGACTATAGTAAAAACAAAAACTTTGTGTTGTGGGCCTTTAAATAAAGAAATATCATAACCCCGGGTGAGGGGGATAAACGACCTCAGCTGCTGCATCTGGCCCGTGGGCCGTAGTTTGAGGACCCCTGAACTTCATAGGTTTAAGCCCCAATTCAGCTACTAACTATCTGAGTTTCCCAAAATATCAGAAGTCAGCAATCTTGCTCAGCACAAAACTGATCATGAAGTCATCCTGGAATTTTTCCCACAATTGTCCAAGTTTCACTGGGAAACTTTGACAACCAAATCTTTGCAATTGATAGCTCTAAATGTTATATGTTATAAAATGTATTGTTTATATGAATTCAAAATATCCCTCTCTGCAATTATTGCCCATTGTTCCAAATTTTTAAGCATATCCATCTTTTAAATCATATCCCCTCAAATACTTGAAAATAGAGATCATGGTCATATTCTTCTTTTTTACAAACTAAAGATGAATAATTTCTTTAATGGATCTACTTATAGTATTATCTCTTATGTCTTTTTGATCCTGGTCATGTTAACATGTTTTCTTTTTAGTTTGTTCTCTTTCCTAAAAAAGTCCCTTAGTATTGAATGTAATATTCTATTGAATAAAATATTCCAGGTATGACTTATCTAGATGACATAGTAGATAGAGTTCCAGGCCTGAAATGAGAAAGACCTAAGTCAAATCTGGCTTCAGATACTTACTAGCTGTGTGACCCTGATCAAGTCACTTAACCTCTAGTTACTTCAGTTTCTTCAAATAAAATGAGCATAATAATACGATAAATTCCAAGATCATTGAGTAGATTAAATAAGATATTTGTTTTTTAGGGGGGGATATTTTATTTTAAAAATTTTGATAATAGTTTTTATTTTCAAAATGCATGCAAAATAATTTTCAAGATTCATCCTTGATGACTGGAAAATATAATAAATATAGGGGATATGGGAAAACTGGAACACTAATGAGCTGTTGGTAGAGTTGTGAAATGATCCAACCATTCAGGATAGCAATCTGGAACTATGCCCAAAGGGCATACCTGTGCATACTATTTGACCCAGCAGTGCCATTATGGAGTGTGTATTCCAGGGAAATCATAAAGGAGGGAAAAGGATCCACAAGTGCAAAAATGTTTGTAGCAGCTCTTTTTGTGGAAAATGAGTAGATGTCCATCAATTGGGGAATGGATGAACAAGTTGGGTAATGGAATATTATTGTTCTATAAAAAATGAGGAATAAGCTGATTTTAGGAAGGCTTGGAAAGATTCACATGAACTGATGCTGAATGAAACAAGATGCAAAACCAGGAATACATTGTACACAGTAACAGCAAGAATTTGTGATAATCAACTATGAAAGACTTGGTTGTTCTCAGTGGTTCAGTGATCTAAAGCAATCTCAATAGACTTTGGACAGAAATTGCTATCTGAATCCAGAAAAAGATCTAAGGAGACTGAATGTAAATCAACACATACTAGCTTCACTTCTTTTTTCTGTATTTTTCTCTCTCCTATGTTTTTTCTCTTTTGCTCTCATTTTTCTCTTCCAACATGATTCATAAAGCAATGTGTGTTAAAGTGAATAAAAAATAAAATTTTAAAAAATTCACCCTTGAAAAGTCTTGTGTTCCAAATTTTTCTTCCTTCCTTTCCTTTCCTTTCCTTCCCTCCACTAGATAGCAAGTAATTCAATATAGATTAACATGTATAATTCTTCTAAACATATTTTCACATTTGTCATGTTGTACAAGAAAAAATAGATCAAAAATTTTAAAATGAGAAAAAAAACAAGAAAAGAATAACAAAAAAGGTGAAAATACTATGTTGTGATCCACATTCAGTCCTCATGGTCCTTTTTCTGTTTGCAAATGGCTCTCTCCATCACAAGTTTATTGGAATTGGCCTGAATCACCTCATTGTTGAAAAAGTCAAGTCCATCAAAACTGATCAGTGAGAAGATATTTGTAAAATACTTATCACAGTGCTTAGCTAAAAGGAGGCACCATATATATGTAAACTATCATTATCATTTTCATTTGCTATGATTGTACCAAGGTAGAAAATAAGTAAAAGCTAACAACATAGCAACAACAAAAATTTTAGGCAAATCATGAGACTTTTCTCGTTTAATATAGGTGAAGGCTAAAATGTTCTGTATCAACATAGCTCCCAATGAAGAAGATTTTTTTTTTTTTTTTTACCAGTATAGATCAGGACTTGCTCAGCAACTTAGTCTTAAGAAAATTAATTGCCCACAGGTTCAGCTAGTTGCCCAGAGTCAGAAAGTACAAGGCTAGACCCCAAGATATCATGTTGACTCCACAATGTCACAGAGTCTTCCCTATGCCAATCCAAAACATTATAAAAACTCCAAGTCTTTATGGCTTAGAAAACACATTCTTTTTAGTACCTACTAGATTTGAAATACTTCCAGGAAAGTAATGTTCATAATTTTTTGTGTATTTTGTTTTATTTTTTTTCTGGATACTTGATTAGATCTGGAGGTTGGGTTTCTTATGCATCAGAGAAGCTAATAAATATTTATTGGATTAATTAATTAATGCTTGACCTTGAATACTGACATTCACCTACACTTCCTTTTACCAGAATATTCAAGCCTCTTGTGATGAGAATAGAATTTATTCTTAAAGGGCAAAGCAAAATTTCAGAATAAATATGTGATGAATGAATGAGAGAATAAGTACTTATTTATTAAGTACTTAGTATATGCCAGACATGATTCTAAGTTCTGGGTACAAAAATACAAAAGTTAGGCTCTCTCTGCTATCTCCATGCTTATGTTCCAATAGGAGGAAACACATGAAAGCTGCTGAGCACAAAATGGTGTTTGGGTTTGATGAATCTAGGATATAATGAGTTGGCCAAAAGGGAATTCAATTTGTGTGACTTTTCTGGAAGCAATGGTTTTATTGATTTGATTATTATACTTAAGAAGATGAAGATTACTTCCCTAGGCAGGGCAGAAGGCAAGATGGGCTACGGGGAGAGCATGTACTAGTTAGCCAAAACACTAAAAAACTTTTCAAGCCCTTCACTGAATTCCTCTTTTAAAAGGGTCAGGTAGGACAGCTAAAAAGTTGTTTAAAATCTCAAAGACCTGGGTTCAAGTCCCATCTCACACACATACTTGCTTTGTGACCCTGAGAAAGTCAATTAAATTCTCAATACTCTCAGCAATTCTCTAGGATTGTAAATTGCAGAGAAGATGACAATATGCTTCTGTAGATAGTTTCTTCAACTGGTAGTTATCAATTCCAAAGAAACTAAGATTGAGTCATTCATTATTCTACCCTAATTTGGTAGAACAGAAATGACATCTGAGTAGGAACAAGGAGAATTAAGTTCTAAACTGTCATGTAGAGTTTATTGGTCATGTAAATATGGTCAAGTAGCTTAGCATCTTTGAGCTTCAGTTTCCAATCTGAAATTAAATGATAGGACTTGATATCCTCTAGGCTCCTGCCTAGCTCAAACATCTCACATTCATTTTTCCATTTACATACACAAACATTGTCTAAATTGATTCAAGTTTCTCTTTGATAAGGTGTGACAAGAAAGGTGAATTGCTGAATTGGGGTTCTGCCATATGATTCTCAGTGTATTACAATATGACTAATTTCTTTAGCAATGTGTGGATCTCTCAATTGCTTCTGAATTCTCTTCATCATAGAAAGATGTATTCTCTATAGCTAGAGAGAGTTTACAGAGCGAGCCTAACATGGTGGGTGAGTACAACTTTGCTTTCTCAGAAGCTATTTCAACAAACTTTATTAGTGTTATAAATAAAATTCAGAACAAAAGTTTTAACCTACAGGTTATCAATCTTATGAATAAGACCCACTGGACACTGAGAGCTCTTTTTATAATATGTTTTATGTACACATAACCAGCCATCAATGAGGAGAGATTTTATGGTACAATTTTATATAAATCAAGACATATATGGTTTCTATTCATAGTTAGCTAGACTGTGAGTTTCTATCTAGTATAATAGAAATGGCAAAATGCACAGCTTTACATTGTTCCTTACATGTCACCTCTTTCCTGAAGATCTCTTAGAGAAATTAGATAAAATATATAACTAAGCTTTCTTTTGTAGTTTTCTTTTACATGCCTTCTGTAGTCCAGGAAATGCTCTGGTTTTTTTGTGGTAAAGGGGCAACATAATTTTTTTTTTCTTTTCTGTGAAACAATCTGTGCTTACTTCCCCACTGCCTTGTAGGTTTGACTCTCCTATGGAATCACTCTCTCCAACTCAACACTATGAATCTTCTGTGCATGAACCAAAACAAAAAAAAAAAATTCTAGCTTCTCAGTTTATTGGCACCTTCATGCTAATGACAGCTATAGAAGAACCCCACTTATTTGTCTCTACAAAATAACTTAAATGCATTTATCAGGAAATGCATGGGATAAAGATGAACCCAAATGCCAGAGAAACAGAGATAGAGAGACACAGAGAAGCAGAGAGAGAGAGAGAGAGTGTGTGTGTGTGTGTGTGAGAGACAGACAGACAGACAGAGACAGAGGCAGAGATACAGAGATAGAGAAAGAGACAAAGGAGTAGAAAGAGATACAGAGAGATTGGAAAGAGGGAAGTAGAAAAAGGAAAGAGAAGCAAAGAGAAAGTATGAAGAAGAGAAAGGGAGAAAAAGATTAGAGTGAAGAGAAGTTGAGAGGGGGCAGGGAGAAAGTGAAAGAAAGAGATAGAGAATGAGAGACATACAGAGAAAGAAACCAAAAAAAAAAAAAAAAAAAAGATAGACAAAGAGACAAGGAGAAATTAATCTAAGTAGGGGAAACAAACAAACAAATAAAAACCCCAAGAAATGTAGTGGAAAGAATTAGTTCACCTTAAAAGTGATATTTCAGAACAGTGCCCTTGTGGCTTGAAAGAGAAAATACATCTCTGGATAGAGACTGACTGATTTGGAAGAAAATTTACCCTTTGGGACAGACTGACCTTATTAAATTAAAATTTGATATCTGAGGTCTTACATCAACATTTCATCTCATAATCAGTTTATCTGCCTTGAAGACATAGGCTACAGCTAAGTCAGTCTAATCAAATAGTATGAAAAAACAAAGAATACATGAATTAATTGTGGTACTTTTTAAAACCTATATTGTGAAGTTTAATTATGATAATTTAAATCACATATTATGTCCTGACTAGAATTATTAATCTGGAGTCCATTTGTAAATTTGTAAGCACATCAAATAAATAATTTGCTTGATAAAAGCAGAGTAAATAGAATCCCAAATGATGAATTTATTAATTGTCTTTCCCAAGGCAGACATGAACACATTATCTCCATTTTTCTTTCCACTTTCTGTTTGTTTCTCAACATTATACACAGAGAATACATTTTGAAGAAGTCTGCGTTCAGAAAGGATTTAAAAGAATCAAACATTATTCTCTCATTTACAACTACTATAACATCAACTGAAAATAAATAGACATTTTATTAGAGAAAGAGTTCAATGGTTCTCTTCAGTGACTTTAAACATTCTTTTTAATATACACACATCAAATGAAGATCACATCTTTAGGGTCAGGAAGATAGAAAGAAATTCTATTGTTATCCCACTAATTAAAAAGAAAGAGACCATTCTGATATTTAAATGTCCTTAAAATATGTGAAGAACTGCATTCACCCACAAACTCACAATCTCACTGGGTGTATGTAGGGGGGCACAGAATATAGCCTTTAATCCATCAAAGATCCTCTTATCTTAATCTTCTATGAATTCTTTTTCCATGTAGTTAGTAAAAGAGCTGTCATCTAAAACATCCTAGTCATTTAGTTCATACTTCTAACAATGATTACTGTGACAGTGTACTTGTGAAACCAACTGACCATCTGGGATCTCAGAACTTTAACTTATACTATCATTTTCCACCTATCTCTGAAGACTGGGGAAGGTTAGAGTGTTGTAAATGGAGCTCAGACAGTCTCTTCCAAGAAGAGTCTTGATCAATTAAGCAGTTTAGTTCTCCCCTACAATCTAACATAAAAATAAATCTTGTTCAAAATAGACATTTACACAGTAAAGACAAAATAAAACAAACAAAAACAAACAAACAAAAAACCCACTTCTCTTAGGCAGGAAACCTTGCCAGGCAGTCAAAATGTTTATCACTGAAATGTGATAAAGTATAATGAGTTGTGGCTTTGGAGTCAAAGGGCCTGATTCTTGCTGCTACTTTCTAAAGAATAGTCAGCAAGGCATTAACCACTCTAGGACTGAGTTTGTTTTTCAATAAGATGAACAGATTGGACCACGCGATCTTTAAGGTGCCTTTTCGCTTCATATTTTCAGACAAATAGGCAAAAGAAGCAATGGAAGTCTTCATATCACAAATACAATTTTTACATGTTAGTTATTTTTTTTCACCAAATTTCAATGTGTACCATATGTATACATTCCAATGAGACTCCACAGAGCATATAAAAAAAAAAAAAAAGTGCGCTGAATAAGTAAGAAATGGTTTTACTTCCATAAGAAGAAACGCTATAATCATTGAGAGAGACAAATTAGGCAACTTAAAAATTAACTGACATGTTACAGAGCCACAATAAATGATCTTATATTGCATGTTACTTAAGGAGATCCTTTTCCAGGTAGGAAATATATAAGAAGGAGGCATCTGGGTCAAAACCTTGCTTTAGAATTAAGTCTCATCCCGGTCTTAGCCTGAGCCTTTGGTTTGTGTAACTCTCTTTGCTCCTGACTATATGAACATTCAAAAAGTCATTAATTCTATGAATTCTGAAGCCCATAAAGGAATGGATGAGTGGAGCATTTGTTAAACACTCATTGTAACAAGAGCTGTCGATACAAAAAGAAAAGGACGAGAGTCCTTGCTCTCAGAGTTCTTATTTTAATGAGAGAGAAAACACGCATCATATTTTAGCTTCAGGTCAGATGGAAGGATCACATGGTCCTTAGGCTACAGAAGCAAAATAGATAGTTATTTTTCCTCTTTGACGTTGTTTCTAGTGGTAAAAATTATTTGTTTCTGAAGTTAAACTATTTGACAATATCAAGGATTTAGGTGTCAAGAACTTTCTTATCAATATACATGACTGCTTTATTGTTCCCTTCCTTACTACCTAATCTTTAAACCATTACTTACCCTGATTAGATGTTTGCTTCCTTTTCTTGTTCTTGACTTACTTTGCATCTTCTACAAGTTTATATTCTTTATTACTTCTTTTTCAATATGACCTGTGAGTTGCATTTGTACTTGGATTTCTACCTTATCATTTGGGTGATGGTGTCCCAAATAATCTCATTGCCTTCAAGTAATATATCCCAGTATCTCCCCATCCCCAATTACTATCCTGAGTTTATTTTTTCAAATGACCACCCATTCTATTCTGTTTACAAGAGGTAACCCCCTATTTTCCCAATGACACACAATAATATGAAGAATAACCAAGATGAATGAATTTTTTAAAAAATGCTAAGATACCCAGGAATTTAAACTGCATATATGTAGTCATTTATTTCATTTTTTTCTTCTATTGCATAGGTGGTACATGTTTGCTTAATTGATTTTATGTTAAATTAGTCTAATAACCTTTAAGTTCAGAGGCAATTATTTGGAGCCAATTGAGTGGCTTAATGAATAGACTGTTAGATTTGAACTTAGGATAACTGGAACTAAATCTTATCTCAGAAACTGACTCAATTTGAGAACCTGAGCAAGCTTCCGTTTCCTCATCTGGAAAATAGGTATAGTGATAGCATCTATTTCCCATGATTGTTGTAATGGTCAATTGAGATAATACATGCATAGTATTTTGTAAATTTTAAAATGTTAGCTATATACTAGCTATTACAACTAAACTAGGCATCATCACCAATGAATAAGTTATGCTAGTGAATTCTTGGATAGTTGTTTATTTAGTTGAACTAGCCCTGATTTCTAGCTCTCTGCTTTCCTCTCTATCTATTGTGTATTTTAATAGTTCAATTAGTTTCATGATTTTTTTCAACTGTGATTTCCAACATTTCTAAGGTTGGCTTCCACTTTGAGGAACATGAACAGTTCAGAAGTAAGCATTCTTTTCATGCTGATAGAGTGATGCAAACAAATCAGCTTCTAAAAGAAAATAGCCTGTTTCAGAAACACCACACAGAGGCAGGTGTGGGATGTTATCAGCCATTTCTAGAATTAATTAGTATTCACTTTAAGTAACAGGCAAGTCACTAATGTGATAGAAAAATCCAAGTAAATTTGCAACTTCCCTTGATCATACAATATTCATTTTCATTAAGTAACACGGCTGTATCATATTGAATATTAGTTTTGCATATTTAATTGAATGTGCATCTTTTTACACAATAACCACAAGCCACAACCACCAAGTTTAATCATTAAGGTGGAATGCAACTGAAAGAAGAAAACAGATTCTGCTCCAACCTAAAGGAAGAGAATAGAGGGTAAAAGCATACCCAAGATGTTTTATGGCTGGTGAGAATCACAAACTCTTGCAAAAATGACTAGAAGAATGAACTGAGTTAAAAATAATTAAGGTAGTATGAAGCAGGAATGGTTCCTGCAGTAAGGTTAGAATTGATCTAAATAGTGCAAAACTTTTTGGGCAAATAGCCCTGCAATATTTCATTTGAAACCAGGTTGGGCAATATAAAACATCTTGATTAGAGAGACAAGAAAGGAACAGAACAGGGACACAGAAAAACAAGCCATATGGAATCCAGGAAATATAGGCAGTGAATTGGAGTCTGAAAAAATGATTCCCTGAAGTTTGATAATAATGCTTTGTTTGATCAAAGACACTTGGGATTCATATTTTCTGTCCCAATATGTCCATTAAGGGTTGGTGAGTCTGAATTGGTTCACATGTAGACTAAACAAGTTATCTTTAAGATTGCATCGATGCTATTCAATAAAAATGGCAGACCCATATAGAGAAAAATTAATTTTGAGAAAGATGATGTAAATGAGAAAAAGAACAAAAATGATTCTTCATCACTACTTTCCTGAAATCATATCAAAGAGTACAATCACATAGTGTATAATACAAGCAAACAAAAGCAATGTCTTTCCTGCCAATAATTACCACCAGTCTTCTGTACACCAAGAAGAAATATGTACTATCATAGATGACATTCTCCCTAATCACAAAATACATAAAAAAGAAAAAATGGAAAGATAGATAGATGTAAAACTTATGTAAGAAGTATTTTTAAGGTATTTTTTTAAGGTAAGTAAAATGATAAAATTCAGAGTTGATAGGGACTTCAGAGTTTATGTAGTTCAGAGACTTTAAATAATAAAAACCTCACTACTTGTGAAAAAATCCCAATATGCTCTTGAACAACTAGTTGGAAATAAAGAAAAAGCAATGATTTCTTGAACTGTGGAGAATAAAACAGAATATTTAACAGAAACTAGGAAATAATACAAATGAGATGATAAGAGAGTAACTAGCTTCCCTCAAATATTTTATATCACTAGGCCCAGATCAATTAAATCTCAAAGTCTAAAAAAGAGCCACAGATATGATTGCTAAACTGCCATCAATAATATTTGAAAAATCATGACAAACTATAAAATATTGCATGCCTGGAGCCCATATGGTGAAATGGTAACTATTTTGACTTTTTATGAAACATTTTAATGATGTTTAATTTTCTGTACTATGGTTCTTTCACAACATACCCCTAACCCAATATAACTCTTATTTGTTAAAAAAAAAAAAAAAGGAACATTAAGAAAAATGACTTCAGAACCACTTGCAATGCTCTATATTAATCTATGTATTAAAAGAGGTAATGTGTATCATTTTTCCTAAAGTGCCCAGATCAAATCAGGGAATTGGGGAAATTGAACTGTGGGAACAGAATTAATTACTGTGAATATGTCTTATCAGATACTAAAATTTTTTCTACTTTGAATCTGCCTGTATGTAATATATTCAATTAGATATAACTTAGGTCTTTGGGCTGGAATTCCTTTTTGAGCCCTATATGAATTTGCTAATAGGAAGGAAAAAGGAAAAAAAAAAGTCCTAGTAAGACATCTTTTGTGAAGTCGAGGAAGTCTAGGAATCTCTTTTGCTTTAACTAAAATGTATTTTATGTGTTTCCAGGAAAAGTTTTGTACAGTGTGCTACTGTAATTTTCCCGGAGTCCTATTTATTAAATATACATAGAATCTAGGCTGTGATGATTCTATCATGAGGTCAGTAAGAGACACATGCCTGACAATTCCTTTTTAACTTTTACTATTTTCTATTTACATTTGTGTCAAAGGTCATAGGGCCCTGGCAATTATAGGTCACTGGAAATAAGAAGAACTTACGCCTTTCATTTAGTTCTCACACTTGGCTCTTACTTTGAAATGTCTATATAAGTACTTATCAAGATATTCGTTTTTATACCAGGTTGGTTTATAATCAAACCTGAACATGAATAAGATATATATTAATATATTTGTTCTGAAATAAAGCATTATATGATGGCCTAGAATAATAGAAATTCCTGAGCCTGCCAATCAAGCCTCATCTGAGAGTACTAAACTCATCAAAACATTATAGTGATTTAGAAAGATCATCTAAAAAATTATAGAGACTGATCCAAAACCTTGTGCCATGATTAGGAGAAATTAAAAGCATTAACTTAACTATAAATAGGAAATCAACATATTAACCTTTACTTTATTTAAAGAGGCAGACACAACATGCATTGCAAATTAGGGCATAAACATCCACTTATTCCCTGTTCACATCATTATCAAATGCTCAAATGAGAACACAGGGTCAAAGAGGGGATTAAAATATACTTTCAACCCTCCCTCCTCCCCCTTTTGGATTCCAAGAATCCATTAGGTGAAAGTAACAGATTGATACAACCAGTATAAGATGTCAAAAATGCCTCAACAGAAAAATCTTTAGAAGCTGAAAAGGTGAGCATGTACAACATACACTTAACAAACACTGCTTTTCATTCTAAGAAGCAACTGCCATTGTAGAGAGCATTTTGTGGAAACAAAAGCAAAATGTAAATTCATAGAACATTAGATATGGAAGCCCCTTAAGAACATTTATTTTAGCCATTGCTACCATTAGCACCAGCACCAAGCACCAGTTGCTTCTGGTCCAATTTTGCATGTAAGGAAACTGAAATTTAGAGAAGTTAGATACCTAAAGTCACATGGGTGGACAATGGCAGAGCTGTAATTTGAACTCAGATTCATGGCTTCCAAAACCAACATTCTGTTCATTACAGTATGACTATATATCATAATGGAAAAAAGGAATTCTTACATTAGGAAGCAAGTTAAAAGACTGACTATAAAATATCTTCTAACTCTGAGATTCTATAGTTCTTTCAGTACAGCACTCTCAACCTATAATCTAGGTGTTGCCAAATATCCAAGTATTTTATAAGAAAAACCAAGCTAATAGAAGCTATGGGACTTGTTCAATTAAATTGCATTTAAATTTAGGTAACTTAAAGAGAGATAGATAATTTATGACAATTCTAATTCTGAAATGTAAATCTCTTTCTTCTTAATAACATGCGCTTTCTACTCCACCACAGATGACTTTTTTTTTTTTTCTGTTTTTAATGAGTGCTAAGAATTATGGTCAAACCTCAAAGAGAGGAGAAGATTATTTGCTTAGATGATATAAATGCTTTTTCTAATTTGGGAAGAAACTGAGTCATAGTAGCTTCACTTCTAATAAAGTCTATTTATGCCCAGAAGAAGAAAATATATTTTATTCTTATCTTATATTTCAATATATGTTATGTGAAGAATATTATTTCAACAAAAATGACATTTTCATATTAATTAAATGAGAAAATAATTGTAAATCACTTTAGCATAATTCCTGACATATGTAGTAGATTCTTAATAAATGATTTTCCCCCCTCTCTAAAGTCAAATGATGCTTTCAGGATGGAACAAAAGGCTTGTTTTGTCTTGCTATGTACATCTAGTGATCAATACCTTCAGTTATAAACACCATAATAATATTATATATGTGAATGAGTGATATATAAGTAACACTCATATTTTAACATCATTTATCTGTTGTTTGTCAATAATATTAACTATTTATGTTGTTTTCCTCTCTATAAACTGTGTAGTAGTCATATTAGCTTATTCATTAACACTCATATACAATATCAAATATCATTTCTGTTTTTGAACAGGTTTTCCTTTGTATTATGAAAACTATTCTTTTCAAGTCAACTCTTCCAATGGAAGGCTATCTTTATGTTCCTAGCTGCCAGGGTCTTTCTCTTAATCACAAAATGACACTGCAATTACTTTTATGCATATATTTTGCATGTTTCTGGAAAATCTCTGGTGCCCATCAATTAGGAAATGATTGTACAAATTATGTTATACAATGCAATGGAATGCTTTATTGGATTCATATCATCTGGGGACAAATCCTTGAGCAGAGAAATAGTTTCATGTGGGAAGATTATTCTGTGTAGTCACTATCTTTGCAACAAAATCTAAACATATGTTTCATTACAAGTACAATATATTAAATACAATTTTACCTAAATTATGAGGAAAATACTTCTTTGTAAAATTAATTCTCAATTATCCTAAGATAATCATGGGTAATAAGAATCTGCAAAGAAATCCTAAATATAATTTATTCAGTTAGTTCACTATGTCTCAAATGAAAGCTTTTGTAAAAGTTTTTAGTCAACAACATCACCATCAATGAAATCTAACTTCTTCCCTATCCTACCTTAACCCTAGTTCTTTATCTACTTTAAGATGGGCATCAGGGTTTATAGACATCAAGTAATAAGAGGATATATGGCAAATTTGTATCATCCACCTACTCTACAATCAGGTCCTGAATCACTAGGAGTTGATTAAATAGAGCAATTATAATATGAAAGCAAGCTGAATATTGTTATCTAATTACTACCTTTTATTGAATGAACCCTTTGGAACATGGTGAACAACCCAGAATTTCCCTGGATAATTCCTTGGAAAAGATTTTCTCAGTGCTCTATTCACAATGGGATCAATAAAGACCCTTATTTTGACTCCTATCTTTAACTTAAGAGTATCTTGTCTCAGCAGGATCTGGTCCATTCTTTCAAGTATAGAGCCATTTTCAAATAGAAAAAGGCAGAAAATCTATTTGGACATAAGGAATAAAGGTCTTTACAATCTCAGGAATTCATATCGTAGGTAAAAGTGCACCATATCCCACATGGAAATATACATCCTTACTGAAGGAAGGAGGTTAATCCTCCCTTTATCCAAGTACACATTATCTCAAGGATTCAGACAGTTTCACATTCAACCATTCAGGATTCTTGGCTGAGGCTCATGCAACAAGGAAAACAAAATGTGGTCTATTATTGACAAGCAGCAAAGCAAATTAAAAATACAGTTTGGAAACTGTAATGAGTCAACAATGTTAAGGCCAGTGGGAGGGAGGGGGAAATACATGCTCAGGTTTGTATAAATGAGACGTTAGAGTTGGTCTTGTAGGTAAATTAAAATAGTAAGTAATAATGTGACTGCACTTCTACTACAGGGAAAAATTTGCACTTTATCATCCTAACTGAATACCTTAGGACACTATAGCCTTAAACTTAAGCCACTTCACACTGACAATATAGAAGTGATAATACAAGACCAAATGAAATCACCAAATTTCTCTGGAGGCCAAAGGAAAGAGTAGATGGATATGCTTTGGGGAGAGTCTTGATCATGATATCTAGATGGTTTTTTTTTTTCCTTATCTAGGCCTAAAATTCCAAATAAATTGTGTTGGACACCAAAGGGCAAAAATATTTGTGTATATAAGTATAAATACAACATACATATATATGACATAAATGTGTATAGACATTTACAGGTATATACATATATATGTATATATATATATATATATATATATGTATATCTACACATATGTGAGAATACACATTCTGACACAGACACACCACAATGGATGTACTACAAAGAATGGATGGATGACAATTTATATGCCAGTACATAAACATTTATTGAGAGCTTATAATGTACCAAGCACTCTGCTATGCTCTACATTGTATATTGAGAAAGCTAGATCATTAAATGGATAGAAATATGAATCTATAGTCAGTAAGACCTCAGTTCCAATCCAGCCTCAAATGCATACTAGCTATATTACCCGGGAAAAGTCATTTATCCTTTGCCTCAGTTTCTGCATATATAAAATGAGGACAATCATAACTAGTACCTCCCTGTCATAGTTATTGTAAAAATCAAATGAGATAAAAGCAAAGTGCTTAATACAGTGCCTGTCACATAGTGAGTGTTATATGAATGTTAACTATTATTACTCAGAATTCTTTATATCCATATATATTTATGTTATATAATTCAATTGACATTTACTGAATGTGTGGTGTCAGGTGGACAATGGCCAAATTCTGAGAATCACCACTGATGTTCAAAGCCACTAAGCCAATTAGCAGAAACTCTTTCCCAAGTGGGAGCTTCTTTTCTCTGGCTTTGAAAGTCACCAAAATATAGTTCTCAAAGCTTTATAATGGATTCACTGCTTTGTTCCTTCTGTGAGTTATGTCAGAGGTGATTTGTCACTCGCATTACTAAAAGCCCTCTTTCAAAGTGTTTTGACACTTTAGTTAGGACTATAAGCCCTTAACAATTTTTGACATCTAGGCAGAACTCATCTGGCCATTCACAGAGAGGCTTATTTATCTCCAAATGGGTAACTTCTCACAGATGGGCTTGCAGCAGAGAGAATGATTTTATAAAATACTGAATGATATATGCAGAATAGCCCTACACTCTTGGAAATTTGGAAGCAGCATGATACAATACAATATTTCCAACCTGCCCAGCTTGGACTCTGAAGTCTACAAATCCATGTGTACCCTAGCCATCTTATTAATGACTCACTGTGAGTAATAAGCAAGCCGACCATCTGTAGATTGACTAAATACTATGTCACAATATGGGTACTACTATATTTTACACATATACAGGGAGAGTTGTGATTAAAAAAATTAAAAAAAAACAGTAGGCACCCAATAAATGTTTGTTGAATTCAATCTACATTTATGTTTTTTTAAAGTAAAGATTTAAAATTGTACCTGAAACAAAGCAACCTTTTATCATTATATATTTTCTCAATCAGTATCTACTAACAGCCCAACCACTGACAAATAGGAGTCCATGAAACTCTTTCTATTAAAAGGGGTACTTATACTCAGAGACAGTGTAATCACTGGCATAAGTAGAAAGAGTGAGACACTGAGCCTTAGAAGACTGAAGTACTACTCCTACCTGTACCTGCTATCAACCAGCTGAGTAATCTTAGAAAAGTCATTCAACAATTCTAGATCCAATTAAACTATAAAATGAGGGATTTGACTACTTGATCTTAATATTTGTAAAGTCCATTATAATAATGATCATTCAAGAACAAGATTCTAAAATTTTTTTGTTAAGGTTGTAGTAAGGTTTTTATGAGTCAGAATATTTTTGTGCTATATGGGGGCATTTTCTTGGAAAACATTAGATCACAGATGATTCGTTTTATTTCAGTGATTAAATGGTTGTCTAATAGATGTCCCAAATGCTGTTAACTCATCTGACAAAAGGGAAATATTTTTCCACACCATATTGAAAACATAGCAAACTGTTATTCACAAAAAAGGATATTCAATAAATTAATTTAGGATTAATTTTTATTTAGATTCTCATTAAGCATCCTATAAGTCAAATGTCCAAGAATCATTAAATCAAGTAACAGTGCAAAACAATTTTGTCTTTTATAGTTATGAGAATTCATCCAATTTCTTCCAAAATATTGAGTAAGCACTATACTGGGGTTTAAAAGAAAAATTAAATGAAACAATCATTTCCATACATTTTGCATTAGCCAGTAAAAAAAAAATGTCTACTTTCACTGAATTTGCACCAAATATTTAACTGCCATCCACATGTCCTGAGCCATTAATAATTTTACAAAATAGGGGTTAAATAAATTTATAGTAAATAGAAAGAGAGCTTATTTCTGGAGTCTAAGGAGGAAGGTTGTAATCTTGGCAATAATATTTATTAAAAGAGTAAGATTGGCTCTAGGTGTAGTTAGGCAACATCCTTAGGCTCTCTGGTCTTCAATTTTGTTGTTTTCTCCATAAAATTAAGTGGTTGACCTGTATGACTTCTGAAGTCTCTGGCAACTCTTGCTCTATGATCTGTGATTTTTTTTTTTGTTTTGTTTTTATTTAATAGCCTTTTATTTACAGGTTATATGTATGGCTAACTTTACAGCATTAACAATTGGCAAACCTCTTGTTCCAATTTTTCACCTCTTACTCCCCCACCCTCTCCCCCAGATGGCAGGATGACCAGTAGATGTTAAATATATTAAAATATAAATTAGATACACAATAAGTATACATGACCAAACCGTTATTTTGCTGTACAAAAAGAATCAGACTCTGAAATATTGTACAATTAGCTTGTGAAGGAAATCAAAGATGCAGGTGGGCATAAATATAGGGATTGGGAATTCAATGTAATGGTTTTTAGTCATCTCCCAGAGTTCTTTCTCTGGCTGTAGCTGGTTCAATTCATTACTGCTCCATTGGAAATGATTTGGTTGATCTCACTGCTGAGGATGGTCAGGTCCATCAGAACTGGTCATCATATAGTATTGTTGTTGAAGTATATAATGATCTCCTGGTCCTGCTCATTTCACTCAGCATCAGTTCGTGTAAGTCTCTCCAGGCCTTTCTGTAATCACGTGATGTTTGTTATGGTCCTATTTGATTGTTAGTTAATGCAAATATTGGTCTTATTTGAAATCAAATGCCTTCATGCTTTCTCTTTATTTCCTTACCTCCTGTTTACTTTTTACTATTTACCCAGTCCTTTCTGATCCTTTGGGATCCCATGGACCATAGTGCTCCAACCCCTTCTATTGCTCACTATTTCTCAAAGTCTGTCCAAGTTTATGATGATTGTTTCCATAATACTATTTATCTGTCTCATCCTAAACAATCCCTTTCCTTTTTGCCTTTAATCTTTCCCATCATGAAACTTTTGATGAATCTCATCTGATCATCAGGTGGCCAGAGTATTTAAGCTTCAGCTTTAGCATTTGACTTTGCAATCAGCACCTCAAATTAATTCCTATATGAGCTAGGCCTTCCTTAGATCAATTTATCCATCCATCTCTCTCTCTCTCTCTGTCTTGTCTGTGTCTGTCTGTCTGTCTGTCTCTCCCTTTTTCTCTCTCTCTGTGTCAATCTTTCTATCTATATGTAGCTTTGTTATTGTTTTTTTTTATCCATATGCCATAGTATTAATGTATGGACATCAACATACCCTTAAAAGAATTCTCCAGCACCATAATTTGAAAGCATCAACTCTGTAGTGTTCATCTATCCTTATAGTTCAACTTTCACAGACATTGTGATTGAAAAACAGACATATCTTTGACTATACATATATTTTTCATCAAGATGATGTCTCTGCTTTTTAGTATTTACCTCATAACTCCTTTCAATCTTGCTTCTAACTTCACAAGTACACAATTGTCAGAAGTCTTATAATTATTAGATCCAACTTTCTTTTCTCATTTGGCATCCTCATCTCTGTTGGTTCTATGTGATTTTTAACATTGTTAACTATTTTCTCCTTTAGGACACCCAATGTCCTTTCTGGGTTATTTGATCTCTCCTGATGCCTTCTGCCTGACTGATCCTTCTCAATCACTTCTACAGGATCGTCATCAATGTCCTAATTCTCTGTGCCATGACTCTCTTAACTCTTTTTATGAATACATCAGGACCCACTTTTCACTTATGATCTTCATGAAGATGATGTATAAATCCAATATCACACGCTTATCACTTTTTGGATTACAGTTCCTCTTCAGCATTCTTCTGGATATCTCCATTTTAATATTCCATTCAATATTCTATTGAATTTTAGATATTGCAAACTCATTATACCCTCAAAAGAACCCACATTACTTCCTGAATTGGTTCCTACTCCTTACTTTTTGACATCTAATTTCATCCTTCTTCACCCTATCTCATATATTCCCTACATCTTTTATAACTCTCCCAATTTCTCTACTCAGATGGTTAAAACACTTAGAAAACATTGTTTTCTAAATCTTTTGTTTGGGCAATTGAAATGATTTCCTAATTGTTTCTCTTTTTCTAATCTTCCCCAATCTCTATCCTACCCTTATATAATTACCAAAACAATATTTTTAATGTATACTATAATCAAACCACTTTACCTTCCTATTAAAGGAGCTTCAGTGTCTCTAATATTAGTTACAAACTCCCCATTCTGTTATTAAAAAATCTTTTAATTGACTGGTGAGTGTGATAAATTATTTTGTTCTAAGCCCTAAGGTTTTTTTTAATTGTTTTAATGTTGACATAGTATCAATCTTATTCATTATCATTCCCAAAATTATATCATCTGCAAATTTTATAAATATTCCTTGTATTTATCCAAGTTATTTTGGTTTTGAAGAAGATAGACCCAAATAAAGACCTTTTGATATATTACTAAAGATCACTATCACTGTGGGTCTGTTCAATTAGCATTTGTAACAGTATTCTATGGATACAGTTATCCAAACAACTTCAAATATAGTAAATTATTCTATCACCACGTGCCTTCATTTTTCTGCTTTGCCCCTAAAAGTTCCACAATAATTTGTTACATGCCTTGCTACAATTACTATTCACCATATCTACCAGTCTAATAAGTTAGAAAGAGAAATGAATTTGTATTGAGTCAACTTGCTCTTAGTAAACTCTTTCTGTGTACAAGTGATAACTATGATCTTTCTAAGTCCACATACAAGGTTTAATAAACTATGCTAGAATTATAGAATTCTGGAATCAAAAAGGATGTCAACAGCTTCATGGTCCAGTCTTATCCAAGGGGAAATCTTACTGTAGTATTTGTTACAAGTGATCATCCAGGTTTTGCTTAAAGATGTGCAATGAGAAACAATTCAAACTTTCAAGGAAGGTCAATGGTCAGCTGTAATGATTAGCAAGTTTGTTTTTGTTATCTCTATAACATGCCTAAATTTCTTTCTTTTTAATTTTCACACATTGAACCTGATTGTACCTTCTTGTGCCAAATGGAGCAAGATAATATTTTTAATAATGAATAATAAATAATAATGAAGACAATTATCATATTCCTCCTGAAGCTTCTTTTTTCCAGGTGACACATCCCCATTTCCTTAGATTTATCTTGTTATGATCTAGACTTAAGACCTTTCACCATTCTGATGGATAGTGCTTGGCCATTACCTGGCTTATTCATGTATCTCCTAAATTGTAATGCCCAGAAATAGATGAAAGACTCCTACATGTTCCAACCAAGGCAGAGTACAATGGAACTATCTCTTTTTTGTTACCATATGCTATATCTCTGAATATAATCAGAATCATATTAGATTTACTTTGGAATGAGTATTTGAGGAATAGGTGGTATTAATATCATCAACCTGCAGTTTCCAGAAAATGCAGGCATTTATTCATGAGTCTTCTAATACCTCTTCCAATTTTCATGACTTATCAGAAATGATCAAAAGTGGTCCTCCAATATTACCTGGAAGGCTCATTGATAATAGAATATATTTGAATAAATATATTAAGTTACAAGTTATAAGACAAGTTACAAGACAAGATCTAACCCAAAGAACATTTGTCACTTGAACCATTCAGTTATTTGGTGGATGAAAGCTTTAGTAAAAACTCACCAAGAAGCAGTGTCATATGAACATGATCAGAATAATCTGGCCATCTCTGGCTTGAAAGGTTGTCTTTTCTTTTTCCTATGAGCAATCATGGCACTCCAATATGAATGGGATAATTATAGTAATTTTCCATCACATGGGACATATTTCTCTTTCATTTCATGGAAGAGGAAATTTGATGTGCAGTATACAATATGCTCAAATGTTTCTTGGTTACTGAAGTTCAGCAGAGACAAATGCAGAGTCACAGTGAAAATGCATTTTGATATTTAAAAGTATCATTATGCTTGATGACTTAGAAAAAATCTCCATGAACCATGTTCTTTTCTAAATGATGAAAGAGGGATACATAATATTTGCTGGAATATCATTGATATCCAGGTAGATATTTTACTCCTTGCTGTACCTTGAACAAAGGACTTTATTTCCTAACTCCATGCATTTTCACTGACTGTCCCCCATACCTGGAATTATCTCCCTCCTTACTTCTGCATAATGGATTTCTAGGATTCCTTCACAAGCAACTTCTTACACTAAACCTTACCTGATTTCCCTTAAACTAGCCCTTTCCTTCCATTGATTATCTCCAATTTATCTTACTTAGATGTTGTTTGAACTCAATTATTTTTCATATTGTTTCCTTAAAAAACTGTGAGATCTTAAAAGCAGGGATATTTTTCTGTTTTGTTTCTTTATTTTTTGGCCTTCTTTTGTATGCCTTGTACTTAGCACAGTATCTGACTCATAATAGGATCCTAATAGGTACTTATTGCCTGCTAAATCCTGTGGGCCTGGATCTTTTGAAATGCTGGGATTAAACATAATAAACATATGTCAAAATTATTTCCATTATTGAGAAGAACTTGCAGTTTAATATAATTGATACCAAATGGTAAGTTTAATTTCCTTTTTATTAATTTATTTGAAAGCTTGAGATGAGTCAAGTAGTAAGCAAACTAAGTAACTTTGATCTAATCACAGTGATCAATAAGGTAGTCATATTAAGGAGATGGTTATTGATAACCTATGCCCTTTTATCCTTCACAAATTAAGCTTCTTGAAGGTAGAGAATTTCCCCCCTTCTCTTTTTAAATTCACAGCACACAGCATAATGCCATGCACATAACAGGTCCTTAGTAAATACTTGCTAAATAGTTGAATTCAACTTAATTCTTAATTATATTACTTAATTATAGTTACTTAAATATAGAAACCAACAGATTCGGTAATTTAGTCTTAATAATCACACAAGTCATATGGAAGGGACAAGGTCTAGGCTCTTTTGTGGGGAAAAACCTGAAGGAAACTATAAGGCAGTTACTCAGAAAACCAAACTAAAGTGTGAAGAACAATTAGGTAGTGATTAAACATTAATGGAAGCTCTCATTAGCAGGAGTCTTCATAGTGTCCAAACAGGAGTGACAAAAAAATGGAAAGGAGAAGGAAAGGAGAAGGGAGAGGAAAGGCTTTACTTTGTTTCTGGAGGAATCATTCTGTTGGTGGTATCTTTCAGAAGTGAGCTTGTGTCTCAGTTCACATGTATTCAGAAATACTAATCAATTGTTCTGAAGGCTATTCTATCTGTAAAATTGCATTTTAAAATATTACCCATTGTGACAAGCCCTTTCCTTAGACCCTTCAAAAGCTCTCTGTATCCAATTTCCACACCTAATGATTCTGAGTTCCGCAGACTGATCTGAAGTAAGGTACCTTCTTTCCAAACTTGAAATGAAGCATGAAGTGAAAGGAAGACATTTACTGATACACAGGGCATTAAACTTTAAAGTCACTGAGGAAAACTGATGCTATTTGATCTCAGCAACGACCACATTCTGGACAGATACTTAAATGTGTGCCAAGCCTAGAGCAGTAATACCTGCCATTTTCAAGTAGCAGTGAATGATAGTGGCAGTAAAAGCACAATTACATATTTGACAATTATATCATCCTAGTTAAACATTTTGAATACTCCTGTAAGATGTGTAGGATTGTGCCACAAGAGGGGTTTGCAGAAGGGCTGGAATGACAGCAAGTCATCACAGTGATTTGTGGTGATTGTGACTGCATTCAATTAAATTGTTCTTAACTGATTTTAATTAATTGAAAAACAATGTTGGTTTGGAGAACATGACTTTACCGCTGAGGATGAAATGCTGATTGAACAGGGTATAGCACTTGCATAAATGCTCAGTTGTAATTTTTTTTTAAGGTGGTTCTTCTGTTACTCTGGAAACAAGATTAGAAGATATACAGAGAGTATGTATTCCAGCTGTGCTAATTCAGGGATCATTGATGTCACATAGGAACATAGATTCAGACTTGGAAGGGACATCAGAAGTCATCTAGTTCAGTTTTTATTTTACAGTTGTGGACATTAAAGTTCAGGAAGTAAATAATAACAGCTGCTGTACAATCACTATAATGTACAATGTTAATTCACAATATTAACTCCCAAAACAGATAAGTAATCTTTCTAGGCAAAAGCTACAATTAACCTGTGTGGTGGCTGAAATTGCCCTAATTGTATATCAAAACATAAACAAGCTACCACTTTTATTTTTTAGGGAGCTTAGAGGTTAACATTAGTTAGCCTCAATCAACCTCCAGTGACTAATGAGTTTCCTTAAGATAGATAGCCAACAAAAGAAGATAGAACCTAGCCCCTGAGAAAATCAGGAGACAATGCTCAGAATTCCTATCTAACCCAGACCATTTTATGAGACAAACAAGACTTATTTCACATCACTACTCCCTTTGACTGTTCTCAACTCTTCAGGGGATCTACCCCTTTTTCAGATTCAATTAACCCCATATTCCCTCACTGACAGAGAATGTACAGATATTCTATCATCATCTATTGCTAATGACTTCCATCACCAAGTAGGTAATGGAGAAAACTGCCTCTTACAAAACTTGCCCAATATCCTTCAAATTATTCCATTTTTTCCCCTTATCACTTCCTATTCTCCTAGTAACTTACCAGTTCCCACTGCCCTACACTCTTTCCCAAAACATACCCCTTATGACCAGGGCATCTTTTGAATTATTTTGCTAAGAGCATTTTCTAACTGTGAACTCAAAGGCTAGCATGTATATGTGTGGATAGTAATATATGTGACCTATTATAGAATAGGATAATTTAGGCTATGTCTTTGTTGAAAGTTTCACATCTCTTTGTGAATCTCTTTGGACTGGCCAAATCATTCTCAACCTAACTCCATTCTCTGAGATATATGTCCTCTTCCACTCTGTTTTTGCAAAGTCTTCCTTTCTCCAGTGAAGGAATTTGAGTATTCCTTGCAAGTAGTACCTACTTTGTATTTGCTCATTTGTGAATATGTAAGCCACCAACTATTATTACCCATCCCATCAGATTATAATTCTCTGAGGGTAAGAACTTAAAAAAAATCCATCTTTAGCATGGAATACAATGCCTTGTACAAAATGTATATAGTAACTGGAGTCAACTAGGTGGTACTCTATTATACTGGCCTGAAGTTAAGAAGGCACATCTTCTGGGCTTGATTAAGTCTTAATTAATTCTTAATTAATTAATCTAATTCTTTTCTAGGTATACATTCTATAATTCTATGATTTTCATTAATTAAATCAAATTTAACCATAAGTTAGTTTAGGAATATCAGGAATATGCCTGAACTGAGAAAACCTACTAGTTAAGCCTAATTTAGAATAGAATTTAAAAGGTAAGAATGAATAGACATTCTATATACCTGAAGCTCTTTCTGGGGTGTACCTCTCCCTGTTTCTCCTGTCACTTTCTAGGCAAGATTCATAAGATCATCAGGTTTAGAGATGGAAAAGAATTGGAGAGATAAATTAGACCAATGTACTCATTTCTCAGATAAAGTAACTGAAATCTAGACTGGAAAGTATCTGTGTGAGGTCAAACAAATAAACATAAGAGTTATGTTTCATATCCAGATCATTCTCTCTATTATACTGTATAGCTTTTCCTTGTTCGGAGGTATATTGCTGGAGTTCTGGAAAGGTTGTCCACTACTTAGAAAGAAAGAAATGGAGCAGAGAAAGGAGATCTTGGGACTAGATCATAGCCATTATATAAAAATTGGGGAACTCAATCTAAATATTTTTAAGAGCAATAATTTATCAAGTGCTTTATGATTTACAAAATATTTTATTCTAAATAACACTGTGAGAAACCACATGGTATAGACTATATGGCAGAAAGAAACATATATTTGCCATCAAAGACTTTGGCTCTTATCATAAATATATACCTCTTTTATCAATTGGGAAAATGAAGCCATGATAAAGATGTGGTTTAATTAATAAAATAGTTACACTTAACAATCATATTGGTAGGGAAAATGTTATTTCTATTGTTCTTAACTACTGAATTTTCATAGCTCTCAATACCAGAACTTAAAACCCCTGCATAAATCAATAATTAGGACTTGTCCTTTCATGCATTCCAAATGAAAATTTCAGGAGGTTCCCCTCTATCGTCTTTTCCAATGAAATCAATGTTTCTGTTCTGACAGAAAACCAATATTAATTGTAAAGTCTCTGCATGGCATTTTTGCATGTATATTTATGTGTATATATGTGTGTGCATAGATGCATATGTGCATATGTGTTTGTATGTAGGAAGCCAAGCTTAATTTTTATCCAACAGTATTCTCCTTCCCCATAAAAAGAATAGTAAATATGGTATTTGCAAGGTTAATTAAATTAAAATTCACTGAGAATTATTATCTATACATTATGTTGTCTTCTCTTCTTTCCTTAAAGTCCCAACCACAATTCAAATAATTCTCCCTGAATATAGACATTCTCTTTCCCCTTCTCCCATATATCCTTTCATATTTCTTCACATTAAAAACAAAGCAAAACAAAAAAGCTACTGCTTATTGGACACCCATCCTATAGTCCTACTATAAGACTATAATTAGTAATTAATTAATTATCTAATGACATAATAATAAGTACCATATCAATACTAAAATGTGTATTGACTCAACTAGAATTTCTCTCATTTTCTCATCCAAGTCCTTTAGAAAGATCAAAGAGTGAACAACATAAAACACAGATTAGATTTCTTCTTCAAACTAGTAGAAAATAGAGGCCTTCACATTATATCATTGATTTCAAAATTGGTACTCAAAATTTCAGAAACATGAATAATACATATAGGTGTCTTATAGTATCATTTTACCAACTTTCATTATGTTTCCATTGATGATATTTGACATTAATTAAATTATTGTTAAATAAAATATCTGGGTTGCCTTAAAAAGTAATGACTTTTTTAGTTTTTGGAAATCTTCAAACAAAGTTGGATGAATACATATATATTACAAGTGTCTTCACATATGGACTAGAGAATGATCCAGATGTCTTCCAAGTCTCAAAATCTATGATTCTGTGTTCTAGTGATAGTATTCAATCATTTATATATTTAAAAGACACTTATTAAGCACCTATGATGTTCATAACATCTTAACTGTCAAATGAGATACAAAGTTTAAATGAAATATTATCCCTTCCTTCAAGTAGTTTTTAATCTCATTCCATAACAAAAGGCATTACAATTTAATTATAGTACATTATACATGGTGAGTAAATTAGAAGAATTCAAACAAAAGTTTGAAGTGCAAGGTTTGTACTAAGTGTCTTTGTGAATACTCCATAAATAGAAGAGATACCCCGTGAGTTGGACTTTAAAGGAAGATGATGTCATGAAAAGAATGATGGCCTATGCATTTGAAAACTGATTTTCAGTCTTGCTCCTGCCAGAGAAGCAGTATGTTGTAAAATATAGATACCTGGCACTGAAATCAAGAATAAATGAATCCAAGTCCTGTCTCTGATACATTGGCTGCATGATCCTGGACAAGTTATTTAACTTATAAGTGCTCTAGTTCTCTAACAATGGAGATTGCTGAAAATGTGCTGGCTTGTACTGGTGCAGATTATTTCTTCACCAATAAAATCACCATTTAATCTTCAGTCCCTATTTCCCTCTGCCACTTCCTGGGGTATTCTATGGGAGTCAATTTTTTAACCCTAAATTGAGGTGGTTGAACTAGATAAGCTGCAAAGTTTTTTCTACCTCTGATATTCTATAATTCTGTTATTTTGGTGAATAAAGCTTGACAGACAGTACATTCCAGAGACCAGAAACATTCTGAACAAAAGTATAGAATAATTTTGGGTATGGTCCAGTTTAATTACAGATAGAAATTGATGGAATAGAATAGAATAAAATGAAACCATAAAGGCAGAATAGTGTCAGACTGATAAGGCAATATCTGCTAAAAGAGCAAAACAAATAAACAAAAAACAGAATTAACCTGATTGCCTGATGAAGTTAATCATTCCTAGTTTTAAAATGTTCAACAAATAAATAGAACTTTAGACGTATGTAAATATGTATTTGTAAAACTTGTCAATTCCTTCTGAAAAGAGAATCCTATGTTGAAAAATTCTGACTTACCCAAAGATCCAGCTTTTGGGATAAGAACTTACTGTTTGATAAAAATTGCTGGGAAAATTGGAAACTAATATGGCAGAAACTAGGCATTGATCCATACTTAACACCGTACACCAAGATAAGGTCAAAATGGGTTCATGACCTAGGCATAAAGAATGAAATTATTAATAAATTAGAGGAACACAGGATAGTTTACCTCTCAGACCTGTGGAAGGGGAAGGTCTTTATGACCAAAGCAGAACTAGAGATCATTACTGACCACAAAATAGAAAATTTCGATTATACCAAACTGAAAAGTTTTTGTACAAACAAAACTAATGCAGACAAGATTAGAAGGGAAGCAATAAACTGGGAAAATATTTTTACAGTCAAAGGTTCTGATAAAGGCCTCATTTCCAAAATATATAGAGAATTAACTCTAATTTATAAAAAATCAAGCCATTCTCCAATTGAAAAATGGTCAAAGGATATGAACAGACAATTCTCAGATGAAGAAATTGAAACTATGTCTAGTCATATGAAAAGATGCTCCAAGTCATTATTAATCAGAGAAATGCAAATTAAGACAACTCTAAGATACCACTACACACCTGTCAGATTGGCTAAGATGACAGGAAAAATAATGATGACTGTTGGAGGGATGCGGAAAACTGGGACATTGATTCATTGTTGGTGGAGTTGTGAACGAATCCAACCATTTTGGAGAAGTAGTTTGGAACTATGCTCAAAAGTTATCAAACTGTGCATACCCTTTGATCCAGCAGTGTTACTACTGGGCTTATATCCCAAAGAGATTATAAAGAAGGAAAGGGACCTGTATGTGCACGAATGTTTGTGGCAGCCCTTTTTGTAGTGGCTAAAAACTGGAAACTGAATGGATGTCCATCAGTTGGAGAATGGCTGAATAAATTGTGGTATATGAATATTATGGAATATTACTGTTCTGTAAGAAATGACCAACAGGATAATTTCAGAAAGGTCTGGAGAGACTTACATGAACTGATGCTGAGTGAAATGAGCAGGACCAGGAGATCATTATATACTTCAACAACAATACTATATGATGACCAGTTCTGATGGACCAGGCCATCCTCAGCAACGAGATCAACCAAATCATTTCTAATGGAGCAGTAATGAACTGAACTAGCTATACCCAGAAAAAGAACTCTGGGAGATGACTAAAAACCATTACATTGAATTCCTAATCCCTATATTTATGCACACCTGCATTTTTGATTTCCTTCACAAGCTAATTGTACAATATTTCAGAGTCTGATTCTTTTTGTACAGCAAAATAACATTTTGGTCATATATACTTATTGTGTATCTAATTTATATTTTAATATATTTAACATCTACTGGTCATCCTGCCATCTAGGGAAGGGGGTCGGGTGGGTAAGAGGTGAAAAATTGGAACAAGAGGTTTGGCAATTGTTAATGCTGTAAAGTTACCCATGTATATATCCTGTAAATAAAAGGCTATTAAATAAAAAAAAAAAAAACAAAGAAAAATTCTGACTTTTGGAAAACAAAACAAAACAAATGATGATATGTGTGTGTGTGTCTGTGTGTGTCTGTGTGTGTGTATACATACATACATATTTTGTTCTTGAAGGCTATAGTAACAGAACACAAAACCTACCAAATAAGAAAGACTTAAAAGACAGCATAAATTTTATCCTTGTTGTCCAAGAGCTAGTTTTACCAAGTCTAGAAAGGTTCCTCATCAAGTTGGCTACTGAATGAGGAATCCTTTAGTCACAGAAGTCCTAAAAAGCTTTTCTATTGTGTTTCAAGAAAATTTGTAATAAAGTAGCAATACTGGTGAAATCATAGTACCTGAAAGCACTGAATAAATGGATCCTTTTCAAATGACCTTCTTGCAACTGGCCCTCAAGATAAAGGTCAATGATCAGAGGATGTAGAGTTGGAAGGAACTGACAGATCAATTAACCCAGCCCCCTCATTTTACAGATGAGGAAATTGAAGCCCAGAGAGGATAAATAACTTGGCTAAGGTCACATAGCTCATTGCCCAGGAGACAATCTGGTGATATCATAGAGATGTGAAACATAAACTACTTTACAAAATATAAACACTAAAGAAAAAGAAAACCTTAATGTAAAATATTTTAATTACTTTAAACTCATCAAAAAAAAAAAAAAAACAAACTTGTCCAAGTCATTTCACATATTGGTCTTTACTATATTCTTTTGATGATCCAAGTAGTAAAATGCAAATTTCTTGAAAATAGGGGCTTCTTCTCTTTGTCTTTGTATCCCCAGAGAACTTGCATAGCAGATGATTATTTGATTAGGTTAGATCAGCCAAAGTATGTATTATTTTCCTCCTCTTCCATCCCCCCAACTTTTTACAAACTGGAGACCAATGTCAAGAATAGGGTCAGCTAGATAATAGAGTGGATAGAGTGGCTAGCCTCAGACACATTACTTATTGCATCACTTAATCCAGTTTGCCTAAATTTCCCCATCTGTAAAATGAACTGGAGAAGACAATGGCAAACTACTTCAGTCTCTTTGTTAATAAAACCCAAATGGGGTCATGGAAAGTCAGATATGATAACATGTCAATAGTACTTGTCTCAAGGTCATGATTTGTCAGAACCAAGTAAGAACCAATACCAAGTGACTCCAAATTTTCCTCATTCCAGATTTGTTGCATACTATTTTTCAATAAATAACAGATACACCTAAGTCTTCAGGAAGCTTTAAAGAATTTAAATTTTCCTTTTAGATGAATATGACCTTTAGGGTGAAGCATGTTGTTTCTGGAAGAAACCATCACTGGTGTTGCTTGGCTCCTTCAGCTTAAATGAATTTAATACATTTCTGTGGCTTTCAGACCAATATAAATGAGCATAATAACTTTCTTTTGTTCATGGCCGATTACATTATATTACAACAGCAAGACTTCTAGGGCTGGCATACAAAAGTAATTTATTTTTCCCCTACATCTGTAACTGTTTGGGAAAGCAGCTAAGTCTTCATAATTATGCCACAGAAACAGTAAA
The DNA here is from genome assembly GCF_902635505.1 of Sarcophilus harrisii. Taxonomy (NCBI): domain Eukaryota; kingdom Metazoa; phylum Chordata; class Mammalia; order Dasyuromorphia; family Dasyuridae; genus Sarcophilus; species Sarcophilus harrisii. The sequence goes on along the minus strand of NC_045427.1, from coordinate 121,152,657 downwards.
TAGAGCAAGTCTGATGGGTCACAGTGTGACCATAGTTCAAGGAGAGAACAATTATTTTATCCCTTATAATTTGCATACAGCATTTCATATATAAAGCTAAAAAGAAAAACACAATCCTGATTTGGAAAATCACTACAGCATTTTAATATTCATTCCTTTTCTTTGTTCTACTGATTTGTTCACTGAAATAGCTGTATGTATGCATATATACACACACATACAAATTCTGAAAGTAGCATGCTTGAACTATTTTCATTAAAAAGTCATTTCCATTTAGGCTTTGATTCATTTTGCTTTGTCTGACATAGATTAAGTTATTATGAAATTAGCTAAAATAGTATGCATGTCAGTCAATTCTTACCTTTCTCAGTTTCCTTTGCTCCCCTCTGCAGGGGAGTGGGGGGAAGGGAAAAAATTCTGACAACTGAAGTAAAGTCAAGTCAAGAAAAAGGGTTTTCTGCTTTTGTCAACAGATATTGCCCTACACATTTTTAAGTGGAGGAAAAACGGCTGTCAAAAATGCAAATCACTAACAAGGAAGTGTCTCCTCTGGGGACCTCATCTGTAACAGATAGGCAGCTATTGGGAAATGCAGCAAGTTTTGTTTTTATATTAGTGGAAAACAAGACAGCATCAAAATGATCCTCTTGTGGGGCTGTAGGAAGAAAAGTCAAGTCCACGGCAATTTTCCCTGCCAATCAAAGGATTTCAGCTGGATTGTACTTGTTTTATAAGCCAAACCTCCTCATGAGGAGATCAATATGCCTCCCCCGAGAAGGGAAGACTAATAGCCTTTGTTTTTTAACATGAAAGGGCCCCAAAATGTACCAAACAAAATTAAAAAGGCCATGACAAGGACAAACAACTCGGACTGTTAATGAAGTCCAACTAGGGAATTTTACTAAAGTGAAATGAGACTCTGGAGGAAAATGTTTTCGCTGACCATTTATATTTTTGTTCCAATTTCATTTGTGGTAATCATCAAGATTAAATAAGAGGTACATTAGCATGTCTGTTTGTGGAATAAAAGATATTTGTAGGGTGTCTTTCTTATTTCCACTTCTCTCAACTGTTTATTAAAGGGTTACCCATAAAATCTAAACACTAACTGTGTTTAGGAAACAAGATCAATAATTCATGTGTTAAATATACCTTAAGGGTTATAAAGTGCTTCCATCATGACAATCGGCAGCATAGGTAACATGAGTATTATTCCCTTGTTGTTACAGATAACCTAAGCCTCACAAAGGGAAGTGACTGCTTTAAGATGAAGCAAATGTTAAATATTAGACTGCAAAGAACATGCCCTTCCCGCTACATCATGCCCTGTATGTAATTTTGAGAAAGAAAATTAAAAAAAAAAATCTCAGATTAACATTCTAACTGAAAATCTTCATAACTAAAATGCTACTACGATGAGAGAAGTACTCATTTATTAAAGCAATGTTAATTAACAGTCATAATTGTATGGTAAATTCCAGTTTCAATGTCTTTAAAAAGAACATTGAGAAGTTGAATATATATATATATATATATATATATTTATACATACACACACACACATACACGCACACACACACACACACACACACACACACACATAAATACTGAGAAAGCTAGCCAGCATGACAAGATTATTTGCAACAATGGCATTTGAGGAAATTGAGGTTGAAGGAAAAAAAATCTAATTAGTATGAAGAGAAGAAGGAATTCAGAGAGGATGGGATAACTTTTTTAAGTATTTGAAGAGTTCAGGCTTAATTTTCCAAAGTTCAAAGGGCACAACTATGAATATTGATCAAGTTTAGGTTTAGGGTAATACTGCACCATCACTCTCACCTAGAGCACTTGTCCAGTAAGTCATTGGGAGGACTGAATTTGATTATCTCAGGTTTCTTTTTGAAACTGAATTTATGACTATTTTAAGAATTCAGAAGAAGACATCTCTTAAAATCAAGTTTCATCCCCTCTTTAAATGTTATTACCCTCCCTTTATGTGATGCAGGCATATACTCAGTGCTGAGCCAATTCATAGGAGTTTCCCTTTAGCAATCCACCTGCCAATACAGAGGTGAATGTCTATACCACCTTTACGATGTCTTGCCAAAGAATGAAAAGAATGTGAAAATGGACTGAAATTCAATTCTCCCGACTTAAGGCCTCACATCAAGAGAATACCCATATTTATGTTCTTGCATACATTCTCAAATTCATGCACACACACAAATTACATTGCTCCTGCTATATTTGTTGACCATAACCCATGAAAAAGTGTCTATGTTTCAAAGCAGCTTGTAAAAATCCTCTAAAAGCCCCCATGAACCTGCACAGCATCTTTGGAAAGAAAATATGTATATTACTAAAATGAAATGCACAATTCTTTCATTTGATAACAACGTAATTGCTCAGCATTGCATTTTAGAGGCTTCTGGCTTTTGTTTCCTGCTTTCAATGCAGGGAACATCTAATGTTGTAAAAAAGAAAATGGTAGTGAGGTTTTATTCCTGCTATGAAAGTATTTTACAGATTGGCCTTTTGCCAAGTTCTATCTAGGTGGATTCCCTTCTTTTCTGTTCATAACTTAATAGTACTAAGCTGATAAAATACAGAATTCTTGATCTAGAGTAGGAATATTCCAAATTTTATGTTAATTGGTGAATTAAATTTGGTCCAGAGTTCTCTGATCTTCCTATAACAATCCCAAGTCAGGATTGTTGTAATGCTTAGCTAACTCTGTTCTTACATGCCTTTACAAAGTAAGCAGTACTGCTGTCAATTTGAGGTCTTAATGCAGCCTAGTTCTTAAAGTTAGACCAATGGAAAACAACTCATGGCATTATCTTGCATAGCTAGAAAGTCTTCCTGATTACATGGATTTCTCATAAGCTAGGAGCTCTCTAAATTTTGAAAGCTTACAATAAGAAAGTTGGCTTATAAAACAGTAGTTTCAAATTTAAATAGAAATGATATGGGTCACATATCAACTTAGAAAACCACATATTAATATTGTCTTTGTTGTATTGTATTTGTATTTTTTAATTTCCAGTTACATTTTAAACTGGTTGGATCTATCCATAGTGATGAAATATTAGACTTTTGTGAATTATTTGAATCTTTACCTTAATTTTTGAGTATTTACACATAGAAAAGTATTTCCACATTGCCTTTATAGCAATCAGTTATCTATAAATTATGATTGTCAAGTACCTATTAGTTGACATATTTGCCTGAATTTTTGCCTTGTTTATTTAATTTTATTTACATTGTTTTTCATGTTCCCAAATTTATACTGTTTAATTCATCAAATTAATATACATTATCCTCAATCACATAATTCATTTTCCCAATAAGTGAATTTAGCTGCCTTATACATAAAGGACAAATATGTTCTTTCATTTTCTTTCAACTTTTTTTATTTCATTTTATCTTTATATTTAATTGTTTGATCCAGTTGGAATTACTATAATATAAACAGTGTAATATGTGGATCAAAGTTTATTTTTGGCTACACTGCCATTTAGTTTTCCCAACAGTACTGCAGTGAGATATATTTATTTTGAATATACATCCCTTGAAGTGATCACATATAGTTAAATGTACACCATTAGAAGTCATAATTATGTAAAATATAGCAATTGATTCCAGTCCAATGGAAATCTGCAAGGTGAATTCGAATTCGAATTGTGCAACTACTTAATGAGATTCATTATTTATGTCAATCCAGGTCTAACTAGTATTGACCAATAATTCCATTCCATAAAATATAATTAAAAATAGATTTTTAAAAAAGGTTTGTCATACTCTTAACTTTTGGGATCTATTTATTTTGGGGTCTCCCTCCATTCTATTCAATGGATCTACTTTCCTTTTTTTTTTTTTTTTTTAATAGTAGTATTGTGGTTCAATACCAAGAAGTGTTAATAACTTGCCATTTGACAATACCTTTAAAATCTGAAAGATCAAATTCTCCTTTTGAAACCTTCTCTTCCTCCCATATTATTTCTTTACATTCTTACTCACTTGATAATCTACCCAAATTTCTTTTGATTGATCCAGTTTTATAAAATAAACCATTTTAATTTATATTTATATCAAGGCTGAATATTATGGAAAACTTCTTGCCTGGGAATTGAAAGACATGAAATGGTACCTGCACTCCTGAGTGATCTTGGGGAATTTGCCTCTACTCTTTTACTCAAATTTACTGGTCTATAAATTGAGGTTAGGCTTGATTTCTGATAAGGTCCCTTGTAGCTTTTAATTTCTATAATTCTATCAATGTCTACTGAGTCATGACACTGAGATAGCAGAATTAACACCAATGCCTTCTCCCTTCTTTTACTTATAAGAAGTATGAAGGAGTGAGAAGGGAAATGAGTTCATGAGGTCACACAGATTCCAAATAGCATAGATGGGATTTGGCTTATTTCTCTGACCATAAGTTGTGCATTCTTTTACAGTATTTCAAGCCTCCTCTATCCATCTACCCCAGAAAGGGGGTAATGATAGAATTGAAGTTGGGGTTTGAGGGTTTCTGAGGGTTTTTTTCTTGTTATTTTGGTTATTTGATTGTAAGTCACTAGAAAACAATTCATTTAGAAAGAATTATTTAAAGTGAAGATGTTATCTTTACACTTAGAAGACACTGTCTGCCTATCCATGCATCACCACAATAATTGGAGCAAAACTTTGTTGTTGCAAACAGACAAATAGCCTGTGCTTTGAATATGCACCGAATGCTCATCCTGGGCTAACAGATTCCCTAATGGGCATTGTAACTAAGTAAAAATCAGCAGAGTCAGTAAAATTTAACATAAGAGATAAAAAGTAATTAGAGGTGTAGGTAAAGTTTTAAAAAATTCTTTCTAAACTGACTATATGGAATCCAAAGAAAGGATTTACTTCCCTATCCCATCTTAGACAGGAAACAAGAAAAGAAATACAACATTAGCAAGAAACCCAATCCTAGTCATATTAATCAATCAATAATTAGTGATATGCCAGAAACTGTGCTAAGTGCTGGGGATACAAAAAGAAGCAAAAGACAGTGCTTTTCATGGGGATTCTGAGTTCTGAATGTATTTTTCTCAAAATACCCCCATGATAATTTCACATTTCCTGCTCTTTCTGAAGACTGGCCTTTAATTGATTTATGAATCCACTGATATAAGGAGAAACTCTTACATTAAAAACAAGCTTATTGTGAGATATATGTATATTTACATACATACATGTATATGTATATGTAATGAAAAATGTTTGTGCCTGTGTGTTTATAAATATATTCACATATATATGTATATAGTCTAAAGATCATAGAATTCAAGTTAAGAATCTCTTTTTTTTTTAGGCAAAATTCATCCTTTCTAATGTAGTTTCACTAGGAACTTATATATGATGATTGTAATGAACAAGTACCCAAATCAGAGATGAATTAAAAATAATAATTTAAGTAATAATAATAATGATTCTCATTTGCAACAAAATGTTTTCATATAACATTTCTATTTTTAAAAAGTGCATAAAATATGTATGGTAATTCCACCATTCATTCATTCAACAAAAATATATTAAGTGCCTATTGTGAGCAGAACATTATATTGGGTAATGTGTTAGGTAAAATAATTTAGATATATCCTAGTTTCTATCTCATGGAATTTGCAATCTAATAAGAAGATAAGAAATCAACACAGATAATTTTAATATACCATAATAGTGTATAGGTATGGGCCCAAATAACTTACAGGAAAAAAAATACAAACCAAAAAAACATTCTGCCAACTTGGGAAATAATTAGAAATATACTTAACAAAGTGCTAAGTGTTCACAAAATGGAAAAGGCATTGGTGGCAACATGGTTGATTTATATGCCTTTCAAATAACAGATAAATAAAACAGAGTCATAAAACATTGGGTGACATTATCAAGTCAGAACCGTCTTCAGAAATCATTTGTACTAACAAATTCAATATAAAGGAAGAAAATAAATCCCAAAGAGGGACCCACATCACTTTGTACTAGATCATATAAACAGTTAAGGAAGTAAACAGACTGGAATCTAGACCACTTGGCTTCTCATTCAGAGAGTTTTCCATCATTAAAATCAGATTTCCATTCTCAGAAATAGTCCTTAAGTATCTTGGAATTTGGGTAGATAGTCCTATTTAAAATGTTTAGTAGATCAATTTTTTCCAAGATCATCAGGAGAGAAGCTAGAGTCTTAAAAGAAGAAGTGATAGGACTTCCTGGCATTAAAAACAAGTTTAATGTTCAATTCCAGACTCATCAATGAAGCTATAAGGAAAATACCAAGTTCAATGCAAATTATTTCATTTTCTTAGTCTCTGAGACTCAGTTTCAGGCAGCCTAATCTCCATTTGACTTCCTGGACCTTGGTATTCTAATGGTTCCAAAATGGCCAGAAGTAACTGGTTATGAGTCTTTCCTTCTAACCACTCTAGACACTGATCATATTCACACTTTCTTGAAGTGTGCTGGCTTTATTTCTGTGATATTGACAGAGTGAAATGGGATCTGATTTCTGATAATAATGCTTTTTAACAGTTGTCAAAAAAAGATTTAACTATGACTATGATAGTTAATAATTCTGTAGGGTTTTTTTTTTCATCTTTCTCTAAATACTTGGTCCCTGCTAATTTGTTTTTCCCCTATGAAATTGTATTGCTTCTCTTTTTTGATAATAGTTACTTATATTTATATAATGCTTTGAGTTTTTAAAAAGTGCTTTCCTCATAACAAAATGTTAGAAAAGTTATACTACTTTTATCATCCCCATTTAACAGAAGATAAAATTGAGGCTCAGAAAGATGAAGCAGTAAATTGGTCACAACCACACAACTAGTTTTAGATTAAGGATTAGACCCTAGGTTTCCTGATTCCAAATGAAGTATTCTTTCTACTGAATCACACAACCTGAAAGGTGGAGAGTCTATATTAACACACAGAGATTCTTAACTATGTTATTGCCATCTCAGCTGCTCCTGAAATCCAAACTCCAGTTAGACAGGTATAAAAAACTCTTTTGCAATGCTGATAGGCTCATTACCAGAAATGTAGAAGGGGAAAAGAAGGATAAATTCATGTAGTTCATTCTTTGCCTGAGGCAATACAGTGTTTTCCCCAGGACTCTGTCCAGTCTATGCTTAACCATTTTGAGTAAAGAAGTTTCCACCGTTTCCCTTAGGAGAATACTCTACTACCTCCTACCCATTTAAAAGCTTTGCTTTCTATATGTCCATGCTTGTCTTATTCCATTCTGATCACTGGTTTTGAAGAACTATTTTCTTATTCAGGGTATGAATAAACACAATTGATTTAGGAATTTTCATTTTCTCTCTGAATTTTAAAATAAATATTCCCTATAAAGCTTACTCATTTCTATCTATAACATCTATTTCAGTTACCTGTTGGGATATTATATAAAAGATTCCCAGAATCCTTGAGTTAAAAGTTCATCATGGATTTCTTTATAATTCATTTATTCTCCTAATCTTCAATTTAATAAGTATTTATAAAGCTCTTATCATATACTTTGCTATGCATTAGGAATAAAAAGACAAATATGAAACTGGCTCTCAAGATGTTTTTGTTTTACTAAGGGAAACAATAAGTCCACTTATAATGTAAATCTATTAGGTATATTCAAGTAAATATCTCCAAGTAAAATGATATATTACTGGAGACAGATGTTTTCTTATATCTTGTATCTTCTTAGAAACTAATGCCACTCTGACACTGAGTTTGATTCCCCCCCCCCATTATTTAAGTTATCATTTATCTCTGGCATGAGAATGTTTTAAATCACTAATCAAAAAGATACAATTTATTAAAATATTTGCCTCGTATAAAAGTATTTTTATTTTATATAATATTAATGCCTATTAGATATTGCCTTAATGCCTTTTCTTCACAAGTTGTGTTAAGAACTACAGTTATCTTTTCCACATAGTGGGGAATGAGTAGGATACCCCTGAGATCTAGAAAATCTACGTAAAATTTTTTGATGCTCTCTTGATAGAAGAGAAATCTATTTTTTCTTTCTTTTTCTTATATGGGGTGTTTACAGATCCTTATTGAAAAATTTGAGTTAAATATTTAGCCTATGACTCACAGGCTCCATGTTGTCTATAGGCCTTTGCATGTCATCTATGGCTTCCACCAAAAAAAAATTCCCATTTAATTTTTTTATGCCAATATACTGAAACCATGATGGGGACAGTAATGAGGCAGAAGGGGTGACTATAATGCTTTAATTTAAATTTGATATTTTAGAAGTATGTTTTAGTGTTTTAATTTTAGAACTAACCACAGAATTATTGTATGAAAGAAAAACTGATCTTTGCCCAATTGATTCTGGTTGCCTTATCATGTGACTACTATATGCCTTAGACACATAGTCATAGTAAATAAGGTCAGATAACAAAGGTAATTGAACTGACTATAAAGATGTATCTATGTGATGTGTTTCCCTTACAAAACTTTTAAATGTTTCTTTGATTTCGATATTAGGAGATATTAGGATTGATTGTTTGAACATTGACCATATAGAATATGACCTCCGTGCCTATACAAGAATATTGCCTCCATAAGCCATTGCATGTAGCAGTGGAATCATTTACCAACTTGGGGATAGATCTTCCATCAGTTTAAAAGTTTTTCATTCAAAAGAGATTGAAGTACAGCTGAAAGAGCCCAAACATTCAGATATGGACACATAGAGGTAGTCATTCTCAGAAAAAATTAGTTTCAAAGAACAAGAGCTTTGGTAGCAGAAAAGAGATCCTCTCAAGAATTGAAGGGATTCAGATGATTCCACAAGGAAGAAATAATATTAAGACCTTAGAGTATAAAAAATATGAATTTCCTTGGCCACATGCATTCCCTATATATGTGCTTCAGTATAATTGTGCTCTAAATTTGTGCCCATGATTCTGACAAAAACTGTGTATTTGTGGGAGAGTATGTTTTTGGAAGAAGTGTGATCTAGTTATTGCCCTTAATATGTCATTTTTGTAAATGTCTTTATTTTGAGCTTCTTTTATCTACTGGCTAATTATTAAAGATAATAACACTAATGGGGACTTGTGCTAGAATTTTAGGATCCAACCCATAGACTAAACATTGAAACCAAGAAGTAATTGTTCTAGTTCAGGCAGGTCTAACCCAAACATGGGTTCAGTTTTGTATGCAATTAATCCTTATAAAAAATTATACTATGTTATTGAAATGATTAACTCCATAAAATTAAAATAAAATAAAATTAAAATATGAGATATATGTGAACTCTAAAGTATAATAAAATAGATTTTCTAATTACAGAGAAATAAAGGGACGTATTACTGAAAACAACAAATATAATTCAGATGAAATGCCTACCTTTCCACATGTACTTCCCAAACCAAAGAGGAAACCAAATGGCCTCTCAGATTGCTAAAAAGTCTAGCCCAGTCTACATAAAACAGGGGCCATATTTTTATATCATGCCATTTGATAGGGTTCATTTTGCTCAGTTAAGTCCTTTATTTTAGTTTGTTAGGATCTCTTAAATCCTAACATATTAGCAATCCTTTTCAAGTTGATGTTATCTGAAAAGTAGAGAAATGTTTCATCTATATCTTCATCAAAGACACTAATAAAATTTTTAAGTAGTCCTGTGATAAATCACTAGGGCTTTCCAAAAGAGAAATTCTTCCATATCTGTGTATACTTGTTAATTACACCTCTTTTGGGGCTGTTATTCAACTAGTTCTTGAATCCACCTAATTATATTATCATTTACCCCCCCCCCTTTTTTTTTTGTCTTCTTCACATCAACAACTGGAAAGACTTGGTGAAATAGTTTATTGAAGCAAGTTACACTGTTTCTCCAGCATATACTGCATATTTAATTGCTATCTCTTTCATGTTAATTCCACAGCAAAAATCAGAAAATAATGATTTTTTAAAATATTTATTCATATATTGTGAAAGGTAAAATGGATAGAGAGATGAGGGGTGACCTGTGTTCATAACTTGAACTGTGTCTCTGACACATCCTGAAGGATAAGTCTTGGGCAAGTCAATTAAACAGTGCTCTAGGCAATTCTCTAAGCCTAAAAATTGGAGAAAAAGTTGTCTTTTGCTATTCTGGGGAGTCATCGGTAGAGGAAATTTCCTCACCCAGATGTTTCCTGTAACAATGAAATCCCAAGTCTCCAGCCTATATTCATCTCCCAGTAATAATTGAAGTCAATACATGCAAAATTATCAGGTTAAATAATTTATTAATTAATTGATTATTGATGGGGGTAAGAATAACTAAAATTTTTAAAAAATAGATTGTTGATTAAAACAATCACTTTACTTTGCTGTCTGCTTGGTTTCAACTCCATGGAACATAATGTACCCCTGTATATTTCTCCTCTCCCACGTTTCCTAATTTTTTAATGTTTTGACTCTCCTTCTTTGGATTGTAAATTTATTGAGAGTTGTGGCTATTTTTCTATTAATTGTATCCCCAGAGCTTAGCATGGTGCTTGTCTTAATAGGTACTTAATAAATATTTACTGGGTTGAATTTGAATTAAAACAAAAAAAAATTAAAACAACAATCTTGTGTTTTCTACACAATTCTATTTAAAAATAATCATTTTTAACCAACAAGTGCATGCAATTGTTTTTATTCAAATTGCAAAATGACTAGATATCATAGTAGTAAAACAAAAAGACTTTCTATAAAATCAATGTGCAATATTAATTACTATATATTGCACAATATTGCAATTGCACAATAATCAGCTAATTCAGGAAGGATGGACTGATTGGACTGGATAGATTAGAGTTTTGAGAATTCAATGCCAGCTCTTCCACTTAAGAAATGTAAGAATATAGAGAAATCACTTAAATTTTTTGGGTTCTCTTTTATTCATTTGGAAAACAATATATACATTCATCACATACCAAACATAATTGTGAACTAAATAATTTTAAAGTTTCTGTGTATTTCCACCACTTGAATATCTAATTTTGCTTTGGAAGTCATCATTTCCTCTTTTGCTGCCAAAAGTTGAGTTTTGTAGCTCAGAAGCAGCGAACATTTGATGCAATTTCTCTAATACCATGCAGACAACTTGTAAGATGTTAGAGGGAATACAGAGTTATCTGTCCCAAATCTTGTCCTAGGTCATACAGATAGAAAGAGGAAGAATCAGGATTTAGGGTTTGAAATTTTCTTGGACTTCAAACCCACATCTTTTCTCACTATTTTACTCTTTTTTTTTTTCAATTATGGGCCCAGTGGCACAGTGGATAAAGCAAAGGCCCTAAAGTCAAGAGAACTGAATTCAAATGTTGCCTAAGATGCTTAACACTCACTAGCTGTGTGACTGTAAGCAAGTCACCTTGCAAAAATTCAGGAACTTTTAGCTAGAGGCCCAGCTCATGGAAAGGAGAAGGAGAAAAGGGAATAAGGTAGGGTGAGAGAGATACATAGAGAGAGGAGAGAGGATGAATTGAGAAGTGAGGATGAAGAAAGAGAGAAAGAATTATAGGTGAAATAGGAATGATATTGACAAAGTAAAGGAATGAGAAAGAAAGGGGCTGTATGTATCTCAGTTCCTCTGGTACATCCATGCTAAGAGTTGTAGCAGGGCAAAGAAAGGGAAAGGGATGCAGAGCAATAAGGTTAGGTGGTCTTGTCTTTTGTCCTTTGGGCAGAAAAGACTAAGAATGAGAGAAAAGCCAAGCTTCTATTCCTTCACTTGACTCAAGTAGTGGAAAAACGACCAGAGGAGGATCAAGATACTTATTAGTCGCTAGAAAAGAAAGAAAAGATAGAGTGTGACCAATGAGAAGGATGAGAGAGGCAGGAAGCAAGAAGAGGGAAAAGTAGAGAGTGACCAACAGAAGGAAGAGAGGGACAGGAAGCAAGAAGAGGAAATTTAAAAGCTCTACCTCCTACTTCAGAAGAAACTTGATCATGTGCAATCTGCAATGATCTAAAGCTCTTTGTCAGTACACTATTTTGGCTGCAATATGTATCTGTATTTGAAGCTTTGCAGGAAGAATTTTTGGCAGACATAGGGGCAGTTCAGTACAATGGAAAGAATACTTTTGGAGTTAGGAAACGGGTCAATTTTTGTCTGTTAATACTTCCTCCCTACATATACGACTTTAAGCAAGTTATTTAATGTCAGCATTCATCTGTAATATAAAGTACTTGGACTAATTCCCATCTCTAAACCTATGATCATTTATGAATCTGAAGGAATATCCTAAAGCTATATTATACAAATAAAAAAAAAAAAATGTTCACCTAACTAATAGAAGACTAAATGGTTATAACCTAAGTCTCTTGAGATCCATTTAGGGCTTATCAATACTAATTGTGGCTCAGTGGAAAGTGGGCAGGTAGTTTCATTATTACTGAAGTATTTAAGTGGGTAATGACTAATTAAATAATGAGTAAGAGTGTGGCAGAGACAGAGAGACAGAAAGAGAGACAGAGACAGACAGACATATGATGAACTCAAGCTAGAAAATTAGACACATGTTTGTATATGGTCAGTATAGAAAGTTGCTTTTCTTAATTATACATATATGTTATAAGAGTTTCATTTTTGTTTGTTCTCCTGTCCCATGGGGAAAGGAGGTTCTTTAAGGAAAAACTACACTAAAAAATTAGTTAAAGCAAACAAAAAAGAAATATAATAACAGCAAGAGTTATTCATTGATTTTATAGGGTTTTTTTTAGTTTGCATCATTTGATCTTTACGATAGCCCTCTGAGGAAAGTTATCATAGGCATTATTTTATTGTTTTACATATAAGAAAACTGAGGAAGAAGTAAGTTTAGTGCTTACTAATGATTATACAGTTAAAAAATGGTCAGATATTAAGTTTTCTTGAAACACAAATTTTCATGTTCTTTCCATTGCGATTCATTAATCAATTGATGGATATCTATTAAGCATAAACTATGTGCCAAAAACTATTTTGACTACCAAAAGACACAAATAAAATGTGAAGTGATGCGTGATCTGAAGAACTTATTTTCATTTTTTCTCCAAGATTAATTTCAGATTCATGTATTATAAGAATTTTACCTTTAAGAATGTTATAAGATTCTTAATAAAGAATTTTGACAATTTTTTTAAATATTTGATTACAATTTTCAAAATCCATTTGTATTAAATTAGGGAAAATTATGGATTTTTCTCTACCCTGGAAGGCTTCTCTGCATTTCTGCAGTTCAACCTATTTTTCTGTTCTTAATTTCTTTGAAGAAAACTTTCCTTTTCTAAAGTCAAATTCAAAACTGGTAGAAAAATTAACTATTCTAGGTATTAGTTTTTAGATAAGGAAGAGCAAAATAAGGGGCTTATGAAGCACGGTCATACTTTAACTGAAAAATCTAATAGATAAAGTTATTGATATCTTAATGCAATCACAAATATGCCTGAAGAAGTAGAGAATTCTTTTTTTAAAAATCTCTCACTATAATTTTGAAAGCCTAATCAATAATCAGTCTACTTAGAAAGTTCAGTTAATTCTGTTTGAAGTCCTCAGCTCCCTGTTAGCTGATTGATATTAGGGCATCAAGTTGGGAAGGCAGAAATGAAATTATTTGTAGTGATCTATTAGGAAACAGGGGTAGTCAATACTGATGAGCCATGTTTAACAATAATTCTAACCTTCATAGTATTTTAGGGTTGCAAAAGATTCTTCCCATCACAACACTGTGAGACTGATGATGTAATTATTATCCTCATTTTTCTAGGGAAACTAAGTCTCCAAGAATTGAGTTGACTTTCATGTGGCTCCATAAATAGAAGCAGATTTATTATTTGAACTCTGCTTTTCAGATACAAAGCCAGTGGGGTTTTTTCTACTTGCCCTTAACACTTTTGTTTTTATTGTTATTCAATTGTGTCTGACTCTGTGATAGCATTGGGCTTTTCTTAACAATGATAATAGATTGCTTTGCCATTCATGTCTTCCTCCACTTAATTTTACAGATGAGGAAACTGAGGCAAACAGGGTTAAGTCACAGAGTAAATGTGTGAGAAGATCTGAACTCAGGTTTTTCTCACTCTAGGCCCCAAGCTATTGCCAAAAGCCACCTAGCTACTCATGCTATATTCCAATATAATGATGTGGGAGCAGAAATATATATGGAAGGGGTGGTGAAATGACAGATACTGTTTCAAGTTATCAAAACTGACATCTCTCAGAGTTAAAGATATAAATGGCAGTTTTTTATAGCATATATATATATATACATATATATATATATATCCCATAACATATATAATATATACCGAGGCCAGAAAGGGAGAGCTGTGACAAACAGAAGCAATGTATAAGAAGACAATATGGATAAAAATTCTATTTAAGAGGGATCACAAAGCAATTTTTTCTCTATAATAAGAGAGAAGATGCATTATATTTAATTCATATAATCCCTTTCTGGTTTTTTATAGATATTTCATTAGACATGTGGAAAGAAGGAATTATACAGCAAATATTCTAGTAATATGGATTTCGATAACATTAGGGTGTCATTAGGGTGGACATAAGGGGAGATGTTTGGGTAAGTATGTTGTTCTTTGATGATGGCTAGAAATGGATAGCAAGAGTAGTCTTGAATAATTAATCCCTGAATTTTTTTTTTGATACGTACCCTTATTAATAAATAGTTTTTGAGTATGCAAGGCTTTACGTTGGACAGAAGTAACAGAAGTAGTTATCGCCGTGAGAGTGGGGAGGGATCACTTTTCCTACATTTATATCCCTTTCCATAGGTACATTACAAATAGTTATGTGCCTATTACTTATTACAAATAACATATTTTTAAAAAAAGCCATTACAAATAAATATGGTTTCATTCTTTGTGCTTATATTACTAATGCCTAGAACAGTGTCTGTCATATAATAGTTACTTAATTGACACTTGCTGATCCAAAGGGTTTAGGGAGCTCTAGGCCCCATTTTGAAAATAATTTCCTCTCCCATAAAGAAATTGAGACCCAGAAGTGTAAACTGATTAGCCCCAAATCATACAGGTTACAACTAACAGAAGTAGATATTTGGGGAATTGACACTCTGATCATCTTCCTTCAGACCAGTTTGTTTTATTTTTTTTAATTACACCAAAATGTTCCCCAAAATAAGGAGAATTATTTTTTAAAGGTATATCTAATTGCCTGGATTTCACACATTCAAAAACATCCTGTCTAATTTAAACCTCTTACAGAGACCAAGGAAAGGTTATATTTTTTATCTTTCTCTGTGTTCCAAAGTATATGAACTGTTTCTGTAGATACGTATGAAAGGAAATATACAGAAACAGTTTATATCCTTTGGAACATATTTCTTATATATTATTTATGTTATATACATAACTATATAGACACATATAAGCATACATGTACGACTATATTCACACAAATATGTATAATATTTACAATTGTTCTTGAATTATTGAAAGTATTAACTCTTGCTGTCAAACCCCACTTATTATTTTTCCCAGTATATGTCATGATTTTATAAAGCTGAGTCCAGGATGCTTTCTCCTCTCTATAACAGTTGAGTTTTTCTATAGTTAATTAAGAGCCTGAGATCTTTTGCCTATGGGAAAGCCTGCAGCAATGGCAGCTGGCCTCCACAAGACCCCATCTTTCTATAAGAAAGCAAGGTCATTGAAGAGCTAGTTGTTCATCATAAGCAGAGAAACATATAGGGAGTAGGATAGGACCAAACCAACACCCATGAAGTTGCAATGTGGAAATAGCCACCTAAGAGAATGTTGATTTCTCTGTTCTCTACACTTGAAATCTCACCTCATCAATCACTGTTGTGACATGAAACTACAATACAATACAAGCAAGTACCTCTTACTCTGTGAAGGGGGAGGCAACCTGGGAGCAATTACAGTCCATAAGAAATTGATTTTTTTTTTTATGCTCTTCTCTTTGTATTACAAGTACAGAACAAAATCTGAGAGGTAGCTGAGTCTTAATACTCAACTATCCTGTCCTTCCCCATCCTCAAATGCACACAAAATCATACCATCTAATAATAGGCTACTCCCCAATGTTCTCCTGTCTCTGTGTCTCTGTTTCTATCTTTCTTTCTTCCTCCTTCCCTCCCTCCCACCTCTCTTTTCTTCCTCTTTTTCTTTCTACTTGACTCAACTTTTTACTCTCTTAACTAAAACACTCTGTCAATAAAAAAAGTATCAAGTTGTCAAATCCATCAACATCAGGTGCTTACTATTAAGAGCTTAATGAAAAAAGGAGTCTATATGACAATTAAGTTCTCTGGAAGTTGTTGGACCTAAGGCTCTATGGCCTACCTTATAACTGCATCTCATCAATAAAGACTGATGATGAATTATAAAAGGCGTCTTTCTGGTTACAGGTTTACAGTGGCTTGTTTTGGTTGACTGACAATATGGAAAGCACCATATAACACAAGCAAGAGTGGATATCTGAGATCCTGCAAGCTGGGTATTTTTCATAGGCAGTAGAGGGAAGCTTCATTCAACAGACCTTTATTTTGGTTAAATCAGAAGTTAACAACTGCCATTTCTATAGCACTTTTCAAGAGCCCTGGAAAAGTTATACAAATATCATCATCTTTATTCTTGCTCATATAGGATCCCAGAAGTGGAGTAAATCTCAAGGGTCATTTAGGCAAACTCATTCCTAAAACAATCCAACAAACATTTATCAGATGAAGGAACTGGGGATATTGAGCTTAGACAGGAGAAGACTCAATGGAAACATGATATCAGTGTTCAAATATTTGAAGGGCTGTCATGTGGAAAGAGAGATTAGACTTTGTGAAAGCAATCCAAAAACAGAGGTCTGAATTTGCAAAGAGGTAAATTTAGGTTGGCTATAAGGAAAACTTCTACCAATTAGATCTATCCAAGAATGTATAGGCTGCTTCTTTGGGTCAGAAATTCACTCTCCATAGTCATTTTAAATCAGACACTAGATAACCCTTAGTGGAGAATATCGTAGTGATGCTTTTAGGGGTACGTTTTGGTCACTAAGTTTCCTTTTAACTCTCAAAATCAGTGTACAAGGCACTGTGCTACATGAAGGAGATAATATTGTTAATTTTCTCAACTAGAAAAATCATGGAATTGATAACTCCTCATTCAAGTACTACTGAATGTTTTTTAGGAATTATTACTATAACAATTACTAAAGATATCTAAAAATGGAAGGAGATCCCTGAGGAGGTAATAGATTCCTTCATAGTGGGGATCTTTAAGCAAAGATTGGATGACCACTTGAGGGAGAAAGGGAAAGGTAGAATTGTGGAGTGGGTAGTATTAAGAAATGTTGAGGGATCCCCTGCTGAGAAACAGCTTATGCAGCTAGGACCTTTGTAGAAAAGCAAACCACCATATCTTTATGGTCTAGCAAAGTCCAAAGGAAAAATAATGCTGCTTTTGCCATCACCCTGCTCTTCTTCTTTTTGTCCTTTTCCTGTATTTGCTGCACCTTTCCCTCTTCCTGTGCCACTCCCTTTTAGAAGATTTGTTTTTTTTTTGTTTTTTTTTCCCTGCCTTTATTGCATTGTCATTCCACTGATAAGGCAATTAGGGGTTTAAATGAACCGTCTATTATCACATTGATAAGCTGCTTTGCAAGCATCAGAGTGGGGATTTTAACTCAGCACCACATTAGTGTCCCACTGACACCCTTCTCATTTATAGAAGAGGAAAAAGAAGCCTTTTGGAGAACAGACTTGTCCAAAGTTACATGCTTAATTGTAGAGGTGTGGTATTGTGTGGTGCTACAAAAGAGATCTGAGCTGAAAATCAGAAGATCTTGGGGATTGGTCAAACCCCTGAGTTTTGATCCTCATTCTCCTTATCTTTAAACTGAGAATTAAGAACTGTCCTACCTACCTTAAATATTTTTACAAAGAAAGCACTGTGTTCAATTTATAAGTGTTACAGGAATTTGCTGACATTTAGATAATGCTTATGAAAGTATGTTAAATTAACACATTTGATTTCACAGTATTCATTTTTCAGGTACCATTATCCCCTTTTCTGAATAAGACAGCAAATAGCAATGATGACAAAGTTAGGTCTAAAACCAAAATGCCTGGAAGCCAATCTCTTTTCTCTCTACCATCTTATCACACCCCTCTTTCTATCCAAAACTAAATTCTGAAAGTTCAGCATCTAAGCATACTATCTTATCACTTGCTATCTTAGGGAGTAGGGAGAGGGGGAGGACAAGTAGAAATATTTGGAATGCGAGGTTTTGTTAAAGTGGATGTTGAAAACTATCTTTGCATGTACTTGGAAAAATAAAATAGCATTTAAAAAAGAATATATCAGAAAGTCTGAAAGCTAGAAGGGAGTTAGAATCATCACTCCCTATGCCCCAACCCATGTAGATTTGGAATAAACCATCCTAGGAAGATAAAATTCAATCTTGTTTTTAAAGGTCTTGAAAATGGGACCAAAACACTTAACTTGGGGCGTGCTATTAATTGACATGGGAATTCTATTTGAAAAGTCCCCAAAAAGGAAACTACTTGAGAACTGAAGTTCTTGCCTCTCACAATATTTATTCTTGCCCTTCAGATAGGGTAGGGTCTTCATCTGACCTAATAAAGCAAGAGTTCCACACCAATGAGGCTTGGGACAGGGGTTACATATTAATGGTGTAGCTTTATTCCACTTAAATATCTAATACCTCATTCTCACAAGAAACCCTCAGCATCTTATATTTAATTCTTTCCAGCTTTTCCTGGAATCCATTTTATAGTCCTTCTACAAAGAAGATGGAGAATAGTTGTTGTTTTTAAGATTTACATTTGTAAGGCACAAAGCACCAGTTTACTCCAAAGGGTTTTATCTGTGATGAGAACAATCTAAGTTCAGGTGAACAAAGGTACTTTGGGAAAGATTTTTTTATTCCAGCTTTTAGACTTCTCAGCTGAGGATGATCAAGATAAAGTAGCAGTATTTTCTATTTTTATGCTTTTTTCCTACAAATAAAACTCTTATATTAGAAGAACCATGATAATCATCATCATAAATAATAATAATAGCCCATATTTACATAGTGTTTCACAGTTTACAAAGCAGAACTTCATTTAAAAAGATATGAAAGTGTTTTTTTTTTCTTTTTTTCCTTGGAGTTGTTACTGAGAGAAAAATGTGATTATTAATGTTTTTGAATATTATTGATGATGATGATAATGACAGCTGGAATTTATATGCCATTATAAAATTTGCAAAATGTTTTAAATATCTTATCTCATTTTATCCTTCTCACCATAATAACAGCTAGCATTTATATAATGCTTTACTTTACAAATACTATTTCATTTATCCTTGCGATAACTCTGGAGGGTAGCTGTTATAACCCCTTTTTACAGATAGGAGCCATTTAGAGGTCTTTCTTTTTGAGTAAACGTAAAGTCTGAAGTCAAATTGGAACTCAGTTCTTCCCTTACTCTGGTTCCATCAATCTATGATACCACCTACCAGACTAATGATAACCCTGGGAAGAAGTGAAAAGATTTTTTTAGGGAGTTCTGTGGGGGATGGTACTGAATCTATGATTTCATTGTTATGGGTCACCCCTCTTAAGAAACTTTTCCACCAATGTAATCCAACAACTGCTCTGCAATTTACAGACTTAGAAAATTGTGTAGGCACAATGAGTGGGTAAGCAACTTGTCTAGGATTGCACGGTAAGAACATATCTCAGGTAGGACTTGTGCCTAGCTTTCCTCCTTGCTTAAATCCTTCCCCACTGTAGTTAATCTTCTGTTTTATTGTATATATTGTAATATTGTATTGTATATATTATAGTTTATATTGTACATATTGTTTATATAGTATTATGTTGTATATATTGTAGTTTATATTCAGTTGACAAAGATCACTGAATTTCAGAACTGATCTGCTACTGCCTTACACTATAAACACCAATGTCTCATTATTGCATCCATGATCAAATATAAAATGCTCTGTTTGATTTTCAAACCTCTTCACAATCTGGCCCCTTCCTACACTTCTACTCACTTTATAATCCAGGAACAGTTTCTCAAACATGTTACCCTATCTTCTGATTCTATTAATTGTCAATGTCTGTCCCCGTATCTGGCACACTTTCCCTTTTTATTTCAGCTTTCTGATTTGCCTGTATTCCTCCTAGGTTCTGCTCAGATTCTACTTCTGCAAAATATCTTTCCTGTTCCCAATCTCAGAGCCACATTGCCAGGAACTTCCCTTTAAGATTACTTCCAATTTATCCTGCATAAATCTTGTATTTGCATGCTTGTTTGCTTGTTGTTTTCTCCATTAGAATATTAGCTCCCTTAGGGAATGAATGGTTTTTTGTTTTTTTGGTTTTTTGGTTTTGGTTTTGGTTTTTGCTTTTAGAATGTTCCCAAAAACTTAGTTTTATATAAGTAAGCTTTAACCTTTTCTAACTTTTATCCTCCACACATAACTCAATGCCTATACCTAGTAAGTGCTTAATAAATGATTGTTAATTGACTTTTTATCAATTAGACCAAACTATCACTCACTTTATATAAGTATCCCCATTTTACAGATGAAAAAACTGAAGCTGAGAGAGGTTGTCCATTCTGAAAGTAAAAGATATTGAATCAGAGCTTCCTGATCCTGTCCGTATTACCTTCCTCAATATTATTATTTTGTTGTTGTTGTTGTTGTTGTTGTTGTTGTTGAGCAATGGTGTTTATTATGGCTAGGCAATTGAGGTTAAGTAACTTGCCTAGGGTCACACAGCTAGGAAGTCTCAAGTGTCTGAGGCTGGATTTGAACTCATTTTCTCCTGACTTCAGAGCTGATATTCTATCTACTGCACTAAAGTATTTATTTTATGCATTTAAAATCATTATTCAAAGAAGGGGGTCAAGGACATCCTCCATTTGCCAAAGGTAATATAAAATACAAATCAGTTAAGAAACCCTAATCTGGAATCTCTGAGGAAAATAAAACTGCCTCTTTCTCATTTTAAGAATATCCAATGTTGGATTGTCCTTTGCATTTTCCCCATAATAGGAGAAGGAGGAATGTGGGTGGGGAAAACTCAAAAGTATTCCAAGCTTAAAAATTCTTAGTTATGTTTGGCATCATTATGCATTAGGGAAAGTGGAGGTTTTCTGACTGGGTTGAGCAAGAACAAGCATGATGGGAAACCAGTTTTAAAAGGCATAGATCAAGATGATTAATGTGGTAAAAAACTCGAATTCAATTTAAAGCCTGTCTTTACTCCAGTCCTGAGAGCTTGGGTCAGAATCAGAATGAAGCTATGTAAAAATTTCAAGAATGGACCTCTGCTGAGAAAAAATCATGAAGAAAAAAGGTGGTGTAGATTTGTATGCTTCTTTTGATTGGGGGAGGGGGGGAGGGGTTATAGGCAGTGGATACTACAAACACTTGGGCATCTTAGAAAATAATCTCATCTCTGTGAGGCTGCATCCTGACAGCTGGTCACTCCATATGTGCGTAAGAATAACTACAGCAATGAATTAATGTTCTAATCATACCCCTAGAAGACAAACTACTTTGTAGCACACAGGGATGTCACTAGCAAGGGGATTTGGGGGGTAATATTCCTGGCTGAAAAACAGGTTTTCCATGTGTCCATATGTCAAGTCTATCCACTGGCAAACACCAACACACCCACAAAGAGTTAGTTACTCTTTGAAAACCAGTTACTGAATCTCTGCCAATATTTGTTGGGTAAACAGGTTATAAACTGATTTGAGCCCAGATTGCCATTCTCTCCCTTTCTCAGACAGTTTGGCATCTGGTGATGTACTACTTCAGGGATGGACCTAAGAAATGGCCTAACAAAAATCCTTCTAGAGCTCTCTTAAGCCACTTGAAAAGAAAAATAAACTATTTTTTCTCCTCATTTTCTAAACTAGTAGAACTCTTTCTCTCAACATTCCTGCCTTTCTACAAATTCAAATATTCAACAGTCTAGAACTTTATATACTGTCATATCTCAGAATATATACTCTCTTTAATGGAGAATGGTAATCTATGAGCATCTTTGTACTTAACTTGGTAGCTTTCTATTTTTTTAAAATAGATTTTGATGGTTATATTTCAGTAAGATGCATTTCTTTTGTAATTCTATATATTTAATTTTATGCACTTGAAAACACTATTTTGAGAAATGTTCCAGCCTTATGACATTTTTTCTCTTCTCTATATATACTATGCCCCAATCAAATAGATTTATTCCCTATACCTTCAACACTCTTTGTACTTTCCTGCCTCTTTATATTTGATCATAATATTCCTTATGCTCTGTAAGATAACTATCTATTGTTTAACATATTTTTGCCTCAATTTCTTCAAATGCAAAATAAAGATAATAACAGTACCTACTTCATAGGGTTCTTTGAGGATCAAAATAGATAATATTTGCATGTGTTTTGTTGTGGTTTTTCAGTTAAAAAAGAAAAGAAAAGAAAAGAAAAAGCAATTAGCACTGTCCCTGGAAAATGGTAAGGAACATATAAATGCTTATTCCCTTTTCACTCCTCTATCCTCTCCTCGTGAACCACCCACCCATAGCAAAATATGAGAAGCAATTGTGGTATAATAGAAAAAACAATTAATCCAAAGCTAACTCTCAATCTTGAATCTACTACATACTCATTAGGAAGAAAAGAGACTTTAGGCAAACAACTAACCTTTTAGTTTCTCATCTATAACGCTTGAATAATAGTCACAGTATTGCTCACAGGGTTGCTATGAGGGTCAACTAGGATAATATAAAGTGGTTTGTAAATCCTAAAGTGAAATATAAATATCAGCCACTGAACTTATTATTTTTTTTCCAGCCAACTGAGAAGCTGAGTGCCCTTCAAAGCGCTGATGCCCTTATCTACTTAAGTTATGCCAAGTACCAGAATAATCCAATTACACTCAGAAGATATATACGTTTCTGCACTTATCATAATTGATTTAATTGGCTTTGGCTAATCAATTTAGAATTTTTCTTTTTAGAAACCCTATATATTTCCAGAGAAGTGGTAGGCTGATTGTGCTAAGGCAGAGGCAATTTCTACCTTTGACACTTATTAGGTATAGGACTGTATTGCAAGTCAATTAACTTCTCCATCTTTATTTCCTCACTTGTAAAGTCAATAAAAGTGTTTTAAGAGGCTCAGATAAGATAATAAAAGCAAATTTTTCAGACTTTATAGTGCTATATTTTATAAAATGTATAAATATCATCTATTTTTGCTCCTAAGCCTGTGATGTCATTCATGAAGGGACCTTCCAAAGAGAAAATTAATTCTACCAATGAAAATGAGTAACATATGCATTTTATATCCTTAGAATGCTGCCTGAAATCTTTTTAGGTCCAATGATTTGTCCAGCATCATATAAATGTCAGAGATAGAAATGAATGAGTAATGAATGAATGAATGAATGAAGCACTTATTAAGCACTTTATTATATGCAACGTACTATGTTGAGTGTTAGGCTACAAATGTAAGAGTCAGAAAAGTGCCTGCTCCCACGGAGCTCCCATTCTAATGGGGTAGACAACACATATGGAAGGTTTCAAAAACAAGTTAGATGGAAAGGATCCATTGTCCTTCTGGTGCAGCAACAAAACAGAAAGTAATACTTCATTGTGAATGCCATTTCCATTAGAAATAACATCAATTTCTGAGACTAAATCATTTGACATTTCTAGAAAGGTCTCTTATTGATAAGGCTGTAGCACCTGCAGGAGTAGTTGTCAGATTTTATTTACACAGTTGGTTGCTTTTCAGGATAATTCTGAGGGCACTCGTTGCTTTTAGGTTCAGGGTCCTGGGCTGTCTCCACCAGGATCCATGGGGATGCTAATTATGGTGCTAGTGGTTTGACTTTCCTGGCATATGCTAGTTCTTGTTTCTCCCTCAGGGTACCTTACTGCTTCAGGCAGGTTGGCTTTCTTGCCCTATAAGTGGAAGTTCATTGGTAATTTAGTGGAGACGGCTGATCCCTTCTCCACTGCAATAGTTTCCTGATACTGGCTGTGAGACCTGAACTGGAAGCAGGACTAGTGGTTTGGGTTACATAGCTATTCCTAAGACTCTTGTGCTCTTCCGTCTGTTAGTAACAGCTGTTCAGCAATTATTTCTGATGGTGATTAAAAATGTAGGCCCTTTTCCACTATGATTTCTCCCTCCAATGATGTCAATAGGAACTGAACTAGAAACAGGGCTGGTGGTTTTGGGGACACTGTTATTGCCAAGGCTCTTAGGCTCAGGATCCTGGGGGGATGGTAGTTGAAGAGCTAGAAGTGATTTGATTTACATGGCAAAAAATTAATTTCTTACCCATTACACACTGCTTCCTGTCATCATCATCATCATCTTCACCACTACCACCACTACCACCATTATCATCATCATTCATTTGAAAAAGTAATAATATTCTCTTGGCTATGTTTCATTGCTGTTAAAAATGATGATCAGTTCATATGAATCAAAACTAGAAATGAGTCAAAGAAAAAGCATGTTGGACACAAATATGATCCACCAGAATAACAATTAATATGCATTTATTAAATGCTTACTATGTACCAGGTACTGTGCTAAGTACTGAGAATCAATAGAAAAAGCAAAAATTGTCCTTACCTTCAAGAAGTTTGCATTCTAATAGAGGAAGGGACGTAACCAATCAGTATATAAAGGATAAAAACAAAATATGTGGAAAGGAACTTTTAATTCAGTGAGTAGCATAATTATATCAATGAGGCTACAAATGAATTGGAAGTGAGGAAGGCTTGACCATCACTAGTATCCACAATAAATTTCAAGAACTAGAATAAAGCCTCTAATTAGCTGGTAGGATCTCTAGAGCAGAGGTTTGTCCCAGGAGCTAAGAATCATTTGTATAGTTTTAAATCTATTAAACATTTATTTTAAAAAATGTAAAACCCATTCTTAGCTTGGAAGCTATACAAAAATAGGCAGCTAATTCAGGCTGCATTGTAATTAAAAACCCCTGTGAGATAACATGGGGTTAAACTCAGTGTTTACCAATAGGGGGAGCTTCCATATCAATGAGAAAAGAGGTCCATTAAAAATTTTTGAGAAAAAATAATTTTGCTGATAATCTATTATAATCTTTTTTTTTTTAAAGTAACTCTTTACTCTCTATATGTGTAAACATCTAGAATCACCTAATTGTTGCTTTTTTTAAAACAAAAGTTGGTACTTTTTAGCCAAAAATAACATTATCTGACTCCATTCCACAGCTGCTGAGTTTTCCCTGAGACATGATTGTATTTCAGTGGTGGGCAAATTGACCATATGTTATACCTTGGTAAGACTGAAGAATACATGTAGCTAAAAAGAGTTGTTCTCCCTACTGTTGCCAACCCAACAGGTTTTATCCATACAAGTAGTAAAAAGTTTCTGAATGTTATCTTAACAACTATTTTTTAAAAATATCTACACAGAATCTGTTTTTAAAATCTAGTTGGTCAAAGAGATGACAAGATCCAATTTCCCATCATGTAAATAGAAGTACAAAAGTCATTAATGTAACTTGATGAATCACTTGGGGTTTTGTGGTATGTGCATTTTAAATATATGACTAACCCAAATGGATATATTCTACTGATGAGAAATGGCAGTCAGTCATTTCCTGAAATATATAGTAATATACCTTTGGGGAACATTTCAATGTTAAAAGTTAAAGAAATAAATAGCTATTTTTTTTTTATTGCAGCCACAAGTACAGTGGCATAATCTGGCAGCTTGAAGAGCCGATGGTCTATAAATTTACTGTACATTATGAGGCACTGTTTTAAATGGCCATGAAGCAGGTGTCTGCTATAGACTTGTACAAAACTAAGAGGTTCATAAAAATACAAATGAATAGCAAAGCCTGGGTTCACATCTTATAACTCAATATCTGACAGGACACAAAGATTTTATTTTTAATTTGAGGAAAACACCAAAGCACACCACTACCTCCTATGCAAATAATAAAGTATACATACACACACAGAGAACACACACATACCAGGCTACACAGTCCATGGAATGAAGTACATAATACAATCAATGTTTTGAAAGGTCTTATTATTGCTATTTGTATATGACAAAAGGTCGTTCAGCATTAGAAATAAAGTAATCAAATAAAAATCATATAAGGAAGATGATATCTAATGGAGTGACTCTTTTAAAAAATGGGGAAGTTTTTTTTTTTTTGTTTGTTTGTTTTTTTTAGCAAAGAATTGCTTTTCTTTTGTTTCAACAAAAGCTTCAAAAGGAAAGGCAAGGGCAACTAGGTGGAACAATGCATAGTGGCACAGTGCACCAGCCCTAAAGTCAGGAGAACGAGTTTAAATCTGGCATCAGACACTTTACACATCTTAGCTGTGTGACCCTGGGCAGGTCACTTAAATCCAGTTCCCTTAGGAGGAAAAAAAGGAAAGGTAAAGTTTTAGGGAAATTAAATATGGTATAAATATAAAAAGGCAACAATAAAACTGTAGTTACATTGAAAGATAGATGAAGTGGCCTAAGGAAGGTCTAGCTCCTACAGAAATAGAGTTTCAGGCAGATTTTATATTTAAATTTTTAAAAAAATCTTAAAAATTAAAGATAGCCAGAAATAGAATACTCTGCCCTGAGGTGAAACAGCGGCAAGAGTATATCACAGGACAATGGATTTAGAGTTGTAAAGGACTTCAAAGGTTTAGTTGAACCCTCTCATTTTACAAATGAAGCACACAAGCTTCAATAAGTGAATTGATTTGTATGAGGTTTCATAGATTATAAGTGTTAGAACTGAGATCCCATTCCCATGCTCTGATTATAGAGACATTGATTCAAACAGGGATGTGATGTTTTTTCTATCATATCTGCCAGTAACTGAGTTGATACTGCATTTTATGGATTAGATTTGTAATTTCTGGATACATTCTAGTTGACTTTGAGAGGAAGGTGTCTTAGAAGTATGCAAAGTGGAACCCTAATCCATTTCTGTTAAAATAATTATAATAAGTAATCTAAGGGGCAGAACCAAGATGATGGAGAGCAGACACGATTCTCTGTTACCTCCTCTGATCTTCTCTCAAACCAACAGCAGATTACGTCTCTAAACTGGTTTTGAAATCAAAGAATCCACAAATATTTGGAGGACAATGCATTTTTAGTAGAAGATACCTTGGAAGTACTTCAGAACAGGTCTGTTTCAATTGGGCAGAGGGACAGTTTGCCCAACCCAGAGGACAACATAGGGAGATTGGGGCAAGAAACTGGAGAGTCAGAATGTTGTAGCTTCCACACACCTGAGAATCTTCTGTGAGCCTCCTAGGCCACTCTGTCCTGGTTACAAGCAGGTGGTTTGGCAGATTTGCCTTTTGTAAAACACAAATTGTAAACCACTGAGCCATGGAAGAACACTGGACCTAGCTGTCATTACCCAGCACTGGAAATCAATCAGCAAAACTGCCCAATGGCAAATTAAAATATCTGTAGCTCCTTTGCATTGAACAGACCTCAAGCCTTAAAAAAAAAAAAAAAAAAAAACCTCTCAGCACAGACAGCTTTTATGGAGAGAGAAGAACAGACCTCAACTCCTGAGGTTCCTAAAGGCAAAGCAACTCCAGAAGAAGCCCCAAAGAGAGACATGAGCTGGTCCCTATTTCACAAGGCTTTCTTTGAAGATTGTATAAAACATCTTAAAAGAGAGAAGAAAAATAGAGAAATGAAATGAGATCACTAAAAGAAGGAATGGAAAAAAATGGAAAAAGAATGCAATGAACAAAAAAAATTAATTGGCCAATTGCAAAATGAGTTAAAAAAGGTAACTGAAGAAAATAAAAAAAAATAATAAAAATTAGAATTGAACAAGTGGAAATGAATGACTCAATAAGATTTTAAGAATCAGTCACACACACACACACACAAAGAAAAAATAGAAGAAAATATGAAAAGAGGCAAAGAAAACATTATAATTTAGGGAAAGAAGGGAGGGGGATAAGCACTGTATGAATCTTACTCTTATTAGATTTGGCTCAAAGAGAAAATATCAAACATATTTAATATCACAAAGAAACTTGTCTCATCTTATAGGGAACTGAGAGAGAAAGGAGGAAAAGAAAGGGAAAGACTAATAGAAGGGAAAATGGAAGAATTAGGGGGCAGGTGTAAAAAAGGGAGAGGGGCTATAAAGGGGGAGGACTGTTTGAGGGAGATAGTCATAAAAAGCAAAATAATGGAGAGGAGGGAAAGAAGATAGGAAAGAGAAAAGCATAACATAAGATAGCAGGAAATACAAAATTAGTTATTTTAACTGTGAATGTGAATGGGATGAACTCTCCCATAAAATGGAAGCAGATAGCAGACTGAATTAAAAGTCAGAATCCTATAATATATTGTTTACAAGAAACACATTTAAAGCATAGTGACATATATAGTGGGAAGGTAAAGGACTGGAACAAAATATATTATGCTTCAGGTGAAGGAAATAAAAGCAGGGGTAGCAATCCTGATCTCAGATCATGTAAAAGCAAAGATAGATGTAATTAAAAAATCTAGAGGAAGGGGTGGGGGGAAGGCAGGAAAAATTTAGAACAGAAAGTTTTGCAAGGGACAGTGTTGAAAAATTACCTATGCATATGTTTTGTAAATAAAAAGCTTTAATAAAAAAGAGAGAGAATAAAATATTTTTTAAACTTTTTAAAAAAATATTGCAAAATGGAAAAGTGATAAACTACATGCAGAAAAGTGAGATTTAATTGTAGTCTTCATAAAATCAGAGAAATAGGTTTTCTAACTATTGATTATTTATTTGACAGTTATGAGGAAAGACTAAAAGTCCTTTAATTAAATCATAAAAACTGTAATGACTCTTTTAAAAAATAAAATAAACTTTTTAGAGTAGATATGGAAAAAGAAAGGAGGGAAATGGGCAATGGAATTTGATTCTCATTTGAGCTCCAACAGAGAATCTAAGTGAGAACAGAAAAGATGAACTCTTATTTAAAGCAAATGTGTGCATGTGTAAAAATGTGCTGGAAGTAGAGGGAGTAGAAGAGTCAGATTTCCTTATCAGAAACATTTTGACTTTGAGATCAAGGGCAGTCATTTCCACTAAGGAATCGAAGAAAGTACCCAATTCTAAGAAAATGTACTGGTTATCTCTTCATATGTCTTCAAATTTAAAGCCACTACAATTTTCTAGGAACAAGCTATGGTGCAAACCACATTCCCATTTTTTATGGAACTTCTCAACATTATGGTACCTCTTCTTATGCTCCTAAAAGTTTCCCCTTTATTCCTTGAGTTCTTCTGAATAATACTACAAATGTTACTATTGTTGTACTCTGGCATGAATTAGTGTATGAAGTGGCATGAAGTAACATATATATATATATATATATATATATATATATATGATATACATATATAAAATATACACATATTATATTTTATTTCATTATTATGCATCTCTCTCTCTCTGAAAAATGAGAACAAAAATTAAAAAAAAAACAAACTTTTCCTAGATTACCAAAGAATAATGTCTACTGCGAAATATCTAAAACTGAAAGTCAAAATGATGGAGACAGGAGCAACATCCATTTATAATCAAATTTTGAAGCTATAATTTGATATCCTGAAGAATGAAGCTAGTTGAAGGACTGTGCAATTAACAAAAAAAGTGCCTGATGATTTCTAAAAGGTAAAAACAGGAAGAGAACATGAACAAATATAAATAGAGCACAGACAAAACTATTTCAGATCTAAAGCATTCTAACCTTCTAGGGGAAGTGTTTTAACTCAGGATTCATGAAATTTGTTGTTAGTATTTTGATAACTATATTTCAAGTACTTCCTTTGAATTTTAACAATTGTTCTAAAAATTATTTTATAACCTCTATTAGATTGCCAGAGGAGTCCACATCATACATACACACACACACACACACACACACACACACACGATAAAAGGATGGGGCAAAAATCCCATAAGTAAATTAATCAAATTTATCACTATTTTATTACTTATAGCTAATGGACATGGCCTTCTATAACATATATCATTATAAAAATGATTTGTATACAATCATAAATTGAAAATAATGTATTGCGGGCAATAAGGTAGCACAGTGAATACACCATTGGTCCTGGAGTCAGAGGGACCTTAGGTCAAATCTGGCCTCTAATAATTATGAGCTGTGTGACCCTGGACAAATCATTTAACCCTGATTTCCTCAAAAAAAAAAAAAAAAAAAAAAAAAAAAAGAGGATCCCTTGCCAAAAAGATGATAGAACATTTTCTCCTTATTTTTTCTATTTTTGTTACTTAAGAAAAAATGAATTTATTGTAAAATGGGATGAAATGGTAATGGATTCTACTGAATTTCTGCTTCATAGAAGCCTGTAGAGCATAATATGACCTAATTAACTTGAAGCAATCAAAAGAATGACCCAATTATGCAACTTCACTAACTCAGAATCTTCTTCTCTTGATCATTTCTGGTTTCCAGATGAGTAAATGAATCTCTTTATCCCTGAGCTAAATTGCATCATCTCTGTAGATTTTAAAGGGTTTGTCAACCTAAGTAGTGAGTAATCGACTTACAGACTGGTCAAAAAGCACATGCTAGTATTTCTTGATTCACTGTCCAAAGATCCAAGCTACACAGCTGTATGCACTCTTTGGAAGTTGTATCCATTTCTCCAGTCCCAAAGATGCATTGTGCCATTAACTGCTCCAGTTACTAGCACTCCATCTTAATTCACAGCTAAACTGTTAATTATAACATCATGATCAGAGAAGTTTTGAAGAAAGTTTCCATCAAGCACCTTCCACTGCTTAATATCTGGAGAACCAGATGCATATGTGTAAGGTATTGGATGCAAAACTGTGATTTCTTAAAGTGATCTATGTTTTTCCAGCCACTAAGTTCCATAATCTTATGCTTATGTCATAGTTTCCCGTAATGATTTGTGATTCTGCAGTTTGACACTTTAGTATAGCCACTGTATTGGGATCCCCCACTAGTGTATGTACATTGGTGTATGTCTTCACATTCCATATCCTTGCAATTGAATTCCTATCACGTTAAAAGCACATTGATTGTCGGATGCAAATCCAACACATATACTGCACTTGGATGTCTCTGATAATATCTGATAGCTTTGTTGTATTCAAGAACCCAGCATTTCATCTGCTCATCTTTACCACAGGAGAAGATGTATGGACAGAGGACCATACTCTGAATGATGTTTGGAAGACATCTTTGGCTTATGACTCTCTTCATCCCACTCTACTGGCTTTGCATGATAAGCCACAAACATGTCAAGGGTCCTCTTCAAAGATCTGAAGACAAGGGTATGCACAGAATGCTTCTGTACTTCCATAAGATTGACTTCATTGCTTAATTGCTATGATAGCACCTGCAAGAGGGAGAACTTAGTGTCAAAGTCTCCTCTCCTTCTTTCCTTGTCTTCTAGTTCAGGAGGCAACTAGAGTGGGAATGGAAACTCTGAGCAGAGACTTTTCAATGGACCATTTTTCAAACATATTGTAAAGAAGATTCTGATTCGTCAGTCTAAATAATTTCTGACGTTTCCTCACACTGAGATTCTATTATTTTGAGCATAAGAATCATAGCAGCAAAGGAATTTTTCCCCAGTAAGTAGCATCTACCTCACTATGCAGAATTGAAACATGAGCATTCGTAGCTGTATGATGTGTAATGGACTTTTGTTCATATGGACAATTTCAGTACAATCTAGATTCTCAGCATAGATGCTTCAAGTATGAAGTTACTGTCAGCTTTCTATTTGAAGATTATCATCAAATGATGTGAACCATAAAGAGAATAAAAGATAAAAAGAAGATACCTTAGCTCTTTACTAAAAATGTATGGGGGTAGGATTTAGTGAGGAGGGACTAAAAAGAGGTAAGACTATCCCATAGCCAGAGAGGCACAGAAAATGTAAGTTTTGCTCAAATCTCAAGTGGCATAATTTTCTTTTTGGTCTAAATATCAATTTTTTTGAATTTATGCTATCTAGTTTCACCCTATCTTCAACATCCTTTCACACTGGATTTATTACTTTCACTGAGATTCCACAGCCCGTAAGCATTTATAGTTGTAGAAGGGATCCTTGATATGGTATCAATTAGGCTAGATCTCAGGTCACAGTTCTGAGATCCCATTATTCTGTGAATTTCCTTCTCATCTTCTTTTAAATTTTGACATATTTGTACTCATTTTTTACTACCTACCTCTAATTTTAAAAAGTAAAGAATTTTGTTCTGTTCCATTCTACCTCCAGAAAACATCCTCTCAGTAACTTTCTCTGTTAATTCTACATAGTTAAAATCTAGTAGGATGCCGAAAAAATTTTCTCTTCTCTCTTTTAAGGTCTGGATTCATAATCAAATAAATCAATACTGACATTGATATTGGAAAGCATTTGTAAATCAATTCACCAAATGCCCAATCTATGTCTCCAGGTCTTCCCAAAACCAAAACACCCTTTGCTAGCTAATACCCATTTACTATGTTATCCCTCTCCATTAGATGCAAACTCTTTAAGGTATATCTCAGTCTTCTGTTTCTACACTCCAGTGCTTCATAGTGTCACTAGTAGAGCACATAGTAAACATTTAACATTAGAAAGATGAACCCCATCAAGTTCATACCATATTTTCTAAATGAGTTTATTATAATATTCTATATTAATACTAAATGATATTGTTACTAAATTTTTCCATATTTATAAAAATTCATTTTAAATGTAATAATTAAAAATATAACATAATTTTACTTCAAAATAAAATATTTCATTTGACAGTCTCTAATATGTGAGTTAATTGATGACACCTGGTCCTTTGGAGAATTCTTAAGTTTCAGTCTTTTAATGAATTCTTTTTTTCATTCATTCTTCTATTAATAAGCCTTATTTTTAAATCCAGGTTCTATTTTTGACTCTCCATGCATACATTTGGAATAAGGAATCTCTATGCTCATGAATCTTAAATGAAAATACATGATTTTGCAACTGATTGATTTCATTATTGTGTCATTTTGCTGAAATCTCCATAATACCTGGCCTTAAAATTACTATCTTTATAATGTTTTTCTTTCAAAATTATTTACAGACACAATCACCATAGTTTTCAATCTCTTTATAACGAATGAAAGCAGAGTATTTTATTATCACTTTCCCCAAGCAAAGTAACAGTGAAGCTATTGGAAGAGTGTAGCCATCTAAACCTAAGGAATTTTAATTTCTCCTTTTGGAGACTACACCATCTGGAATCTCCACAGAGGAAGTGAAATATGACTTAGCTCTCCTACTTCTTTCTTAGCCTCCCCAGGTTTAGTGGGAAAACAAGTTTCCTACTACGAATAAATATTAGCATTTTTTTTTGTTGATGAGAAGGATTATTCTTTCTTAGTTGGAAGTGTTTTCCTCAATTATATAGATACTCAAGTGTTTGAATCATTTCTAAATTGCATTTACAATAATAAGGCCAAATATTTAAGAAAGCAAGACCAGCCATTAGGCAAATATTTACACAATTTTTTAAAATATTCAGTGTTTATTCAGCAGACTGTATTTAATGTAAACAAATATTCATTGAGAAGGGGAAGAATAGATACATTGGAAGAGATAGGAAAAGGGTTTGTAATATGGTGAATGACGTGTTATTTATCTCACTCTTCATGTATTTGGATTATCTACATATTATATGACCTTTTTAATGTAAAATAAAATTATCTCAGTGACTTGATCATTATGTAACAGAAATCAGATGAACATCTAGTTAGGAGTACTTGTTCCTAAGACCCTTCAGGAATATGAACAACAAAAACAAATAAATTTTTAAAACTCTTATTTATCCCACTACCAATGATTGTCTTCAAGTGTAGAGTAGGTAAACACTGGTTAAGGATGCCATACAAAAGATTTCCAGTCTAGTAGATTTAGATGCCTTCTAAAGCTCTTTTGGAATTCAAAGACTCAATAATTCTTATGTAAGTACTAATGCATAATAATATTTAGCAGTTGGAGGGGATGTGAGAAAAACTGGAACATTAATACTTTGTTGGGGGAGTTGTGAAATGATCCAACCCTTCTGGAGAACAATCTGGAACTATGCTCAAAGGGCTATAAAACTGTGCACACCCTTTGACCCAGCAGTGCCATTATTAGATCTGTATCCCAAGGAAATTGTAAAGGAGGGAAAAGGCCCTACATGTGCAAAAATGTTTGGCGAAGCTCTTTTTGTGGTAGCAAGGAACTGGAAAATGAATGGATGTCCATCAATTGGAGAATAGCTGAACAAACTGTAGAACATGAAGGTAATAGAATATTATTGTTCTATAAAAAATGGTGAACAAGCTGATTACAGAGAGGCCTGGAAAGATTTACAGTAACTGATTCTGAGTGAAACAGGCAGAACCAGGAATACATTGTACACAATAACAGCAAGAATGAGCAATGGTCAACTATGAAAGACTTGGTTCTTCTCAATGGTTCAATGATCCAAAGCAATCCTAATAGAC
Source organism: Sarcophilus harrisii (assembly GCF_902635505.1). Taxonomy (NCBI): domain Eukaryota; kingdom Metazoa; phylum Chordata; class Mammalia; order Dasyuromorphia; family Dasyuridae; genus Sarcophilus; species Sarcophilus harrisii. The sequence continues at coordinate 121,118,072 of NC_045427.1, read as the reverse complement.
TTTGGACAGAAAAGTCCATCTGTATCCAGAAAAAGAACTGAAGAGACTGAATGTAAATCAATACATGCTATGCTCACTCTTTTTCTGTTTTGTTTTTTTAATCTCTCCCATGGTTTTTCCCTTTTGCTTTGATTTTTCTCTCCCAACATGATTCATAAAGGAATGTGTATTAAAAATAAATAAACTTACTACAATAAAAATGTTTAGTAGTTTCAGTCATATCCAGCGCTTCATGATCCCATTTCCAGTTTTCTTGTCAAAGATACCAAGATAGTTTGATATTTCCTTCTTCAACTCATTTTACACATCAGGAATTGAGGTAAACAGGAGTGAGTGACTTGCCCAGGGCAACACAGCTAGTAAGTATCTGAGAACAAATATGAACTGAGAAAGATGAATCTTTCTGACTCCAAAGCCGGCACTGTATTCACTGTGCTACCTAGCTTCCCAATGCACATATATTCAGGGATAAATATTGTTTTGGCATTTGAACTTTCCTTTAGCTAAAGGAGCTTTAGCTCCTATCGTACCACTGACCTGGTACGATAGGAAATAAACTACTTTGGGAGTCAAAGGATCTGGGTTCAAGTTCATCATCTGTAAAGTGAGGGGAATGAGTGTGATAATCTTTAATTTTCCTTCTAGTTTTTAATATATGATACTTAGACCATATAGAGCAATTTTAAAAGTTCAAGATCCTTCTATCAGCTGTCTCTGAAAAGTAAAATGCTATATTTACTAAGAAGCACTAGATTAATTCTTGTTATTTAGAATCATAGATTGTAGAGTTAGAAGGAATATCAGTGAGAATTTAATTCAACCTTCTTATTTCATACCTGAATAAAATGAGGCAATATAAAGTAAGCTTAAAAGACTTACTGGGAATTTAGCATAATATTCTGTATACAGTAAATGTATAATAAATTAATGTTTATTTGACTTGATTTGACTATATTTATCTAAGATCACATAATTTAGAATTGACAGAGACAAATATAGATTCAAATCTGTATTGTCCAAATCTACTGTTAATATTGAGATTCAAGAATCCTAAATAGCAGCTTAAAAATCTTAGTGAGAAAAATCTTTTTTTTTTTTTTTTTTTTTTTTTTTTACCTTACCATTGTTACTATAAACCTTCAAATCAAAAGGTGACCATTATCAAGTTATAAAAAGAATGGCTACTACTGAGATTGAGAATTAAACAACAAAACAGTTATATAATCAGTGTACTTGAAAAAATCTACTCCATCCCTAATAACAACAATTACAACAATGTTGTGCATACTTCTGTAACAACTGCAACTCACATTCCGAACCATTAATGAGGTATTATTTAAAAAAGTGACAAATCATTATCAATCCGGGCTATGGTTTCCTTCCAGAAAAAGGGCAAGACAAGAAGGCTCAGTGAAACCCCTCCCTCCCCTGAAGAATAGCTCTGACTGGCCCAAACATAATAAACTGCTGTTTACCTTAGGGATTCTACTTATGCCACATACACATTGTTCATCATGATTAAATGATCCTTTTTTATCTTTCTATGACAGTTACATATTTTAACAGGTGACAGTTTGCCTTTATAAGCAGCAAAACACTAGTTTATTAGTATGCTTGTGTGGCATAAAATAGAGTTCATTTTTTACTGAAATAACTGGAGGAAAGAAACATCAATTGTGCAAGGTTCTGAATGGCTCAATGGGTAGAGAAGGTACCAGCAATAAATTAAGATAGGTTTGCCTTATTTATGAGTCTTAGGTATTCCTTCACAGTTGCGACTCTGCATGAATTTTAAGTGGTCCTTTGATGGGCAAGTCCATCTGAAGCAGCATCATAAACTCTTACATGGTTTCACAATTAATTGTCTCTCTGCAATAAACTCAAGAAAAAGCTTGACTTTACTGCCCAGAGGACTCTAGCTTGTTCTGAACCAAAGTCGCCTGTGAAGGCAGATTTAAAAGGAGAGTCATTATGATTCCACCAAGTCACTAAAGTGACAGTGCTGTTAGCATATCGACCAGGGCCTAACTCAAGGTAACACAGGAAACAAACTCCTTCTGATGAAGTCAGCTGCTTGGAGGATAGTCACAAGAGAATGTGCCATCAAATTATCTCTTCTGGTACTGTGATTAATGCTTTCATTACAGATATGACTAAGAAAAACAATTACTTATAGCAGTGGTGATTTTTATCATTATAATTGGTAATGATAATAATAGTTTCCATTTATATGGAATAAGTATACTAAAACCCATGAACAATAATTGAACAGAATATGAAGAAAACACATTGAAAGAGATAATACTTTGAAAGAGATAATATACTTTGGAAAATAGTTGGCCCATAGCCTATTCTAACATGGAATGTCCTAGCCTGGTGCTGCCAAAAACTACTGAGTTATTTGCTTATTTCTGTACTCTCATAATAAGTGTCTTATAGAAGTGAAATATGGCAGCCCCAGATGATGGACTGTTCTCAAGTTGTGTGATAGTGTGGCAGAGACCTAAGATAACGTGACTGTCTAGTAGCTCATTTTTTTGTTGCTCAGATGACAGGTGTACCTTTCTCCCTGCTATGACACCTGTTTCTCAGAAGGCAAAACTCAGTCAAGAACAGTCCTTCCAGGTTCTTGATTGTTGTGATTGCATTCACTAGCAAGTCAAGAGTTGGCTAATAATGGAAAGGAAGAAAAAAATGAAGGTTCTGAATTCAGATCTTGAGGAGCTATACTTATTTTTGGAAGATATGGAAAGACAAACAACAACAAATCCATTTTTTCTTCTCTACTTAACAAAAACAGGCAACTAATCATGAAACAGATTATGAAACAATTATTTTAGAATACACTTTCTACCTCCTCCTCCATCAGTATCCATTCATAGGGGACCAGAGGATATACCTTATACATATTTTCAATATATCACTTAAAAAAAGATCATTCAGGTTTTTGCACTTTTTCTCTTGCTAAAGTTGCTTCTGCCCTTTGAAAATATGAAAACCCTTGAGTGATTTTATATTTCCAAAGGGTAGAAGTGCTAAAGAGCACTCCTCTATTTCGGGGGGTGGGGAGGATGCAATCAGTCTGTCTAAATTGTTCTCTTGGAGAAAAAAAAGGGGGGGGGGAAATGAACTACCAGTGAAATGGAGAGAAATCACAGCACCTAAAGTACTATATATAGCACTCTGAGACTACAGCAAGAAAGCTAAACATTAGAGACTAGGCAAAGGAAAAATTGTGTTTTGTGTCTATAGGGATCTAAAGGAATTGTTAGCTCAAGCCCATTCCTTGTGCTACTGACACTTAGCTGGTATTAACTGACCCTCTCCCAAGCAAGCTTATAAAGCTGGTGAAGGATGTCACTGATGTCCCAGACCTTCCTATTCTGGGTCCTTTCCCCATCTTTAAGGAACTCTCTTCACCTCTTCTCTTTTGTCTGCCTTTCAAGAAATGTTGGTGGCAAAATGCAATCTTGGTAAAGTTCTTAGGTCAAGCACTTTATACTTAAATGTAAACTTCAGTTTTAAATCAATAAATTACCTTGTCCTGGAATATTTTTACTTGAAGTCATATCTCTATAAGAAAAAGATTGACAGGGAAATTAATTTGAATACTGTTAATATCAAATGTACTATTCTCTCCTCTCCCTCTAAATAAACCTAGTAATATCAGAACTATAGTAATGTCTTTATACTCCTTCTCTATCAGTGCCTATTCTCAATTTAGGGGGGCTCAATACTTTGAGAATCTTTAAGCCTTATTTATCTTGTAAACAGAGCTAGCTTGAGCTAGCCACGCTTTCCAATGTCCTTGCCTCTTTCATTAAGATTTATGACCCATAATGTCATGAAAGTAAAACAACACAAATGAGGTGGATTTTCTTGCTTGGACTTTCAAGAGTGTTTGGGGGTTCATGTCCAAGCTTCTCTCTCCATATGACCCTTCTCCCCTTTCTCCTCCTTAAAGTATAAACATTCTTTCTGCAAGTGTTCTTGGTGAATATCCATGTATTCAGATGTATCTGGGACCCAGACTCATGATCCTTTTTATATCCACTTAAAATTCCTCTCCTTTTTTTTTCCCCCTCCACTTTTAAGTATGATTTATTTCAGGACTGATGGGATTATCATTTTGGTTTAGTAGAATAAGGTGTTGGGTTGGGAGTCAGATGGCCTGTGTATTCTTGAATAATCCTTTTTCTGATCCTCAGTTTTTATTTATAAGGAAGGTATAACATTAGATGATCTCTCAGTTCCCTAATGATTTTAAATTTATGATATTATAATACTTAGTCATGGAAGTAAAGGATTATAAAACCTTAGGGAAACTGAGGCCTTGAAATGAAGTAAAGATTGAAAAGTATAACTAATAGGCAGGTTACACTTTTAACCCAATTTTTCTAATTCCCAATTGAATGTTTGTGTAACCACATCACTTTTGTCTTCTGTTATAATAATTTTAAATATCACATTTCTTATGCCAAATGTACATTTATGAATTTGTAAGTATTTCTCAAAATCTTTTTTGCTCTGCTTTGAATGCTGAGTCTTTTGAGGAATGAGTGATACAATATTCTCATATGTTTGAATCATATAGAAAATGATAAATAACTCTACCTTAAGGTTAATAATTAGATCATGATTCCCACTGACCCCTCATCTCTATCACTACCATAAGAAAGGAATCCAAAGCAGCAATTTACATTAATATTAAAGGATATAGTATCAACTCAAGTCCAGTATTTCCACAGGACAAGGTTTCTTCATTACTCTTACTTCAATGGACATTGTTGTAATAAAGAATTATTCTTTAGATGCACAGAATAGATATTTCCTTTTCCAGCTTTTGACCTTTCTTTTATTTACTCTTAATAAAAGTAACATTTAATCTGGTTCTGAGGCAAGGCACAAGAACTAGCCATAAGCATAAAACTAGTAAAATAGTATATAAAAATTCTTTCAAAGATTTTGTTGTTCTTGGATCTATGATGGGAGATGGGCTAGATGGGAGGAAATGGTCTCAAAGGATATAGTGAAGTAAGTATTTAACAATGTATTATGCTAAAAGAAAGGGAATTATCTATCCTCTAAACTTTGATTCTATGGATAGGATAAGAGGAGACAGGGGACCTTAGTGGTTAACATAATAACAGTGATCAACATTTACATAGTACTTTAAAGTTTTCAAACTGCTTTATATGATTTTGATTAGAGAGTTTATGTTGATCTTACATAGTCCTGCATAAAATCACCCCTTATCAGATGATATCTCTAGATTATATAATTTTCCTCTTTGGTCTCTTGCCACAAAAATTAAAGAACTGAAACTCCTACCCCTAGAAACTTCTGATTATTGAACGTTTCCCTTCTTCTGCCTGTTGTCAGAATCACCACAGCATGTCACTTTCTAATTATAGCCAAGACATTCCAGAATGTGTATATATACATATATATATATATATATATATATATGTATATGTATATATACATATATATATGTATATATATATATACTTTCATGTCCCATTTTCCCAAATCTTGTTTCCCTATGTCTGTCTTCCTTAATTATAATGTAAGCTCCTTGTGGTCAAGGATTGTTTTGCTTGCTTGTTTTTGTATTCTCAAAGCAAACTTTTTTAAAAAATTCATTCACTCATTCATTATTTCATTACTTCATTTGAACCTCACAAAAATCTTATAGGGTAAACACTCCTGCTATTAGTTTTCTCCTTTTATAGCTATAAATACTGAAGCTCTATTGGGTTAAATGAGTTGCTCATGGTTATAGAGTTCCTGATGCTATTTACTATTCTATATTGTTTCAATATGGCAATTATAGAGGAAGGAAGGAAGGGAAAGAGATTAGGAGACATACTGAAATGACAAAATAGAGTCCTGATCTACTTTAATAATATGATAAAGATCAACTAGGCATATAAACTGATAATATGATTTCACTGATACAGAGAATTCTCTGATGAGAAATTTTCCTCTACTTATGCAGGCCAGTATCTGATCTAAGAATCTATATTTTTAGAATTGTTAGAAAAGAGGTGTCAAATTCGCTGTTCAAAAACAATGTGAAACTAGCAAAGTCCTAGTACAGCCCAAATCAGATTAAAATATACTTGGGAAATGCTTATCAAAATAAACTAAAACATATTATAACACAGATAATGTTAATTTGTGGTTTTCTAAATTAATATGTGTCCCTCCGGGATCCACTTCTATCTGAGTTTGACACCATCAATTTAGAATGTGGAGAGGTTGTAACTTGGTAAAGGTATAAAACTGTGGCGGATAGAGGAGTTGCAGGAGATGTTATAAAACAGAGGTTCACTCTTTGCTATGGTATGCTACCTCTCAAAGATGGAGAGGTGAATGGAAGGAGGAAGGAAAGGAAAGGAAAAAAAAAGCAAATTAGGGAGAATGAGAAAGACAGAGAAAAAGAAAAAGGAAATAGATTTCTTTCATTTATTAAATCTCCCCCACAGATGATCAAGACATCTGACTGATATGAGGCCTAAACAGCTAAACAATCAAAACCCAAAATGTGGAAATCATTTTCCAGTCCGAGAAATTGAGATTGAAAATTTTACATTTTACAACGATGTCTTCACAATCAATGACAAAATTTACATTTGTTGGAAAGTTGATTAACAGATAAAAATAACTTCAACTTACCTTGGTGAATGGCCTTTTAGGAATACCTTGTTTACAAAGTTATTTCAGGAGGCTAAGCAACTCTTTAAAAGCAATGTCATGTACAAGGTCCCCTCTGGACATTGATTTTCCCATTTTATTATAACTAGCAAATACAACAATGCAGTCCAGGGTACAATCTAAAAACACATATGCATGCATGCATAAACAGAATTAAGATACTGAAAAACAAAACAAATGGTGAAATATTTTAAAATGAATTTAATTTAAAAAGTACTCTTAGCTTCTAAACAGCAGGACTCAGTGTCCTTAATCACAAAAGAAAATATTTTGAAACTTTAAAGATACATTCCAGCTCTCATATTTTGTGATTATCCTATGTGTCATAAAATTTTAAAATCTATTGATTAGAAAAATTTAAATTAAAATAACTTTGAGATGCCACCTCCCACCTATCAGAATTTCATATGTAATAAAAAAGAGAAATGAAAAATGTGGAGAGGATGTTGGAAAACTGGGACATTAATACACTGTTGCTGTAGTTGTAAAGGTACACAAGTATTCTGGAAAACAATTTGGAATTATACCCAAAAGATTAGAAAATTGTGCATAATCTTTGATCTAGCAATAGTACTATTAAGTCTATATCCCAAAGAGAATTTTAAAAAGGGAAAAAACTTACTTGTACAAAAATATTTATAATTGTTCTTTTTATGGTGATTTAGAATTGGAAATTGAGGGAAGAGTTATCAATTTAGGAAAGACTGAAAAAACTGTGGTATGTGATTGTAATAGTCTAATATTGTGATATAAAATGACAAGATGGATAATTTTTAAAAACCTAGAAAGACTTACATGAATTGATAAAAAAGTGAAGTGAACAGAATCAGGAGAAACAGCAATATTGTAAGATGCAGAATTGTAAATAATTTAGGTATTCTTATCAATACAATGATACAAGATAATCCCAAAAGACTCATAATGAAAAATGTTATTTGCTTTCAGAAAATGAACTGATATTTTCTTCACAGACTGAAGAATATTATTTTTCCCTTTCTTTCTTACTCTTTTTTTCTTTCTTTTTTTTCTTCAAGACTTCTTGTACAAAATGACTAATATGAAAATATTTTACATTGTTGAACATATATAACATATTTCTTGTCTTTTCAGGGAAGAGTGAGGAAAGGAAAGGAGAGATCGAATTTGGAACTCTAAAAGTTAAAAAAAAAAGTTGTTTTAGTAAAAAGTTAAAAATCCTCTTAAAATGTAATTGAGAAAAATACAGTATTTTTTTTAAAGAAACATATGTATATGAACATACCATAGAATGAAGAATGTCTGTGGTACTTTAGAAAGTATTTTTATAACACTCTACATGTATTCTGATTAGGAGAGGAAGCAGGAAGTTGAATTAGAAAATAAGCTACACAGGCCATTCTGTAAAATATGAACTAACATAGCTCTCATTTTCATCACAATTACAATAAAACCTCAATTTATCAATGAACCAGTCATCTCATTTGAGTAAGCAGGACATCTAGGGGTGCAGATCATAACTTATCCATAACTCTCTTTGGGAGGAAAATTATTTTTTTTTTTAATTTTTTTATCAGATGTCCATAGAGTATCTATTTAAGTCCCTAGAAGCCTTTATCTGGTACTTTTGTTTTTCCATGGGTACTTTCTTTTTTATACATGAGTATTACACCTAGTTCATTAAATATTTATATTATATTGGTAAAATTTTACTTTTATTTACTGGATTTATATTTAAGAATATACAAATATTAATATTTGCAGAAAATTAATTTTCCTATTATATATTTCTTGGATTGTTCTCTTTATGATGCTTTCTATATGGGTGCAAATCATTCATAATAATATGTTAAAGGCTACTTATATGTACCATGTGTTTTTCCTCTGCTCTTTGGGTAAACATACAATTTTATTACTTTGGAGATGATGATATTCATGAATCAAAGCTATTGCTGGGAGAGTATGTGTATTAAAAAAGATGTTTTTCTGTTTTAGGATACAATTTGCTGCTGTATTTTTATCAGATGCAATCTACCCTGCTATTTTCATTTTAGGTAAGTTTGAGTCTCCTTACTCTATATAGTCTGATGGTCTAACTCAATGAACTTCCCATCTAAGTGGAAAAAGAAACAATTATTTTAATCCAAAAAAAGATAAGTTTTATTAATAACTCACTATGAATAGGAGGCTGGAAGAGGAACTCCTTTAATCTTAATTAAATTTGCCTCTGAAAATTCCACTAGTTCTTTTCTTTCTGTTCTATTATAAGCGGTGAAGAGAGGGGAAGGAAAGGGGGAAAAGAGATTGAAGGTGGAGAAAAAGAAAGGAAAGAAAGAGGAGAGAGAGAGAAAAAAGAGAGAGAGAGAGAGAATGAATGAGGGAGAGAAGGAAGGAGGGATAGAGGAAGGAAGAGGGACAGGGACAACGAGAAGGAGAGAGAGAAAGAGAGAGAGAGAGAGAGAGAGAGAGAGAGAGAGAGAGAGAGAGAGAGAGAGAGAGAGAGAAGGAGAGGGAGAAAGAGAAAGGGAAAGAGAAAGAAAATAGAATAGAATTTGAGCTTTCTTCAGAATGCTTAGTATTTATTGTCAACATAAAGACCACAACCTTGTTTAATCAGAAGACAATTTTTACAGACTCATGTAGTATATAAGAAGTCAGGAAAGTCGAAATTTCCAATTAAGTAAAGAAAACTTCAATCTTAAAAACCTTAATTTTCCTTACTGGCCCTGTTCTTAATGGCCTTCTGGACTTAAAAAGTATGCTTCTGCTGTTGTCTCATTCTACTAATTCTCTTGGACCCTGAAACTCTTTGACTTGAACATCCAATCCCCTTATGGACTTTTCAAACTAAAATATTCCTTTGTAAATCCCCTCTCCCTAGTTTCCCATTGGTAAATTATTTCTTGATCCTTCACTTTGTAAAGGGACCTAATCTGATGTTATTTCCCTCTTGGTCCTAGTCTTGGTTGCCAGACTTCAGAACTATGGTCTCACACTAAGTACCTTCATTGTCTCCCTAACCCATCCCTTTTCAGTTTTTATGTATTCTCTTCCAGAAGATGACTTCATTTTGTTTGTATTTCAATATCCAGAGCACAGTTTACATAGCATATAATAAGTACTTAATAAATGTTTGTTTCTCTTCTTCCTTTTTAACAAAAATATGAATAGCTTCCATTATTTGAACTTTTGAATCATTCTCAAATCAAGAGTAAATCAACAAATAACAAAGAGAAGCAAAACTATGTTACAAACAAAGTTACAAGACTGTTCTGGGGGAATTATGGTGGGGAGGTAAAAGGAATGTATTCTGAATAACTATAATAATTCTATTCACCCACCTTCCTAACCCTGAGGGATAAAATGATTTAAGTTCATTTTTTTATTAACACAATGATCTAAGTTATAGCTTTATAAATGTGTTCTTTTGGAGTTAAAGAGCCTGCTCCTGCCTGAATCCAAGTCACTGTCAAGGAGATGGATAGCAGCTCCTGTACAAATAAGGATCATTCAAAATTTATTAAGTACCCAAATCCTTCATAGTACTGTGCAAAAGAAAGAAAAGACTGACCTCAGAGGGTTATTGGGAAGAAAAATTCTTTGTAAACTTTAATAGTGAGTGTGTATATATTCTAAGCCAGGGCTTCTTAAACTTTTTTCTACTTCTGACGTCTTTTAGCCTGAGAAATTTTTACATGATACTACGTATGTAAGTATAAACAAATAGATATACAAATAAAACATTAACTGATAATTTCATGACCCCAAATTCATTTATAAAACTCCAGTTTACAAGCTTTGTTATAAACTCTTAGTACATGATCTTGAAGTCAAGTTCATGATTCAGTAGATAAGGTGCATGATCCTAGTCAAGTCAGTTAATGCTGTTTGCCTCAGTTTTCTCACCTATAAAATAATCTGGAGAAGGAAAGGCAAATTACTTTAGTATCTCTGTGAAGAAAACCTTAAATGGGGTCCTGGAGATGCAGAAGTGATGGAAACAAATGAAAAGTAATAAAAAGGTTACTCTTGAGAAGCTAACAGGTCCTGCAATATACAGGTAACTAGAAGAAATTTACTGATAGAGGCAAACAGGAAGAAGTCAATTTATTGAATGTACTGCCACACAAATATATTTCTTACGTGAAATCTTAAGCAATCTCACCTAACGTAGAACTGACCTCTTATAACCTTCCCAGTTGCAAAAATAAAGTTATTTATAGATTTCCTCAAACCACACCATCCCAAGATCTCCAGTATCTCCATTTTATGTAATCAAAAAATGACCATCCCTCTCTTTGGTTTTGCTTTAATGGGATGTAAGGGAAAAGAGACAGACCAAAAGCTGGCCAACTAATGCTAAAAAAAAAAAAATGAAAAAGAAAAAAAAAAAAAAAAAAGAATGTACTGCCACAGAGCCAATGATACAGGTTGTATCTGGAACACCCAATTTTGCCTTTAGTTACCTCACTTGCTAATATCATCCTTGCAAGAATGGGAAAGCAGTATCATTACAGATTCATTTAACTGACACTTAATACTTTTCCTATGACCTCTTCTAAATAATCAACCAATAAACACATGTGAAATACTACTAAATTCTAGTGACTATGATAAGGTACTTGAGATGCAAAGGCAAAATTGTAATACCTTCTTCCCTTAAAAAACTTACATTATTTCAGAAGAGACAACCTGAACATATTTAACTATGTACAATATATGTAAAAAACCCTAAACTAATAGGCATGGAGACCCTAACTGCTTGCAGATAGGAAATGATCACATGCAGAAAATGATGCTTGAGACTTCATCCCAAAAGGGAAGACAGCCAAGGTAAAGTCAAAAAGAAAGGAAATGGAATTTTGTGAGTGAAAATTGCATGAAGGCCAGTTCAGTTTGAAGCTAGTGTTTAAAGAGACGTAGTATAAAATAAATCTTGAAAAGTAAATTGGAGGCCAATTTTTGAAGAGTTTTAAATGATTAACTTTAATATATATTTGATCATAGAAGTAGTAGGGAACCACTGGAGTTTATTATGTAGGGGAATTACATGGTCATAACTTTGTTTCATGAAAGATAGATTGAAGAAGACAGATGTCATTATTTTTCATCCTTCATTATGTGATGATGCTTTGATATGCAAATTAACTGGATTTAAGTGAAATGCAGTTTCACAAAGTTATCACCCTCATTTTCTCTTCTAGTCATCAAAGACCAGTAGCAAGACAAAAGTCAAGATGACCAGCATCTGACCAGGATACAATGAATGACCTTACTGTCTTCTATGCCTGACCAAACTCTCAGCATTTCACAGAGACTTCACAATAATTTCACCACAGTCTTGTTGGAACAATTTGATCTCATCTATCCATTTGGTTGGAAAAAAATATCTTAACTCACTGATGGATTTAAGTCCTGTTGATTACCCTTAATCTGATTTAGTCCATTTGCTAAAATGGAAAAAGAGAGATACAGATTGTAGAAAAACTAATTATGAAACTACTGAGATAGTCCAAGTGAAACATAATAAAGATTTGTAGCATGATAACATCCATGTGAGTTGAGAGAAGGGGGGAAATACAAAAGTTATTGTGCATATTCTAGTCTGAATGTTCCCCAAGCTGGAAATCCTCTTCCTCTTTACCTCTGCATCTGTAGATCCCTAGTTTACATTCAGTCTATAAAACAATCAGTCAAAAAAGCTGACAGATATAAAAGGTATTGTGGATCTTAGCATTGAAAGCTTACCTGGGATTCTCTTCCTCACATCTCAGTATCTTTGAATGAATCCATAGTTTCAATCAATGAATCAATAAAAAAAAGATTTATTAAAAACCTACAATGTGGCAATTTTGGTGCTAGTCTCTGGGGAACAAATACAAGAAGGAAGCACAACTCAAGCATTATCTTCTGCCTTCTAACTTTTCTGATCCCTCACGTGTTAGGGTTTTACTAGCCATTCAGCCGTTATCTTATGTTATATTTATGTATTTTAAAAATACTCATAGATGCAACAAAAATAATAATACTAGACAACTGATTGAATTTGGTGATAGAGACTAAGAAGGTATCATTCAAAGCTTCTGAAACTGGGTGATAGGAAGAATAGGGATGTCCTCAATAAGAATTGGAAGTTTTAAATGATAGGTTTTTGGGAAAATATGAATTCTATTTTGACATGTTGACTTTGAGGTGCCTATAAGATGTCCAATTTGAATAGCCTTCAGCTTGTTTGTCACATCTCTGTAAATGGGCTAGATTCTGTGGCTAGCATCAGTCCCTTCCCCAACCCTTGAAATCCCAATCTCCCTAAGGATTTACTTGAGGGTGATATTTCTAAGATGACCCATGGGATGGCAGAAGTTGTAGGCATTTTACTCCAAAGTACATTATGATTGAAAGAACTGAGGTACTATAGTACTTAAAGTAGAAGGGAAATAGTGTTTATATAAACCTAAATCCTAATTTTAGAGATAAGGAAATCTACCACCACCACCACCACCACCATCATCATCGTCATGTGATTTTACCCCCAAAGTACATATGAAAGAACTAAAAAACAGGGACTCAAAATCAGGATTTCTGAGTTTATGTCCAACATTTAACTGACACAATTAGAAAATCTTCATGTTGAGGCTTTAAGCAACCAAGGACACTTTTCCTAATGCTGCTTCTGAGAAAAATGAGAGTAGACAAACTGTGGCTTTGATGTCTTTCCACTCCTTCTCCCCTTCACCCCCTCCTACTTGCAACCTCTACCTACCCTTCAAATATCATTCTAAATAGCAAATGACTTCATCTGGCTCCCTGGTTGCCCAGAGCCTCCCAGCTGCAGTATCCATGGGACCTTCCTTTATTTGAATGTCAATTTGAGGAAAAGATAGTCAAAAGGATAGCTTCTGATCCTGTCGTGAAAATACACTCTAAAATCCAAAGATAGATCAGTAAGCAACAGAAATCAGGCAAGTGTGCTTAAAAGAAAATATAAGAAACTCCACTTTTTATTACATTTAGTTAGCAGCTCATCCAGATCTGATATATAGATGTCTTTGTGGGATAATTCTTCACTTTGGGGTTCCTAGAAGATTCTATTACCAATTTTCCTTTTTGGGCTTCAATTCCCACTTCTGTGACATGCAGATAATGCTTAAGATCCTAGCCGTTTGAAGGGATTTGTGAAACTTTGATAGTATTTATAAAGTCCTTTGAGATCCTATACTGAAAGATGCCCTACAGGGACTAGGAATCAGTAGCTGTTTGCCATACCCTTTTGCTATAAATGCCTTCTTTGAAATAACCTTGACTACTGTTCCAGGAACCTTCTACTGAATTTACACAAATGATACATCAATCAAAACTACTTCAAGTGTCCCCTGTCAGAATTTTTTTTTTAATTGTCTTGATCAACAGCAGTTAATTGAAACTTTCAGTGTTCATCTTTTCAACTAATATGAATCAATAAAAGTGTTTAAAAACATGCCAACAATTAAATATCAGTTTATGCTGGGAAATCCTAATTCCCACATGTGTTCAAAACACCTGTCGGCAGTCCTCCTCACCTAATTCTGTGTGACAGTACTACAGATGCTCCCCCGAACAGTTTCATCTGAGAAATGTCTTGGGCAAGTGTCTAGGGGCAATTCAACTGCCCATATTTTCTCCCAACAAGCTTCTTCCTCAAATCATTGCTAAAAATATCCAACTCCTGAATATTCTGGCGCCTAATCTTTAAGAATCCCAAGTCCTTAATGCCATGTGTCTAACACCTTCTCCAGCAAGGTGGCGCTCCTGTAGGAATAATCACTATGATGTACTTTTCTGACTTTACATGCTGAGTTTCAAATGAGAAGAAATAGTTATTACTTGTTCTCAAGACAGGCACAGATTTAAAACTCTTTTCTCTTTCTTTTTTCTTAATAATAAGAAAAGGGAGACTGGGAGTAGGATAAGCATAAGAATTTGCAGTCTTAAAGACTCTTACAAGTTTATCCCAAGCAGTTTAGTCTTTCAAAAATATGGAATAAGTTTTGTTCAGTCACTGCTGATAGTCTTTGTCAGAAAGCACAGCATAAGATGAATATTAAAAATTTGCACCACCTAGTGTCCTCTGAATGACCACTGCATCCCTTTGTAACTGATCAACAATCAGGCTCAGCAACCCATCAAACTGGTCCACCCCACTTTATACAGAAACTGCATGTTCAGAAACTGGAAACAGTTGACAACATATACAATCTGCATACACACAAACACACAGCAGAAACATTATTTCTGAGGGCTAATAGGGAAGATTAGGAAATTTGTAAATAGCACTGATTAACTCACGCTGAAATGACAGTTATCAGAGGCTATATATTTTGTTTCAGGACATTAATGCAAAATATTATTAGCACTGTTCAATCCAGTGTTTTTAGTAGGTTTTAGATAGAATACTAATAAGACTCTGAAAATTAAAATATTTTGTTATGTTCTTAATGCTGATAATGACAAATATAAATTAATAGCCAGCATTTATATCAGACATTCTTAACCTGGAATTTATGATTTGGATTTAAGGGAATCGGTTAATTTGGGTGGCAGAAAATATGTTTGCATAATATAGACACACCATACAAATCATTATAACATAAAATGTTACATAAATAGATATATCTCCACACAAAGATATAGTACACACATACACGTACTATATATGTGTACATATCCCTGTGTATATGTGTGTATATATACCTGTATACACACATGTCATATACACATGTATATTTACATATACCTATATATACAAACACACATACACATACACATATATATACTTGTATGTATACTATATATCTATGTTTATCTAAATACCTATATACTTGCATATATACATATATAAGTAATATATATATATACAAGTATTAAATACTATATATAGTGTATATGCACATGTATACTTATATACATACATACCTATAATATAGACATATTTTAAATCTCATCTATCAATCATCTATTTTCACTATTTTCTAATGCTTAAATGTATTTCCTTAAATTATTTTAAAACATTATTTTAAAAAGGTGTACATAGATTTTACACATAAGAGCTTAAGAACTCATCATTTATGAAGAGATTTAAGACTCATAAATCTTTTTGCATATCTTAACCTCATGACATTATTGTCTCTATTTTACAGATTAGAAAACTAAGGCTGATACAGGTTAAATGACTTGCCCAGGACTATATATAATATATCTATCAAGTATCAGAGTAGGATGGAAACTGCTGTGCCTGAATCCAATTTTAGCGTACATAAGATAGAGTCTGCAGATAATAAATCAATTTGCAATCCTGTATAAACACTTATTAAGCAGCACTTATTTTGTGAAGAGAACAATGCCAGACATTGGAGGGAGATACACATTTTAGATTAGCCCTGATCCCTTCCCAATAGTTTATATTCATTCCAGTTGGAGGATCAGACCCTAGGCTGTTAAAAGTAGCACAGTCTGGATTGTTAGTTGGTCTGGAAGCTGGTCTGACAAATTCTACCTGTAGGATCCTGGTCAGGTCCCTTTACTTTTTAGCTATTTAGTTTCTAAGATAATAAGTGTCAAAAAAAAGGTACAAATCTGCACTATAAGAGAAATTTTCTCACCAGAAATTCTCTATACCAATGAAATCGCATGTTCAGTCTTTATCCCTTACAAATGATCATAATATAAAATATTGCATAATTTGTACTTTAAAGCTATAAAAATAAAGTGCTATATAGTGCTTTGGATTAATGATAGTTCTGTAATCCAGGTACTCTCTAGAGTCTATAATTTTCATTCAATTAGTATTTAAGGGCAATAATTCAATATTTATAGGGACAGGGACTGGACCTGTGATTTCATTGATAAAAGGAACACCTGGGTAATGAAATTCCTTTTGCCAATATGTCAGCAACTTCTTTGCCAGTTATAGTCATAGAATATTACCCAGGACCCCTGAGAAGCTGAGACTGACCTAGACTCACCCTGAAAATGTGTGTCAGAAGTGGGAATAAAATTCGGCTTTTCCTATATTTGAGATGGGCTCTCTACTATGCTATGCTGTGCTTCAATTCAATATATGTACCTCAAAATATAGAAGATATTATCTACATTAAATATCTGCAATTTCTTCTATGGTTACTTTCTTGATCAATTAAAACGGAAATCCCTTTGGTCTTAGTCCTTACAATCTCCAAAATGTACACTATGATAGCTAGCCCTCTGATAAAGAACCTCCCTGAAATTTGTACTGCTAGTCCTTAGAAACTATACAGACAGCCCATCTCTCAGCCCTTGGGCAAAGCCTTCTAGCTCAGTGAAATTTAGCAAAAATGATCTTTAGTGGAGGAAGGAAGAAATGAAACTGAAACAAAATCCACTATTTTATATTTGGGGAGTATAAGGAAGCAGACGCAAATTCATAGAATGTTTCCTGACTGACCTGGTCATTGAACAAGAGGCTGGTGGATTAGAAAGCTTTGGTCTACAATCAGTTACTGTTTTTTCTTTACCAACTTTTTGTATGATACTGGGAAAATCACTTCCTCAGTTTCTTCAATCTATAAAGTACATGGATTAGACAAAATGAATCAGTCATATCATGTCAGCTGGAGCAGAATCATAAAATATTTAAGGTGGGAGGAAACTTAAAGATCATTTAATTTAGTTCTTTAATTTTATAGAAGAAGAAATTGAGACTTATAGAGAATGAGTTATCTGCACGAAATCAGCAAACTATTAAATAGAAAAACTGAGCTGCAAACCCATTTCTTTTGATTGCAATTCTAGTTCTCTTTCCAATACAGCACACGCTAAGCATTTTCTAAGTCTAGGTCTGGATTCTCAGTCTATTGCTTTTTAAGAATGTCCTATTTTCCTATATTGGCCAATAAACCATGTGCCACCTAGTGAAAAGTCTTTAAACTCCCATAACTCAAACAAGACCAATTGCTACCTGATCAATTCCCTCTTGTGATTAAACTGTGAGCTAGACATTCATTTAAGAGAGATCAGATCATAAGGAACAAGCTCTTTTCATTGTTTGCACTTGCTTGAAGGAGCTCTGGGGCAGGGCTGGAAGTTGACACTTGAATCAATCAATCAACATTTATTTATTATACACATGTATGTGTGCCAAGCACTGTGCTAAGTGTGGGGACATAGAGGCAAAAAATGAAACAATCCCTGCCTTAAGGAACCTTATGAAAAAGTTTTGATAAAATATAAATACAATTGAAGGACATTAGTAGTCAGGGCCTAAAGTACTTTCAAAATCCTCCCAAATGTCCTTTATTTAGCTACTATTAACAAAAATCCAGGAAAAGAACTCTAGATGAAGATGCTTAAACATGTTAAAATGTAAATATTGAATTAAGTAGAATACTATATAAAAATCAGATATTAATTTGCATAATATCTTTAAGGGGGGCAGGGAGAAGAGAGAGTTTTAACTTGGGGAGACATTTATTGATTGCAAAAAAAAAAAAAAGTGATTGTAAACATTTGCCAACTTCACAATTTTGCTTGGACTCTGTCCTGCTTGAAGAATCATTGAAAAGAATGGAATAAAATTTTAATGATATTATATTGGTTAACTTAAAATTATAAATAAAGCAGAACATGAAAGGGATTTCTTCAAGAAATATCTCTCTGTGTCTCTCTCTCTTTGCCTGTCTCTATGTGCTTCGGTCTCTGTTTCTCTGTCATACATGCAAAATATATGCATATGTTTTTCCTGTTTTGAACATGAACTTCCATCAGAGAACTCTTGAAGAAGAGTGAACTCTTAGAGGGCAGTAATTATCTTTAGATCTTTGTGTCCTCAGGGCTCAGCACAACCTGGAACACAGTAAGTACTTAAGGAATGTTTCTTGATTGAAAATAGGTACAATGTATACATCAAGCTTTAAAAAAAAAAAGCAAACACAAAACAAAACAAACAAACAAAGAACATGTGAGTTCTTGCTTTTCTAAGAGTGGGGGAAATGCCATGTCCTGTCTTTTAAAATAAAATTCCTAATACTACCTACCCATATAATGCACTGATAAACTTATGAACTTCCTGATCCTTTTAAATGGCCATAAGTAGAAGATTTCCCTTTTGACAATTTGTAGTTTTAAGTCTCTAAGCAAACTAAAATGGTCCTTTGTTTAGAATACTCTCCTCACTTAACTTGTCACTTCTCTACCCTGCCAAAATTTCTAAGTA
This sequence comes from Sarcophilus harrisii, assembly GCF_902635505.1. NCBI lineage: Eukaryota > Metazoa > Chordata > Mammalia > Dasyuromorphia > Dasyuridae > Sarcophilus > Sarcophilus harrisii. The sequence goes on along the minus strand of NC_045427.1, from coordinate 121,099,150 downwards.
GGTTTTTTTTTTTCTATTGTTGGGTTGTATTGGTAGGTGTTTGTACCATAGAGTTTTCTTTTGACATAGGAAAAGCCAACAGCTTTGTCTCATAAAAAAAAAAAAAAAAAAAAAAAAAAAAAAAAAAAAGTAAAATAATTCCTTAGGACACACTTCATGGAAATTGTTATTTGAAAACCAAAAAGCAGTACTGGTCAAACCCAATTTAGTATACTTTAATCTCCTATTATAACAACACAGTGAAAGAAAAAAATACACACAAGTTGATAACAAAACAAGCTATTTAAAAAGTAAAACAGACTGAGGAAATACTTTATGCAAACCAGTTTTTTTTCTTTGAAAAGTTTTAATATGATGATCAATTCTGATGGACCTGGCCATCTTCAGCAATGAGATGAACCAAATCAGTTCCAATGGAGCAGTAATTAAAAGAACCAGCTACACCCAGTGAAAGAACTCTGGGAGATGACTAAGAACCATTACATTGAATTCCCAATCCCTATATTTTTGCCCGCCTGCATTTTGGATTTCCTTCACAGGCTAACTGTACAATATTTCAGTGTCCGATCCTTTTTGTACAGCAAAATAACGGTTTGGACATGTATACCTATTTAGTATTTAATTTATACTCTAATATATTTAACATGTATTGGTCATCCTGCCATCTAGGGGAGGGGATAGGGGGAAGGAGGGGAAAAATTGGAACAAAAGATTTGGCAATTGTCAATGCTGTTAAATTACCCATGCATATAAGTTGTAAATAAAAAGCTATTAAAATTTAAAAAAAAAAAAGAAAAGTTTTAAGTCTCTAATGTTGTTTAAAAAAGGAATGAATAATTTTATGTTCACACTTATTTGAAAAAATTACCTTAATTCCTTTGGTTAAAAAAAAAAAAGAAACCACTACTACTTAGTATTTATCTTAGAAATGTTTGATATATATATATATATATATATATATATATATAAATCTCAAACTTATTAAAAACAAAATTTCCATTTTATTATGCTGCTTTTACATACTAAAATGATTATTTTTCCCCATTCACTTTCAACAGTTTCTCTGTGGCCCTTTTTATTCATAGCACTCGTTGCTATTTAGAATGGTATTCAACAAGAAACATCCTGAGCAACAAGACAAAACAAGATGTTTTCAGATTTGAAAACATTTTATTTCTTCTGTCCCCCCAGACTCCTTTTACCCTCATCCCAAGATCCAACTCTCTCTTCCTCTTCTTTTCTTCTTCTTTACTTCAAATAGTCATAATAATAGCTCTCTCCCAGGATGTAAGGATGAATTAAGTGTTTGTTTCAAGAAATAACTTACTATATATAACAGAACAAAATAAAAACGAAAGATGCAACTATTATTACTTATATAATAAATATGAACTGTTTCATTCTAGTCATTTTTCTATAGTCTTCCAGATGCAATTGGCTCAATGAATTTTCTTTAAAAAGGCTCAATGGTAAAACACCTTCTCCATTTCAGTGAAGAGGTTAACTAGTTCTTCCCCTTCAACTATGAACTAATTTTTTTTTCTTCTGAAGAACATTTTTTGTAGAAAACAGAACTACCTACTTTCTCTCTTGTAGAATACATCCAGAATTCTCTTGTCTAAAAATTTACCTTATGGTGTCTACCAACTGAATATGAAGTTCTGTAAATCTGTAAAAATGAGGTTATGTAAACCAATCACAATTTGACATCAACTCCCAAGAATCCTTTCAATTTGATACACTCTTATTAACTTCCACTAAAGTCCTATTTGAATTACTGAGGTGTAGAGGTGACCTAGGTTTTGACATTTTGCTTAGAGAGAAACAAGCTCTAGCAGGTACCTACTAGACTAAAAAGGTTTGAAGAACCAGCATGATGAAGGATTGCATATAAAGACTGGATTCAGTATGCACAGATAAATTCATCCCCAAAAGGATGATCACCAGATGGTAGCATGCACACAGAGATTCATTAAACTCCCTTATCAGAGGTGAAAAGGTTAGAGCCTACCTGAGTAAATGAAATAGGTTCATAGTATATTAAATTCAAGGTATTGATACCTATGCCACCACTTACAATTTCTATAATTCTAATCTCCAAATAAGATTTTAATACCTATCTATTCCTCTCCTCAAGCAATATTAAAACACATACATCAGAAAAGTAAATAATCCCCAATGATTTTCAAACAATTATAAGCTGTCTTCCACATTTTATCTTTAAATATAATCCACCTTCAATCTAAATATATTGTAAGTATTCAAATATATTCCTTTTCTTTTATTTGTTTTATATTTGTAAAAACATTATTCTTAGAAGGATCCATAAGCTTCAGAAGATTATCAAAAGCCTATGATACACACATACACAGAGGTTAAGAACCTCCAAACTAATGAAAGATCAAAACCGAACTCTAAATTGTGGAAGATAATATTCAAAATACCATTATCCAAGAGCTTGATGGACACTTCAAGTAATCATAATGACTGCATTGCCTTGGATTCATTTCCTGGCTCTATTTGCAGGCCTATAACCCATCTTCTATAATGCCATTTCCCTCTGAACTCATCCCAAATGAGAAATTTTAATCCAAACAACAGCTGAGTTTTCCATAAAGTCTTTCCTTTATACAAATATGCTTATCGTGATGCTTTCTCACAATGCATTTATCACAATGCATTGTGATGCATTCTCACAAATTCAGGGGCTGATTGGCAGTCCACGGAGGATACTTTCTCCAATTCAACAAGAATTTCCCTTATTTTTTTATAGGCATATGATATAGATATAAGATTTTTACCAGAATGATGAATGGGAATCTCCTCTACTAATATAGATCAATACCATTATTACAATTTATACTTTAAAAGAAGTGCCTACAACACTTACAGTAGCTAGGAGACAAGGTAGATAGAGTACCAGGGCTTGATTCAGAAAGATTCATCTTTCCTAAGTTCAAATCTGACCTCAGACAGTTGGCATTGTTATTCTGAGCAAGTCACTTTATCCAATTTGCCTCTGTTTCTTCATCTATAAAGTGATTTGGAGAAGGAAACAAAAAACACTTGAATATCATTCCCAAGAAAATCCCAAATGGGTTCATGAATTAATACATATAACAGAAAACAATAACAAAAGAACACTGATAGATGAAACTTGATTCTAGATATTCTTAGCTCAGATGCCAGCTCTCTATCCCCTATGACAAACTCCATCTAGATACCATTTACATCAACTAGAAAATCAGAGCAAGTCAAAATCCAAGAAGAATACTTGTTACTCATCATGTATATTATTTCATTTTCCTCATTTTTGGAAAAAAATGTCCTAAGGTACTGATCATTTTTCTAGCCTGAGAAGCCATTATTTTCTGATTTTCTCACAAAAGGCACAATATCATTAGTAGATCCTCTTGTGGGCTATAACTAGGAGTTCTGGCATGTGGGACAAATTCAATTTGGGGAAGTGAGAAATAGAGACCTCAAATGATCGCTCTCTCCTTTGCTATCAATTCTAAATTTTCCCTATCCCACTTTGCATGGATCCTTGTGTTTGGGAACATTTTGCCGGCAAGAGAAAGAACCATAGAGGAGAGGAGAAGGAAAAAAGGAGAGAAAAAAACAAAAAATCCAATGAGTTCAGTGAGGGAAAGTGGAAGGAAGAGACAAAGGACATAGTGAGAGCAGAGTTTCCTGAGTAAACTTGTAACTCTAAACATTCCTTGCCTCTTTTTAAAAAGCACTTTCCAAAATCACGGCTGAGTTTTGCACGGACTTCTGCTACAGTACAAACTGAGTACATCAACACTCGTCTAATTCTGAAAATTATCTATACACACAGCATGTATATGTGTACACACACAATAAGACCATATGAGGCAATGTGGCACAAACAATTAAAAGTTCTTTGGAAAGTAGAAATGCAAAATGGAACGAATATCTATTTTCTATAAATGAATCAAGCCATCTGCCTCACAAGAGCAGCAGCAGGAGTACCCAAAACAGCAGAAACAGCAGCCTCTGGTGTTAACAATCTATTCTCAAATCTCATGCTCCATATTTCCCCAGCAAATAAGCCTAAAAATATAAGAGATACAACAAATAGTCCCCAGGGACCTGCCACTGCACAGATCAAGTGTTCAATCAGAGAGTACTATTTCCTATTGAAATTTTAAAATGAAGAGAGAGAGACAGAGACAGAGACAGATAAACAGAAAGAGACAGAGACAGAGGTTTTATTAGGAAGCAGAATTCTGAATTGTAAGTATTACTCCAAGTCTAAAGTGCATCACTCTGGATGCTGATCAAATGCTTGTTTTTAAACCACATGGCCAACCTCTGAGGGTGTTCTGAATACATCTAGGGATTTCTTTAATCTCTTATATAACCCTCTACCATCTGATTATCTATCTATATCTATCTATACACACACATACATGCACACACATATCTACTGTCTGATGTTCATATTCAATTCTCTTACAATTTTTTTCCTTTTCCTAAAACCACCAGTTAAAATAAAAGAATAAAAATGAAATAAAACAAAACCTGAAACAGTCTGATCTATTGAGTTTTCCCTGTTAACACTAATACTTTCACATTTCAGTAAAGCTAAATACTATATTTGATTAAAGCAGGTAGGCCAAATATTTTAATTGTCTCTTTAAGCAACGAGATAGGTGACTCTTTCTATTTGTCACTACATGTGTATTGATAATGATGACAATTATAATAACATTAATTTATAGTTTAATACATGAAGAATCAGGGATTATATGAGTGATTCAGTCCCCCTGATGACACAGAGTAGAACTTCCTCTATATCTTAGTAATTGATTATCATGAGTCATCTACTCGTCATCCCCCCAAAACACCAACACCAACAACAATTATCATCCCATAACCAGCATTCCCAGGACAAGTCCCATTTTATTTCACCAGGCCATCACAGTTGGACCAAAGACATTCACCTTATCCCTCTGAAGTACTTCCAAATATTTTCAGCTTACACTTTTCTAGAATGTATTTGGAGAACTCAGGCTCACCACCGTGCCACAATTGGGTATCACAAGACTGTAGGAGAGATATCTGATAAATGCTATTTTAATAGCAATGGCTAATGTTTATACAGTACTTTATAATTTATAAAGTACTTTTCTCACAATAGTCCTGTGAATTAAGAAGTCGATAAGCTGGTCATGGAAGGACATCCCCTAATTAGAGTATATGGTGTAGAATACTTGGAGAAAGTTACTCACATTACTTCTATGCTGACATTAGTACAAAGAGGCAAAGAGAAAAGAAGAGGAAATGTATTATTCCATTACAGGTGGATCAAAATGAACAATCTAATTTAATGGGATATGTGCCTTAATAGCTCAGGAGTGATCTGAGTATAGTAAGATGGTGCACCTAAAGTTCTTTGATAATGCAAGTATATATTCCTACAATTCATATTGTACTACCCCCCCCCCACACACACACACACACTTTATTGTATGCTATGGAACTCAAAGGAATCTTACACATATTCTTGTTCAAGATGAAACTTTTGTTAACATCAGCTTCACCTCCCTAGATGGTCAAGATTTAATGAGGAAAATTTACTGTTGGGAACTGGGAATCTGATGTTCATCTCTTTCTCTACCAATTCTATCTTTCCTACCATACTTTCAACTACAATGAATCTGCATTGTTTTAAGAACAGAAACTAAGGTCAGTGTTGAAAAGTGGAGAGGAGATGATTACAACTTAAGAACTGTAAGGTAGTATTATAAAAATATCAGAAAAACTTTCAATGATATTTCTCTGTAGAAACTTCATGGGATCCACCTCACATTTTTAGATGTCATCCCTTTTAGAAGGAAGTGCAAAATCTGGGAAAATTATGGGTTTTGATTTCCTCATGACATTAGGTGAAATTAAATCACCATAAAGAAAGTAATTAGATATAAGAAATAGCAGAGGAAGAGGCAATTCCTATGCTAAGATGTCATAATGTAAAAGAACGTAATTAAAGACAAAGTCCTTATTTCTTAAAGTGTAAGAAGCTCAAAGAAATCTTGATTTAGAATGCAAGCACTGATAAAAGTAGGGAAAGTTAGAGGCTACTAGGATGTAAAACCTTCTAAGGGGTAGGAAAGTATGAGGCATAATCAAATATGCAGAAACTTTAATCCCACACAGCCCCACAAAGCAGGGATATTTAATGCAATGGTAATAAGATAAGTGGTAGGCATTAAACATGGAAAGATGAAAGAATAAATAAAGCTAAATGGATTGATGTACTTGTGTATTTTTAGATGACAACTTCATTCATCCTCCAAAAACTTCTTCTCTGGTATCTTATCATGCTATCTTACAACTTTGAGTTATTATCATTAAACAGAAGTGTTATAATGTCCTCCCAACTGAAAAAAAAAAAAAAAAAAAAAACTTCAGGTTTTCACTGCAAATGGATATTGTGTATCACCTTGAATTAATAACTTCCATGGCAACATCACAGAAATGTATCTGTTCTTTGATATAAGACCAAAGGAAGTCACCATGGGTCTCAGAGACCCTGAAGAAAATACTCTTTGACCTACAAATGCCAATAGCATACAGTGCACAGCTGAAGCTTTTCAGAAGGTTGGCCACTAGGTGATAAATACTTTTTTTGCTTTTGTTTCTAATCATAGAAATTCATGAAAATCAATTGCCGGAGCTATGATATGGGAATGTAGACAGTGTCCATATCATCAGAATCCTGGTTTTCTTGAAAATTGAAAAAATATTAAACAATACAGTGATTATTAATTTTTTGTACATATGGAAAGTTATGGGGGAGGGAAAAGTGATTAAATAGGTGACCTAACTAAAATAAAGTCATTATAAACTATACTGACTGCCTAGGTTTTTTTCTTCTCTATGTCCAATGAGTTGGCTGCCTTTGATGCAGTTTTCTAAATACAGTACAAGAATCATAGTTAGATGTACCAGTGAATCTGATTAAAAACATACACATATATTAAAATGATGAACAAAAACAATCAGCATGACAACTAGACATGGATTCAATTAACACTTGGCAGGTCAGAAATAACTTTTAAACATTCTGCTTTTAAGATGGAAAGTGTTAAATACATAGTAGTCACAAATAACTAATATGCATCTTCAGCATGCTGACTGGCAGTCATAGGAACCTGACTAGGCAATTCTCATACTAACAAAGGAAGAAAAACGGTGTGTTTCTCTTGTGCTCCTATCTTCAATGCATCCTACCTCTCCTCCAGTAAGTCTTCTTTAAAACCAATTAGCATGAACCATCTAGAAATATTACTATAGGTTCTCAGTGAAATATTTATTAACTAACTGGGGAAGGAAAGAAAAAAAAAAAAAGCAAAAGGAGTGGGAGAAAAAGAAAAAAAATCTGCAAGCAGATATTGTCTTGGGCAAAGATAACAAAGGTCACAAGCAAGAAATGCCACTGAATGATATTTTCTTTGTCAAAACATTCCTCAAATGAAATGGGAAAATGGGTCATAGAATCACAGCTTTACAGAATATTAGAGGCAAAAAACACCTAAGAGATCATATAACCCAACCTGACTTTTTCTAGTATTCTATTATTGGTCATTGGCGAAGACAAAGTCCCAATGGACATACACCTTGGAGTTCATAGAGATCTCAGAACAAAATGCATTTCTCTTGAACAACCTTTAATGAAAGACCTTTGTTTATCAAGATTCACACAAGGGTAATGACCTCCTTGTCAACATCAGAAAAGTGTGTTCCTTTCTTTAATATAAAACCATGGGAAATCACCAGGGGCCTCAGAGACCCTGGTGGGGGTCTCTGAGGGGGGGGAAGAACACAGACATAATCTTTGACCTGAAAACACCAATAGAATACATTGCACAGCTGCTTGATTGTTTAAGAACCAAATGGACCATGGCTTTGTGTTTTTCAGAAGCTATCTCCTTGCTAATTTCTTCAGGGATCTCTGACATAGGCCAAGAAGAATGGGCTACATGCCCCAGTGAGTGAAATGTTACAAGAGAATTATTAGTCAGAGTTATCATTCCATCCCATGTGGCCTGAACATTACTATGATCTGTGCAAGACATTTGTTGTAAATAAAAGCCTGTAGAGTGTGCAGTATGTTTTCCAGAAGCCCTTTAAAGGACAGCTTGAAGATAAGAGGTGCTAGTCTGAGTTTCACAGTCAGTGAAAACTCCACTCCAGGAGGTTTTTGGATACCTTCCCTGCCCTTGTTTAGAGCTTCCTTGAAGACAATTTCACAAACCATGATTTTAGTGCTGAAGGGGTCAGTTACTGGAGTTAAATGACTAGAGCAGATGGGACTCCATACAGAACCAAAAATAAAATAAAGAGTAGAATTTCTGCCACAGAATACCATTTTCAAAAAAGAAAGGGAAAGAAACCTTAAAAGTATTCTCCATACTTTTTTTTTATCCCCCCATAGTGAATAGAATGTCTAAAGCATTCTGTTTTCTTGCAGCAACTGTACTTTTGCATGCTCCATAGAGTCAGAGGTACTCTTTTAACTTTCTTTGGTTTTCTAAAAGATTGCTCCATTAAAAACAAACAAACAAAACTTTTTGATATGTAATGCAAAAGATTATAAATTAGCTAGCTTGATCTAACACTTTTTCCCCTTCCTCTCCATTCCAGTAAATAATACCTAGACTCAAGCCAGAGCTTTAGAAAACAAACAAACAAACAAACCAAAAAAAACGGTATCATATCCGTTCTTCTGTGCTCAGGCTTTCCCTTTCCACCACAGTGGCTGGTCTTCCAACCTCCCTGCTATTTACACGAGGTTTAGTGAAACAAAAGAGAAGGCGAGGGGGGACAGCTGTGCTCCATCACTCACCAGACAACTATAGGACAAATTATTTCTAATAGTAACATTTTCTAAGCCTAATCGATAGCCGAACTCGCTTTGGGGAGAGGGGGGTGAGGGGAGGGAAGGGAAAAGAGACATTAGAAAAGTAGACTCCTAGTAATTTTATTTGGATGGGAGAGAAAGCATAGAAAACCCAGTTATTTATCACCCGAACCTGCGCATTTATTAAACACATCTCAGCCTTGCCCTTAAGTTGGTTTTCATGTTCTCCCTCAGGTGGAACAGAAACCAGTTGCAAAATGACACACAGCTGGAGCCCAACAGTTCCAAGCAAAAGGTGTCTGCATCTCCAGCTCCAGAAAAGCCGAGGTTTCTCTGCCTTTCCATAAGGCGGCGGGACTACACAGCAAGGACTGAGATCCCGGGTGACAAGACCACTAGGGGTTGAATACGGAGAAAAGAAAGGCCAGGTCACAGGGCTGGCAGGCCAATTTCCTAGTCCTCTCCTTGCCTGGCAGAATCTATTGAACCAGGCATGGAACCATCCAATGAACACAGGCACACACCCAACCTCGGAGAAAACCTCTGCTAAGCTTGGGGTGTGGGGGGGAGATAGGTTGCCCTAAAGAATGCTGTACCTTGGAGGGGAACAGGGGATGAACAAGATATGGGAGGGGCGCGGCGAGAAGGAACTCCTGCATTGACATTGCTTTCTGGAAGCTCCGTTTACCTTCGCCCCAAATCAGAAAACCAAATCTAGGGTTGTGTTCAGGTTAGGGTCTAAGTCACCCGCTCAGACCACCTTTCCATCCAAAGCTAACTAATCCCCATTCCTTCCCCTCTCCTCTGTAGAAAGTGCTAGGTAGCTCAACTAGGGGTCAAGGAGATTGGGTGCATCCGAATCTTTTTCCTCCCAGGGCTTCGTACTGTTTTTTCCCATCAGAAGAGAAAGAACCAGGGTCGGGAAACAGGAGTTTTTAGGGCTACCTTCTCTGCAGTGATTCTTCTCCCCAGACTGGGAAGGAAAGTAAAGGGTGAAATGAAAGGGTCGCGGAAAGAGGGTTGGGCAGATGTTCAGGCTGCTGCAACTTGTAGGATTGCCGCAGATGGCAAACTTGGGCACTGAGGCTAGGCTCTGTCCGTCCCCTCGGACCGACAGTCCTGGTCGCACTCGCAACCCACTTAGCTGCTCCCGGAGCTTCCGGACCCAACTTGTCAAGAATACGCTGCGTGTTCAGATCAGGCTCCCTTCTCAGGGTTCTCCTTCCCCTCCCTTTGCCTCCCCGCTGCTTCCCTTACCTCGGACAGCCGCAGCGCCTGCAACCCAGCAGCAAAGCCCCAGCAAAAGGAGCCGGCAGAGCTCCGCTGGACAGCTGCCTCCGCCGCCACCTCCTCCTCCGCGGGCTGCTCCCCCCATGCTCTGCACTCCTCCTCCTGACTCCTCTTCAGCACTCCTGCTTTTTCCTTCGGGGAGAACGGGAAGGAGAGCAAAACAAACAGAGAGAGATGGAGAAATGGAAGAGTGTGAGTCCTCTCTTAGCTCTCCAGTGATTATGGTCCTCAGCTTCTCTCTGAGGTTACAGGACATGGAGACCAGAGCTCGATGCTGGCTGAAGACCCAAAAGGAGCGCTGCCCCCATCCCTTCCCCTGCGCGGGGAAACCGTCACAGCTACAGCTGCCGCCCGCCTCTGCTGCTGCCTTTCCCCTACTCGGCAACGCTGAGCATCTCCCAGCTTCCGCACGTTGCTGCTGGGCTTCAGACTACGGGAGCGGAGGAAGGAGTCCGCATTCCTAATGAGAGCCCCCCTTTTTTCCCCCAAGTCCTTCTCCTCCCCACAGTAGCAGCAGCCAATGAGCCGGGCCTGGGCGGGACTGGCTAGGAGGAGGAGGAAGAGGATGAAAAGGAACAGAAATTGGTACCCCAACCTTTATGTAGTCAGGGAGGGTCAGGTGCGTGAGACAGTTATTTTCATTCCAGTAAGAAGAGTTCCTTCCTCTTCTCCTACCTCTCAGTTTTCTCTTTCCCCCGGTTATCCCCATACCCTACAAGAAGTAATAAGCCCTGAGGAATAAATGAAGGGGGAAAGGACTGCGGAAGGAGACTGAGGTAATAAGAAAACCTGGTGGTCTGCTCACACGGGGATGCAGTGGGGGCAGGAAAGGATGCCCTGCTGCCTCTGGCTTTTTCACTTTTGACATGGGATATGAATTTTCCTTCTCAAAGTCGGCTCCATTTGATTTATGAACTTTGAGCATTGTCTCTGCTTACTGCTGTAAGCTCTCTCTCTCCCTAACTGACGGACCAAAAATCACTTTCGAATTTCCCACTTTTCAACAGATACTCCTCTTATCTATAGGGACTACCTTTATTTCTTAACACGAAAGCCCTGGATATTACCTTTCAATCTAATCTCTAGTGCCAATGAGGTCACCAATCGGACTGTCTTGCTATATATAATTAAAGAAAACCAAAAAGGTTAAACATGTTTGTTTAACGATTAAAACTTGTTTTAATGGTTAAATAAATAATGTTACATATTTTAAATCCAGGACTGCTTCAGAGGTATTTCTTCTTCTTCTTCTTGTTCTTCTTCCTCTTCCTCTTCCCATGAAGAAATTTAAAATGCTGAGAAATGGGCCAAGGCCATATTACATTGCTCTATTAACTAGCCACATATACTGTTATCCAAATGGTGCCAACGGCCCAGCTGGGTAAAATATTACCTTTGTGTGGTTTTGGACTTAGAAGAAAAACTAGCTTTTGATAATCTGATTTTTTCTTCCTTCTTTCTTTTTGTTCCTTTCTTCCTTTCTGTCTTTCCTCCCTTATTCCTCCTTCCTTCTTCTTTCTCTTTTTCTCTCTTTCTTTTTTTCCCCTGAACATTCATTAGAATTTATTATAGTCAGCCATTTCTCTGTTATTTTCACTCACTTTTGTTAAATATACAAGGGAGATTTAAAAAAAAAAAAAAAAAAAAAAAGAAGAATCTATCTCCCCTCTCAAAACACTACCTGCTCAAAAACAACTTTCTCAAGGGAAAAGACAGTTTACAGTGAGGTAATTGGTCTGGGTGAGGTAATTGCACTAACACACTTTGTTCAGAAGACAAGAGAGGATGATAGGCAGGAAGATTGATTCCCCCTGTTAAGCACACATGCAGTCCCCTCTCCTGAGTGCCACAGAGATGTGTGAATGTCAGCAAGAATGAGCCAATTGTTTCCTGTATCTTCTGTTGGCTTTTAAAATGGGCTTGGTCAAAAAAGCAGAACATCTAAAAGTTACAGATAGCAACATAAAGGGGATTAGCTGAAAATCTGTTTAGAATCTTAGAAGAAGTGCCTAAGATCCTCATAAGGCTTCACTCTGATCCTCAGAGGTGATGCAGGAAAATAAGGATATAGTGAATTTACATAATAGAATATTTTGTTACTCAGTTGTTCAGTCGTGTCCTGATACTTCATGAACCCATGGATCATGTTAAGGATTCACTGGTCTGGTGATTTTGACTAGCAATTGTTATTAATGAAAGAAGTTAGTATGGGAGGATGAGCAGTGGCCCTGACAATGAATCTATGAAGAAAGAGCTATGAGAGCTATGGAACATCAGGTCTTTATGAAGAATCCTGACAAAATGTGATCCAGAAATGGCGAACAAGAAGAGTATTTTTGTGAAGAAAACCTCATGGACCATACTGGAATCATCTCATTCCTTTGGAAAAAAGGTGTGCTCTAGCTTTTACTTATCCTATTCTTTAAGACAGGCATTTTTAAAAAAATGGTAATTACAGTGATGGAAATTTTCTAGAACTAGTGAGCAAGATAGATTCTCTTTTCTAGATGCTACTGAGAATCACTGCTTCCTCTTCATTATGGGGCAAGTGTATTTGATAAAGCTTCTGCCTTAAACACCTTGGAATAAAATCAAATGATAGGAAAGAAATACCTTTTGTTATCCAACACTGTCACTGATGGGTTATGACCATAGGATTTTCCATGAAGGAAGAAAGATGTATGAAGTGACTGCTAAATAATTCATCAGAACACCCACACATATATGTTAAGCCTTCACTATGATCTCTGGAGAGGGTGATCTAGACCAGAAGTACTAGACTCATATACCATGCCAACAAAACTCTAGAGTAAAGTAAGAAAAAAAAAAGATTAAAATGTAATGTGCCATGACTAGTAAAATAAATAAAATAGAATACAACATTGATAATGGCAATTTGTGGATTTTTAAACCAACTGCAGCCTGCAGGGATTTATTTCACTTTAGATTTGACACCATTGACCTATGGATCTGAAGACATACTTGTATTATAGTACCTACTGGAACAGGTTCTATCAGCTAAAATGGCACTTGTTCTCTCTATCTTCGTCTTTTCCCCTCTCTGATATATCCAACACATAACCTCCATAGTAATTTTCCTAAAGCAGACATCTAACCATATTCTTTCTCTATGTAATAAAGTAGAGTGAATTATTCTCTCTGTTATCACTAGGATAAATAAATTTGGCCAAAATAAACTACATCCTCAGTTGCCAAAAGAATTTTTAAAAGTGTGATTATTGAGCCACTATAAATGATACTTAAAAGATCATGAAAGGCAGAAGAGGGTAACTTATACTTATTTTAAAAAAAAGACAAAAGGACAGAGTCTGCACTCTGTTTTTGTTGTTGTTGTTGTTGTTCCAGAAAATTTTAGAGATGCTAAGAGATGGCTTAAGAAATCTCAAAAAGGAAGCAGTGATTACAAAGAGGCAACATGAACTAATCAGGAATAGATGATGCCAGAGTAACCTCATTTCATTTTTTGACTGAATTACTTACTCCTAGCTAAAGGGAAGATGGAGAGATATAAATTAGATAAAACAATCAAATGTCTTCAAAGCTTGAAGAATGGCCAAACTCAAAGTGGCTTTTAATGGTTCAATGTCTATTTGCAAAGAGTTCATCACTGAATTTCAGAGATCTATATTGACCCTGTGCTGTGTAAAATTTTTATCAGTGCCTTGAAAAATACATAAATGGGTGTTTATCAAATTTTCAAATTTGGGGAATATCTAACACACTGGATAATACAATCTAAAACCATTCACACACGTATCAGATAGATAAGAAATGTTTAGAAGCATACTCAGAAAAAAATCTAGTCGTTTTAGTAGACTGCAATCTTAATATGAATTAGCATGGTCATGATGTAGTAGCTAAAAAAAGCTAGTGTGAACTTGGGCTTGATAAAAAAAAAAAAAAGGTAAAACTTATAGGAAGAGAAAGCAATTAGCTCATCTGGAATATTTTATACAGTTGTAGATATCAAGGTTTAAGAAATAGTTTAATAAATGAAGGGACTGTTAAGGTGAAGGCAACCAGAATAGTAAAGTTCTGTGAATACATACCAGATGAGTAATGGTGGTATAAAATTTATACATTTATCCTGGAGAAGAGATTACATAAGAAGGGCAATTGTTTTCAAGTCTCTGAAAGGCTATCATATTGAAAGAGCATTAATCTTATTCTGTTTAGTCACAGAAGAAAAAACTAGGAGTAATGAATGAAAATGATAAAGAAACAAGTTTAAGCATGATATCAGGGAAAACTTCCTAAATATTAGAAGTATCTAAAAGTAGAAGGAGCTCACTCTAAAAATGGAAAGATCTCTTTCCTTGAATATCTTGAAGCAGAGAATGGGCACCCACTTGTATAGCTTTTATGGTAACAATTATTCTAATGTATGAGTTGGGATAGATGATCATTGAGGCCATTCCTAACTCAAATTTTGAGATTCTAACTCAAATTCTGTAATGTGGTATTTAAAAATCCACCAAATTTAACCCCAGATAACCTTTTAGCCATACTCTATATACTTTTGACCTTTCTTCATATGCAATACTATCTTCCCTCTCTTTGACTTTAAGTTAACTATCCTGCATATTTGAAATATACTCCCTCCTCACAACTCATTCTTAGAATCTTAAACTTCCTTCAAGATTGAACTTTGCACATGAAACTTGCATTAATTCCCTCAGTGTCTGGTACATACCTATCAAAATAAGTTTATATTCACTCCAAATATATTTTCATTTAAAATTACTAAACAGTTGTACTCATTTCATAAACCAGCAAGGTTATGCTTCAAATTTTGTAAACTATATTTCATCAACATGTAAACTGAAAATTATAGGAAAGCAGGCTGAGTTTTGAAGAGACAGAGGAACTAGAGACCAAATTGCCAGTATTTGATAGATTATGATGAAAGCATGGGAATTTCAGGGGGAAATAGATTTCAGCTTTATTGACTACACTAATGCCTTTTCTTATATGGATTACAACAAAATATTCCAAGTCCTCAAAGAAATAGAAATCCTAAATCATCTTACCTGTCTCCTGAGGCATCTCTATGTCCAAGAAGTAGTAGTTAGACCCAAACAGAGGACAAGTGATTGATTTAAAATGGAAAAAAGAGTCTGCAAAACTATATATATTGTCACCTTATTTATTTAATTTAAAAAAGCAGAAAGAGAAGAATTAAGAAACCTTTAGATAAAAGTGAAAAAAAGAAAGTGTAAAAGCTTCTTAAGGTTTAATATTAAAAAACAAACAAACAAACAAACAAAACTAAGATCTTTCAAACTGATCCTACCACTTCCTGACAAGAAAGGAAAAATTGAAGCCTTGTCAGATTTTATATTCTTGGGATCAAAGAATAGTGCATATGCTGACTATAGTCATAAAATAAAAAATTAAAAAAAAATGCTTGCTCTTTGAAAGGAAAGCTATAGAAAACTTTGACAATGTGAAGACCGAGTTAGCACTGTGGATTCCTTAGAATCAGCCAGAGTCAGGATAAACAAAAGTCCTTGGTCTTTATTCTTGGTCTTTAGGGGTAGAAGTGAAGGGAATGGACACAGCAATCTCCATGATCTTCCTTCTCCTTGTCTACTGCCAAAGCGACTCTGGCTTGTCTTATTCCACCCACAATTCTCTGACACCAAAAGATCAAACCAGCACAGAATAGTGGGAAGGGCCATTTTTCAAGCATATGCTAATAGAGTATTGTCCAATCGTAATTAGTCTTAAGTGCTCAGTTGTCCAGCCCCAGTGCATCAGCTCAAAGTTTCAGCCCTTTACATGACAGCATACTAAAAAAGTAGAGACATCATCTTGCCAACAATGGCCCATTTACTCAAAGCTATGTTTTTTCCCTAGTAGCAATGTATACTTGTGAGAGTTGGAATATAAGGCAAGTTTAGTGGTATAGAATCTATGCTTTCAAATTGTGGTGCTAGAAAAGACTTTTTGGAGTCCCTTGAATAGCAAGGAGCTCCAATAAGTCAATACTTACAAAGAAATTAATTCAGGCTTTTCACAGGACAGTCAAATACTTTGGCCACAAAATGAGAACACAAGACTTATTCAAAAGACCATAATTGGAAGCAAAAAAGAAAAAGGGACAATAGAGGATAGATGAGGTAGATGCATAGTGTTATAGAAACAATTAACATAAACTGGGACAGACTTCGAGAGATAGTGAAAGTTAGAAGGGCCTGGCATGCTATGGCCCATCTATTCATGAAGAGTTGGAATGATTGAACAACAGCCACCTGCAAGTATTTTTACCAATAGACTATAAGCTTGTTGAGGGCAGGGGCTGTTTTCCTTTGATTTCTGTAGTGCATAGCACAGCCCTTGATGCATAGGCAATTAATAAATACTCCTTTATAGATTTACTTGCAGGATTTTGTTTATACATATTTTACCAGATTCTATTTGAGATACAAAGTAAAAACAAAATATAGAAATTTGAAGTCATGTAACTTAGAGTCTAGCAGATAGACAAGATAAGTAATATAAATAATTATAATATAAATATTCCAAGAAAAGTATAGGAGAGGAACTGAACAAATGCTTTATGAATGGGAAGTTGTGAGTGGGGCATTCCATTAGAAGTATTAATTTATGGTCTGTTAGGAACATTTGTTCTAACCCATACAGATTGGTTCCTTTTTAACAAGTCTTAAATAAAACTATATTATAGAGTGCAGGTGACATAGGGGAGAAATTCATTGAAATCAGAGACAGAAGAATCCTTGTTTGTAAACTTAGATCAAAAAATCATTAACCTATAAAACAGATAAATCAATTCTCTTTTCTGGGCATCCTTTTTTACATCTTTAAAATAAAAGACTAGGTGATCAATAAAGTATTTCATTGCTAAGCCCTATGATCCAAGGATCATGATCTATAAAGAAATGATAAATTCCAATGGCTTAGGAAATCCACCAATTTTTTTCTTAGATGTTCTTAGAATAGTTTTGTCACAAGCATTATGAGTTTAAAGCATATTTCCCAGTACTTGAGTGAAGTTTATTTGAGGGAACTTAACTATGGAACTGGAAGCAATAAGACAGTAAAAAAATAAAATATATAGAAGTAATGCAATTGCATTTTTATCTATAAGTAGGCCAATTTGGTGACTGCCATTTCTCAATTTTTTCACTCAGTGACCATGGAGAAAGAAGGCTTCTGATTTCATCAGAATTTGGGAGACTTTAATTCAGTTAGGCTCACCATAACAAAATTGGCTATGCTTGGCCCAGAATCATGACTATTGTAAAAAGTGTGTGTGTGTGTGTGTGTGTGTGTGTGTGTGTGTGAGAGAGAGAGAGAGAGAGAGAGAGAGAGAGACAGACAGAGAGAGAGAGAGAGAGAGAGAGAGAGAGAAGAGAGACAGAGAGAGACAGAGAGACAGAGACAGAGACAGAGAGAGACACAGAGAGAGACAGAGAGACAGAGACAGAGAGAAAAAGAGAGAGAGAGAGAGAGGCAGACAGACAGAGAAATGCAAAAGAGAGACAGAGAGAGACTGAGGAGAGAGGAAAGATAAACTATGAAAGCATAGTAGATAGAAAGACAAAGCATGATGATAGTAAAAGATAGATAAATACATGATTGAAAGATTATTGGTGGCAGAAAATGAAAGAGATATTCTATAAGCATGTATTAAGTGCCAACTATGTGCTAGGAACTTTGCTAAATGCTGGGGATACAAAAGAGAAAAAGAAAGAGAACCTGTTCTCAAGAAGCTTACAATCTAATGGGGTAAGACAACATACACAAAAAAACTGGAAACTGGGGGAAGAGCATACTTGGGGTTATCTTCTTCCTAGACAATCAAGCAGAAGTTTAGAAGGAAAGTGGAGTGGAAGGGAGGTAAGTAGGGAAGTGAGGCAGTAGATCTACTCACTGCAACTACTGAATATTTAATGCCAAGTAAAAGGCTGGATCTAAGAGAAGGCAAAGTAGGAAGATATCAAAGTTTTAGGGATATTATAAAGATATTGTCAATGCCAATATTCTGTGATATATAGTTATTTCTTTTTTAATAAATGGGTGAAAATGAAAATCCAAAGCCTCCAGTAAAAAAAAAATAGCAATTTTCATTTTTATTGTGCTTAAAAGTTCACAATTCAGTTCAATCTGTATTTTTTAAACATCTACTATGTACAAAGTATGTGCCAGGTGCTAAAAGGAAAAGATAAAAAAGAGAAATTATTCCTTGACACTTCATACCAAAAACTTATGTTCCCCTCGAAGTTTACATTCCACTATGAGAAATAATATATTCACAGATAAGTAAAGAAAAAATATATACAGTAATTTTGGTTGAATAGAAGAGACATTAATAAATAATGGTGGAAAGAAGTGGTGGGTAGGGGATCCCCTAAACTGAACATTGAAGGCAGAGGAGTATTCCAACAGGTCAGGGTGAAGAGGGAGAGGTCTATGCAAAAAACATGGACATAGAAGATGGAATGTCATATATAGAGTACAGCATGTGAGTTAAGTTATCTGGGTTATAAGATCTCTGAAAGAAAATTACATGAAATAAGTTTGAAAAGGTAATCTTTATGGTAGAACCATATAATAATAATATCAACTAGCATTTATAATAGCATTTATTTATTGTGTATTAGGAACTGTGTGATAAGTAATTTACAAATATCTCATCTGATCTTCACGGTGCAACTCTTGGAAATAGGTGCTATTACTACCCCCATTTTACACTTGAGATAACTAAGGCAAATAAAAATTAAATGACTTGTCCAAAATCACACAACATATAATAACACACACAACAATAAATCAAAATTGTATTGAAAAACTAATGTGCTAGAAACTATCATATTCTGAAAGAAAATTAAAACAGCTCTTTCTTTGAAGCAACTTACATTTTTTATGTAAGAGGTAAGCTGAAGCACATATAGAAAGCTTCAGTAAAGAATATTATCGAGTACAACAGAAATTTTAAAATGGTAGTATCTTTTCTTTAGTGCTTTTTTATTAATAAAATTATATTTGTTGCTGATCTTGAGTCATTTAACAATGCCAAAGATTTTGGTATAAAAGTTTCCTTTTTTGGTTTTTGATACCTTGCCTATTAAGTAAGTGTTAGTTGGAGTTTTTGGAGGGGGTTGGAGAGAAAGAGAGAGAGAGAGAGAGAGAGAGAGAGAGAGAGAGAGAGAGAGAGAGAGAGAGAATTGTATAGGATTAAAATTGAGCTGTGTGTGTTAGGGAAATGATGCCCTGGGGGTGAGGGGGTTGGGGTGGTGGTGGAGGTATTAGGCTGAGTAGATGTGATGATAAATATGCTGTTGATAGTGGCTTTGCCCACACCTCTTTCCTTCAGGGCTCATTGCTGCTTGTTTAGGATGATTTGCTTACTTTTAGGTTGCCTTTGCCTTGACAAACAGTGATACTAGAAGCAGAATAAAGGCACTTGGGAAGGCCTCTCTTCCAATAGAAAGTCTTGAATCTGAAAACAGAAGAATTGCATCGAAATTCTGGTTCTGCTACTTAATTCTGGCATGACCTTAGACTAGTAACTTAACATCCCTATCAATTTTTCTAAAAGGAAAGTGGGTTGTAGCAGCTTCACTCAGAGACCCAATTTTTTTTTTTTTTTGCTCTGAATCTATTATCTCAGAACCTTCAGGTGTTTATATTGTGTATCTCCATTTTCTTAAAATTTCTCTATCACCACCAAAAGCCCAACTAATTGTCCATTTCTAGCTCTGCTACTGCCTGATGCTTCAGATGAAAGCTGCTGTCGCTATTAATCATATAATTATGATAATACAAAAAGGGGGAACCAAAAATTAAGTGGGCAAAAGGGCAACAGCTGGCAACTTCAATTGGTAAACTCACAGATACAATTAAATGAGCTATTGTTCAAGGGATATTTCCAGTGGGAATACTCAGTGCCAGTCATTTCCCCGGGAAGGTCTGTTTCAGTCAGAGTAGCTCATTTCAGACATCCTTGCCTCTCGCAGTGAGCCGAGCAGGCCGAATTTTATACATCACTGTGTGCACAGGGCCCATCTCATGATTCATGAAGCTGTTGGAAACAGCGGGAGGGAAAAAAAAAGTTAAAAAAAGGAGGTAACTGTGAGAGCTCCATGGACTACGTTTTATCTGTGTACAATAATCCAGGTTAACAACTTTCCCTGTTAAAGGCAATATGGAATCATTTGTTAAATAAACTCTCTCACACACGCAAAATTAGAGAAGTCTATTTTAGATATTGGGCTATGAAGCAGCAATAAAGTGCACAAATCCAATCCATTTGTTTAAAAAGGGCAGCAGGGCCGCAAGATAAGACTCAAAATAAGCAGGTTTTTCCCTGAAAGGGAAAGTGTGCCTTCCCTGTTTGGTACCCTAGGGATTATTCCTGGAAGTCAGCCCCATGGAGTTCTGCCACAGCTGCTGGCACAGATGAATAAAAGGATTTTAAAATAATAAGAAGGTGATGGTGGAGTAACTTCAGGTACTATGTATACTATATAGCTAAAGTCTTCCTCCCGCATGCATTTTTTCCCTTTTTTTAAGGTGTGATGCAAAATAGATCTTATTTTCTTTCCTTTAAAATATACAACTTTGTATGGTCATATATCACATAGCTTTCTGAAGAAAGAAAACCATAATACCAAAGCAAATGCACAAAGTTGGCTTTTGTTGAGTTATGACAGTCCAGTTCATCCAGGTTCAGGGATAAGGGTGGTTGTGATCCTCTATGTTTAATACATGGAGAAGCAAGATCCACATTTGCCTTGAGCATGTATCTTTATCTGCACCTTCCAAACTCCACCTATGGCTACTAAGTCATGAGAAAAACATGTCATTATTCTCAAAGTGTGATTAAATAATGGTATTAGTATTATTATAGTTATTATAGTTGTTGTTTATTATTATTAACATTTTATATGGTTCCCTGAAAGACTAATACTGTCTTCAGATAGAAGAAGACAGAGGAATCACTAATGGTTGTTAATTGGGATTGGAATCATAGAACTTGAAATCTAGAGACAAGTTACAAAAATATTGCCAATTCATCCATTCACAATTTTGTTAAAGATGGTAATGCTCTTGTACAGCCTTTCCAAGATCTTGCATAAGGTGGACATAATTGTGACAGTGATACTAGGGGTAAAGTTCTGAAGACAGTTTATTTTTCTGGTCCTCAGCTTTCTCATCTGAAAATGAGAGCATTGGCTTAGATATTCTTTATCGTTAGGACTAGATGATCCTAGAATGTATCTTTTCTTTTTTCCTCACCTAAGTAACTCATTGCAGTTCTGACCCTATAAACAAAGCTGTGGGTGGTAGTAGACTGATGGAAGTAATGCAAGAATATTGAGGGTTTGTAGGGGAGTCTTCATTTTTTTTTTTTAAAGAGTTTTAAGCTTCCAGTTCTTTGCCGCTTGATATGAATTGATGTGAGTAGAACCAAGACAAAAATAACACAACATTTAAAAATGAAAGACAACAAATTTGATCAGGGCAAATGATAAACCATGATTCCAGAGTTTGGATGATGAAGGATGTTGCTCATTTCCAGACAGAAAATGATAGAATAAATATGCAGAATATGACATACATTTTGTACATGATTGATTTGGAAATTTGTTTTATTTGACAAAGTATATTTGTTTTAAGAGTTTACATTTCTTAATTTTTCCTCAGTGGTAGACAGATGTGGGAGAAAGAGAAGAAATTCTACCTATTCGGAAAAAAAAACAAACAAACAATAATATCAAGACCTTTTATTCTGTCCATTCTTGTTCATTATTTATTTACATATAAAGAATTACTGTCAAGAAAAGAGGAAAAAAATGTAGTTTTAAATTTCTGCCAAGACCTCAAAGAGTTAATTATGCTACCCAACTATTCCTCTGGAACAATGTGTTAACAAGAGAACAAAATACATGAGAATGAGAGTGGTGAAGACATCCTTTATCCACAGGGTTTAGCTTAAGTCACTTGAAAAAATACCTAACTAAATGCCAACTAGAGATGAAAGAAGAGTAGATTTATCTCTAGTTCACATGAAGGTTATTCACTAAGACTACCTGTTGTACAATACAAGTACTTGTTCAATACGAATACTACTAATAAAAAATAAGGATGGTAGTTCATGTTTGTATAGGGTTTTAATGTTGACAAAGCATTTTGTAGGCATTATCTCATTTGATCCTTATGCTGACCTTGTTTATTGTTGCTGTAATTCACTATTTTCAATCATGTCTACCTGTTCATGACCCCATTTGGGGTTTTCTTGGGGAAGACACTAGAATGGTTTATCATTTTTAAAGTTCATCTTACACATAAAGAAACTAAAAGAAATAGATTTAAGTGACTTGCACAGGTTCACATAGATAGTAAATATCTGAGGCCAGGTTTGGACTGACATCTTCCTGATTTCAGACTTAGCAGTCTATTCACTGTGCTACTGAATTACAGTACAAAAAAGAAACCTTGATTATCTGGGTCAGGTGCCATGGTGGGAGACCACACAGCTACCTAGTAAATATCCAAGATGGGTTTTGAACTTAGATATTTCTGGTTGGAAATTCAGACTCTATCCACTCTAGCAATAAATTTGTCAAGAACCTCTGGATGAGGTCTTGTACTAGTTCAAATGGATCAAAGGTTTCTTCCATTTCTCAACAGAACAGAATCCTGAGCTATATTGCTTTATGAAAAGTTAATACAAATCCAATTAAATAAAATCATCTTATTAATAACTCACATCTCTGTAGTATTTTATAATTGAAAACGTATTTGGTTGCCAGAAACATTGTTAGATACATCCTCATTTCTTGTTTGTATGTTAAGGACCATGCCTAAGTGCTCTGTAAGGGGCAAGTCAGTTCTCCGAGAGCCTCCACAGCTGTGGATTATGACTCTTGAGGGAGTTGTGGGGCAGCCTTTACACAGGTATTGCTTGTGGATTGGGAAAATAAATTGAAGGAAGAAAGAAGAGGAGAGGGGTCAGTCAGACAATGCAATGGACTCTCAGAGAGGTCAGAGAACAGCCTCTATCTCTCAGTCTCCTTGTATCACCATCATCCTCGCACAAGAAGATAAGAAAAGGTCTACCAGAGGTAAAGCAAAATTACATATTATGTTCCCGATATTTATAGTAATAAATACTGGAAAAATGTATACTTGACTGACATTAGGATAGTTGTATGGGGGTAAAATGCAAATGTTAGCCCAAATGAGCAACCATTAGTTCTAGCATGAGTTTTATATGTGTGTGTGTGTGTGTGTGTGTGTGTGTGTATAATACATATAATATAGATACCCATCCATATGCATCTACATACACGTTATACAGATATTGACTCTGACTTGGAATTAATACTTCCTGCCTCTTATATATAATGTCTAAAAGCTGCTAGACAAAAAAGGTTCTCTCTGGAGGTTCCCTATATCAATGAAATCAGAAGTTTGATCCAAAAGTGAGGTGGATGGAAAGCTAGATAGATGATAAAACATAGTTATATATCTGTTATCTGTGCATATATATATGCACAAATACATGCAATTGCATATATGTGAAGGTAAATGTAAGAATACTTATATAGAATGTTTCATGTGATGATAAAAATGCATTGGAGAGCATACATAGATATTTTTATATACTGACACTTTTGGTGGCAGGTTAAATATTTAAACAGCACAAACATATCTATATTATATCACTTTTACTTTCCTGTTTAATTAGTAAGCTTTCTAAAGGTGAATTAATGTTTCAGGCCTCCCTATAGAGTTATATTTACATATGAACAAAGCCATTCAGAACACTCTAATTATAGAACAGTCTATAAGTGAGCTGAGGTTTTTTTTTTATATCCTTGGCTATTCGCAATGCCCCCAAATCCAAAGACATAGATTAAGTAACAGAGGCAAAATCCATTAAGCACTATGTCTCTGCACTAGTTAAAATATAGGAAAATCTAAGTCCATGATGGAGGAAAAAGTCAGAGATGACATTTTCAAACATAGTACCCTAAGGTATGAAAACACCAAGACTGAGCCACCATATTCATTGTTCGGCCCACTGGTTAGTCTTAGCCTTTGGGGGAACTGGAAATATATAGGAGGGGTTGGGGAGGAGTCAGAAACAGTCTTAGTTGATCTTAATTAAAGACTGGCCTCCATGGGCATGTCGAATTAATTCAGTTTTGCCGAATTAAAGTGAATCCACACAATGTAAGTACATTTGATGTTTTTCCATTCCCTGCAAATGAGAGCAGGGCATTTTTTTCCCCCCCTGACATAGAGAATTTTGAGTCAGGAAGCGGCTGATAATGGACACTCCCTTGTTTTGAATTAGTATAATAAACTTTCTCCAGCCCAAGATCATGGGATGGGACATGATGCTTCCTCTTGTAACTATTGAGCTATGGTATCTTTAATGCTGAGTTTCAATTATTTCCAAGTATTCCATCACAATGTCTGAAAAGTGAGGAGGAAAACTTTTAGGTTCAGTGAAGCATGGTCCAATTTTCTAATCCTAGCTTTAGCAAATATTCCTAGTTTAAATCCTATAACCTACTTCACTTTCCCTCATATATAAAGCAAGGAATCCTATGATTATTATTTATTATGTCTTAAGTCTCAGGCAGTAGATTTAAAACATTAATTACTTAATGCCTGCCATTCTTTTTGAAATAAAAAGACCTGCCTTTCATGCTAAGTAGTATTTCACTGAAAATAAAATTTAAAATAGTCCCATTCATAATTAAATCTTTCCCACAGTACTACTCATTTTGCCAGAGGCAGTAATGACTTCATTCTTTTCAAGTATGGACTTCTCCTTGGTATGGGATTCTTTTCCCAGTTGTATACAAAAAAAAAAAAACAACAACAAAAAAAAAAAAACTTTAGAAATTTCACTAAGAGATCACAATCGAGTATTGGCCATTGCAGTGCACCAGAATAACACAATCAAGAACAAAACAAAGGAACAGTTTCTTTGACTCTTTCACTTTTTTTTTTTTTTTTTTGGTGATCAAAGGTTGTTGTCATTTCATCATCATTACCAAAATCATTCAAAACAATTCAACAAATAATCAATTTTCTGCTTAACTAAGACATTGATTGCCCTTGCCTCTGTGGAACTTACAATATATTCAACTTAGAAATTACTCTTATGTAAGATGACATGCAATCAGTACCAAAGATAAGTACAAATAAAGTACTCTATTAGAATTGTAGTATAGTAGAAAAAACCCTTGATTGAAGTCTGGAAGATCTGAGTTTGCATCCTGCCTCAGACTATTACTAGCTATGTGATACAAGGTAAGTCACTTAAAACCTCTTTCATTCCCAATCTCTCATTTATAAACTGGGATAAGAATAGCTTCTATCTTCCAGCATTGTTATGAGGCTCAAATGAGATAAGATGTAAGCATTTTGTAAACCACAAAGTTCTATATAAATTAGCTGTTAGTATTAATATTATTTTATAGCCATGTGATTGTAGGTGAATTATGTATCATTCCTCTCAGTTCCTTTTCATGAGCCATAGTGGAAAGATTATTACATATTATAGGGATCAGGAAAAACTTTATAGGGAATAAGTCAATTGGTCAAGATATAAGAGAAGTACAAGTTCAACAGGTAGAGTTGGCAAGAATGATATTTCTGGAATAGTAAATAAAAGAAACCATACAAAGTTTGGGATGAGTCTGACATACAATAAATAATCCAGTTTGGTCTATGATTATATTAATGAAGATTCAGTGGAACATTTTATCAGGGAAAATGGCAATATTGAAACTGATTATAAATTCTAGGAAATCAATATAGTAAAAAAAGAAAAACTAAAATTGCTACTAGGCTGTATAAAACTTAGATTTAAGTATATTAACTGCTTGCTTTTTATGCTTGCATGGTTTCAATAACATTTTGACTATGTATGTGGTAGTTAAAATGATTAGTTGCAGTCTATTTCAGGCAAAGCCTCATGCTGTCTGTCCTACAAGAGGGTCACTTAGAATTTGCTTCTCAGTCTTGCAGATTCAGGAGCTACCTGTATATTCTTTATTTAAATAATATAATATTGTCCTTGCCTCTGTGTAACTTACAATACATTCAACTTAGAATCAGCTAAATTTAATGAATAAATAATCCCTTAATAAACTTTTAAATATTGTAGTAATTTGACCACTGGTTGAAAGTAGATGACTTACACAGAAAACATCTTGAGGAGATCAAGTCATGTACTTTGGGCTATAATAAGCAAGTTATTTTGGAGTCTGCCAGTAAAGAGGTAAACTGGGCAAACTGAGGAGGACTCCAACTTCAGAGATAAAGAATAGTGGACCTTGGAGGTGGCCCAGTCCAGAAGTGGTAAGAGGGTCAGGCAACTGGTCAGGGAGAGATTACAGAGGAGCCTCTGCAGGCACTATGTGCAGCTGGTGGTGACTGGAAATTCTGAGTCAAATGATTGGTTAAAAGGGAGTAGTAGTACAGGTCACAATTCCAGAGCCAAAAAGAACACTGAAACTTGTGGTTTCAATGGAACAGGAGGCTTCCTGGATCAAGATAAGAGAGCAATGATCATATTGCTCTCACAATAACATCACTTTGGAAATACCAAAAAAACTTGTAGACCCCCCAGAACTTGCTCTGAAAATATGCCTCTCAACAGTGCATCATTATCCTTAGGTGAGCAGAGCTCAGTTTTAACATAACTACATTGAAAAGGTCAAAGAAAAATGATAATTGAACCCAAGGCTTGCAAGAATTCCTAGAAAAGTTAAAGAAAGAAATGAGTTATACTATGCTCAAATTATCAAACTGTGTATACTCTTTGATCCAGCAGTGTTACTACTTCATAAAGAAAGGAAAGGGACCTGTACGAATGTTTGTGGCAGCCCTGTTTGTAGTGGCCAGAAACTGGAAACTGAGTGGATGCCCATCAGTTGGAGAATGGCTGAATAAACTGTGGTATATGAATATTATGGAATATTATTGTTCTGTAAGAAATGACCAGCAGGATGATTTCAGAAAAGCCTGGAGAGACTAACATGACCTGATGCTGAGTGAAATGAGCAGGACCAGAAGATCATTATATAATTCAATAACAATACACATGATGATCAGTTCTGATGGATCCTCAACAGTGAGAGGATCCAAATCAGTTTCAATTGATCTGTAATGAACAGAACCAGCTACACCCAGAGAAAGAACATTGGGAAATAAGTATGGATCACAACATAACATTTCCACTCTTTCTGTTAATGTTTGCTTGCATTTTTGTTTTTTTCTTCTCAGGTTATTTTTACTTTCATTCTAAATCCAATCTTTCCTGTGCAACAAGATAACTGTATAAATATGTATAAATATATTGTATTTAACATATACTTTAACATATTTAACATGTATGGGACTACCTGCCATCTAGGGGAGGGAGTGAGGGGAAAGAGGGGAAAAGTTGGAACAGAAGGTTTTGTAAGCTTCAATGTTGAAAAATTACTCATGTATATGTTTTGTATATAAAAAGCAATATTAAAAAAAATTTTAAATGAGTTATAGAGAAAAAAATGTGGGGGGCAATGGAAGTGATACAAAAATATTAAGAAAGAATTAACACTATGGTAAAAGAGGAAAAAATACTGAAGAAAATACAACTTTAAAAAGACAGAATTGGATTAATAATAAAAGAGACACAAAAATTCACTGAAGGAAAAAAAGAAGCAGAACAGGACAAAGGAAAAGTAAGGTTAAAAAAAAAATCACTGAAGAAAATAACTCTTTAAAAAGTAGAGTTGGCCAACTGGAAAAAAAGAGACCTGAGTCAAAAGCTCATTGAAGAAAATAATTTCTTATAGATAAGAATTAAGCAACTGGCAGCTTCATCATAAATGGTTGAAAATCCTCTGTTTCATTGAATGACAACCTTTTCTCTGAAGGATTATACCTAGTTTTTCTGGATAGGTGATTCTTGATTTTAATCCCAGATCTTTTGCTTTCTGGAATATCATATTCCATGCTCCTCAGTCCCTTAATGCAAAAGCTGCTAACTCCTGTTATCCTAAGTGTGGCTCCTCTATTTGTTGTTTCTTTCTGGATGCTTGCAATATTTTCTCTTTGACCTGGAAGTTATGGAATTTGACTATAATATTCCTGGAATTTTTTATTTTGGAGTCTCTTTCTGAATGTGATCGATAGATTCTTTCAATTTCTATTTTACCTTCTGATTCTAGGCCATTAAGACAATTTTCTTTGATAACTTCTTGTAAGATGATGTCCAGTATTTTTTTTATCATAATATTCAGGTAGACAAATGATCTTTAAAATTTTCTTTCCTGAATCTATTTTCCAAGTCAGTTGTTTTTCCAATGAGATACTTTCCTATTTTTGCATTTTTTGATTTTGCTTTATGCTACCTTGATTTCTCATGAAGTCATTAGCTTCCATTTGCTCAATTCTTTTTTTTTTTCCCTGAGGCAATTGGGATTAAGTGATTTGCCCAGGGTTTCACAGGTACAAAGTGTTAAGTGCCTGAGGTCAAATTTGAACTCAAATCATCCTGATTTCAGGGCGGGTACTCTATGACCTGTATAAAGCAGCTACCCCAATTCTATTTTTAAGGAATTATTTTCCTCAGTGTGCTTTTATACTTCCTTTACCAACTGACAAATTTTGCATTTTAAGGCATTTTTCTCCTCAGTTTTTTTTTTTTTTTTTTTTTTTGCATTTCATTTCATACCACTCAATTCTTTTCCCAATTTTTCCTCTATCTCTCTTACCTGATAATCAAAATCCCTTTTGAGCTCTTCCATGGCCTGAGCCCAATTCTTATTTGTCTTGAAGGCTTTGAATGTGGAAGCTTTGATTTTGTAATCATCTTCTGATTGTGTGTTTTAATCTTCCTTGTCACCATATTTCAATGGTCAGATATATCTTTTCTTGTCTACTCATTTTCCTAACCCATTACTTGACTTGTAACTCTTTGTTAAAGCAGGTCTCTGTTTCTAGGGTAAAGGGTGCACTCTTCCAAGTTTCAGGGGTTTTTATATAGCTGTTTTCAGAGATCCTTCAAGGAACCTGACCACAAGAACTCTTTTCTGCTCTGGATCTATTAGGAGTGTCCCCACCCCATTGTATCTATAATATCTAGTGTGCTTTACTCCACCATCTTGGCTCCACCTCCAAGATGTTATTTTCTTCAATATTTTCATGCCTCCTTTACCAATCTGTCAATTATCTTTTCCTAATATTCTTAAATTATTCTCATTCTTTTTCCCATTTTTTCCTTCCACCTCTTTGATTTTTAATATTCTTTTTATGTTCTTCCAGTCACTTTTTGGAGGGCTGAGACCAATTCATGTCTTTCCTTTTGTGGATGTGTCTGTAATTGTTTTGACATTGTTACCTTCTTCTGAGTTTGTATTTTGATCTTCCCTGTCATCATAATAAATTTCTTGTGTCAGGTTTTTTGTTTTTTCCTTTTCCAAACCTGTTTCTTGCCTTTAACTTGATGTTAAGGTATGGCTCTGCTCCTGGGATAGAATTGGAACTTTCCTAAATATCATGATTTTTGTTGTTCTGTTCTCACAGCTAGCTCTGGGGGTCTGTAAGCTTTCAGTTCTTCAAAGGGTATGATCTATGGAGAGGTGTGGTCAGTGTTCTCCTGGCCTTTGATTTATTCTGTGAGTGACTGCAAACACTCTCCTTGGACCTATAACTGCAAATAGGTCCCCTACTCCTGCTAATATTCCTCCTCCCCCTGGAACTGTAACCTAAAATCACATCTATGCAATGCAACAGAGTTCTGTACCCAGAACCTGCAGAGGGTCCTTTGCAGTCACTGGTGTGTTGAAAGCTCCTGATGCCAGATGAATTCAGTCACCCCTAAGACCTGCTGATATCTTGCCAGGGTTTTGCCTACTCTGGCCTGGCCTGTGTTGAACTGCACCCCATTTTTACCCAAATTAAATACCTTTCCTGTTGCCTTTCTAAGTTGGAAAATTGTTTCACCCTTTCCTTTTATTGGTTCTGCCATTCTACAATTCATTTTGAGGAATTAATCTAATTTTATTTGTAGTAGAACTTGGGAAAGTTCAGGGGAATTCCTGCCTTTATTCCTCCATATTGGCCTCCTTCCAAGCATTCATGATGAAAAGAACAGAACTTAATAGAAAATTTTCCATTTGAACAGAAGAAAAGAAAAAAAAAAACCCTTAAAAATATAAACGTGAAAAAGTAATCATAGAGGATTCATTAGACTTAAACTGTTTATATTCCTATATGGAAAGATGGTACATGTGTATTCCTAAGAACTTTATTATTATTAAAGCAGTTACAAGAAGGCTTCATAGACAGAGCGCAAGGGTATGAGTTGATTATGTTGGAATGATCTTGGAAAAAGCAATGTAGGTGTAGGAAAAAGGGATATCCTGGGAGAAATGAGAAGGAAAAAGTAGAATGGTACAAATTTTCTTATATAAAGGAGATGCATAAGCAATAGATAGGAAAATGTTGGGAGGAGTGGCAGACAATCCCTGAACCTCATTGTCATAAAAATTGGTTCAAAATGAGGATACACACACACACACACACACACACAGAGAGAGAGAGAGAGAGAGAGGGAGAGAGAGAAATCTTTTTTAGCCAATAAGAATATAATAGGAAAAAAGGGTTAAGAGACACTGAGGGATTATGAAGGGGAAGAAAAATTGGGGGGGACAATGATTGGAAGCAAGACATACTTTTAAGGATGAATATGATTTTAGAAAGAGAGAGAGGAGGAAAAACAGAGGAAAGTATTATGGAGGGAAATATATAGTTAGAAATCATAACTGTGAATGTGAATGGGATGAGCTAATCCATACTGGAGAAGCAGAGAACAGAATGGATTGGAAACCAGAATCCAACGATACATTGCATATAAGAGATACATTTGGAATAGAAAGATATACATGAAATTGAAAGGAAAGGCTAGAGCATAATCTAGTCAGCTGAAGTGAATAGGGCATAGTAGCAATCACGATCTCAGACAAAGCAAAAGCAAAATTGCACCTAACTGAAAGAGATAATCAGGAGAAAACATTTTGCAAATGAATTAATATAAAAAATTACAGCAAGTTTCTTCTGATAAACGTTTAATTTCTCAAAAAACAGACAGCAGAGTCAAATTTATAAAAATAGAAGTCATTCCCCAAATGATAAATGGTCAAAAGATATAAATGGGCAATATGCAGAAGAAAAAAAATCAAAGCTACGTATAGTCATATGGAAAAAATCTCTAAGTTACTATTGATTAGAGAAAGGCTAATTAAAGCAACTCTAAGGAATCAACTCACACATAAATGATAAATGTTGAAGAGAATGAAAGGGGAAAAGAACATTAATGATTTATGGGTAGAGTAGTAAACTATTCCAACCATTCTGAAGAACAGTGTGGAACTATGTACAAAGGGCTATAAACCTGTGCATACACTTTGATCTAGAATTATCACTAGTAGGTCTATACCCCAAAAAGAGAAAAGAAAAAAGAAGAATGCTTATTTGTATGAAATATTTATAGCAGCTCTTTTTTGTGGTACCAAAAATTGGAAATTGAGGTGGTGCTCATCAATTCTGAAGTTGCTGAAGAAATTGCAGCATATAATTGTGATAGAGTAATATTGTGCTATAAGACATGATAGGGATAGTTTCAGAAAAAAATAATGGCAAGATCTATATGAACTTATGCAAAGTAAATTGAGAAGAACTGGGAGATCAATGTGTAGAGTAATAGAATGTTGTAATGATGATCAACTGTAAAAGACTTTACTGTTCTGATCAATACAGTGATACAAACCAGTTCCAAAGGGCTCCTGATGAAAAAAAGAATCCTATCCACCACCCAAGAGTGAACTGATGAAATCTGAGGGCAAATTGAAATATAATTTTTAATCATTTTTTAATTTTTTGTTTTGCTTTATTTGGTTTTTGCAATATGCCTAATATGGAAATATGTTTTGCATAATTTTACATGTATAATTAATTTCATATTGCTTATCTTCTCTAAGAGTGGCGGAGATGTGGAAAGAAATGAGAAAATATGAAATTCAAAATAAAAAACTAAAAGAATGTTTAAAAAAAAGAAAGGAAGAAAGAAACAGAAAAAGCAAGAAGGAAAATTATTCTTTCCTGAGTAAGGGACTAGCTTTAATGAGTATAACCTCCTTTTGCAAATGAATATCAACAGTGAAATGAAGATAGTGTTTCCTGGCAATAAAGCATTAGAAGTTTTATGACACAGTCACTATACAGGTAACCTACCTGTGCCTCCATATTTTGATTAGAACTCAGTCTTTCTCTTGGTCTTTGGATCTTCATTAGATTATACTTGCCAGAATTTGCTTTTACTACACTATTTTAATAAATTACTTTTTTGCTGTTCAGTCATTTAAGTCATGTTCAACTCTGTGATCTCATTTTAGGTGGTTTTCCTCCTTTCTATGAGAGCAAATTTGGACAATAACTTTAGAAACTGATGCTACACTATGTTATTATTATCAGCATAAAAAGGCACAGAATACATAGATATTTGAGTGATTAAGAGGGAAGTTCCTGCAAAACTACAAAAAAGTAAGAAAAAAGCTCAAATCTAGAGAATTATCACATTTGTATAGCACCAAACCATTAAAAATTGTTTTCTTTACTCCAGTATTACTTGGGGACTGAAGGAGGCTTGGTTGTATAGTAGATAGTCACTGAACCTAGAGTCAGAAAGACCTGAATTCAAATTTCACCTTAAATACTCACAACCTGTGTGACCCTGAACAAGTCACTTAACTTCTATTTACCTCAGTTTCCTTAATTGTGGGGATATATGGGGATATTAATATATGGGGAAAATAATAGCATTATTTATCCCAATTATTGTAAGTGTCCAATAGAAAAGGGTTTGTTATTTATTTGTTTTTTAGCATTCATTAAAAAAGAAGTCTAAATTCACTGTTCCCCACAACCCATTGAGAAGTCAAGTAAAATGATATTAAGTATATGTGCATAAAACACATTTCTATATTAGTCATGTTGGAAACAAAAGAGAAAAAAGAAGAAAAATAAGAAAGTGCAAAAAAAAAATGCTTCATTTATATTCAGAGTCCATCAGATCTTTTTTGATGTAGAGAGCAATATTCATCATGAGTCCTTTGTAAGTGATGGGATATTATTTTTAATACAGTGCTTGGAAAATAGTAGGTGCTTGGTAAATTCTTCCCTTCTTTCCACTTTATAGATGATGAGAATGAGTCTCCAAAAGCTTAATTGACCTGTCTATGGCTAGAAAATATATACACTAGACCCCAAACTCAAAGCTCTTGGATGTAAAAGCAGAATTCTTTTCATAATACCATGAAGTTTTTCACCTAGAAACATTTATTATGTACGTATATACTTACAGGCAAATATTCTGTTCTCTGGAAATGTGAAATACAAACCACAGCTAGATGGCGTGACATATGAATATATCACTCTTTCCATTGCAGTTAATCCAAAAAGGCTTTCCAAACAGGAAATTCAAAGGCATCCTTAGATGAGAGATGCATAAGGAACTCTTAGAAATTAAAAAAAAAAAATAAAAGATTTAGATTATATACAGTGTTGGAGAGACAAAGTAGAGCTAGAAGAGGGATGTGCATGCTGAACAGGATGGCTCTCCATTTTAAAGTAATACTGTTTTTTATCAGTAGAGCAAAAAAGACATTCCTTGAATATGCAACATCTGCTGTTTTTTTTTTCCCCTTTCAATATAGTTATTTAATTACCCACATGGAATTAATGCTGAGTGATCCAAGGTGCTCAGCTACAAGAGAAAATATTCACTATGAAAAATAGATAAGACTTTTTTGATTGACTGTCTGGATTTTCTCCTGTAAGGAATGTGGAAAAAGATAGGAAGTTTATTTCCAGCATTGCTCTCATCTATTTAGATAGAGGGGCAAGTTCTGATCCTCTTAAGAAGTAGACTCTATATCTCTATTTCTATATATGTCTATATCTAAACACACATATGTCTATGTATAAAATTATAACTACATACATTTATACATAGACATATTATAACTACATACATATATACATATATAAAACTTCATAACTATATATGTATTTATACAAATATACAACTACATTTCTCTTTATATACATGTATATGTATAAGTACAAGAGTGTATATATATATATATATATACACACACACACACACATTTCTATACATGTAGTTATTGTTGAGTTGTTTCAGTTATATCTGACTCTCCAAGATCCTATTTGGGAGTCTCTTGGCAAAGATACTACAATTGCTTGCTATTTCCTTCTTCATTTCATTTTACAGATGAGGAAACTAAGGCAAACAGGATTTTGATGATGTTTGAGGATGAATTTGAACTCAAGTTCTCCTTACTCCAGGGTTCAATTGCATAACTTAGCTACTCAACACATTCTCTCTCTCTCTCTCTCTCTCTCTCTCTTTCTCTCTCTCTCTCTCTCTCTCTCTGTCTTTCTCTCTGTCTCTGTCTCTCTGTGTCTGTCTCTCCCTCCATCTCTCTGTTTCTCTCTGTGTGTGTCTGTGTGTATGTGTGTGTCTGTCTCTCTTCCATTCATTATAAAATAATTATATCTACTTATTTTATATTATATATAAAAACTTTTAAGACTAAATATCTGTATATAGGTATTTAAATAATAAGGACAAACTCACTATTATTTCTCTGAAGGCGGCACCAAAAATATCTATTGGGTAACTATGATATCTACTCTCCTTTATAGGATCATCATTTTGGGATTGGGAGTGGGGATGGATAGTATGGGTGATTTCACTGTTGTACATGGAGACAGCGAGATTCAGATGATGGAAAAGATTCAAAGTTCCTTGTTACCACTACCGATAGAGTTTGTTGGTCCTGTTTCTTCAGATGAAGTGGATGAGGTAATTTCATTGCCTGTTCTACAAGAAAACCTATCAGATCAGGCACAAAAAATAAAATGGTGAAATATCACACCCATTGATGCCCCTATTTTATGGCTTCTGAGTGTACATTGATACCTTATTGATAGCTTTTATACTTTCCCAGTAAATTTAATAAACCATATTCCCAGAAAAAACATAAACAACAGCAACAATATCAAAAAAAAATGCACCTATTAAGATGATCAACTCCTTTGTAATTTAGAATTTTAGAAAGCTATATGGCATATTAAGAGGTTCAAGTCACTTGCCCATGGACACAAATTAATATTGGAATCCAGATAACACTATGTTAGTAAGTAAATATTTAAAATCCACCTTTCAGGATATGTGGGAATTACATAAAAAACTACTTTAAATTTCATCTAAATTATCAATATTTCTGTCATCAATTTAAGTCTGAACAATCAATAAAATATAAATCAATCTCTGATTTGTAATCTCTGCTGATTTCTAAAGCATAAATTTTCACACTGAAAAATTTAATACTCCGCTTTCTTGAATCAAGCTGTCTCAAACACACACTTGAATTCAGATCTCTCTAATACAAATGCAAGCCAAAAATCTACTATGTTACTCTGTTTTTAGATAGCAACTCAATTTGCTGCTAGAAAATCATTTTTAACTTTTTCTAATAACCCCATATTGGTCTCTCACTCCTAAGATTATCTATAGCGTTTAAATCTGATTCTACTTTGAGATTGATAGTATTTTGGGATTAACAAATTTCATATTTCATTCTCTCCTGTTTCAGGAATCAGTTCACTGAGGTGCTGTTCATGTTCTTTTATTGATGGACAGATGATCCTGGGTGCTCAAAGCTTTTGCCAGTGGAGTATTAGCACTAACAGGTCTTATAAGCTCAAAAGGATTTGAGAAAGAACTTAGTGATTGAGTCTCTGAGAAGAATCTTTGCTAAGGCCAGAGAATCTCATCACATGGGCACAGAGTGGTGGACTTTTTACTCTCAATGACACTAAAAAGCCATCGATAAGAGATTGAGATCAGTATAGCCTGGCATGAGTACCCATACTAACAAAATTGCACATCCTTGTTGCTCGAAGTATGTAAAGACATGCTTGCTTTTATTTATCCTAAAACTACCTCCTTCAAGCTTCAAGTGGAGCTCAAGGGCCCTAGAGACTATTCCTCTCTAGCTCAAGGGAAAGTAGACAGTTTGAGGGATTATTAAATTTCCCCTCTTGAAGGCCATAGAAACCACCTGAACATTAAAAGTTCTGACATGGGGCTGAGAGGGCATCTATAAAAGAACAACAGGGGTGTTAACTGTGGAAGATTTTTCTAATGGAGATGCCTTAGAAGCAGAGTCTGAAAAGTTGTAGAACGGTATTTGTCAAAAAGGAATAAATCTGTGGCTGCCTAAGCATAGACTTTTCTATAGAATCTAACATGGAAGGATGGATACAGATCTGTGTTCAGAATAGCAGAAAAATAAATTAGTGATAGTCTCATTTTATTATTATGAGGGAAGGGTTGTCTTTCTGGTTCAAAAAAGAATCAAGGGGATGAAGAAATTAGATAATGTTTAAATTATGGGAATTAACTTAGTCTCTCATTTTGGGGTCTCATATATATGCATAGAGAAGATGGATAATAATTCAGGAAAATGATTGCTTGTAGTGAGAGGTAGATAGAAGTTTTACTATCAGTGAGGACTTTTTAAAATAATGTTGATTCATTGGAATACATTAAAGACACAATAGTCAATATCTATAGTAATCTAGTATTTGATAAATCCAAAGATTCAAGTTTCTGGGATAAGAATTCATTATTTAACAAAAATCACTGGAAAAACTGGAAAATATTATGGCAGAAACTAGGTAATGACCAACATCTAGAACACTATATATGACAAGATAAAGTTAAAATAATTGGTAATTTAGACATTAAGTGTGACTATAAAGAAATTAGGAAAACTAGGGATAGCGTATCTCTCAAATCTGTGGACAAAGAGGAACATTTATGGCAAAAGAAGTAGAGAACATTATGAAATGAAAAGTGGATAGTTTAGATTATATTAAATTAAAAAGATTTTGTACAAATAAAACCAATGGAACCAAGATTAGAAGGGAAAAAAAATCTGAGAAAAAAATTATAGCCAGTATTTCTAATAAATGCCTTATTTCTATATACATATATATTATATATATATGTATATATACATATACATATATATATATATATATATATATATATATATATACAGAGAGAGAGAGAGAACATATATAGAGAATTGACTCCATTTATAAGACTACAAACCATTCCCCAATTGATAAATATTCAAATCAACAATTTTC
The DNA here is from genome assembly GCF_902635505.1 of Sarcophilus harrisii. Classification (NCBI taxonomy): domain Eukaryota; kingdom Metazoa; phylum Chordata; class Mammalia; order Dasyuromorphia; family Dasyuridae; genus Sarcophilus; species Sarcophilus harrisii. The sequence continues at coordinate 121,061,658 of NC_045427.1, read as the reverse complement.
AGACAGAAAAATTAAAGCCATTTCTAGTCATATGAAAAAATGCTCTAAATAACTTTGATTATATAAATGCAAATTAAGACAACTTTGGAGTACCACTTCACACTTCTCAGATTGGCTAAGATAACAGGAAAATGTAATAATAAATGTTGGAGGGGATGTGGAAAAACTTGGAAACTAATGCAAGGTTGGTGGAGTTGTGAACTGATCAAGCATTTTGGAGAGCAATTTGGAAGTATATCCAAAGGGCTATCAAATTGTGCATAAGCTTTGATTCTGTAGTTTCACTACAGGGTTTGTAACTCAAAGAGATCCTAAAAGAAGAAAAAGGACCAACATGTGCAAAAATGTTTCTAGCAGCCCTTTTTGTAATGGCAAGGAACTGAAACTTGAGTGGATGCCCATAAGGTGGAGAATGAGTGAATTAATGATGGTATATGAAAGTAATGGAAAATTATTGTTCCATAAGAAATGATGAGCAGGCTGATTTCAGAAAAACCTGGAAAGGCTTACATGAACTGATGCTGAATGAAATGAGCAGAACCAAGAGGACATTTTACACAAAACAAGATTATGTGATATCAACTCTGACAGATTTGGCTCTTTTCTACAATGATGATCCAAGACAATTCCAACAGAATTAGGATGGAAAGTGCCATCTACATCTGAAGAGAGAACTATGAAGATTGAATGTGGATTGATTTTTTACCTTTGTGTTGTTGTTAGTTTGCTTGTTTTGTTCTTTCTCATGAATTTTTCCTTTTTGATCTAATTTTTCTTGTACACCATGACAAATAGGGAAATATGTTTATAAACATTGTGTTTACCCTATATTGAATTGCTTACTGTGTTGGGGAGGGAGGAGAAGAGGGAGAAAAGGAGAAAAAAAAATAGAATACAAGCTTTGCAAAGGTGAATGTTGGAAATTTATCTTTGCAAGTATTTGGAAAAATAAAACAGCATTAAAATGAAATTAAATTTTTAAAAGGCAAAAAAAAGTCCAAGGGGAAGATAGAATCAATATGATGGAAATCTGCCCCAAGCCCTTCCAAATCTCTTTAAATAATGCCATAAAACAATTTCTGGAGCTACAGAATCTATCAAAAGAAGGACAAAATAATTTTCTGGTCAAATGGTAATGAGAAAGTCTGTGACACCAGGATAAGGTTATAGCACAATTCAGCTCAAGACCCAGACCCCAGCAAACAAGAAGCAATCCTAAGGAACCATTAAATCAGCAAGAGCAGCGCATTTCAATGGAGCTCTCAGCTCACAGATAGCAAGGGGATTGAACAGAAAAAGAGTACAGGGGTTTCTTTGCTAGCACTGGGGGGCAGAACTCTGTTATTTTGCTCATATTCAGAACTGTTCACATTCTTGAGTGGCAATCCCTTGGCAGAGAGGAGGACCAGAACTTGCAACTGCAGTGGAGCATGGATTCACAATTTGGGGCAGGAAAGAGTGTTTTTGGCCACCCACAGATCAGAGCATAGACCAGAAGAGTAGTAAGTCTCTATATTTTTATATCATGATTCCTTAAAAGAACTAAAAACCTACATGTTCCTAGAAATATCTCTGAACTACAGCTGCACAAAACCTTATTCTTGGGACAGTGTACCTCTCACCCTAGAAACAGGGAAATATTTTAACAAAGATTTAAAAGTCAAGAAATAGACTGAAAAAGTAAGCAAACAACAGAAAAAAATTTTGAGCAAAGAAAATTAATATGGTGATAAGGGAGATAAAAGACACACTCAAAAATATTAACAAAGTCAAAACTCTAACATCTAAATCCTCCAAGAAAAATATGAATTGGTCCCAGGCTATGGCAGACCTCAAAAAGGATTATGAAAATCAAGTAATGAAGGTATAAGGAAAAAATGGGAAGAGAATTGAGTGATTCAAGAAAACCATGAAAAAAAAGTCGACAGTTTGATAAAGGAGATACACACACACACAATACTGAAGAAAATATCACTTAAAAATAAAATAGGCCACATAGTAAGACATACAAAACAATAACAACAACAACAACAAAACATTGAGGAGTCAAATGCCTTGAAAAACAGAATTGGCCAAATGGGAAAAGGAGGCAAAAAAGCTCTCTGAAGAACATGTTATTTAAAAATTAGGATTTTGAAAATGGAAGCTAATGAATTTATAACAGAGAAATGATAAAACAAAATTAAAAGAATGAAAAAATAGAAGACAAACTGATTTAGCTCATTGGAAAAAAATAGTCCTGGAAAATAGAAATAGGAGAAATAATTTTAAAATTATTGGATTACCTGAAAGACATAATCAAAAATGAGGCAAGCCATCATCTTTCAAGAAATTATCTAGAAAAACTTCCATGACATTTTAGAATCAGAAAGTAAAATAGAAATTGAAGGAATCCATTGATTCCATTCTTAAAGATATCCCAAAATGAAAACTCTCAGGAATATTGTAGCCGATTTCTAGAGCTTCCAGGTCAAGGAAGGAATATTGCAAGTAGCCAAAAATAAATAATTGAAATATTATAGAAACAGTCCAGATATCATAATCTGTCAGCTTCTATATTAAAGGATTAGAGAGCTTGGAAAATGATTTTTAAAGATATGATATTTTTGAGAGCAAAAAGCTGGGATTGCAACCATGAATCACCTACCCATAAAAACTGACTACAAACCTTTGCAGGGTCAGAGAGGAGAGGGAAGGAGAATAGACATTCAATGAAATAAAGGACTTTCAAGCTGATAAAAAAGACCGGAGCTGAATAGAAAATTTGACCTTCAAATACAAGATGCGAAGAAGCATAAAAAATAAACAAGAAAGAGAAACCATAAGGGATTCAATAAGGTTAAATTATTCATATTCCCTACATGGGAAAATTTATAACTCCTAAAACTTTCTCATATTTAGAGCAGTTTGAAGAGCATATACAGAAAGCAGAGGTGTGACTTGAATGTGACAGTATGATTATCTTTTAAAAATAAATTAAATTAAAAGATGAGAAAGAAGAATGTACTGGGAGAAGTAGCATGCATCTCACATAAAAAAGGCCTGAAAGAGACATTACAGCAAAGGGAGAAAAGCAGGAAATGGTGAGGGAAACATATGAACCTTACTCTCATCATAACTGACTCAAAAAAGAAATGATATGCACACTCAATAAGTAGAAAAAAATCTATTTTGCCCTACATGAAAGTAGGAAGGGAATAGGATAAAAGAAACAGGGAAAGGAGAGCAGTTTGGGGGAGGTAAAATTCAGATGCAAAACATTTTTGAGAATGGAAAGGGTAAAATGAAAGAGAAAAAAATAAAACTTAAAAATGGGGAAATAGGATGGATGGAATACATAGTTGATAATTATAACTGTTAAAAATTTATAGTGAGTTTCTCTATATGAATGACTTCATTTACCAAACATATAAAAAGGGTCAATTTTTTGATAAATGTCAGAGGATATGAACAGATAGTTTTCAGAGAAAGTAATCAAAACTATCTATAGTCACATAAAAATACTCTAAATCATTATTGATGAAGGAAATGCAAATTAAATGACTGACATTATCTCACACCTATCAGACTGGCTAATATGACAGAAAAGACAATACAAATTTTGGAGGGGATATGGAAAAATTAAATACCAATGTACAATTTGGTAAAGATGGCTAGGTCTATATCCCAAAAAGATAAAAAAAAAAAAAAAAAAACCAAAAATGGAAAGGACCTATGTGTACAAAAATATTTATAGCAACTTTTTTAGTGACAGCAAAGGATTCAAAAATTCCCCATTAACTGGAGAAAGGCTGAAGAAGTTGTTGTACATAATTATGATGGGATACTTTAAGAAATGATGAGCAGAACAATTTCAGGGAAAAACAACAATAAAAATGTGGAAAGACTTATATGAACTGATGCATGGTGAAACAATGAGAATCAGAATATTGTACACAGTAATAGCAATATTATAAGATGATTTACCAAGAATAACTTAGCTATTGTTAGCAATACAGTGATCAAAGTCAATTCTGTAGAACTTAAAATCAAAGATGCTATTAAAGCCTGAATACAGACCAGTTAATTTTTCTTTATTTCTTTAAGTTTTTTGTTTGTTTCTTTTTTTTCTCTATTTTCTTTCATGACTATACATGTGTCAAATTGCTTGCTTTCTCAATAGGGAAGAATAGTGGGGGAGGGAAGAGAATTTAGAGACCAAAATTTGAAAAACCCTCTAAAATTGCTTTAATAAGTAATTGAAAAAATAAAATGTTAAATAAGATGATAAAATATTTAAAAATAATGTCCAAAACATTTGTGTACATAATTAATTTTAAAAATTTCTAAAACATCTATGTTAATAAATAGCACACTTTTATTTTTTTTTTAATTTTTATTTATTTTATTTCTAATTTGTGGGATAAAATAAGAATTTCCGTAACATGGTTTGATGAAAAATGATTACATAGCAAACTGAAAATCTTTTATGTACAATATTATTATATCTATATGTAAATATCCACATGGGTGAGATGTTGTTTTGTAAATTTAATTTCTTTTCTTCCTTCTATCCCAAAGGTGGGATGACTAACTGATTCAGATACGGTTATAGATAAATATAAATGTACATGTATGTATATTTGTGTATATATATCTGTATACATATATAAATCCACCCACACATATATCTATATCTATATATATCTATATCTATATACATATATATCAGCTTTCCCCATCCCTAGATACAAATAGAACATATTGTAAAGTGCTTTAAGGTTTACAATAAACTTTTCTAATGACAGACCCAGTGAATATGAGTATAATTATTATGATGCCCATTTTATACATGAGGAAAATTAAGACTTGGAGAAGGTACATGATTTGCTCATAGTCTGAAGAGTCAGAACCTAGATTTATACCCATAACTTCTAATTCAAATCTCATATTCTTTCTAACTTTCTATTCTACTCTTTGCCATATACCATACTGACCTTTGCATACATAGTATATGAAAGACTTGGAGCTTGCTATAGAATAATTATAGTTCCTTTTCTTCCCTTTTCCCTGTATTCCTTTAGGGTATTCTACCCTTTGTGAATTCTTTGACCTTTTAAAATGCCTATTAGGATCCATATGATCTTTTAAATCAAATGACAGCTTGATAAATATTATAAAATCAGGTGCAGGATATTTGTATTGAGGGGAGAGGGAGGAAGTGGGGTAAAGGATAGAATGGCATAACTCTGTGGTTCCCTTTTGAGTTTTAATAATAGCATATTTTTTCATCATTAAAGTTGTTTAACTGAAAACTCTAAATTTCTTATAGAAACACTGAAATAAAAAAGATCAATCATAGTATATCAGTCATAATTAAAATCCTTTGAATGCTCAGCAATGGCAACAATGAAAGTACTGGGAGGTAGTGGGAAAGGGGGCATAAGATTTTCTGGTCTCCAATTCCAAAACGATTCCCCTTCACATGGATGCTATTGTTATCACCCAATGTCTTGTTCTTTCTTGTCTTTACTTTTTCATTATCACTGGAACAAGAACATCAGGGTAAACTAGATGTCATATCAGGGTGAGTGTAGTGTTATAAGGTAAGTAGGGCATCTGGAAGGAACAACAATCTGTAACTACACATCTGAATGCTTATTCAATTTCCAAATGGATTTTGGAATTCCTGTTTAATTATTGTTCTTCAATTTGGGCTGGATTCCTCCCCAAAGATATTGGACTAGTCCAAGAAAAAACAAGGAGATCCCAATTTTGAGTTCAGGGACAGTTTTCATTCATGCAGGTTGTTGTAGGAGGATGTTGTATATACCTGACTCTAAGTATGTAGTTTTTATATTTTCTAGTCCTAACAAATGGAGGCCTTGATTTTTTAATATGTGTGTGCATATATATATATGCATATATATGTATGTATGACATATTGATATACATATATTTTTGTACATTCATATTTACACATTTAAGATTCACAAACTTTGACTCAATCTCCACATAAAAATCAGGCTTGGCTCACTGACAAAAACAGTGAGTGATGATTAACCTGTTGGCATGAGTCAATGTTTTCTCATTATAGGATTATATTAAATATATTTGCCTCCTTCTTCTGCTATAGAACCTATGGATAAGATTAGCCATGAAAGTATTCTCTTCAAAATACAAAATTATTTTTTTTATTATTCCCCACTCTAAAAAGACCTACTTATAGCAAATTATAAAATATATAACAGATTAACTATAAAGTGAATGATTGTCATAGAAAAAAATAAAAAAAAAACTCTTTCTAGAATAGACTGAACTTTATCAGAAGAATCATCTAGAACTTGGGCTTTTGTGAAACAATTTCTCTCCATAAGAATTTATTTCTATTTGCCTTCTTCTTCCTTGTACATAGTTGCAGAGGTTGAAATGATAGTACTTTTAAAGAGGAACCATATTATATTCCAGTGAGCAGGGGAATATTAAATATATTCCGATGTGTGCTCTGTACTTTAGAAAAGTAAATTTCAAATAAAAGATAATATCATTCCATAACAAAATGCACTAAAATTAAATTAGCTCAAGAAAGATCCTATATTTAGAAGTGGAAAGGATCTGGGAAGTCATTTAGTTTACCCTCTACCCATTTCCTAGAAAAGGAAACTGAAACCAAAAGCGATAAAATAATTTGGTCAAGATAATACTGGTCGGAAAGAACAGGAATAAGATTTGAATCCAGATCCTCTAAATTCAGAAGCAGAACTGTTTCTACTGTATCATTTTTGTAGGCTATTCAGAAAGAAGTTACAGCAATGTAGTCATAAATAGATCTAACTGAAAAACAAGAAAGAGCTGGTTAAAGAGCTTCAAGTGTCTTCATGTGGTTCTCATTCAGAAGACTGTCTCAGGAAATCTTAGTTTCATGTGGCAGGTGATATAAATAGCGTCTATCATAGCCAAAGTTGGTATTATTCTGGTCAATTAATTTAATTGGTATACTTTGTATTTATATCATGTCAATTTCTCCTAATTTGCCAACTTTTCCTTCCTCTCAGAAGTCCATTCGTAATGATAAAACTTGTTTCTCCAAAACAAAAAAAAAAAAAAAAGAAAAAGAAAAAAATCAGTAATAAACATATTCCAAATATGAGGCAATATAATTTTTAAATGAATGTTGCTAAATTATATAGAAAAGCTTGGAAGTGACTCCAATATTTTCCTAATTTGCTAACTTTTTCTTTTTCTCAGAAGTCCATTCCTAATGATAAAACTTGTTTCTCCAAAACAAAAAACAAAAAACAAAAAAAAAGAAGAGAAAATAAATCAGCAATATTACTGATGAACCTGTGGAGTCACTTCCAAGTTTTTCTATATAATTTTGCAACATTCATTTAAAAATTATATTGCTTCAGTTGCTCTTTCTACATTTCCTTCATGATCACTGAGTTTCATTGGTTCCCATTTAGAACAAATTTAAAATCCCAGCTTTGGTCTTTAAATCTCTTGATGAGCTAGCCTTTTCTTGTCCTTTCAGACATCTAATACCTTATACTCCTTAATATACATACTCTACAATCCAACTAGCCTGAACTACTTGTTCCTCAACTTTGTACATGCCATCTTTCATGATTGCAAGGCATTTCCTGACTTTTAACTCTTATTTTCACTGGCTTCCTTTAAAACACAACTGGAAACCCATCTTTTCCATAAGACTTTTTCTGGTACCTCAAATTATGTACGTCTTCCTCTTTCATATTACCTTTATACCCTTTATATCTAAGTTGTATATATATAGATTTTTACATGTTCTCTCCTTATTTAGAATGTATATACCTTGGGAGCAGAGATTGTGAGGCTTTCTTGTTTGCCTTTCTTTTCATTGCTATATCTTAATACAGCGCCTACAACATAGTAAGCACTGAATAAATATATCTGTAATGTAATTGACTAACTTTATATTTACTTTATTTGTTTAGTCATTTTATAAATAGTTTTCCAGATTTAGTCTATTTCATTTGTATGATCATATACATTTCCCCCTATAACTCTATATATTCCATATAGTGTCATAATAGCCTATTGTAATCATGCACCACAATTAATTTAGTCATTCCCCAATCAATGACCATGTACTTTGTTTGAAGTTCTTTGCTATCACAAAAAGTGTTATAAATATTACAGTGATAAGGAGCTTTTCTGTTTTCAATGATCTCCTAGAATATATGCCTTATTGAGGAATTTATAGGTTGAAAGGTATGGTTATTTTGGTCACTTTATTTTCTTAAAAACAAATCAGCAATTCGAAATTAATGGCAGCTGCTACTTATTGGGGTGTGAGAAATGAGGGTGAGAGATTTACCCTAGCAGCAATGAGGTCCCAGGCCTTTGTGGCAGGTTTTTTGTGAAAGAATTTTCAGTCCTGAACTGCATGCAAGGTTTTTGGCAAAAAATGGGTCTATTACACTGAGAAACAACTTCCCAGAGGAGTAGTTCCAAAGGAATTTAGCAAAGGTAGGTTTTGGCAAAGATGGGTTTACACTGAGAACAACTTCTTCAGTGGGCCAAATCCTGAAACGAATTTTAGCAGTTTTGGGGTATTTATATTGGGTTTTTATGAACCAGGGCTAGGGAGTAATCTTCTGATGAATTTGAAAGACTAATTTTAAATTCAATAAAGGGTGGTGATTGTTTTCCAGACCAAAGTGATTATCAGATCGTTTGGGAGTGGGAGATTCCTGATGGGAACCAGATAGTTTTCAGGTGGGTGGGAATCATTTTTAGGAATTTCCCCAGGCCAGGGGGCCTATCCCTCACAAATATCAGGGAGACACTGAGTCCTTATTACATCACTACTTGCAGATAACTACATAATGATCATCATGTCTGGATTTTATTATAGCTGTCAAACATCGAAACTACCTGTGTGTCAATAAGGAAAGCTGAAATCTCAAGGATAGTGAGAGACAAAAGTATGAAGTTATTCTGTATGACCATATTCATATCTCATCCCCTCTCTAGTTTTATATGACTTATAAAGACTTTATATTTGTGCCCCCAAATTTCCAATAACAAGAAATAGACAAAGATTCTAGAATGTGCAAGCAATAACTTCTTAGAAATAAAAATTCTTAGAGATAAAAAGTCAAGATGTGGATATGGGATGCATTGCTTCCATCAGTTCAAAAATTTTCATTTCCTGAAAAATTATTTGACATGAACTTGAAGATCATAATATAATACACACATACCTCTCTATGTAATATAACATATTTTTAGTATTAATGTTAATAATTGTTTTACCTCAAACTCTCTCATTTGATTTTTAAAGGCTTTTAATTGCTCTAAGTGAAGAATTAACTAAGTGAAGACAGTCTCATGGGAAAATAGGCTTAATTGGGATTTGAGACTTTATAATAGCAAATAGAGCTATAACTAAAAGTTGCAGGTGATTGTCCCCTTCTGTTTTTTTATCACTTCTTAATTAGCATTTAAGAACTTCCTCTAAAGGTGATGATGGCTTTGAATTATATCTGTTTTTATATAATATTATTATTGACTTGTATTCTTTTTCAGGGTTTAGATTTTGGGGTTAGATTTCCAAGATTAGAATGTAAGCCTGGACTCCCCCAAACAATGGAAGAAAAGGCCAACCTGGGGGGTAGGAACTTGTGGGGGGGGGGGGGAATGGCTGTTATGCCACAGTTCCCTTTTAATGTCCTGACCCAGTTTCCCCATTGTCCTATTTAGTTACTAAACCTTTCCCTCTTAATATTTGATGAGATAAAGGTCTACCTCAGTTGCTCTACCCCAAAACCCCAGGCTATAATCATTCCCTCTTAAATGTTTGATGAGATAAAGGTTTTATATCTTTAGGCTATAATCATTCCTTCTTAATGTTTGACAGGATAAAGGTCTATCCATTTTTGACATTATTAGAGTATCAGCAACCTCTCCAGTACCTCCCTCCACTGTGTCATCCTAGGTGCCTCTCCCCATTAGGTTCTCCCCATCCAGGTACCTTCCCCATTATGTCATTGTTCTTGTTATCTTATAAAAATCTTGCTTTCCTTCTTTGAGATGATAGTCTCATTCAGCCCTGGGACTAACCATGGATCCATTTGGTCCCAGTATACCTCTCCATTTAATAAATTATTAAATTGTGCTCTAATCTCTTTTGCTCAGTTACTCCGATATTACATAGTTTCTGTGTTCAAGAACATCCCAGTTTATATTTTGCACTTCTTTGCTGACAAACACCTTGTCAGACAGACGATGCTCTTTCTGGCTGGATTGTAATAAACTCCTTTTTGCTTTTTCTTACTCTGAGAGTCTCTGATAGTTTTTATGGACATATTATCCCATACTCTCTATAAATTCTTTCTGGGCTGGTAGTCATTTAAATATTACTCTTTGGGGTAGAAAAGGCATTTTTTAATTCAGTCTCCTCTTCTGAACATAAACTCCAATGTTTCTTATTTCCACAGTACATTTCTATGGTTCTGTCCTTTTTTCTTTCCCTGTTCATTTTTTTTTTTTTTTTTTTTTTAAAGAAAACCATTAGTGTAAGCACCTCTAATCCTGGGGTAGGAGATGGTTCCTGAAACTTCACTTTCTCTGACCAAAAGCTCCAACCTCCTGCAAGTGTCCACAGCCAGCAGCACCCCTGCCCATTGCTCCTGCATTGTCAGGGTGTACTGGAGTCTTTTTGACCTGGGCTGCCTCTCTGCAGCTCAGATGGGCCTGGTTCCTTATCAGCAGACATTCCCTTAATCTTCCCAGACTCAGACCTCTAACTTTCCAAACCATCTGGGAGGTGAAATTTCCTATTGTTGTGACAGAGACTGTCTTTGAACCCAGTTAGCCCCAGGGCTCCATACTAGCTGTTTCTGTGGAGGTTGCCTAAAGGGGTTTACAATTCCTGCAGGTTAAATCTGACCTTGAGGTTTTTCTTCAGATCTTCTCAGGTAGTCCTAGGAAGACCCAGACACTGAGTCCCAAGTCCTATTTGTTTTCCACCAGTTTATGTTCTCCCTGAGGAGAAATTTTGTTTTATTTTTGAGGGAAATCTGGAGAGCTTGGAATTTTGTGACTTATTCTGACTTCTTCCCAGAATCCTCTTTACCACCAGCCTTTGAAAGTAAAGATTGCTCATAACATCATAGTTTGGGAATTTTTCTAAATTGTTTTCCACTATATTATTTTAGTAATGATGTAAATGGTTCTTTTACTATTACATACGTCGCATCAATTTACATAACTCTACCCAGTTTTCTCTAAATTTTTCATATCTGTCATTTTATGGAGCATATTTAATATATTTAATTACATTCATAAACTACCATTTGCTCAGCCACTAACCAATAGATGTTTGATGAACTCTGCTTATTTTATATTTTAAAATGTGAGAGCCTATTATTTTCCTTTTGCTTTCATTATTTCAATCATGAAAAAAAGAAAGGAAAGTAGAAGGAAAAAGAAAAGAAAATCACTTTGAGAGTTATGTAGAAAATTAATTGGAGAAGTAAATAGCTATGTTAGTGAAACCAATTAAGAAGGTTGTTGCAATAATCTAGAGAAGTGATGAAGAATTGAGATGGAGTCATGGCCATATGAATGGATAAAGTGAGATGCTATGGGAAAAAAAAATTATTTAACATCTGATTTGCTATGAAAAGTGATTTGAAGGCTACAAATCTGAGATAATAGAAAGGCATTGTTGCCCCTAAAATAGAGGAGTTTATAAGAGCAGTAAGTTTTGGGGGAAAGATAATGATTTCTTAATTGCCCATGCTGAATTTGAGATGTATACAGGCCACCTAGTGTATTATATCTAATAGGCCCTTAGAAATGTGGAGCTGGAACTCAGCAGAACAAAACATAAAGATCCAGTAGACATCTTCACAAAGATCAATCAATTAATCAAAATTAAATTCTTATCATGTACCCATGATTGTGCTATGTGCTAGATATAAAAGTATAAATATGAAACAACTTATACTCATAAGTAATTTATATTACGATGGAGAAGACAGCAAATATAAATAAAAATATATAAAGCATAAATATAAAGTGAATGAATAGAACTTTATACCGTGGGCAAATAATGAGTAGTTTGTGAGGAAAGACACTAACAATTGGGGGTTGGAATCATGAAAGGCTTCAAATGGAAGATGGTGCTTGATCTGAATGTTAAGAGAAGAACTCCAAGAGATGGTCAGTGTTTAGTTTTACCCCTAAGCCACAATATTTCTCTCTAAATTGAAAAGATCTGAGGATTGAAGTTTCCTGACTCAAAGCTTGAAGCAAGGGGTTGATTCTTTAAACCATTCATTCATTCATAATTCTGGGCCCCAGGTAGTGATTTAACCGAATTCTTTGTTATTAAGGATTTTTTTTTATTGGTGGTAGGAGATGATTATACTACTGGTATTGAATATGACTTCAGGTTGATGGAATCTAATTCATTTTTTGCTATTTCCCATTGTTCCTGAAGTAGTTATTGAAGGTTGTGATTTCAACCTTTTGGGTTCCTTTTCTGACCTCAAAACAATGAGAATAGCACAATTTGAAGCATCTCTTAACATCGTCATTCAATGACTATATGTCTAAATTTTATGCAGGGTATATCACATGCATAAGAAAATTTTTCTTAGGTAGCAAAAATTCATGAGTGTGCAATTATGCATTAAACAAGTCATCAAGTCAAGTAATATTTATTAAGTGCCTCCTATATGCAGACCCTGTGCTAAATTCTGGGAATACAAAAAAATAGAAATAATTGATTAATGTATCATCATACTCCATGCAATTAAATACAGGAAATGCATCATACACATAAGCATTAATGATACCTTCTGGTAATAAGCATATCTTACACTTCCTACTCTATCATAAATTAGTTTTATTCATATTCTGATAATTCTAGGTCTTTTCTGAATTATTAAATGATCTACACTTACACTGGTAGAGGCAGAAGATATCCCAATTATATTAGGGTCCTCAGGTCATTGTCACAGGTATGATGAAAGAATTTGAAAACTCAGTTTACCTCCAGGTTAAGGAGCCAATATTTATTACTCTGCTTGATAGTAGACTAAAGTTCCAAGGGAATTTTAGCCAAGAGACCCAAAAGCAAAACAATAATTTTCTAGAAAAGAGAAACAAAGATCAGGTTCAAGTTACTGATATGCTAATTTTAAGGATTAGAGGTATAAGTGAGGAGTGCTAGGGGTGGGATCATATACATTACTGAGTTCTGTGGCTTCTCAAAAAGTGCTGAAGAAAGGTGTAGTAGCTCTCATCATAAAGTTCAATGGCTTATTGACCAACAGACTGTTATCGGACTGCCAGCACTGTTTTGGATATTTCCAAGGCCAGATAGACCTAGGATTTCTCAGAGATTACTGCATTCTCATACCTCATCACACTTAAACTGACTAATGGCACAAGTTGCTCATCACTGCTCTTACCCCTTTAGTCCTCAATTCCCAAAGCTGGGCTATCAGCATTTGAAATCTGTAAGATTTTTCTCTGTATGCTGAATTTTCATGTGAATATGTGGTGGGAAGAGAATTGCTTCTTGGTTTGGGTTTTACACCTCCAATGGGATTCAGGTTTCTCTAAATTCAAAATAATGTTTTTGCCTTACAATATGCTGTCATTTCCAATAGAAACCCCATCTTTCATGCTATTATCCGTTACACAAAGTTTCTCTACAGCTTTGGATTGGTGTTCTCACCATACTGTTGGCTAAGATGACTGCTGATCACTTTTTTCCTCTCTTATTTATCAAAGTCTAACTTAAAAAAAGAGAAGCTGGTTGTGATGTATTACATTTTTAGGACTATGTTACTTTCTAGGGGTATCTTATAAACAGTCAAATTGTCTAGTCTAGAACATTTGATAATAATTGGTATTTTATTAAGCTACTGCCCTGTGTCTTTGCTCACTGAATATCAAGGTAGCTCAGAAAAACTGTTACTGGAATGAAACACTTGACAACAAACCTGAATCCTTCTTATTTTTTCTCCTTCAAGCAATCTACATTGGCGCTATACCAATTTTCTAATCCTCACAATTAGGTACTTGGGTGGTGCAGAGCTGGACTTAGACCCAAAAAGACCTGAGTTCAAATGTGACCCGGGTTAATGTACTATCTGTGTGATACTGGGCAAGCCACTTGACTTCTATCCAATATAAAATAGAGATGTTAATAGCATCTATCTCATATCGTTTGCAAGGATCAAATGAGTTATTTGTAAACAACAGCACAGTTCATATTAAATTCTTTTTTTTTATTAAAGCTTTTTCTTTTCAAAGCATATGCATGGATAATTTTTCAACATTGACCTTTCCAAAACAACATGTTCCAAATTTTTACCCCCATTTTCTCATCCCTTCCCCTGGATAGTAAGTAATACAATATACGTTAAAATGGTTTAAAAAAATGATTGTTAAATCCAATATATGCATACATGTTTATACAATTATCATACTGCACAAGAAAAATCAGAACAAAAAGGAAAAAATGAGAAAGAAAACAAAATACAAATAAACAACAACAAAAAGAGTGAAAATGTTATGTTGTGAGTCACACTCAGTTCCCACAGTCCTCTTTCTGGGTGTAGATGGCAAGATCATTAGAACTTGCCTGAATCATCTCATTGTTGAAAAGAACCACGCCCATCAGAACTGATTATCAGATAATCATGTTGTTGCTCTGTACAATGATCTCCTGGTTCTGTTCATTTCACTTAGCATCAGTTCATGTAAGTCTCTCCAGGCCTCTCTGAAATTATCTTGTTGGTCATTTCTTACAGAATAATAATATTCTATAACATTCATATACCATAATTTATTCAGCCATTCTCCAACTGATGGGCATCCATTCATTTTCCAGTTTCTTGCCACTACCAAAAGGGCTGCTACAAACATTTCTGCACATGACAGTCCCTTTTCCTCTTTTGTGATGTCTTTGGGATACAGGCCCAGTAGAAACACTGCTGGATCAAAGAGTATGCAAAGTTTTATACCCATTTAGGTAGAGTTCCAAATTGCTCTCCAGAATGGTTGGATCAGTTCACAACTCTACTAACAATGTATTAGTGTCCCAGTTTTTCCACAACCTTTCCAACATTCATCATTATCTTTTTCTGTCATTTTAGCCAATCTGAGGGGTGTGTAGTGGAACCTCATAATTGTCTTAGTTTTCATTTCTCTGATCAATAGTGATTTAGAGTACCTTTTCATAGTTAGAGCACCATTTCATAGAAATGATTTCAGTTTCTTCATCTAAAAATTATCTGTTCATATCCTTTGGCAATTTGTCAATTGCAGAATAGCTTGAATTCTTATAAATTTGACCCTATCTGTTTAAGTATCAGTACCATGTCTGTATCATGAAAGGAATTTGGAAGGATTCCTTCTTTCCCTATATCTCTAAATAGTTTGCATAGAATTGGAGTTAATCAATCTTTAAATGTTTGATAGAATTCACATGTAAATCCATTTAATCCTGAAGATTTTTTTAAAGTGGTTAATTAATGGCTTGTTCAATTTCTTTTTCTAATATGGGACAATTTAAGTAATTTATTTCCTCTTTACTTAATCTGGGCAATCTATATTTTTGTAAGTATTCCTCCATTTCACTTAGATTATCAGATTTATTGACATATAATTGGGCAAAATAACTCCTAATTATTGCTCTAATTTCCTCATCATTGGTGGAAAGTTCTCCCTTTTCATTTTTCATCCTAATAATTTGATTTTTTTTCTTTCCTTAATCAAATTAACTAAAAGTTTATCTATTTTAAAACCAACTTTTAGTTTTGTTTATTAATTCAATAGTTTTTCTGCTTTCAATTTTATTAATTTACCCTTTTGTTTTCAGAATTTCAAATTTGTTATTAAATTGGGGTTTTTAAAATTTTTTAAAAATTTTTCTAGCTTTTTTTAGTTGCAAGCCCAATTCATTGATCTTCTCTTTCTCTATTTTATGGAAGTAAGCATCTAGAGATATACAATTTCCTTTCATAAGTGCTTTGGCTTCATCCCACAAATTTTGGTTATGATGTCTCATTATTGTCTTTCTCTTTGATGACATTATTGATTATGTGTATGATTTGTTGTTTCACCCACTCCTTCTTTAGAAGTAGATTTTTTGGTTTCCAATTAATTTTTGATCTATTTTCTCTTGGCCTCTTAATGCATGTAATTTTTATTGCATCATGGTCTATAAAAATATATTTACTCTTTTGACATATCTGCATTTGATTTTGAGGTTTTCATATCCTAATACATGGTCAATTTTTTTTTAACTGTTCCATGTACTATAAAGAAAATGCATATTCCTTTCCATTTCCATTCAGTTTTCTCCAAAGGTCTTTCATATCTTACTTTTCTAGAATTCTATTTGCCTTTTTTCTTATTTATTTTGTGGTTCAATTTATTTAGATCTGAGAGAGCAAAGTTGAGATCCCCCACTAGTATAGTTTTGCTATATAATTCTTTTTGCAGCTCTTTTAACTTCTCCTCTAGGAATTTGGATGCTATACTAATTGGTGCATATATGTTTAGTATTGATATTACTTCATTATTTTTGGTACCTTTAAGCAGGGTTTAGTTTCCTTCCTTATCTCTTTTAATTAGATGTATTTTTTGCTTTTGTTTGATCTGAGATCAGGATGGCTATCCCTGCTTTTTTTTTTACTTCAGCTAAAGCATAATAGATTCTAGATTGTGTCTTTTAATCCAGTCTGCTATCTGCATCCATTTTATGGGAAAGTTCATTACATTCACATTCACAATTAAAATTACTAGTTCTGTATTAACCAGCCATATTGTTTTCCTGCAGTTATACCTTTCTCTTTCCTTTCCCCCTTTCCCTCCACCCTAGTATTTTGCTTCTGACCACCCATTCCCGCAAATATCCTTCCTCTTTTACAGTCCCTCCCCCTTTCTTATACTTTTCTCCTTCTACTTTTGTTCTCCCTTCTGTTAGCCCCTCCCTTTCCTTTCCTCTTTCCCCTCCTACTTCCTCAGAGGCTAAGACTAATTTCTCTATCAAGTTATATGTGTCTAATATTTCCTTTTTGAGCCAAATCTGATAAGAGTAAGATTCACACAATGCTTATCCCCCCATTCTTTCCCTCAAGTATAATAGGTCTCTTTTGCCTCATCATGAGATGTAATTTACCTCAATTTAACTCCATTTTCCTCTTCTAGTAGAACCACCTTTCCTCCTATAGTTTCTATTTTATATCATCACAATAAAATCAAATTATACCTGTAGCCTCTAACTATAACAGAGATACAGATTTTGAGAATTAAACATTTCATCTTCCCATATAGGGATATAATATTCTTAACTTTTAAAAGAAAGTTTTTTTTTCTTTCCTTTTTACCTTTTTATGCTTCTCTTGAGTCCATCTTTTCCCTTAAAAGATATTTCTCAATTTTGCTGGATAGTTGATTCTAGGCTGCAGTCAATGTTCCTTTGCCTTTCAGAATATCAGATTTTATGCCCTTTGATCCTTTAAAGTGGAAGCTGCTAGGTCTTGGGTAATCCTGATTGTGGCTCCTCAGTATTTAAATTTTTTCCTTCTGACTGCTTGCAATATTTTCTCTTTGATTTGATAATTCTGAAATTTAGCTACAATGTTCCTTGGAGTTTTCATTTTGGGGTCACTCAGGAGATGATCAGTAAATTCATTTAATGTATATTTTACCCTCTACTTCTAGCACCTCAGGGCAGTTTTCCTTCATGATTTCCTGAAAGATGATGTCTAAGTTCTTTTTTTCATCATGGTTTTCAGAAAGTCCAATAATCCTTAGATTGTCTCTCCTAGATCTATTTTCCAGGTCACTTGTTTTTCCAAGCAAGTATTTTATATTATCTTCTATTTTCTTTGTATTTTTTTTTTTTTTTTTTTGGTTTTGTTTGACTGATTCTTGAAGTTTCATTGAGTCATTTTACTTCCATTAGTTCAATTCAAATTTTTAATAAATTATTTTCTTCAGTTAGCTTTTTTTTTTTTTTTTAATCTCCTTTTACCTTTGGCTAATTCAACTTTTAAATAAAGTGTTTTGTTCATTGCATTTTTTTTATCATAAGTTCTGTTTTTTCAACAAATTGGTTTCTTTTTCATATCTATTTTCTAAAGAGTTACATATTTTTTATTTCATCAAATCAATTTTTTAAGGAGTTTTCTTTATATAATTTGTTTTTTCTTCTCCAAACTATCTTGCAAAGTTCTCATTCTATTTCCCCATTTTTATTCTAACTCTCTTTTAAGATCCTTTTTGAATTCTTCCAAGAGAGCCTTGTGAAATGGGGTTCATCTGGAGATGATTTGCCTTTAGGATCCTCAGGACTGGAGATATGTTCTCTTTCTCAATAAATGCTGTCTATGATCAGAGTTCTTTTTGCTTTTTTTTTTTTTTTTTTTTTTTTTTTTTTAAAGATTGAGGTCTGCTCTTAGAGCAAATGGGCAACAGCTTTTTTAGGTTGTCTTGGGGCTGGTGCTGCTGATTGACTCCTGCTGCTGGGTAGAGGTGGCCAGGTCCCACTTTTTTCTATGGTTCAGATGGTTACTCTTTGCCTTTTGTATTTGTTTTGGATGTCTCATAGATAATCTGCTGATCCAATGACTTGTAACTAGGGCAGAGAAGCCTAAGAGCCTTATAGTAGATTTGCTGGTGCACAGAAACCACAATGTCCTGGGTCCCTTTCCCAACTTCCTATGCTGTGCCTGCATTTGGCTGCCTCCCTCCCTGCCCAATTGAAACATACCTTTTCTGAAGTTCTTCCAAAGTACCTTCCAGAAATTTGTTATACTTCAAATATTTGTAAGTTCTGTCACTCCAAAATCAGTTCAGAGGCTTGATATGGTATTGATTTGAGGGACACTAGGAGGAGCTCAGATAATGACATATCTACTCTCTGTCATCTTGGCCGCCCCTCGGCATATTAAATTCTTAATAAATATTTATCACTTTCCTCTCATCCTTCCCATCATGAAACTTGGTCTTCTAAGTCTTTGTACTGGTCTGTCACTCATTCAACAAATATCTATTAAGTGTCTATTGTATTCTCGGCATGGTGCAAACCACTAGAGATGCAAGGACAGAAAAAACAAAAATAGAAACTAGTCTCTACTCTTATCTAATAGGAAGAAAGTGTGTAAACTATTTTACATATAGGTTATAATACATGGACAATTTGGGGGTTATCTCAAAGGGACCACTCTAGCAATAAGGGGGACCACAAAAGACTTCTTGTAGAAAACAGGACTTTAGCTGAGATCCAAATGAACCTGGGAAATCTAGGAGTGAATGATGAGAAGCTACAGAATTCCAACTATGTGGAATAGCAAGTGAAAATGCTGGGAGATAGGAGATAGAGTATTCTGTATGAAAAACAAAACAAAACAAAACAAAACAAGGAATCCAACATCACTGAATTGCAGAATATGTTGGGGGGGGTATAACATGTATGCAACTTAGAAAAGGGATAGGCTTATAATTCTATAACTTTGGTTTTAAAAGTCAAACAGGAGATTTTATATTTGATTCTGGGAACTGATGAAATTAAATGAATAGGGCGTTCCTTCTCCTTAACCCCCCACCCACAGCCTCCTTGGTTTCCTAGATTTCTTTAAGATTTAGCTTACATTTCACTTTCCTCAAGAGACATTTCCTTGTACCTCTTTTCCCAGACTCCAATTAGGGTTTTCTCACTGCAATTAGTATCCATTTGTAATACATATTTATTTTATTTGTACATGGTTATTTATATGCATTCTTCACCATTGTGAACTTCTTAAAGGCAGGGGTCTAGTCTTGCTTTTATATGCATTCCTTCCCTTTCCCTTCAAAGAGTCCCACATATAATAAATGATTAATGTATTTGTTTATTGACTAATAGCCTGATTTGAGTTCCATATTTTCATTCATTTCTGAGAGTACTCTTCTGAGTTAGCCAGAAGACTTTCTCTCAATCATAAGAAGAGCAGAATCATTACGTCCATTCCATCTCCAAAGACTCCAAAACACAAATCAATTGGTAAACCTGGTTCTTTCCTCAAACTAGCAAATGCTCAATAAAGCCAGTAGCATCATTTCTCTTAGAGTTGTATGCATAGACTAGAAATATAACACCGTGATTCCACTGAGATTTCCGCTCAGACCTCAGTGTTTTTGAATGTGATTAAAATGCTCAAGGTGTGGGACACCTTGGGGATGATGTTGTAGTTTTAGACTTCTTGATTCCTGCCACAGCCAATACATTGTTGAATAGTTTCCTCTGACCTTCTATCTTGGTGAGAATGGATTTTGGCAGGAAATCCATACACACAGAAAACTTTCTCCTTCAACACTTTAGAAAGTAAGGAAGCTTTTTGGCTCTTGCTTAAATATATATGAGCATATTTGGTTGGTAACATTTCATGACCATATTATTTTCTGTCAATATCCTCCTAGAGATTAAAACAAAGAAGTGCATATGATTTTTAAGAACTTAGTAATTATGTTCTCTCTCTCTCATATATATATATATATATATATATATATATATATATATATATATATACATACATACATACATACATACACACACACATTATCAAGAAATTAGGAAATGTTAGGATTTTCTTTGAACTTATCAATCACATGCCTTCTGTTTCTCAAAATTAGCTGCTATCATCTTGGAAGAACAAAAATAACTTCTTATTAAATCAAGACCTCACTCTTTTATATATGCAATGTTCATTCAATGCCTTCATGGTAACAGAGAATGTAGTAATATGACTTTAGTATCAATAAGTAGCATGAAGAGCACCTAGGTAGCACAGTGGATATAATTTTGGGCCTGTATTCAGAAAGACCTAAGTCTAAATTTGGCCTCAGACACTTTTTAACTCTGTGACCTTAAGTAGGAGACTTAACCCTGTTTGTCTAGTTTCCTCATCTATAAAATTAACTAGAGAAAGAAATGACAAACCACTCCAGTATTTTTGATAAAAAAACCCTAAATAGGGCTATGAAGAGTTGAACACAACTGAAAAACAACTCAACAACAATTACAACAAAAGCAACAATTATTTTCCAGTACCAAGTGTGCAATCAATTACAATCTGGTAAAACCTTCCATTGTGTAATTCCAACTTTTTTCTATTATCCCTACAATAATGTGTCTTCTATGAAACAAAGCTTTAATTTAAAAGATTCACTATCTTATGTGCATGGAACAACTTATTGGAAAACTTCAGAAACTATTTATTATTATGACTAGTTATTCAAAGTCAACTCAGGAAAAAAAATGTGATAAATTACATTTCACATAAACTTACTTTCTGATAGAAGTACCAAATGCAGTTTCAATTCTATTTGACTATAACCTAGCTCTTGGGATATAGACAGCTTTCATACTTTCCTTAGGTATTGCCATAACTTGGTCATATAACTTTTATTACAGCATGTCTTAGTATTCTCTAGCAATTGTGTATTCTGAAATCACAGGAGAAGAGCTAGAATGAGAAGAAGGAAGGAAAGAAGGGATAAAAAGAGGAATAGAGGAACAATGGCTCGACATGTCCCTAATTTCTAGCTTTTCTCCCTAGAGAATTTAAGAATGCTTTCCCTGAGATCAAAGAACTTAATTTGGTGAGATTTAATGCTTTTGGGGTTGTTATATCTATCCCTGACTCCATTGCTATTTCCTTTTGTCAGTTCTTCAGAAATGACAAATTGTTTCTCATACAGCAACTGTGTTACTTTTTTGACTCTATGTGTTCATCAAGATCTCAGTTTCCATAAAAACTATTTCATTGAGTGAAAATTTTTAATGAGTTTCAAGAATCAGGCTATCTTAAAGATTGTTTCCCTAATCCTATGTGTTTCCCAATGGAATGTTTTTATTTGTTTGTTTCACAAAATTACATTTATTAGGTGGTTTTCTACTGGCTCTAGTCCTTGAGTATAGCTGAACAATATGATTTTTGATTTACTTTTGTGCTTACATATTAAAATGGAATTAGTTGAAGTTGGATTTTTTTTTTTGAGCTTTATTTGGATATTTGGTCCATCTCTCAAACTTTTTAAAAATCTTTTTTATTAGTGCTATCTTCTATTGTCGATGAAGTTTCGTCTATGCTCTGGTTCCCATCTCTGTTACACAGTCAGTATTCTACCCCTTAGACCAATTTCTGGAAGTTTTTTCTTTGTCCATTTGAGTGGTAGCAATGACTACTATTAACATAACCTTGTTTAGTCAAGTTTATTTCATAGAAATTTGGACGTTTGTATTTGATAGTGGTTTATCATTTGCACATATCCTCAAGTCTGGTTTCTCTGGGAACCATCTATCTTCTCAGCCACCTCTGTGGAGATCATGGTGATCTCAAGGACAAAAGGAAGAAAAAGCAAAATGTCAATTGACTAATGTTTCTTTTCCATTGTCATATCTTGTCATAATGGCATACTAACCATTGAAAATGAATGAACATTCTCTAAATCTCCTAGTAATGGGAAGAGGGCAATTAAACTTTTGTGTGTGGGAAAATAATTTAAAATATCTTTGTCAGTATCTCTTTCTCCACATCATCATTACTTCTGGAACCAAAGGAAAAATATAATTTATTTAAATAAAGGGACAAGGTAGATATATGCATGATTTGGAGATATAAGTAGATAATCTATGATATCATATTCATTCATTACTCTTCACTTTTGTTATGTGACTAACACATTTTTTTTCATGATCATATATTTTTCTGATGGTTTCTTTTAAATTGCATCTCCTTATAATTCCTTGTATTTAATATACTGCAATATTCTCATGCATTCTGTTTAATTTCATATTATTACTCTTTGGAGGACCCACAAATTCTGTTCTTCAGAAATTGTGATTTTCCATCACTTGCAAGTTTGTAGTATTCAATGACTTAATATTTAGGGAAAGAATAATATCAAGAACTGTGGATGGCCCAGAATTGAGATTTGTAGGGGGAAATATTAAGGATGAGAAGAAGGGCTTTTAAAGCTATATTGGTGTTGAAAAAGAGGTTGGCAAATAGTATGCTATTTGGGATAATTAGATGAAAAAAAGTAGAATTTCTCTACTATTGCACTTCTCTTTTTCTAAAAAGGAGAGCAATCATAAGACTAAAAGGATTGGGAGAAAATAAAATTCTAGAGGAAATTGGAATTAAAGCAAGTGAGGAGATGGAACAGTTTACTGTCCTTGTTGAGTTCAATTCAGTTCAGATGAATGACAATCTAAGATTTTAAAGTTGCAAACATTTTGGGCTAAATTGGTGTCAATAATACTTGAGGAATTCTGGATAACTGGAGAATTTTTAAAAAGATTAGGAATGAGAACACATTACCTTTATTTTTTTAAAAGCATAAAAGTTGGATTCAATAAATTATAGACTGGTGAGTCTTACCTTCATTCCTATTATAATTCTTGAATGAAGTACTACAAGCTAGATGTATTATAAACATTTAAATGGGAAATAGTGATTACTAAGAATCAATATGGGTTCACTATTGAAAAGGTCACTGGTCTTACAGTTCAAAACTTGGATTCAAGTTTTGTTTTGTTAACCTCTCTGACTGGCAAATTGCTTAACTTCTTGGGCTTTCACTTTCTTCATCTGTAAAATATAGGACATGACCCAAAAGATCAACAAATACCCCTTCATGTCTAGCCATTTAGGAATCAAAGTGAAGCCAAATTAACATGTCCATTTGTGACAGCATCACTAGATCAGGAGACTATAGATATAGCATACCTGGAACACATCTGGATATTTGACAAGGTCCCTCATTTTACACTTTTGAACAAGATAGAAATATATGGGTGTAGTTAAAAGGATTTGGAATTTCAGAAAAAATAAGTGATAACTAATAAATTCATATTAAACTGGAAATAATGTTGTGATAAGGCTTTGTACTTGTCTCTGTTCTGTTTGTTTTTTAATTAATGATTTAGATGAAGGCATAAATATTAAATTTTCAGGTGACACAAACCTGGAAGGGATAATTAAGGAACTGGATGACAGAACTGGGCTCCAAGAGGATCTCAACAAGATATAATGATGGACCTAATCTAATAAGATGATATTTAATGGGGATAAACGTAGAGTCTTACACATGGGTATAAAAAAATCAATTATACCATTACAGAACAGGGGAGACATAACTAGAGAGCAGTTTATGTGAAAGAGACCCAAGGGTTTTAGTGGAAAACAAGATCAATATAAGTCAGCAGTAAGATGTGGCAGCTAAAAACACTATGCTGTCATAGGTTGTTGTAATAGACAAAAGGCTAAGAAAAAACAAAGAAGTGATAGCATTACTGTATGCTGTCTGAACATGCAACTTGTAGAATATGAACTTTAATTCTGGAAAAGTCATAAATAAAGAGAAGAGGGTGTCTAGATGAGATAATATGTATAGTGAGGGAACAGAAAATTATGCTATATGGAAATCATTTGAAGGAAGAAAAGACATAATAGATTTTAAGAACAGAGTGGGCGCCCGCCCGCTTGCGCCCCCCCCCCCCCCCCCCGCTCAATAAATCCAAAATGGATCCCTATTATTTATAGAATTATTAACAACTTCTAACTTATCTTTCCAGCAAAATTTTTCATTATTATTCCTGTACTCCTGTGATATTAAGGCAAAGTGACCTTCTTTCTGACATGACACTCTACCTACTTTGGCCTTAAACTCTTAAGCACTTAACCTCTGTCTGTCCCAGTTTCCCCATCTGTAAAATAAAGGTAATAATAGCATTTACCTCTCAGAATTTTTGTGAGGACCAAAAAACCCCAATATTTGTAATTCTCTCAGCCTATCAGGAAATAGTAAAACAAAATATAAAGAATAAAAAAAAATAGAAGAACATGAGATGTCACAGAATTTCAGTATCATGTGAAAATTGGGCTATATTATCTTTGAGGTTCTTTTCAAGTCCAAGATTCTGAGTATACAAATGAAAATTTAGGAAAAAAATCCTAACATTTTCATATAGGAAGCCTAGCACCCTAAGACAAAGACTTCTTGTATCCACAATTATCTCAGTCCCATGATACAGTATTAGGATGACACTTTGATAGAATAAAATCCACACATTGAAACATAATTATTCAGTAATAATAACTTTTTCTTCAAATGTTTTAAATTATCATTATATGATTTCCCCAATTCAAAAAAAAAATCCAAACCAAAACAAATTTTAAGCTTCAAGATATGTTTTCAATCAATTAACCAATATGCATTTATAAAATATCTACTATATGCCAGTAACTGTAAGCACTAAAGCTATGAAAATAAAAATGAAGTTGTTCCCCTTAAGAAATTCTAATGAAGGACAACATATGCATATATGCACATATATATCATTTTTAATAGTATTTTATTTGTACAAATAAATACAAAGACAGTTTTCAACATTCATTTTTGCAAAACTTTAATCTATATTCAGTTTCCATATTCTCTTTCTGGATGAGGATGGATTTTCCATCACAAGTCTATTGGAATTGCTTTGAATCAGCTTGTTGTTTAAATGGGCCGAGTCCATCACAGTTGATCACATAATTTTGTTGTTACTGTGTATAATATACTTTTGGTTCTGCTTACTTCACTTAACATTAGTTCATTCAAGTCTTTCCAGGCTTTTTTGAAATTAGCTTACTTGTTATTTCTTACAGAACAATAATATTCCATTACATTTATATACCTTAAATTATTCAGCCATTTTCCAATGATGGGAGTTTACTCGAGTTTCAGTTCTTTGTCACTGCAAAGGCTGCTACACATAGTTTTGTGTATGTGGGTCCTTTTCCCTCTTTTATGATCTCTGAAATATAGATCCAGTAGAGACACATATATGTATACATGTGTGTATTTTAGAGCAATATATATATTTGTATATCTGTATCCAAACATCAATAAAATCAAAACAGAAAGAAGAAAAAATTATCAGGGAATATACTTGGATGGGAAGTGAAGGGGAAGATAAGACCTATTTATTAACAATTCTAAGAAACACAAATAAAGAGTTCTAACATTCCAGTCATTTATGTAAGTCAGTGAAAAAATATAGAGGTAAGAAGTGGAGTATAGTCAGTGAGGTTCCACAATAAGACAGTGTCACTAAATCATAGTGATGGAGGTGAACTCTGAAAACTGTGTCCCCTTTATTCTGTAAAAATGGTGTCCCCTTTGATTTATAAAAGAAGGGAGATTCTGAGTCTCAGGCCCTGCTGGGAAAGCATATCTCCCCAGACAAGTTAAGCTTGTCATTCAATTGGAGATCTTGGGCAAATCACCCCCCATTGATCTTTTGGGTAGCCAGATCTTCAGGAATTTCATTCAATTGGAGATCTGGGCCTGATACTGAGTGGCTTGAAATGCCAAAAATAAATATCTAGGCCTGGGGGCATTGGCTCTCATTTCATCTGAGAGCCTTAGCCTCAGACTGTTATAAAGAGACAATTTAAAATTCATATCTTTGCAGAAATATGAAGTAGGATTATGCTTCTGCCAAGTATCCCTTCTCACCACAGCCGCCTTCTAGGACTCTTGCCTGCTGTGAAGGCATTCTCTTCTCAGTGCTAACCTCTTTTTCCCTAATAGGACTTTGCCACTCACAAGTCTTCTGCCTTCCTAGCAAAGCTGACTTCTCAGTGCCAATAAATTTCTCTTTTGCCATTCAAACTTTTTGGGTTTGTGAATTCTTTTCAAGTTGGTTCTGAACCTCTGACCAAAGAAGGGGATTCCCACAATTTTTTGCACTGCCATTAGAACAGCAATAATATATGTAGAAAGAAAGAGTTATAGATACCTAATAGAATAAGCTTGCTTGCATTATAAAAATAAATCCTACTATAGAGAAATTTCCTGTATAAGTTATTATTAATCAATTCATAATTTGTCAAAGTGCAAAAAGCATCAGGGATATTAAACAAAAGTTGACTATAATTCAGTCTTCCTTCTATTTCAGAAACATGCACTATCAAAATCTTAAACAATTATAATTAGAGAAAGGATTTTGGTTTATTTATTTTAATTTTTGTTTGTAACTTTTGTTTGTTTTGTGTGTGTGTGTGTGTGTGTGTGTGTGAGTGAGTGGTTTAATCAAATAGAGTTTTAAAGCAGCTCCAGCTTGAGTGGTGTTTGTCTTTGTTTTCTTCCAACAGGATGCAGAATCATTCTCACATCATCTAGGATGCAAAGTAGAGTCACAAGGCTGCGAATGAGATGAAATCAGACAGTTCTTAGCAAAGCCACCATATGGGAAGTCATAAGCCAGCACTCCAGGGGAGATAAAAATCAATATTCTTTTCTTAAATAAGCAGATTATCCCCCAATGAAGAAAAATGAACTGTCTTACATATTGCCATACAGAAATATACCCAATAATTGACACCTCCTCTACAGACAAATTAATCTGTCTTAAAGAGAGAGTTGAGAATGGCTGGGTTTCTAGTAAGTACAAAGCAGTGTATTCTGATTCCAACTGGATAATCAAAATTTGAACTCCCCTGATTTTAAATTATCAGCCTCAAGTCATTTAAAAAAGCAAAGCAAACCTTTTCATTTGTAATGCCTTTTTAGTTCAGTCACTCAGAGAAATCACACTTTCTTGAAATTCCCTTGGAAATAATAATCAATCACTAGACAAGTTGAAGAGAAAGTTCCTAGTCAGGAGTCACTTTACTTTTCAAATTTTAAGTGTCCAGAAAAAACAGAGACATTTTTGTATTTAGAGCTTTGGATCTGGAATGAGGAACAATAGGTTCAAAGCCTGGAGCCGTCATGTAGTAACTATGACTTTGGGGCACATTCTTGAAATTCTGGGTATAGCTTCCTCATCTGTCTCACAAAGCTGAAAAATAAGTCTGCTGGTATTTATGAGAATGTACTACTTTATTAAGAAATTTCTCTTTTATCATCCATATTTCTAATAATTTTAATATATAATTATAAACCTCTTTTTTAATGTATAAAAGCCTAAAATATGTGCAACTCTGGGACATGGAAATGGAAGGGTCTTCAGACATCTTTTAGCTTTACTTTCCAGAGAAGGCAAGTAAGGCCCAGAAGTAAAACTTGCCTAAAGTCAATATGTGGCAAAGCCTAGATTCCAGTCCAGCTGTTAGCCACCAGATGAAAAAGACTTTCTATTATATCATGCACTCTGATTCTATGTATTATTATCCATTTTCAAATGAAGAAACTGACTCAAAGAGATGATTTGGCAATGAGATACTATAGCTGAATCTCTTTATTCCAAATTTTGCTCTTTCCTCACTACACCAAAATTCCTTTCTATTTTCATTGGCTTCAGATAACAAATATGGGCCAAAGATAAAAATCCATCTACTTATCTTTAAGAAAGTCCTTTAAAGTAGTTTTGGAAAAGCAGCTTGTTTCAATCAAATAACTATAACTATATATATATATATATATATATATATATATATATATATATACACATATATATATATATATATAATATTTACAGAGAGAGAGAGAACTTTATAAATCTTTTTTGTTTGTTTGTTTGTCTTGTTTTTCAAACTGTTTAGACTTGAGACCTGGAGAAAAGTAGTATATTTAAAATAAATATAGAAAACTAAAGCAAGTTGGTAGCACTTTTCAATTTATTTGTATGGCTCCTTTAAAAATGATAATTTGTGAAAGTATTTTCTGCCCAAAACTGCCAGGTTAGAGAGGTGAAGAGAGAGAGATAGCAATGGTGACAGTGATTAAAAACAAAGCAGTGATATCTTATACTTGCTTGAGAAAACAAAGGAAATCAAATCAGCAGGGTTGTTTTTGCCACTCAGACAAGCAATTTAGCAGCCTATTTGTAAATTGTGGGTTTGGAAAATAAAGAAAACGTTTCAAATTCAAGTAATAAAAGTAAGTCACCCAAGACACTCTTTCAGATATCATATGCATTGTTTTGTATGCTGCTGCATAGTTTAAAAGTTGAGATATTAGATACTAGATGAAAATGAGTTCCTAATGTTTTTAAAGGAATAAAAATAAGAAGAGACTGAACCCTGTGCTTTGAGTATGTCTTTAGGTATTTATAGTCTTTTCTCTCTTAATCTATATCCTCTAGCATGAGGGGAGGGGAGAGAAAGAGGAGGTAGTTGAAATTAAGATTGGAAAAAGTCTAGATAAAGAAGAGAGCAGAAAAATGGCAAGGGGGGAAGAGTAGGTAAGGGAAAAAATTCTCTTTTTCACTTGACCATACATATATGTTAAAAAAGGGCTTTGTTTTTCTTCCTTTTGAGAGGTAAGAGGGTGAGTGGCAATAGAGAAAAGGAGAAGAAAAAAGGGGAATCATTAAGGTATTTTTTAAAGCATAGAATAAAAAAAAAAAGCAGGTCAGAAAGAAAAAACAAGCATTACAATTTAAAAAATTATAGGTTAAATTTATATTTTTACGAAGAAAGGCACAGTATTGTCATTCATCCTTTGTTTTCAAAGAGGATATCACAGGAGGATGTGTTCACTCTCATGTGAATTAGTAAAGTGAAGGCAGTTAAAATCATTAGCCTCACTCTCTCTTCCAAAAACATTAAAATCCAGCAGTAAGACAATCAAGACCTGTGATAGCCCAGATGCAGTATCTGATGTCTGACCAAGCTCTAAGTACTCCAAAAGTACCTGCTTCAATTATCTTCCTGATCATTGTAACACATTATTCTAATCCCCTTGTTCCATGGGGACAGTCTTCAGATGCTTGGACTAGACAGCCAAAAAACTCACCAGTGGGTTTGTGGAGTGTCCATTATTCTTATCCTGGTTTAGCCCCTCCATTGAAATGGTCTTCCTGGAGTAAAGGCCTTTGTGCTTTCTACTGCTTCTCAGAATCAGAAGTTCTTAGAGTTGGATGAAGTCAAAACCTAAAGGTAGATAAGCAGCCTTGCAAAGAGCTAAGAAAGCCCTCAAACCAGAAGTCCTGAACATCTCATATATCACTATCCTAAAAAAAAATTGAAAATAAAGAAAAGCAAGGTGTACATAATAGAGCTTTATACTGTTGTGCCACAGTTCTCTTTTATTGTCCTGATTCAATTTCCCTAATTGTCCTGACTCAGTTTCCCTAATTGGTTCTGCCTCAATTTCTCTAAATTGTTCTGCCTCAGTTTGCTTAACTATTCTGCCTCAATCCCCTTAGTTGCAAAACCCCTCTCTGGTTCATTAAGACTGAGGACCATTTGCTCTAAAGTTATAAATTGTCAATGTGAGACTCAAGATAAGGGGGAGTTCAGACTTCCTGGCTCCTAACTTCTTCTGTCAGCAAGAATTTATGGCACCCCCCTCTATCTGGGATACCTCATTGACATCTTTACTTCCGTTTATTCAGCCATCCTGACTGTGGTTTCCAGTTAGTCCCCATCTTGTTAGAATCAAATTTATGGCCCTGAAACGTCCCACTCTCAAAGTTCTGATTCTGCCCCTGCCTTGGTCTACCCCTGTAGCTGAGCCATGTCGGTATAAATGCCATTGAGAACTCACATTCACCACTGGATACTTTGAGACAAGAGTCCTGTCCAGTCAATTATACTCTCCAATTAATAAAATATTAAAAAATCTCTAATCTCTATCTTGCCTCAGTTTCTCCGGCATTACAATACTTTTATACATAATCTTTTTTTTTTATTCTGCCATTTATATAAAAATGTACATATTTGGTGTTTGTTAAGTTCAGAATAAAAATCATATAATTCACTAATAGTCTATGAAATTCCTTTAAAGAAAAAGATTTATTTCAATTCTTTGAGAACTTCACAACTTCATTCACCTCACCCCCACCCCACCCTGCCCATTCCTCACCTTTCACTCCCAAAAAAGAAATTATTCACTTAATTTAGAACACTTGAATTTACTGCACAAAGAGACAACAAAAAAGAAAGTTCTTTTGAATTGGAATACTAAAGAATCTTAAATTCTACAACAGTCTTTTAGAAGCCTTCCTACCCAGTCCCCATGTCCCTGAGCTAACTCACAGGCTATACCTAGGACCCATCTAGGGGCCTATTCCCCATTTTTCCCCAAAGAAAAGTTCTGTCATCAAACTGCTCCACACTCTACATTAACCCTTTTATCACAAGAAATCATAGATTTCAACTCGGTCTACTTACAAGAAATAGACAAGGGTGCTGAAAAAAACTTCTCTTTCATTTTCTTTCAAAACCCAGCATTTAAGTGCCTACTGTATTCCAGGCATTGTGATAAATGCTGTTTAAGGCAATGTTTAAATCCAGGAATGAAAAGGAAGGGAGAGTGAAGGAAGTAATTGGGTGCTTGGATGGTGAGTTGAATAAATGACTGTTCCAGACCCAAAGAAAAGGGGACTACAATTAAACTGCAATGGCCATGAGTACATAGAGGTGGCTTAGGTCAATGCCCCAAATAATGGCCTTTTCTCAATCCACACCTATATTTGATATTGTTGATCACTTCCACCTCCCTAATATTCTGTAGTCTCTGGGTTTCATGCTGAAGCTCTTTTATGTTTCTCCTCCTACCTGTCCTACTGCTCCTTCTAGAATGATTTTGCTGATTTTTTTTAATCCATGATATATCTACAAATATTTTTGTCCTGGACCCTCTTCTCTTTGGTCTTGGATACTTCATCAGTTTCTATGGGTTTAATTATTATCTCTATGTAGATGATTACCATATATCCCTAATCTCCTTATTGAAATATGGCTACACATGGCCAAGTGTGACCATGTGTACATTTTGGACATTTTGTACAATCCCATGGTTCAAAGGAATTTCAAATATTATATAAGATGTCTTTGCTCTAAAGCCATTATGAACTTCACTATTGGCAATGAGAATACTACAATTCTCCCATACACACAGGTTTACATTGATATTGACCATAATGTATCACTCTCATTCATCCTATTAATCAAATCCTTTTCCAAAGCTCTAGAACATCTCTCACAGATCGATAGATAGAAAGTGAAATAAAGACGTGTATATATTTGTATTTAAAATAAATGAATATGTAAACATATATAAAATATAGTAATATATACATATACATACATAATTTATATATTATATATATTTAATTTTTTCTATTTATATAACCACAAATAGTCCACGTTTTGATCATTTTATTGCTTCTCTATATTTCTCGAATAACTTTCTAGCAGATCTTCCTGCCTTAATTTCTTTCTCTTCTGATTGATGATATACTCTGCTGCCAAAATAACTTTTTGAAAATATAGGTTTTAACATCGTACTCCCCTTTTAATTAAACTCCAATGGCTTCTTATTATATCCAGTATCAAATAAATTTATTTCAAATGTAAAAATCTTTATAATATTGCTCTTTTATACACCCCCAATCATCTTACACTTTTACTCCCTACCATTCAATAATACCAGTCAGCTTTTTTTCCCTCTTATTCAAGACTTAATCTCCACTCTCCATATCTTTGCTTTAAATTCAGACTATGCTTTCTATAGTTTCCTTCCTTTTCTCTATCTTTCAGATTTCTTCAAGTTTTTTCCAAGTCTTAGATCTCCTAAATTCTTCAGGCACACTTTTCTACTTCCTAAATTTGCCCTTCTTGTTCTGAAATTATCTCTCTTTTATTCTGTATGTATCACAAATATCAATTGAACCATTCACACATTGTCTCTCCCATCAGAATGTGAGCTTATTGAGGGGTCAACTTAGAAAAATTATAAGCACTTATTATAGTTCCTAGCATATAGCATATGCTTAACAAATACATATTTTGAATTTGATAAATCCAGGCCAATAAATCTTTGATTCCATTTCATTTGGTTTTTGAAGAAGTTTTGCTTCCTTGGAAAAGGAGAAAATAATAAAAGTGATGAAGAGACATTTTAAAGGGCTGAAACATGCAATATTTGAAGAGAAATTCAGGAATTCTAGCAGATAGTACTAAAGCCTTAGAGAAATTACCATTTTTTCTTAAGATAATGCAAGATGAGGAAGGCAATTTGATTAAACCTAGAATACTGTGGACTTTGAAGAGAGCATGAAACACTAAAAAGATATTCCAGAATGATTCAAAAGAAATAAAATCAAAGGAAAATAGAATTAATATAGGTCAGAACTTAGGTCTCTCAATGCATATTATAATATCTAAACTAGCAGAGAAGGGGGAAAATAATCCATGCCATTGAGTTTAATTAAAGGAATAAACAGATCTGAAACACAAAAATACTAAAATG
Source organism: Sarcophilus harrisii (assembly GCF_902635505.1). NCBI lineage: Eukaryota > Metazoa > Chordata > Mammalia > Dasyuromorphia > Dasyuridae > Sarcophilus > Sarcophilus harrisii. Next base: position 121,028,424 of record NC_045427.1, on the reverse strand, counting down.
GAGAAAAATCTGGAAGAAGAAAATTAAAAATTAATTATTAATTAAATAATTAAAAATAAAAAATAAAAAAAGAAAAGAAAAAGATATGAATTATATATGTCAAAGTGAGTTAAATTGAAGACAGTATGTGAAGAAGTAATTTATGTCCTATAGATCTTTCTGATAAACATGACAAATAAAAACATATTAACACCATAATATAGGTAATAATATGGGAAACTTTCCCAGAACAATAATATGGCAACAAAGAGCATCCACAATCTAAGTAGGGTTAGGAAGTATAGGAAGGAAGAGACATAAACTTGTAATGGAAAATAAATTTAAATAATGTAACATTGTTTTAAGACTCAAGAAATTATCAAAATGAATTAAAATATTTCCTCAAAAGAAAACAATTTAAGATTCAACAAAAAAAATGAAAGGCCCAATAAACAGTATAATCTTCAATTAATAAACATAAATATTTAACAAAAACAAAGCGTTTCAAACAAGTGCAAAAAAGGAGAGACATAATAATAACAAAAACAACAAGTACATGAATAGATCATCCTACTTACAAAAACTCAAAGAGATGGAAACATGAGAAAGGAAAACAAATATGACTACCAAGGAAAGCATACCAAGAAATCAATTAACTCATGTAAGGAGATAATGAAACATAGAAGAAGATAAATTTGTGCTAATATCAAACCGGGAAAAGCAAAGCAAAGAAAAATGCATAAAGTACAGTCCAATTAATGGTTATTGATTTTAAAAGTTAAAATATGATCCTGGAAAAAAGATTAGATCAATTGATTTTTTTGAAAACCATACACTATATTCAAGACTGATTTATGCCTAGGAAGAAATGATTATTCAAAATTGTAAAAAAAAATTAACACAACTAATTAGATTTTTTTAAGTCCAAAAAATATTCAATAGATGTAGAAAAAGACTTTGAAAATCACAGCACTCATTTGTGTTGAAAATCATGTGAAGTAAAGTGTTAGATTTTTATATTACACTAAAATCATATAATTATCTTAATAGGTGCAGGAAAAAAAAAAAAACTTTTGACAAAACATAGCACCCATTCCTATTGAAAACATTAGAAAGCATAGGGATGAAGGGACCTTTCCTTTAAATAATAAGCAGTTTCTAACTAGAAAAGAGCAAGCATTATTTGTAATGGAAGAACCTAGAGACATTCCCAATAAAATTGTGGGTGGAATAAGGATGCCCATTATGATCATTATTATTCAACATTTACTAGAAATGTTGGCATTAGCAATAAGAAAAGGAAAATAATTTATAGAAATTAGAATAGGCAATGAGGAAATAAAACTATCATTCTTTGCAGATGGAAAAAAGATGTATCCGTGGAATAGATTAGATACATATGACACAATAATGAAGACCCATAGTATTCTAGTATTTGATAAACCCTCAAACTTCAGCTTCTGGAATAAAATTCACTATTAGGCAAGAATTGCTGGGATAACTGGAAAATAATATGTCAGAAACTTGCCATAGACATTAATCTAATACCCATATCAAAGTAAAGTCAAAATGGGTACATGATTTGGGCATAAGGGATGATACCATAAACAAATTAGGAGAGCAAAGGATAATTTACTTATTAGGTATTTGGACATGGAAGGAATTTATAACCAAAGAAGAACTAGAGAACATTATGAAAGGCAAGATGGATAACTTTGATTACATTAAATTAAAAATGTTTTGCAGAAACAAAACAACAGAAACAAGATAAAAAGTGAAATACAAAGCTGGGAAAACATCTTCACATCTAACATTTCTGATATAACTCATTTCTAAAATATATAATGAATGGTGTCACATTTATAAGAATACAAGTCATTCCCCAGCTGATAAATGGTCAAAGTTTATGAACAGACAATTTTCAGATGAAGAAATTACAAGCTATGTATAGTTATATGAAAAAAATCTTCAAAATCACTTTTGATTAGACAGATGTAAATTAAAATAACTCTGAGGAACCTCCTCATACCTCGCAGATTGGCTAAGATGGGGAAAGATAATGATACATATTGTAGGGGATGTTGGAAAACTGGGACACTAATGCGTTGATGATGGAGTTCTGAAGTGATTCAACCATTTTGAAGAGCAACCAGGAACTATGCCCAAAGGGCTATACAATTTTGCATACCTTTGAACCAGCAATGCTATTACTCTGTGCCTTAAAGAAAACATAAAGGAGGGAAAAGTACCTAGATGTGCAAAAATGTCTGTAGCAGCTCTTTTTGTGTAGCAGAGAATTGGAAAATAAATAGATGCCCACCAATTGGGAAATGGCTAAGCAAATTGTTGTATATTAAGTTAATGGAATAATATTTTTCTATAAAAATTATGAACAGATGACTTTAGAAAGACGTGAAAAAATTTACAGGAACTGATGAAAAAAGCAGAACCAGGAATACATTGTACACAATAATAACAAGAATGTGCAATGATCAAGTATGAAAGACGGTTATTCTGAGTGATTCAGTGATCCAAAGCAATCCCAATAGACTTTGGACAGAAAATGCCATCTGTATCCAGAAAAAAGAATTATGGAGCCTGAATATAAATTAACACATGTTACATTCATTTGTTTTTTTCTTTTTTTAAAATCTCTCCCATGGTTTTTCCCTTTTGCTCTGATTTTTTTCTGCCAACGTGATTCATAAAGTAAAGTGTATTAAAAAATAAAGAAATTATAAATAATAAGAAAAGAAAGAAAATCCCTAGGGATTTATATACAGATTAATTAAAACAATTAATAACTTCATCAAAATAATAAGAAGCAGAATAAATAAAAAATCAGCAATACTCTTTCTATACTCCAATAACAAAATCCATAAGAAAATAATAGAAAGTAAAATCTCTTTTAATTATTTTAAAATAATGTATAAATGTATAAATGTACAAAATGTATAAAATATTTCAGTCAATCAACTAAATATACATAGTATTATATAGATAGGATTACAAAATATTCCTCAGAGAAATAAAGAAAAAAAAATGGAGTCATTTTCAGTGCTCATGGTTGGGCTTTTGTAATATAATAAAGATCACAATACTAAGCAAACATAATTTCACATTTAGTGCTATAGAAATCAAACTTCTCAGGGCATACTTTATAGTGCATATCATTCTCTATATAGATATAAATTTATAGATGTTAATGGAAGAACAAAAAGTCTAGAATATCAAGTGAAATAAAAATTCAGAATGATTCTTTTTTTTTTGTTTTAATTTCTAATTCTCAAGTTATTTGAAAACAGCAATTATAAGGATAGCTAGGTGACACAATGAATAGAGCACTGGACCACGAGTCAGGAGAACAGTCCTACAAAATCCAGTCTTAGGCATTTATAAATTGTGGGATTTCAAGTAAGTTACTTTATCCCATTTACCTCAAAAAAGCAAGAAACAAAAATAAAAACAACAACAAAAAATGAAACCCAATAATCACAATATATTGTATACATAGAAAAATAGATACATGCAATAGAAATACCCAAAATACTAAGGGAAAAATGAACTCCATTTCCTAGGACACAGGAGACTTTTTCTTAGGAAAGAATGTCTTATTTAACAAGATCATTGGGAAGTTGGAATGCAATATGGCAAAAATTAATTTTATACCAAATTTTATATAACATACCACAATAAATTTAAAATGGATATGTGACCTTAATGTAAAATGTTATTAATTTTAAAATATTCAAATGAGAGTTCACTCAGATATTTCCACAGCTATGGGAGGAAATGAATTTTACCCAAAGAAGAGATTGAAGCAATTACAAGAGAAAAATATATCCTGTGGTTTCAACTCATACTCAAAAACTAGGAAAACATGCTAAAAGAGGAGAATTAGCAAGCTTGGAATTAGTGGATCTGTTTTAGCCAGTTTCTACTTTCTGCTAAGAGCTGATTATTAACAGAGTGAACATTTGTACCTAGGAAATTGGCAGATACTAAAAATCTAGTTTTGGCTTATTGTTTTTATTGTATATATAGACTTAAGAAGTGAAAGGGAAAAATGCAAATTAAACTTGTCATGTGTACTTTTTTTTTTTGAGAATTAATTGCCAAACATATAACAGCATAAAATGACGCGGAAAGGTTCTGAAATGCTAATGTACTGCAATTGCAGCTATGGAAAGCAATTTGCAATTATGCAAAAAAATGAAGCTAAAATATCTGTACTTTTGATTCAAATATTACAATATTTACATGTTATCTATGTTAAGCATAGACCTCCAGACTCCTTCTTTTGTAAGGGAAAAAAGGACAGATATTAAAACATAGATGACTATGAAGATATAAAGAACTGATGCAAAGTAAATTAATCAGAACTTGGAAAATAACCTCATTGGTAATTACTAGAGTATGAATTTAAAAAACAACAACAAAACAATTAAAACTGAATCATGAGAAATTACAATAACCAAAATTTGACTCAAGGAAGAGAGAAGGACTTGCAGGAATGGAACTAAGATGGCAGGGTGAAACCAAGAAGCTAGTTGAATCCTCCAATTTTCCCTTGAAAACCACATAAAAGTATGTCTCTGAACAGAGTTTGATGCAATGAAACCCCTTTCCAGCTCATAATAGACTGGAAAAACTTCATGAAAGGTCAGTCTCATTGAGTGAAAAGGATGTTCAGCCCAGCTCAGACAGACTCTGGGAAAGCTGGTGAGAGGGTCTTAATCCCAGCAAATCAGCACCTAAGACCCTCAGTTCTGGCTCAGTAGAGAAGCAGAGCTGGAGGACAGCCTCCAGTTCTAGTTCAGAAGGCAAACTGAAACCAGACTGATTCCTGAAAAAAAAACAAAACAGGCAAAACTACTTACAAACACAAGGGGCCTTTGTGTTCAAAGCCAAGCTCAGAGCTGCAGAGGAAGCTTGGGACAGGGAGCCCTTTACCCCAGGAGCATAGTTCGACCATAAAATTAAGAAAAAGATAAAATACCAAAAGAAAAGGAAAGAAAATGAGCAACAAACAGAAAATAACCTTGACCACAGGAAGTTACTATGGTGACAGGGAACCAAAACATCAACTCAGATGAGAAGAAAATGTGCACAGAAGAAATCTCAAAAAAATGATATGAATTGTTCAGGCCCAAAGAAGGGCTCATAAAATGGTTTAAAAGACAAATAAGAGAGGTAGGGAAAAAAGGAAAACAAAAGTAAATAAGGAGTATGCATAAGAGAGTCAAATGCTTGGAAAAAGAAGGAAAAAATTATCTGAAGAAAACAATTCTTTAAAAACTAGAATTAAGCAAATGGTAAAAGCAAATTGAAGGAAATCACATGTTTAAAACTAGAACAGGGCAAATGGAAGCTAATGACATGGAAGGAAATGTAAAATACCTCATGGAGAAAAACAGCTGACCTGGGAAACAGATCCAGAAGAGATAATTTAAAAATTATTGGTGTACCTGAAGGCCACGACCAAAAAAGAGTTTGGATGGCATTGTACAAGAGATCATTAAGGAAAAGTCCCCCAATATTCTAGAAACAGAGGGGAAAATAATTGAATGAATCCATTGATCACCTCTGGAGAGAGATCCCACAAGGAAATCCCAAAGGAACTTTGTTGGGAAACTCCAAAACTATAATCTTAAGGGAAAAACACTGCAAGCTGCCAGACAAAAACAATTTAAATACCAATGAGCAACAGTCAGGATTACCTAGGATCTGATACTTCTAAATTAAAGGATCAGAGGGTCCGGAATACCATATTCTGGAATGCAAAGGAGTTCGATTACAACCATGAATTGGTTTTATGAAAAAACAACAGCAACAAAATAGACAAATATTTGGATAATTTGATTACAAAAAAGAAAGAAAAAACCCAAATTAACAGCATCAAAAATGAAAAAGGTGAACTTACTATCAATGACAAAAAATATATATATATATATATATATAAAGCAATAAATAGAAGCTATTTTGCCTAGATGTATGGCAGGAAGTCTGACAATCTAACTGAAATGGATGAATATTTTCAAAAATACAAGTTGCTCAGGTTAATGAAGCAAAAATAAGTTACTTAAATAGTCCCATTTTAGAAAAATATATTGAACAAACCCTTAATGAATTCCCTAAGACAAAATCTCCAAGTCAGATGGATTCACAAGTGAATTCTCCTAAACATTTAAAGAACAATTAATTCGAATAATATGTAAACTATTTGGAAAAATAGATAAAGAAGGAGTATTGCCAAATTCCTTTTATGACACCAGTATGGTAGTGATACTTAACCAGGAAAAGCCAAACCAGAGGAAAAAAAAATACAGACTAATTTCCCTAATGGATATCATTGTAAAAATTTTAAATAAAATATTAGCAAAGAGATTGCAGCAACTAATATGCTGGATAATACACCATAACCAAATGGTATTTATACCAGGAATACAAGACTGGTTCAGTATCAGGAAAACTATTACCATATCAACAACAAGCAAAACCAACAGAAATCATGTTAATCTCAATAGATGCAGAAAAAGCTTTTGAAAAAATACAGCACCTATTACTATTAAAAACACAAGAGAACATATGGATAAAGAGAGCTTTTCTTAAAATAATAAGCTGCATTTATGTAAAACAAATAAGAAACATTATTTGTAATAAAGAAAAGCTATTAGAATAGCAAAAGATAGTTTACCTATTAGATATTTGGAGAAGGTAGGAATTTATAAATAAAGAAAAACTAGAGAATATTATAAATGGCAAAATGGACAATTTTGATTAATTTTAAAAGGTTTTGCAAATGTAAAACCAACAGAAACAAAATTAAAAGGGAAATACAAAACGAGAAAAATCTTTACAGCTAGTGTTTCTGATAAAGGTGTCATTTCTAAAATATATAAAGAACTGTGTCCAATTTACAGAATACAAGTCATTCCCCAATTGAGAAATGGTCAAAGAATATGAATAGGCAATTTTTAGATGAAGAAATTAAAGCCATTTACAATCGTATGAAAAAAAATTATTTGAGTCATTAATAATTAGAGACACACAAAATAAAACAATTTTGAAGTATCTTCTTATACTTCTCAGCTTGGCTAAGATGACAGGAAAAGATAATGATAAATATTGGAGAGGATGTGGGAAAACTGTGGATGTGGGAAAACTGTGACACCTTTTCATTGTTGGTGTAGTTGTGAAATGATACAACCATTCTTGAGAACAATTTGAAACTATGCCCAAAGTTCTCTAAAATTGTGCATACCCTTTGACTCAGCAGTGCCATTTCTGGGTCTGTATCCCAAGGAAATCATAAAAAAGCGAACAGGACCCACATGTATATAAATGTTTGTAGAAAGTCTTTCTGTGGTAGCAAAGAATTGAAAACTGAATGGATGCCCATCAGTTGGGAAATGGCTAAACAAGTTGTTTAGTTCCATGAAGTTAATGGAATATTATTGTTCTATAAAAAATGAAGAACAAGCTGATTTTAGAAAGACCTGGAAAGATTTACATGAACTGATTATAAGCAAAACAAGCAGAACCAGGAATCCTTTGTCCACAATAACAGCAAGTATGTGTGATGATCAAGTATGAAATATTTGGTTCTTCTCAATGGTTCAGTGATCCAAAACTATCCTAATAGACTTTGGACAGCAAGTGCCATCTACATCCAGAAAAAGAAGTAAGGAGCCTGAATGTAAATCAACAAAACATTGTGTTAACTTCTTTGCCTGTTTTTTTTTTTTTTAATCTTTCCCATAGTTTTTCCTTTTTGCTCTAATTTTTCTTTGCCATCATGATTGATAAAATAATATGTATTAAAAATAAATAAATTTACAAGAAAAAAGGAGGACAGAAGGATAAGGCACCTAGGGGAAACAAGTGAAAAGAACACTGAATTTAGAGTCAGGGAGTCCTGATTTAAAATCTGTTCTCAGGTTTTAACTAGCCATGTGATCTGGGCATATTAATAAACCTGTTTGCCTCAGTTCCTTAATTTCAAAATGAGGATAATAATTATACCACTTCCCATGATCTTCATGTGAGCATCACATGAGATATTATTTGTAATGTGCTTAGTATAGTTTCTGGCAAATAGCATGTGGTGAATAAGTGCTTCTTTCCTTCCACCTTCCTTTGAGCTTTTGGGGACTTTAAGGATAGAACACTATAGAAATAGAGTTTTTTGATGTTTTGGTTAGTTTTGTTCAATTTTTATTTCCTTAATTTCTCTTTGTTAAAAAAATGCCTTTCTGGAAGTAGGGAAGATATACATTGGGAATCTGGATATAAAAATATTTGCTATCCTTAACTTTTCAAAGAGGACTAAAATGATATCAATATTTTGCAGTTTGTCCAACTTTGGCTGATTAGATCAACATGAATTTGGAAGTCTCTACCACACTTAAGGCACAAATGGTTCTCATAAACATTTAGCTTGAAAATGTTTCTAAATTTGCACATCTCACATTGTACATTTTTTTGATATAGATATACCATGCTGGGCAGTCCTATGCCGGTATCTCCAGTAACACTCAATTCATTTCAAAGTTCTTCAAAGGAACCTTGAAAGTGTCCTTTGTGTCATTTCTTTAGACTTCCATGTGAACAATTGCCTTATCTGAGTTTTCCCTAAGCGAATTCCCTAAGCGAAAAAGACATAATGTTGAAATGATGTTGAAACATCTATGGACAAAACCCCAAAGAAAAATGGGAAGTGATCTCAAGCCCACAAATAACTCATGGAAGGGCTCAAAAAAGAGTCTTAAAATAATATAAGAAAGGCAGAAGAGACTTGGGAAAAGAAATGAGAGTGAGACTAGAGGATTATGAAAAAAGTCAACAACTTGAAAAAAGAAAACAACAGCTTAAACGTGGACTTGACCAAATAGAAAAGGAGATACAAAAATCTACTGAAAAACACAACTTCCTAAAAAGAGCAATTTTCCAAATGGCAAAGGAAAGACAAAAGCTCATTTAGGAAAATAATGACTTAAAAGTTAGTATTGAGCAAGTGGAGAATACTGACTCCATAAGATATCAAGAATCAACTAAGCAAATTCAAAAGGATGAAAAATAAACTTAAAATATATATTTAAAAATAGACAGGATAGAGAATGTCAGAATCATTAGACTACTAGAAAGATAAAAAAGAGGAATAGACAACATCTTTTAGAAATTATCAAGGAAAATTACTGTGCTATCCTGGAATCAGAGGACAAAATAGACATTGAAAGAATCCATGGAACACCTCAGTAAAGAGATTCTAAAATAAAAAAAAAATTCAAGGAAAATTAAAGCCAAAATACACAACTATCAGATCAAGGAAAAATATTGTAAGTAGCCAGAAAAAATAATTCAAATATTGGTGGAATCAATAAAGAACCAAAAGTCATGGAACATAGTACAGAAGATGAAGGAGGCAGTACTATAAGCAAGTATCATCTATCTAGGGAAACAAATCATGATATTTCAAGGGAAAAAGGTTATTTAATAAAATAGAAGGATTTCGAACTTTTATAAGAAGTCCAGAATTGATCAAAAAATGTGGTCTCCAATATCAAGATTCAAAATAAAGTCTAAAAAAGTAAATAGGAAAAAGAAAACATAAGGGATTCGAAGGAACTGAGATGCCTATATTATTACATGTAAAGATGATACTTACAATTCTTTAAAAAAGTACCATTCATAGTATAACTAGCAGGAACCTATATTGAGAGAAAGCATGAATATAAGGTGAATTAAGTAATGACAATAATAATTAAGGCATGAGAAAGAAGAGTACAGAAGAAAAAGAGAGGTAGGATGGGATAATTTTTTTTTTCACATGAAGAGGCAGAAAAACTATTACAGTGAAGGGAAAAATGAGAGGGTGAGTGATGGACATCACTTGAAACTTACATCAGTATTGGCTCAAAGATGGAATAACATACACAATCCGTTGAATATATAAATCTATTTTATCTGACAAGAAAGTAGGAGCGGAGATTAAGCAAAGATGGGGAAAAGAGTTGATTGAGGAAAGGGCAGATAAGAGGAGTTAATCAAAGCAAAACTCTGCTGAGGAGGGAAACAGTGAAAGGAGATAGAGAACAAACAGGAGAAAGAATGGGGGAAAATACACAATGAGTAATCATAAAGGGAATGTGAATGAGATGAACTTGTCCATAAAATAGAAGCAAATAGCAGAGGGGATCAAAAACCATAATCATGTAATATGTTGTTTATGGGAAATGCACTTGAATCAGAGACTCATACACAGAATAAAGGTAAGAAGTTAGAGCAGAATCTATTATGCTTCAGCTGACATGAAAAAAAAAAAGCAGGGATAGTAATCTTGATCTCAAAGTAAAAACAAAAATAGATCTAATCAAAAGAGATAAGGAAACTATATCTTACGAAAAGATACTATAAACAATGAAGTTAATATCAATATGAAACTTATGTGCACTAAGTAGAATAGCATCGAAATACTTAGAAATTTAGTAAGTTACAAGTTCACAAGCAAAGAAAAATAGAGAGCATTATGAAATTTAAGTAAATGATGTTGATTATATTAAATTACAAAGCTTTTGTACATACTAAACCAATGCAACCAAGATTAGAAGGAAAGTAAAAAGGAAATAATCTTTATGGTAAGTATCTCTAATAAAGGTCCTATGTATCAAATATATAGAGAAGTGAGTCAAATTTATGAGAATATAAGCCACTCTCTAATTGACAAATGGTCAAAAGATAGTAACAGACTGTTTTCAGGCAAAGAAATCAAAGCTATCTATACATATATGAAAAAGTGCTTTAAATTATTTCAGATTAAAAATACAAATTAAAACAACTCTCAGGTTACTACCTCAAAACTATTGACTCACTTACATTGTCTAACATGACAAAAAAGGATAATGATAAATGTTGGAGAGTATGTGGGAAAATTGAAATATGAATGCACTATTGCTGAAACTGCAAACTGATTCAACCACTCTGGAAAATAATTTGAAATTTATCCAAAATTGTTATGATCCAGAATTCTTGTACTTGAAACAAGGACTCTTACAAGATGTTAAGTCAGTGGAATTAATAAGACAATGATTATCTAGTTTAGCATGGTGATTAATAATTCTCTACTAAGTACATGAACTTAGTACTTAATATAGTTCCACAAGATTTACACCTATGATGATGTAATTAGAATAGAGCATATAAAGCTGGGACAAACTCAGCCAGAGACATTCCATCTTCATCAGCCTCATGGTGGCTCTCCAGGGGGACTGAGAGGCTCAGAGTCAAAGCTAGAGAAGACAACACAACTGGAGGCAGGAGTTCAAGCTTTTGGAGCCAAGGAGATTCATTCACTTCATCTCATATCACCATGATGGCTGGCCTGCTGCACTTTTCCCACTGAGACCAAGGTCAGTCTGAAAGACTCTCCAGAAAGCTGCCCAGCCCCAGGCAAAGAGACAATAAAGAATTTGGACTTTAATATGTGGATTTTCTTGTGGTGATTACTCAACTGAAATGAAGGCTGTTTAACCCTCCAGAAAATCAACCAGAACATTACACAAAGTGCTATAAAACTGTGCATATCCCTTTGATCCAGCAATAGTACTACTAAGTCTGTATCCCAAAGAGATCATGAAGTAAATGACCTATATTTGCAAAAGAATTTATAGCAGCCCCTTTTGTGGTTGCCAAATATTAGAAATTGAGGGATATCTATAAATTGGGGAAATGGATAAACAAGCTTCTGTATATGAATGAAATGGAATGCTATTGTGCAATAAGAAATGATGACCAGACAGATTTCATAAAAACGTGAAAAGACTTATATGAACTTATACAAAGTGAATTAGTCAAGAAAACATTTTATACAGTATTAGCAACATTGTGTGATGATCAATTATGAATGACTCAGCTCTTCTTGAAACTGGCATATAACACTGATGACCTAACCAAAATTTCCCATAATTTTCTACAAGCCCTCATGACTGACAGTATCAAACATCTAAGTCAGATCAAGACAGTTGTGTGTTGGTGTATTCCTGGCATTTTTCTTAGAGTTGTTAGCAGCAAAGATTATATGAAACATTCCTCTGCATTTCTTGAAGAGTCTGTGAGTTTTCTCACAATAAGAGCTATTTATCTTTCAGGTCTATTGGATTTCATGCTGTCCATAAGAATGAGGGCATTCAACATACTGATGTTGAGTGGAATTAATTAATTTTATTTTATTTTTTATTTTTTAAACAATTTATGGAACATCTTTTATCTTGAAGTCACTGTTCTCTGTCCTAAGGGGAGATAAAATTAGATGATCCCTGACTTCAGAGGTTTACACTTAAGAGAAATTCTGGAGCTCATGGTGAATTGAGGGACACAAATCAAGAACTGTTCTATGAAATGGAATAGTTCAAAAACTCAGAGTTTCACTATGTACATAATCATTCAAGGATCTTGAGAACAGATTATAGAGGATAATTTAAGGAGGAAAAGAGGAACTTTTCCTTGATAGTTGTAAATAGGCAAATTATTGTGACATTCATTGACAGATTCAATTAGTAATAATGATGATTCATATAACAAGTGAAACCCAGTGTCTAGGTTGCCTGAAGTCTTCTTTTTTATGTCTTTCATTCTATCCTATTTGTTTTTATTTTATATTTATTATTAGAGCTAAAAACCTTGTGATCCCATTTTTCCCTCCTTCTCTTCTCCCCCTTCCCTAGATGGCAAGTAATCCAATATATGTTAAATATGTGCATTTCTTTTATACATATATCCACAATTATTATGCTGTTTAAGAAATATCAGATCAAAAAGGAAAAAAAAATAAGAAAGAAAACAGAATGCAAGCAAACAGCAACAAAAGAGTGAAAATACTATGTTGTCATCCACACTCAGCCCCCACAGTCCTCTCTTTGGGGGCATATGATTCTCTTCATCAAAAGATCATTGGAACTGGCCTGAATCATCTCATTGTTGAAAAGAATCAGAATTGAATCTTGTATAAACTTGTTCCCATATACAATGATATCTTGGTTATACTCACTTCACTTAGCATCAATTCATGTAAGTCTTTTCAAGCCTCTCTGAAATCACCCTGTTGATTGTTGTAGAACAATAACGTTCAATAACATTCATATACGATAATTTATTCAGCTGTTCTCCAACTGATGGGCATCCACTTAGTTTCCAGTTTCTTGCCACTATAAAAAGGGCTGCCACAAACATTTTTGTACATGTGGATCCCTTTCCCTCCTGTGTCCCTTTGGGACACAGGCTCAGTAAAGACATATACTGGGTATGCACATTTGATAGCCCTTTCATAGTTCCAAATTGCTTTCCAGAATGGTAGAATCAATTTACAACTCCATCAACAATGTATTAGTGTCCCAGTTGTCCCACATCCCTTCCAACATCCATCATTATCTTTTCCTGTCATCTTAGCCAATCTTAGAAGTATGTACTGGTACTTCAGGGTTGTCTTAATTTGTATTTATCTGATCACCTTTTAGACCACCTTTTCATATGACTAGAATAGTTTCAATTTCTTAATCTGAAAATTGTCTGTTTATATCCTTTGGTAATTTATCAATTGGAAAATGGTTTGACTTCTTATAAATTGAAATCAATTCTCTATATGTTTTAGAAATGAGGCCTTTATTAGAACCATTGAATGCAAATTTTGCCCAGTTTATTGCTTCTCTTCTAATCTTGTCTGCATTGATTTTGCTTTTACAAAAACCCTTTAACTTAATATAAGCAAAATTATCCATTTTGCATTGAGTGGAATTAACTTTGTAAAAATTTTTGTAAGTATTTTTGTGTTTTGACTGCAGGATGGAATTCCAACCTGCTGTGGTAAGCAGGCCAGAGTTGTATGAAGCTAACAATTTCCAGGATACCTTTTCCATCCCTTTCCTCATGTCAGGAGGTAAAGAATACAGTCATTCAAAAAGGATGCTTAGATAACTAGGCACTGCCAATTCCAGTAAGAAGATGATCTTATGGCCTGGTCCACTTGTGTTCAAGGTTGTGATTACAGTTCCCGTTGTATACACATTTGCCGTTTTGACACTTCCTTATTTCCATAGGTCTTTGAGTTAAGTATAAATGGCAAAATAATTTAGTTGATGTCTTTTGATTTCTGATTAAATTTCATTTAAGTGAGCTAAAGTGTGGTAGTTGTGGTCCTCATTATCTCTTCCAAAGTTATCAAAGTCCAGTGATAAGACAAAAATAAATATGACTGGTGATAAGCTGGTATGCAGTGGATGATCTTGGCATCTTTGATGACTAAGCAAGCTCTAAGTGATCCCCAAAATCTGCTTCAGCCACTTTCATGGCTGTTGGGACAAATGTTCTCATTTATCCATTCTGGTTGGCTCAAGTCTTACTATGTTTGGAGTATATATTCTTCTAATTAACCAAAAAGTTTGAGACCCCTGATTTACCCTTATTCTTGTTTAGTCTACCTGCCAAAATGTTTTACCATAGTGTGGTCACTGCTGTACTTGATATAGCTTCTTGGAGCTACAGGTGAGACTTGGATGAATTATGTGAAAACCAAAGGTGCAAAGCAGCCCCCCCCCCCAAAAGTCTTGGCAGCCCTCATACTAGAGGTTCTAGTATTCCCAGAATGCACCCTACACTTTTAATGTGAAAACATGTTGATAACAAATATATTTTAAAGGATAATATATTTCAGAGGCATCTTGATGCCATGATCTTGCAAAATAGAAGTACTTAAAAAGATTAGGGTGTATTTAAAGTTTTAACAGAAGTGGAGAGATAAAATGTGATGAAAAGGACAATGGCATCCCTGAAGGAGATTGAAATAAAAACTAGGTTTACCTATCTATACTTTTTGTGACTCTGGAAGAGTCACTTAACTCTGGGAAATCATAATCTTCATCTATAAAGTGAAAGGTTTAGGCTGGACGATCTCTCATTTTCCTTTTAGTATTAAATCTCAAACCCAAGGAAATAAAGAAAAGAAAGATTAATAGAACTATTTTGGGGGAATTTCAGATTTGTTAATGTGTGATAGAACAAAATTCAAGGACTGTGATTATACCTGTGTAGACGCTCTCTGTGCTGATGGAGATTACAGTACTCTCCAAACCTTAGTAGAAAATTTTCACAAGATCATTTGGTTGTCAACTTTCTGTTGATGAAAGTCTTAGTTCATAACCAGAGCAGTCCTTGGGTGAAAAACACACAGCTCATAATAAAATAGATTCCTGACATGTCCTATCCACAATCAAATCATCATGTAAAGAACAGCTAAGGAATCTCAGGTATGAGAAAGAGAACAGTAACAACAACAAAAAAATTACCGAGTTCACATAATCACATATTACTAAATGGAAAATTGCTAACACAAGAAAATTTTGGCCTCATGTTCATTTAGAGTTCAGCAAAAGTGGCTAGGAAAGTTGGACTGAAAATGAGGCTGGAAAAGCACCAAGGGAGGCCGAACACTCCTCATAAATGTGTCTGATTGCACTCATGAGAAGAGCCTCTTCAGGTGCAAGCTAATGATTGCAAAAATCAGGTATCATGAGAATTAGGAGATAAAGAAAAAGGGAGAGGAAAGTCTCCTTATTTTTTGAGGACAGGTGCCTGGGGAAAAGAACAAAAAATCCTGAAATTGGTTTGGGTTCAGCTACCTCTGTTCACTCTCTTATCGCTGATTTAGCTTAGCTGAAGTGATAATCAAAATCCAAATTAAAACCACAGTATTTCCTCTGAACTGAAAACCTAGAAGAGCTAGCAAAATTGGAGCAGACAAGGCATCCTACTCTTCTTCAGGATTTCAGTGCATGTGGCCCATGGCTTTTGAAACAGATTGATAGTTTGATAGCTTTAAAATATACTGAATCTGTTGGAAGAGACCCATTCTGTGGAAAGCATCTTACTGCTCACATCCTATATAGATTCTGTAGCAGCCCCCTTACAAGCATGGATAAGGCTGGGCTTTTTGGATCCATGCAAATCACCATTGTAGGTGATGTAAATTATTTGTCAAGAATGTTTGGCTAAGGATATGATGCTCTATGTAGCAGCCATGAATTTTCTTGCTTCCAGATCCCTAAAATCCTTGTTTTACAGCTATGCTATACTGATGGCATGTGCCACAGGAATATTTGAGTGAATAGTGCTCAAAACATTTTCAATATGATAAATTTAAAAAATATAATTTTGAAAATTTCCAAATAGTGAAGTATACAATTAAGAATAGGAGAGTGGTGTTTATCTTGCTATTTAAGTGATCTGAACTTTAGTATTTCAGAAATTCTACTGAAATATAAGAAAAAAAAAGAACAAACAAGCAAAGAGAGCTAGGTCTGAAGGGGTGATGAAAAGTAATGGCCATCCAAACTCTTTTATTTTATACTTGTATGTCTTTTGGCCTACTAAATAGACTAATTTTCTTTCCCCCCTTCCTTTCTTTCTTGCTCTCCCCCACACAATACTCTTTGGTGTGTGTGTGTGTGTGTGTGTGTGTGTGTGTGTGTGTGTATGTGTGTGTGTGTGTGTGTGTATGTTTGTGTTTGTATCAGCTAATCATGTAGATATCTACAGTGCTTGACCTGAAGTTAGAAAGAATAGTTTAAATCCTGCCTCAATTATTTTCAAACTGTGTGTCTTAGAATCCTCATCTATAAAATGGACATAATAATTGCACCTACCTCCAAGGAATGGTGAAAAAATAAATTCACATAGTATTTATAAAGTGCTTTGCAAACTTAAAATGTGTGTACAAATACATACATATGTGTGTGCATATATGTATTTATTTATATGGAAGAGGGAGGGAGAGGAAGAGAGAGGAATAGAGAAAAGTGGGGTCTAAAATCAAGTGCTATTTTTCAGTTGCTCTAAATTTTGACATCTTCTTACTCCCACTGTCACACTCTAAGCATAGTGAAAATGCATCATATTCAGTTTCAAATTTGCTTCCTTGGGCCTGTGTTATGTCTACAAAATATCTGTATTTTTAAGCATACTGCATTTTTTAACTCCAGATTTTCTTTTTAATCACTAACACAAGAGCACTACATCTCTTTGGTCACTAAGCACCTGAATTATTCAAGATTAGTGTGACATATATACGGAGATTGGTTTGATGTAGCCAGAGCAAGGACAGGACAGTCACTGCTCACATGATAGTAACTTCCTTCCAGAGGTTTCAGGGTCCTTTTCCACAATATGAAAAAACCCATTAATCACTACCCAAAGGGGAAAGTCAGGGTGTCAATGAATCTCTGAAATATTAAGATGCCAGGAAGGCTCTAGCTAATGAACTGGAATTAAACATCAGAATAAGAAGTTGAAGTGGATTTCTTAGAATTCTTCTGCCTCACAGTCAATTCACCCATAGGCAAAAGGACAAAGCACTCCCCTTAATATTGGCCCTCATTCTTAATTTTTAATAACAGCTGTTCGGATTCACTACAAAATAATAATAATAATAATACAATTATAGAATGCCTTCATCATTCTAAGGCAGATACATTCTGGCAATCTTAGCTTCATTTTATAAATCTTGCCCCAAATCATACAACTACTATGTAGAGTAAAGATTTGCACCTAGGTTTTCTGAACAGCTCCAACATACATTCTATCATACTACTAGCCACACAGAATATGGTTATATTTTCAGGATCATTTTCTTCAATTCAGCAAATATTAATTTTATAGTCCTAAAGAACCTTAGACATAAACTAGTAGAAATGTCCTAATTTTTAAGATGAAGTAAGCAAGCTCAGAGATAGGAAATTATTTCATTAATGTTGCATAGGTTCAGATTTAACAAGTACTTTGATCCCAAATCCAAGATTTTTTTCATTTTACCAGGATATTCCAATGTAAGGCAATTCAATTTGGTTTAACAAAATATCACCAGTATTGTCTATTAGGAGCAGCATCCATTTTTAGGCATTGGTGGAAACTGGAAATTTCCATGAAAATGGTATCAGTTGAACTTAGCCCTGGAAAGAAAATAAGAGAATGTTTGCTTGTTGTGGTCCAGACCCTTGTCTTCATTCATGTAGGTATATTCACAATGTGGAAATTTCTTTCACACATTTGAAACTAAGCCACTATGTGTTTGGAGCTTGCTGAAGCCATTGACAGAGAACCAATTGTTAAAATTTCAGCAAATGCTTGGAAATCATCAAATGCTGCATATCAAAGCTTGACTTATTGCTTGTCTAAACTTAAGAAAGTGATATAAATATGTTAATAATATTTTATGTATATATATATATATATATATATATATATATATGCTTCCTGTTAGCTCCTCCTCTTAACCCTGCCCCTAGAGCTAGTTTAAATAAGTATAAATAAATGTTAAATATTGTTAACTATCTGCCTCTAATCGTCCAATAAGTGGTTAAGTGACTTGTTAACACTATACACACTGCCTTTGTCAGAGAAAGCATTTGAATCCAGGTCTACTTTGTTGCAAGTTTAGTCCTTTTTGTTTTTATATATCTTTCTACTTGTCTATTTGCCTACTTGTCTACCTACTTTATCTATATATCTATTTATCTATCTACCTGTCTGTCTACCTATCTAACTATTCATCTACACAAATAATCTTAATACATATGTTCCCTGATGATTAAATTAAAAAGTTTGCAAAACAAGTTCTGTCTAAAGAATAAGAAATGCAAGGTTCTTATTGCCATTAAAGATTAGGGAATACTTCATGGAGCTTAAATAAGATAAAATGCCATTTTAAGGATTGTAGACAAGTCCTAGCAGAAATCAATAACTATATATGGTTTATACATGAGATAGAGATGTTATGGTTATTGTTTATTTTTTTTAGGAAGCATAAACTATAAATGGGGTACCATATGGGATGGAAAGGTAGACCCATTTCTGCCAGGGCTTAGAATCATCTTGCCAGGGTGGAGCTGAATGGGGCCTTTCTCCATGGTGCTCCAAGATAACAAATAGCTTTGATGCAATTCAGTTTGACAATGCAATTTGAGCCCTACTCAAAGTTAATACAAATCTTCTTTATCACATGTAAACTCAGTGGGGACAATCTAACTTTAATCTCTTCATCTTTTCATTTGGGATGTTCCAAATTCATTCCCCTTGAAATGTTCTCCGAGGATCAAATTTCCAAGTGGGAGCATGGAGAAAAAAGGACTACTAAGAGTCCTTTTATTGCAATAGTGTCTGCTTCCAAAATATTGGTAACTGTGGCTTCTGTGTCTGAATCATTTTGCTGCTTCCTTGACTTCAAAGTCTTAATGTGTTATTTCTGCTGCTATTTTTTTTTAGTTCCTACATTTCCTAATTAATTTTCAGTTAAATAATTCATTCCTTTTGTAATAAGCTCCTTTTATTGAGGCAAGACAAGACAGGGCCCTTCCAGCTAAAATCATGACTCTGACTTGACTTATGGACTGGTGCTGTTGGTCTCCTTAAAAGCAAATTCTATTTCTCCACAGACATCAATATCTGTATTTGGGATGCTGTCTGAAAGAACCTTATTATTGCTGTGTGTTGCTGACAAGTAAGGCACTAATGCCATCTATTGTAATGGAGAGTAAGTTGATTTACTGCTAGGCATAGTGAGCTAATAGGGAATGTGAAGCATGCAGATGGTAACAGCAGTTCCTAATATTAACCTTTGTGTAGTAGAAACATAGAATGTTACAGATTCAAAGGACCTGAGTTCAAATCTTGTTACTTCTTACCATATAACCTTAGAGAAGTGATTTAATTCTTTTGAGCCACATTTTTTAAAATCATTTTTAAAAAAAATATTATTATTATTATTATACCATATTGCTATGAAGGTTTCATCAATTTCTAAATCTATAATCTTCTTAGCCATCAGTAATGTAGGATATCAAAACTATTTTGTCATGATGGGAAATACTTAACCTGATAAAACTAAAGTGACTTCTAGCTACTTTTTCAGCTGTGTGGTACAGTGGATAGAGTGATAGGCCTAAAGTTCAGAAAACCTGACTTTAAATCCTGCCTCAGTCAATTACCAGTTGTAAGATTCTGAATAAGCATTTAATCTCGGCCTACCTCAGTTTCCTCAGCTGTAACATGTGGGTATTAATAGCACTTAGTTCCCAGTATTGTTGTGAAGATCAAATGAGATATTATTTGTAATGTGCTTAGCATAATAAAGAGCACTTACTAAATGTTTGTTCCCTTCTTTTCCTCTTCCCCTCAGCTCAGTGTCCTACAAAAATTCAGCCAGTCAAGAATGTTTGCTGACATGAAGGACGATGCTCTGGGACCCCATTTCTCTGAATTCAAAGAGAAAAGAGTTATCACAATCTAGCCCCTATGTAACTTCTTACAATGAGGCTGATTCCTATTGTTTTATGGACAGGAGCAGCAAGACAGGTTCTGACATATGACAATATCACAGTGTTTTGACTTTAGAGGATGTCTTCATGCCATATCTTTTGAATGGAATGCCAAAGAAGTGTGAAATGTTCAGCAATTTGAACAAAATGTTCATTGCATCCCACTGACTTCCTTTCCCCAGGACTGATGAGAACTCAGAGAAGTTCTCCAAATGGCTGAGTCTTTTCTCCCCTCCTCCCTTTCCCCCCTTTTGGATAGCCTCTACTCATAGGAATCTTTGGATAAGTTCTAGGAATTCTCAAAAGTTAATATCAAATGCAGAGCTTATAATCTGGAACCTTGAGGCAAGGCTGTGGAAGTCATGCTTGGTAGTAGAATCATAACTTGGAAGGTAGCTCAGAGATGAAAGAGCCCAATGCATTTTTGAGTCATAATTCTTTCTACAATAAGAAGGCTTTACTTGAAGTCCTTCACTAATGGGGAAATCATCACTAAATAATTTTGGGACAACTTTTATTGTTAGTAAATTTTTCTCCTTCCCATGAAATCTCTTGCATCCCATTTAATATTATTTTTCAAATATACATAAGGATGGTTTTCAACATTCATTTTCATATGATTTTAACTCCAAATTTTTCCCTTTCTTCAC
The DNA here is from genome assembly GCF_902635505.1 of Sarcophilus harrisii. Taxonomy (NCBI): domain Eukaryota; kingdom Metazoa; phylum Chordata; class Mammalia; order Dasyuromorphia; family Dasyuridae; genus Sarcophilus; species Sarcophilus harrisii. The sequence goes on along the minus strand of NC_045427.1, from coordinate 121,007,438 downwards.
CCCCCCCATACCTCTCTCCCTAAGACAGCAGCCAATCTCTATGTACAGTTTTATAGCTTTTGAGGCACAGTTCCAAATTGTTTTTCAGAATGGTTGAATTCATAAAACAACCAAAAATGCATTAGTTTTTCAATTTTCCCACATCTTCTTCTATAGAGGGCCACAGAGAGTGGGGAACTCTGGGTGAGGTATAAGACCCTTCAGCCCAGAGGGAACCTGCTAACAATGTCTAGTTCAGCTCTCCATCTTCCCTAAAGTCTTTTGGTTTTCCTGAGAAGTCAGGGGGTGGTGACAACCTGTGTTGTGATTGAAGCAGAGTGATACCAGGTGGCAAAGAGCAGTATTGTTTTGCTTATATAAGGGTGGTAGGATATATAAGGGTGAAAAACCTTGGAATAAACAGACTACATATTTCCACCATTCTTGGGAGTCTTGCCTCATAACACCTCCACTAAGATGGTATATTTTAACCACCCCACCATGAGAGCTCTAGCATGCTTCCTAGAGCTTTTGTTATCGCAATTTGGGGCTCTAGAAAGCAGAACATAACATTCTTCAACATTTATAATTTTCCTTTTCCATTATATTAGCCAATCTGAATTGTTTTAATTCATATTTCTCTAATCAATAGTGATTTAGAGGATTTCGTATATGGCTATAGCTTTAATTTCTTCATCTGAAAGCTTCCTGTTCATATCTTTTGATCATTTCTGAAGTGGAGTGATTTATATTCTTATAAATTTGATTCAGTTCTCTATATATTTGAGAAATGAGACCTTTATCAGTAAAAATGGCTATAAAATTTGTTTCCCATTTTTCTGCTTTCCAGCTAATCATGGTTGTGTTGGTTTTGTTTGTGCAAAAATGTTTAAATTTAATGTAATCAAAATTTCCCATTTTGCATTTCATAATGTTCTCTATCTTGTAATTGATCATAAACTCTTTTCTGCCGGGTAAACTATTCCTTGCTCCCCTAATTTGCTTATGACATCATCCTTTATGTTTAAATCATCATTTGGCCTTATATTGGTATAAGGTGCAAGATGCTGGTCTATATTTAGTCTCTGTCATAATGCTTAACAGTTTTTCTAAAAGGTTTAGTCAAATAGTGATTATTATTTCAAAGCTGGCATCTTTGAGTTTATCAAATAGTAGATTACTGTGGTAGATACATTGATCAATAATGTATCTTGTGCATTTAACTTTTCCATTAATCCACCACTTTATTTCTTAGGCACTACCAACTAGTTTGGATGATTGCTGCTTTATAATACTTTTTAGATTTGGTATAGCTGTAGTCTACTTTCCTTTATCTTTCATTAATTCATTTGATATTCTTAAACATTTGTTCTTCAAATTAATTTTATCACTTTTTCTACCTCTAGAAAATAATTTTTGGCAGTGATTGATATGGAATTTAATAAGCAAATTATTTTAGGTAAAATATCATATAATCTTATTCGTTTACCCATGAGCAATTGATATTTTCCTAGTTTTTTAGATCAGACTTTATTTGTGTGAAAAGTGTTTTGTAATTGTGTTCATATAATTCCTCAGTTTGCCTGGCAGGTAGCCACCCAAATATTTTACATTATCTACAGTTATTTTAAATGGAATTTCTCTATTTCTTATTCCCAGACTTTGTTAGTAAGGTAGAGAAATACTGATGATTTATGTGGGTTTATTTTAAATCCTGTAACTTTGCTAAAGTCGATCATTTCAAGTAGTTTTTAAGTTGATTAACTAGGATTCTCTAATTTTGCCATCACATCATCTGCATAGAATGTAGTTTTATTTCCTCATTGATTATTCTATTTCCTTCAATTTCATTTTTTTCACTTATTGCTAAAGGTAACTTTCCACTAGCACAACAATAAATAAGAATGGTGAAAATAGACGTTTTTGTTTCACCCCTGATTCCATTGAACACTTGCTGTTGGTCTTAGATAAATGCTACTTATCATTTTAAAGAAATCTCTAGTTATTCCTATGCTTTATAATGTTTTTTAATAGTAATGGGTGCTATTTTTTATCTAAAGTTTTTTCTACATCTATTGAGATAATCATATGCTTTCTGTTAATTTTCTTATTGATTTAGCTTTTTTCATACAAAATGTAGTTGCTATACTCAATGGCCTAGAAATTACTTTCCAGTTCTAAATTTATGTTACTGATTCCATTTTTTTTAAACATTTGATCCATGTTGTAATCTGGTAAAAAAAAAAAAACTATTTGGAGTTTGATATTCTATATTTTTCTTAAAAATTATCCTTCCCAGGGAAGGGGAATAAAATTATACAGAAGCCTTGAATGTCAGGCCAAAGATCATGCATGGATTTAAATTTGTAGGCAATGAAGAATATTTAAACACTTATGAGCATGGTAATCATAGGAAAATGGTATGCTTAGGAATGGTAAATGCTTAGGAAAATTATGCTTGTATAGATGTGCAGGATAAAGAGAAAATGTGAGAGACTTCTAGCGTCTTCAGTTTAAGTCAATATTTGTTAAAGAACCATTGTAGTAAGTTCAAATCCTGGACTTGATGATTGAAATAATATAGCTCTTTCCACTAGGAAATTTGCAATTCAGTGTGGAAAAGGAGTATACAAATAAGTAGGCCAGCCACTTAACCTCCCTTTGGGCTCAATTTCTCCATCTGTAAGATTAATGGGTTGTACTAAATAGCTTCTGTGATGCCTTCCTATTCTAAATCTATGATCCTCCGAACTAAGAAGGAATAGAAAGAAAGGAGATATCTAGGAAATTGACCTAAAAGATCTAAAAGATGAAGAGATTAGTTTCCCCTGCTTCAAAGACAAATAAGCTCTTCTGGATTGCAATAAACCAATTTACAGAATCAATAGGAGTGGAATCCTTGAACTCTTCAAAATCAGTCTATCATATTCTGAAAAACAATGAAAACATTCAATAGTGAGATTGCAGTTACCCAAATGCATTTGGTTCTGGATCTTTTGAATGCCATAAAACCCTCAAAAACATTCTACATATCCATCATTATTATCTAAAGTGCAGTAACTTGCTATGTACAGGCATTATTCCTGGCATAGAGGGAAAAAGCCAAAAATTTCCATTTATAGAAAAGGCTAAGGAACCAAGCAATCATACTGATGACTTCTCTAAAAGGCTACCTGGTTAAATGTTAGTTCTTTTTCTCCAATGAAGAATGTCAGCCTTTCTTCTAAAATAACTTCAGAGAACTATGAAACTGAAAAATATTAACTGATCATGGGGCTTCAAAGCCTAATTCAACAAGATCCACTTTACTTGATTTGGGCAATTTAACCAGTTTGAAGATGAATTTACCTCATTTGCCATAACAGTTTCTTGATGTGGCTTTGCCTAAAAACGGAGAGAGTTTAGGAGGGGGAAGATAAGGTAGGAAATAGGAAATGAGAATCAATGTTAGCATGAGGCAGGACACATCATCCTAACATAGGCCATGCTCACAAGATAAAATTTAAAGGTATTTCAGTGCTGAATGAGGCCTATTGGAGAGTTGTTACAAGCAGAGAAAAGAATCAGTCAATTTACCATTGTTGTAATCATTCTCCCCATAAAGAAGAGTACAGCTGCTTTTTCTAATGAAATAGCCTTTCTTCTTGCCTTAATCAGCTGATTGAATCCTCTTCAAGGATTAAATAATAACAGAAACAAAAAAAAAATCAGCATTTTTAAAAAATCATCAAGCATTGCAGAGATGATAAAGATAGCATCCAATTTTCTAGAAACATACTATTTCTATTTCTATGTTAACTTTTATTTCCTGGAATTTCTTTGACTGTAATGATAATAAAATAATAGCTCAAAATTATATATTTTTTGGCTTATAAAATCACACAACTTTAGTCATGCACCTTGTAGCAACATTAGGTTTTAGTTTTTAATGTTTTTTTTGGGGAAGAGGGAAGTGAAAGGGAAAAAATGGGGTTAATCCTGACCTAAGATTTTCTCATTTTAAAGAATTTTAGTTGTATTGGGGTAGAGCCAAGATGGTGAAGAATAGATAAATCTTGATCTGAGCTCTTCCTGACTTTCTTTAGGTCAACACCAGATCAAGCCTCTGAACAGGTTCTCTGACAGAACCTACAACTATTTTCAGTGTAATAAATTTCCAGCAGAAGATATTTTGGAAGAACTTCAGGAAAGATCTGTCTCAATTAGGTGGGAATAGGAGGAGGTTGTAGGCCAATGTAGGTACAGTAAAGTTCAGTGCAGTAGAGGGAGACCCAGGCTGGAGAGGCTTCTGTACACTGGGGGAATATAGTAGGAGGCTCATAGCTAAAATATGGCAGCATTTGCTACTTTGTACTTGTTCAGAAGACAGTGGATCAGCAGATTAACCATGAGACCTTCAACACATCTACAGAAGGTAAATAGGGAACCCTGAATCTCAGCATAATGAGGACTTGGCCATGGCCACCCAGAATGGGAAAGAGGCCTGACGCCCCAGCCCCAGACAGTGTAAAGCCACTTTTGCCTGTAGAGAAAGCTTAGGACAATCTCCCCTTGGCCCTAAAAGCAGACCTCAACATTTAAAAATGAACTAAAAAGCAAAAAGTGCTGTGACCATGGATAGTTTCTATGGGACAGGAAAGAACAGACCTCAAACCCTGACAACACTAAAGGCAGAACATCTCCAGATGAAGCTTCAAAAAGTGATATAAAGTGAAATAAATGAGATAAATCTTCATGTTACAATATGAATTGTAATGAATTTTGAAAAACATCAAAAAAATCTTAAAAGAAAGCTAAATGAAAATAGGGAAAGGAAATGAGAATTCTGGAAAAGGAAACACAGATATCTGAAGAAAACCACTCTCTAAAGAATAATTTTGATGAAATGGAAAAAAAGATAACTCCTTGAAAAACAGAATTTCAAAAATAGAAAAAAAATCCAATGAACAAAACTATTCATTTAAAAGTTCAAAAAGAGATAAAAAAGGTAAGTGAAGAATATAATTCTAAAAATTAGAACTAAACAAATGGAAGTGAATGACTCAATAATACGTCAAGAATCAGTCAAAAACTTTAACAAAATAAAAACAAATAGAAGAAAATGTAAAATAATTCTTTGGGGGAAAAAAAACTGACCTGGAAAATAGATCCAGGAGAGACAATCTAGGAATTATTGGACTATTTGAAAATCATGATGGGGAAAACAAGCCTAGACAAGATCTTTCAAGAGAACATCAAAAAAAGGTGCTCTGATATCCCAGAAACACGGGGTAAATAGCCATAGAAAGAATCCACCAATCACTTCCAGTAAGAGACCCTAAAATGAAAACTCCAAGGAAAACTTTAGCTAAATTTCAGAATTATCACATCAAGGAGAAAATACAATAAGCATCCTGAAAAAAGCAATTCAAATATCAAGGAACCAAAATCAGGATTACCCAGGACCTAGCAGCTTCCACTTTAAAGAATGAAAAGAACATGATATTCTGGAGGGCAAGGGAACTGGAACTGCAGCCAAAAATCAACTATTCACCAAAATCAAGCATTATCTTTCAGGGCAAAAGATAGACATTTAGTGAAATAGGGGATTTTCATTTATTTTTGATAAAAAGACCAGAGCTGAGCAGAAAAGTTGATCTTCAAATACAGAACTCAAAGAGAAGCATAAAAAGGGAAGGAAAAAAACCTGTTTTTTAGAGATTGAATTGTTTACATCCCTATGTAGGAAGATGACAGGGTTAACTCTTGAGAACTGTAGGAATTGAAGTAGAAGAAGAGGGAAAGGGAAATAAAATAGGATAAATAACATCACCTGAAGAAGCAAAAAGACCTATTAAAATTCAGAGAAAAAAGAGGGGGAATGAACATTATGTGAACCTTAATCTCATTGAATTTGGCTCGAAGAGAGAATATCAGACATATTTACTTTAATATAAAAACTTGTTTCATCTGATAGGGAAGTAGGAGGAGAAAGGGGGAAAGAAAAGGGTGAAATAATAGAAGGAAGAACAGAAATAGAAGGAGAAAAGGACAAGAAAGGCTTAAGGGACTGTAAAAGGGAATGGCTTTTTGAGGGAGGGGGTGCTCAGAAAGAAAACATTTGTGAGTAGGAAAAGGGGAAAGAAAACAAAAAAAAATGTTAGTTGGGGGGAAATACAGAGTTAATAATTTTAACTGTGAATAATGTACTCTTTCATAAAACAAAAGAGAAAAACAGACTGGACTAAAAAGCCAGAATTCTACAATTTCTTGTTTACAAGAAACACATTTAAAGCGGAGTGATACATATGGAGTAAACGTTAAAAGCTGGAGCAGAATCTATTTTGCTTCAGCTGAAGTAAAAAAATAAAACGAAAAACACAGCATTAGCAATCCTTATCTTAGATCAAGCAAAAGCAAAAATAGATCTCATTAAAAAGATAAGGAAGGAAAGTACATCTTGCTAAAGGATACTACAGATAATGAAGTAACGTCAAAAATAAAGATATATGCACTAATCAAGGGTCCTCAAACTACGGCCAGCAGGCCAGTTGCCGTAGCTGAGGACAATTATCCCCCTCACCCAAGGTTATGAAGTTTCTTTATTTAAAGGCCCACAAAACAAAGTTTTTGTTTTTAATATAGTCCGGCCCTCCAACTGTCTGAGGGACAGTGAACTGGCCCCCTATTTAAAAAGTTTGAGGACCCCTGCAGTGGTCTAGTATCCAAGTTGCTAAAGAAGAAGTTAAGAGAACTGCAAGAAGAAATAAACAGCAAAACAATACTAGTGGGGTATCTCAACCTTACTTTTTCAAAACTAGATAAATTGAACGATAAAATAAATAACAGAGATGTTAAGGAGGAAAATAGAGTTTTAGAACAGTTAGGTATGACAGATCTTTAGAGGAAATTGAATGAAGATGGAAAGGAATACACTTTTTCTCACTGGCACATTGAATCTACACAAAAATCAACAATGTGTTAGGGAACAAAACCCTCAAAATTAAATGCAGAAAGGCAGAAATAATAAATGCATTTTTTTCAGATCATGATGCAATAAAATTATATGTAACAAAAAGCTAGTGAAAACAGACCAAAACCTAGTTGGAAACAAAATAATCTAATCCTAAAGAATGAGTGGGTGAAATAAGAAATCATCAACACAATTGAAAATTTCTTCCAAGAAAATGACAATACAGAGTAAACATACCAAAATTTATGAGATGAAACCAATGCAGTTCTTAGGGGAAGTTTTAAATCTATAGATGCCTACTTGCCTAAAATTGAGAGAGAGGATGCATGAATTGAACATGCAACTAAAAAAGCTAGAAAAAGAACAAATTTAATCCCCCAAATAAATACCAAATTTAAAATTCTGATAATAAAAGGGGGGATTTAAAAAAATTATAAATTAAAAAAGTTATTAATCAACTTTCTAAGAAAAAATCTCCAAGGCCAGATAGATTTACATGTGAATCCTATCAAACATTTAAAGAACAATTAATTGCAATACTATACAAACAATTTGGAAAAATAGGGAAAGGAGTCCTACCAGATTCCTTTTATAACACAGATATTGTACTGATACCTAAATCAGGTAGGGTTAAAACAGAGAAAAAAATTACAAAATTTTCCTAACAATTCCCTAATTACAAAAAATATTACAATTTCCCTAATGAATATTGAAGTAAAAATATTAAATAAATAAAATAGAAGCAAAGAGATTAGAGAAAGTCATTCCCTTGAAAATACACAATGACCAAGTAGGATTTATACCAGGAAAGTAGTACTGATTCAATATTAGGAAACAATTAGCATAATTAACTATATCAATAACCAAACTAATAGAAATAATATGATTCTCTCAACTCATGCACAAAAAATATTTGACTAAATCCAACATACATCCCTATTAAAAACACTAGAAAGTATTGGAGTCAATGGAGTTTTCCTTAAAATAATTACCAACATCTATTTAAAAACATCAGCAAGCATTATATGTAATGAAAATAAACTAGAACCATTCCCAATAGGATCAAGGGTGAAACAAGGTTGTCCACTGTCACCATTACTATTATTACTAGTTAATATTGTATTATAAATATAAGCTTCAGTTATGAGATTTAAAAATTAAATAAATTACAGTAGTTAATTAGGAAACCAAATTATCTCTCTTTGCAAATGATACAATGACATGCTTTGAGAAGCCTAAAAAAATTACTAGAAATAATTCACAACTTTAGCAAAATTTCAGTATAAAAAATAAATCCACAGTAATCATCAGCATCTCTATGTTACCAACAAAGTCCAGTAGAAAGAGATACAAAGAGAAATTCTATTTAAAATTACTGTAGATAATTTGAAATACTTGGGAGTCTACCTGCCAGAACATTATGAATACAATTACAAAACACTTTTCACACAAATAAAGTCAGATTTAACAAATTGGAAGAACATCATTTGCTCTTCAGTAAGCCTAGCTAATATCATAAAAATGACAATTCTACCTAAATCAATCTATTTATTCAGTGTCATTAATAATACTCCCAAGAAATTATGTTACAGAGCTAGAAAATTTATCTGGAGGAACAAAGATCAAGAATTTCAAGGAAATTAATAAAGAAATGCAAATGAAGGTGACCTAAGTCTGAACCAGATCAAAAACTATATTATTAAACAGTGGTCATCGAAAGTATTTGGTGCTGGTTAAGAAATAGAATAGTCAATTAGTAGAATAGGTTAGGTTCATAAGACAAATCCATAACTCTTATAATCTATTTTTTGATAAATTCAAAGACTCCAGCTTTTAGTATAAGAACTCACTTTTTGACAAAAATTGTAGAAAGTTAAAAATTAGTATGGCAGAAACTAGGTCGGCATTAACGCACATCTAATATCTTATACCAAGATAAGTTTGAAATGAGTTCATGATTTAAATTTAAAGAGTGATACTATAAGCAAATTAGAATAATTAAGTATAATATTCTTCTCTAAAATATAATCTTCTATGGGAGCAGGTTTCTTGGGGACCTTCTGGAGGCAGGCAGTAATCACCACAAGTGCAGCCAGGGATTAAAGTCTAAATCCTTTATTGTCTCTGTCAAAATTTTATCTCCTTCATTTGGGGCTTGGCTAGTTTTTCTTAGAGGCCTTTGGTAGTTTTGGTTCCCAGAGCTTAAGCTGCCTTCTCTGGCTTGTGAATCTCCTCGACTGAATCCTGGCTGAGGATCTGAGAACTTCTAGTAGGCTTCTGTTCTTTGGCCCTGAGACTCCTCCTTATATATGTTGTCTTAAAGGTGTGAACTTGTGGAATTATACTGAGTACTAAGTACATGTAAATTAGAGAGTCATTATCTCATCAATTCTACTGACTTGGCACCTTGTAAGAATTCTAACAATTAAGAACAGTTTTCCTCTCAGATCTGTGGAGAAGAGAGCAATTTGTGGCCAAAGAGAACTAGAATACTTTTATAAAATACAAAAATGGATGATTTTGATTATATTAAGTTAAGAGTTTTTGTTGGGACACTGGTTCTGATAACGGCCTCATTTCTAAAATATATATAGAAAACTGTCTCAAATTTTTAAGAATACAAGCCATTCTCTAATTGACAAATGGTCAAAAGATATGAATAGACATTTTTCATATGAAAAATTAAAATTTTTCTAATCATATGAAAAAAGTTCTAAATCATTATTGACCAGAGAAATGCAAATTAAGAAAACTCTGAGGTTTAAGAAAACTCTCAGACTGGCTAAGATGACAAGAAAATATATTGATGAATATTGGAGGGGATGTGGGACACTAATATTAATACTGATCCAACCATGTCAGAGGGCAATTTGGAACTATTCCCAAAAGACTATCAAACTGTGCATACCCTTTGATACAGCAGTGTCTCTATTGGGCCTATATCTCAAAGAGATCATAAAAAAGGGAAAAGAACCCACATGTATAAAAATTTTTGTAGCAGCCCTTTTTGTAGTAGCAAGAACCTGGAAATTGAGCTGATGCCCATCAGTTAGAGAATAGCTAAATTAATTATGGCATATAAATTTTATGGAATGTTATTATTGTTTTTTAAGAAATGTTCAGTAGGATGATTTCATCAAGTCCTGTAGAGAGTTACATTAATTGATGCTAACTGAATTGTGTAAAGCCAAAAGAACATTGTACATAGTAATGATTATTTGATGATCAGTTCTGATAGACATGATAGATAGAATGGCTCTTTTCAACAGTAAGGTGATTTGGACCAGTTCCATTGATCTTTTGATGGACTTATTTTTACCCAGGGAGAAGATTGTGGGGAATGAGTGTGGATCACAACATTGTATTTTCACTTTTTTATTGTCATTTGATTGCATTTTGTTTTCTTTCTTAATTATTTTTTCATTTTTGATCAGATTTTTTTGTGCATGATAATTGTGGAAATACGTATAGAGGAACTGCACATGTTTAACATATATTGTATTACTTGCTATCTAGGAGAAGAGTGTGAGAAAAAGATTAGTAGGAAAAAAAATTGGAACACAAGTTTTTCAAGGGCAAATGTTGAAAGCTATTTATGCATATGTTTTGAAAATGAAAAACTTTAAAAAATAATTGTAGTTGAGAAAAATTTCTAACAGTGTTCATTAGTAACTGCTCTGCTATTTATAGTCTTCAGAGAGATTCCTGGGATTAATGGAAATAATTTGATCAGGTCTATATAGCCAGATGAATTTAGGATTTATTGATAGTGAGCTTGACTTTTTAATATTATATATTATCATATTATCCTGTTTTTTCTAGGTATTAAATATGGAACGTGAGCTCAGAGAAGCTTTGACCTGTCTTGGTCACAAAACTAGTGAATGTAATAGGCAAGATTCAAATCCAGATTATCTGAACTCCATATTAGGTCCTCTATATACTACATTTCAATAGCAACCGATAGCATGAGACAGACACGCTTCTAATAAGCAAACTGGCAACACACAACTTGTTGATAGATGATATTCGGTTTGAAAAGAATAAATAATGCTTAGATAATTCTCTTTTCAATTAGGCATTCCTGGTCTATAAATGATTTCTTATATTCATTATTAGGAAGGATAAACCAAATCTAAGCAATTAAATATTTTGGGCCATGAAGTTATCCAGAGGTGAAATTTACTCTCCCTATCAGTTGCCTACTGGAAAAATATAAAACAAAACAGAACAGTTGAACCCAATAGTCACAGAATTAGCAAGGCTTATTGTCAATTTGATCCAAATTCTTTATCCTTTAATGGAAATGACATCTAGATCAGACTAAGCAAAAGACATCAAGTTTCTGCTTTAAAAATTCTATAAAAATATCTTCCTTTCCTTCTTATTTCTTTGTCTTCTGTCCCTCTCCCTTCTCTCTTTTTTCTTTTTCCCTCCCCTCACCCCCTTCCTTTTTCTCCTCTCCCCTTTTCTTTCTTGGTCTCTCTTCCCTTCCTCTGAAAGTCTGCATGTATATAATATAATATTGTAAAGTATATATATAAATAT